>NC_071633.1:14404375-15017500 GCF_014839835.1 Dryobates pubescens
GACGTCACCCACCTGGTGGCCGGCCGCACGCGGGTGCAGGACCCACGGGTGGCCTCGCTGGAGGGGGGCACCGTGGTGGTCGGCAGAGAGCCTGGGGTCACCTCTGTGGAGGTAGGGGTGGGGGTGGGGGGTTCCTGGGGAGGGGGTTGCAAGGGCTGGAAGTTGGCTCCTGGGGGCATGGAGGGGTTGGAGGGGGAGTCCTGGGGAGGCTGGAGGGGAGGTCCTGGGGGGTGCCAGGGTTGGAGGGGGGTCCTAAGGAGTGCAGAAGCTGGAGGGGGGTTGCTGTCTGGAGGGGTGGAAGGGCTAGAGTGGGGGTTCCAGGGGCATGGAGGGGCTGGAAAGGTTGGTCCTGGGGGGCTGTGGAGGTTGCAGGGTGGGGCATGGAGGGGTGTCCTGGGGGCATGCAAAGGCTTGGAGGGGGTCCTGGGGAAGATGGAGGGGGGTTCTGGAGGAGCTTTAAGAGGTGGGGATAGAAGGTTGAAGTGGGTCCTGGGCAGGGGGGGTAGAAGGGAGCTGGGGGTGCAGAGGGGTCCTGGGCGGACCTAGGGGCTGGAGAGCTGGAGCTGGGAGGGGCTGGAGAGGGGTGGCAGAGGTTGGAGGTAGGGAGGCCATGAAGTCTGGGGGCTCACCAGCTCCACCCCCCCAACCCTGGTCCCCCCAGGTCCGCTCCCCACTGTCAGACTCCATCCTGGGGGAGCAGATGCTGGTGGTGTCCGAGGAGAAGGTGACAGTGACAGAGCTGCGTGCCCAGGTGGTGGCTGGGCTGTCCCTGGCGCTGCGGGCAGAGCCAGGCCACCCTGGCATGGTCACAGCCACCGCCACGGGGACAACCGCCCTGCGTGCCCCCAAGCAGGTGAGAGGGACGGAGGGAGGCCTACCCCCTAGCCCCCGGCATCCCCCTCCCTGCCATCCCCCTCCCTGCCATCCCTGGTGTTACTCTCCCTGGCATCCCCCTCCCTGGCATCCCTGGAGTCACCCTTCCTGGCATCACCCTCCCTGGCATCCCTGGTGTAACCCTCCCTGGCATCCCTGGCATCCCCCTCCCTGGCATCCCTGGTGTTACCCTCCCTGGCATCACCCTCCCTGGCATCCCTGGCGTTACCCTCCCTGGCATCACCCTCCCTGGCATCCCTGGTGTTACCCTCCCTGGCATCCCTGGCATCCCCCTCCCTGGCATCCCTGGCGTTACCCTCCCTGGCATCACCCTCCCTGGCACCCCGGCAGGAGGCGACGCTCTCGGTCTGGCTGTCCTTCTCCGACCGCACGCTGGCCCCGCTGGAGCTCTACGGCTGGCAGGATGCCACCTTGACTGTCACCACCTTGGACCCCTCGGTGGCCACCGTCGGGGGCTCCCCTGGGGGCCCCTCCGCTCGCCCCTGGGTGGTGGCCGAGGGGCCGGGCCGCGGGGCCCTGCTGCAGCTCAGCCTGTACCCGCCGGACGCTTGCCGCCGGGGCCGGCACCGGGCGGCAGCGCTGGGCACCGGCACCGCCTGGCTCGAGGTGGGGCTGGGCCAACGCCTCCCCACCACCGGCGGCCCCCGAGCCCGGGGGGGTCGCCCCCGAGCCAGCTCCCCCTTCCCGAGAGCCGAAGGGGCCATGTCGGGGGAGGCAGTGACGGCAGCCAGCGAGCCCCGGCGGAGGGACCCCGCGGGCGTAGGACCTGCTGCCACCAAGCTCCACGGCCTGGGGTCTTCCTCGGAGGAGGAGGAGGACGAGGAAGGCTACGGCCACCGCAGCCGAGCTGGCGGGCTGGAAGAAGAG
The DNA here is from genome assembly GCF_014839835.1 of Dryobates pubescens. Lineage (NCBI taxonomy): Eukaryota > Metazoa > Chordata > Aves > Piciformes > Picidae > Dryobates > Dryobates pubescens. Next base: position 14,406,137 of record NC_071633.1, read on the forward strand.
GAGGAGGAGGAGATGGTGAAGGCTCCTGAGCGGGTGACCGACCTGGAGATCGGCATGTACGTCCTGCTGGGCGTCTTCTGCTTGGCCATCTTCATCTTCCTGGTCAACTGCATCTTCTTCGTCCTGCGCTACCAGCAGAAGGAGCTGCCCGACGGCGCCAGCGCTGCCCCCTCCGCCCCCCAGCCCCACAACTGGGTTTGGTTGGGCACCGACCAGGAAGAGCTGAGCCGGCAGCTGGACCGGCAGCAGCCGGAGCCGCCGGGAGCCAAAGCGGCCACCGACGGCGGCCGCTGCTGCTGCGGGGAGCCGCCGGGCGCCGCGCCCGCCCCGGAAGCCGGGGCTCCCCCCCCCGCCGATACCCCAACGCCCGGAGCTCCTCTGCCTCGCAAAGAGGGGGGCACGGCGGGGGGGGGGCCGCAGGAAGAGGGTGGAGTTTGTCACCTTTGCCCCCGCCCGGGCCCCCGAGGAGCCCCCCGAGCCCGTCCCCAATGTCCAGTCCATCCTGGTGGCCAGCGAGGATGACATCCGTTGGGTGTGTGAGGACATGGGGCTGAGGGACCCCGAGGAGCTCAGGAGCTACATGGAGAGGATCCGGGGTAGCTCCTGACCATGGAGGGCTTCCCCCCCAGCCCCCTCCCCCCCCCCGCCCCCCAACCCCCCTCCAACCAAACCAGTAAGGCACCAAAACCTCCTCCTGGTGTCCCCCCCCACACCTCCCAACCCCATCCCCCACCTCCAGCAGGTTGTGCTGCTCCTGGGGGCCACCTTGGGGACCTCAACCCCATGCCAGCGAGGCCACCCAAGGGACCAACCCCAGCTGCCTGCAGGGGCGGGGAGGGGTCTCCACCTTAGCTCAGAACCTCCTTGGGGGGAGGGGGGTGGGTGGGTGTAGGGGAGGTGCCCACAGCAGCCCCTTCCCCAGCCTCAGTGAGGAGGAACCTGGGATGCCCCTTACTGCTTTGGGCCTCATTGTGACATTGTGTTCATAGTGATGATGCTGATGCTGAGTCCTGTGGTTTGAGCCTGAGGGGAGGGTCCCATGCCTCCTCCTCCTTCTCCTCATCCTTGGGGGGGGGGGGGAGGAAAGAAGAAGAGTGGGGAGGAAGGGGGAGGGGGGGATGTGTCCTTCACCCCCACCACACATCTGTTGGTGTTTTTTTTGTACAAGTCAGAAACATTTTCTACCTGTGCTGCCGTGAGGGGCTGTTAATTTATGGGAGAGTTTCCAGTCTGAGCCTTGGGACAGAAATAAAAGGGATTCAAAAAACTCCCACCAGAGTGGTCCTGAGGTGGCTGTTCCCTGCTCTTCCCAGCCAGGGAATCCTGCAAGTGGTTGGGTTGGAAAAGAGCTTTGAGGTCGTGGGGTCCAAGCCTTCACCCAGCACTGCCCAGGGCACCCCCAAGCCATGGCCCTCAGCACCACAGCTCCAGGGCTTGGAAACCCCTCCAGGGATGGGGACTCCACCACTGCCCTGGGCAGCCTGGGACAGGCCTTGAGAGTCTTTCTGTGAAGAAGTTTCTTCATGTCCAACCTAAACCTCCCTTGGGGCAACCTGAAGCTGCTCTCTCTTGCCCTGTCACTTGTTCCTTGGCACAAGAGCTCAACCCCCACCTGGCTGCAGCCTCCTTGCAGGGAGCTGCAGAGAGCCAGAAGCTCTCCCCTCAGCCTCCTTTGCTCCAGGCTCAACACCCCCAGCTCCCTCAGCTGCTCCTCCCCAGCCCTCTTCTCCAGACCCTTCCCCAGCTTGGTTGCCCTGCTCTGGACCTGCTCCAGCCTCTCAATGTCCTTCTGGGAGTGAGAGGCCCCAGACTGACCTCAGGACTCCAGGGATGACCTCAGCAGTGCCCAGTCAGGGAAAAATCCCTGCCCTGCTCCTATTTGGAACCAACAGGAGGGAAGGGAAGGGAAGGGAAGGGAAGGGAAGGGAAGGGAAGGGAAGGGAAGGGAAGGGAAGGGAAGGGACGGGAAGGGAAGGGAAGGGAAGGGAAGGGAAGGGAAGGGAAGGGAAGGGAAGGGAAGGGAAGGGAAGGGAAGGGAAGGGAAGGGAAGGGAAGGGAAGGGAAGGGAAGGGAAGGGAAGGGAAGGGAAGGGAAGGGAAGGGAAGGGAAGGGAAGGGAAGGGAAGGGAAGGGAAGGGAAGGGAAGGGGTTGGAAAAGACCTTGGAGATCAGGTCCTGCCTCTCTTCCAGAGCAGGGGATGGAGGCTGGCTGTGTGGTGCTGGGGTCACCATGGGCATGGACCAGCTCTGCCAGGCACAGCTGAGCCTGCCAGGCTCCTGGGGCCATGCCCTTGACATTGGCTCCACGTGGGGACAAACATGGCAGCTGGTCACGGGGGCTGGGGCTGGGCCAGCCAAGGTGACCTTGGGGCAAGGGACCTGGTAATGGCTGGACTCAGTCTTCAAGATCTCTTTCCAAGTTAAACAATTCCATGATTCCATCCCATGACCTCCTTCCTCCCTGCTCTGCCGTGAGGAGGAGGCTGCTGCCTTCATCCCCCTCCTCCATCCCTCCAGCCCCCAGGACCAGGGAGCACCACCTCAGCCTGGTCCTGAGTCCTCTCCCAGCATGACTGCTCCCTGCCCAGCCCTCACACCCCAGCCAAGAGTCTTCTGCAACGACAGCCACCAGCAATGGGTCAGCAGGTCCCTTTACTCAGGGGAGTCCTGGGGTTTTCCACCCCTCCAGTGTCCTCCAGTCTGGCCCAAGACACCCCCAAATCACCTTGGGTCATGACAGGAGACACCTCACCTCTGTCACCCTGCTCCTTGCAGTCTCCTCACCCTACCCACCTAACTGTCACCTTCTCTCTGCCCCACACTGAGCCATCTTCACAGCCCCCACCCTCCCCCAACCCCCCCAAATCCCACTGAGATGGGGTGACAGCTCTGGCTGGAGATCCTGTCCCCACCCCTGTCCTGCTGGCACTGGGTCCACCACCCCTGCCCCCAGGGAAAGGTGGTGATGCCTTGCCACTCTTCCTGGCACCACATCAGTCCTCTTCTGGCCCCATGGAGGGGTGTGGGGCACTCAGCAGTGCTGGGTGGCTCTTGTAGTGCTTGGAGATCCAGATGAAGAGGAGGCAGTTGACCAGCTGGATCCCCACCAGCAGGAAGAAGTAGTTGTCCAGACGGCAGTGGTTGATGCTCCCTGTGGGGAAGAGGGTGGTCAGAGGGAAGGGAGGGTGGTCAGAGGGCAGAGAAGGTGGTCAGAGGGCAGGAAGGGTGGTCAGAGGCCAGGGAGGGTGGTCAGAGGGCAGGGAGGGTGGTCAGAGGGCAGGGAGGGTGGTCAGAGTGCAGGGAGGGTGGTCAGAGGGAAGGGAGGGTGGTCAGAGGGCAGAGAAGGTGGTCAGAGGCCAGGGAGGGTGGTCAGAGGGCAGGGAGGGTGGTCAGAGGGCAGGGAAGTTGGTCAGAGGGCAGGGAGGGTAGTCAGAGGGCAGGGAGGGTGGTCAGAGGGCAGGGAGGAGGGTGGTCAGAGGGCAGGGAGGGTGCTCAGAGGGCAGGACACCTCCATGGCCCACATCCCACCCCCACTGGCCATAGAAGCAGCCCATGGAGGAGGTGCCACCCACGTCCTCACCCCCAGGCTCAGCAGGGTCCTTTGGGCAGCGCATCCACCCATGGGTGGGCTGTGAGAGCAGGGCCAGCAGCCCCTCCCCCAGCAGGAAGCCCAGCCCAGAGGTGAAGCAGAAGAGCCCCATAAGGGCTCCCCTCATGGACCTGGGGGCCTCGGTGCAGGCAAACTCCAACCCTGTGGAGAGAAGAGAGGGAGCAGCTCGAACCCCCACCCTCCACCCGACCCAAGCTGCCTGCTGGGCAGGTGGATGCCCCGGGGGGAGGGCAGAGGTGGGCATGGCTCACTGGAGATGCTGACTAGGAGCTGGCTGATGCTGAGGAGAAGGTGCTGAGGGACTTGCCACCAGACTGGCAAGGTGGCAGCCACGTAGAGGTCCTCGCCAAGGAGCTGCGGCACCACCCGGCTGTGCCGCACGTACCGCAGCCGCTCCCGCTCCAAGAAGCCTGTGGGGGTGAGGACAGGGAGCTGGGAAGCCACCAAAGCCTGGCCTGTGGCATCATCCCAGCCCTGCCTGGGGCCTACCTGCTGTGAGGATGGAGGTGAGGCTGAAGAAGGCGCCCAGGGCCAGCCGCTCGAGCGCTGAGGGCAGCAGCTTGCGCCGGGCGAGGAAGGGGTCAATGATGTGGTTCTTCAGGGGCACCAAGGCCAGCAAGACCACCAGGTTGGCCAGGAGCAGCCAAGCAGCTGGGAACTGGGGAGCAGAGGCAGGTCAAGCCCTTTGCCCACCCTGGGGAGCTCAGCATCTGGTGGGACACCGTCAGCTCCACCGTCAGCTCCACCGTCAGCTCCACCGTCAGCTGCCGGCCTCATCCCTCACCGTGTAGGGAGCGTGCTGGAAGGTGCTGGGGATGTGGAGGTGAAGAGCTTGCAGCTGATAAGTTGCCTGGATCTGAAAGGCAGCAAGGTGGTGGCTCCAGGGACCACCACCTCCTGGATGGAGCCAGCACCAGGGAGGGTCCCTGCCTGGGGCAGAGTCCCCCTCACCTGCGAGTAGACCATCCAGTAAGGGATGAAGGTCAGCAGCACAGGCAGCACCCGGGCCAGCACCTGGAAGTTGGCAAGGTCCTCCTCGGGTGAAGGGGCTCCAGGCTGGGCTCTGCTGCTGGGGAGAGGGTCCTCAGCCTCCTGTGTGCTCAGCCTGGGGAGAGGGACAACGTGGGAATGGCCAGGGCTGGGAGAGTTCAGCCCCACGCAGGTCTCCCAAGCTTCTCACCTGGCCCTGGTGTCCCCCGGCCAGGCACAGCCCAAGTTCTTCAGGGCCAGCTTGATCATAGAAGAGACCTGGCTGCCTCTGGGGGGCTTGATGATGAAGGTGGGGGTGGCCAGGAGGAAGATGAGGAGAGCCAAGGCCAGGCAGGCAACGGGGATGAGGCAGCTGGCCAGCAAGCTGACGTGCTGCTGGACAAAGGCCAGCAGCAGCAGGGAGAAGGCAGCCCCAATGTTGGTGCTCCAGTAGAACCAGTTGAAGAAGCGGCGTGTGGCATCACCACCCTGCTCCCTCACCTGCCAGGGCAGAGGGATGGGCCCCAGGGCCGGCTCTGAGCCTCCCCGGTGCCCAACCTCAGCCCTAAGCACAAGGTTTCTGCTTCAGCCCCTGCCCCACCACCCTCCTGTGCCTCCCACCAGCCCTCCGCACCTCACCTCCTGCTTTCCCTCCCTCCCTCCTCCCCCCATCGGGGCTGCCCCGGGGATTTTGGAGGTGATCTGTGGGGTGCCACCCCCTCGTGGGAGCCTGCAGCCCACCCTTGGGCTCAGCAGAAGCGGGAGGGAGAGCCCCAGGTCCGCGGCGGCCCCTGCGGGATGCGACGGCCGGGAAGGGACAAAAGGGGAAGGGACAAAAGGAGAAGCGCCTCACCTGCTCGGCCCCGAAGGGGCTGAGGTTGGCTTTGATGGAGCTGACTCCCAAGGCCAAGACCAGGAGGCCGGTGTAGACGGTGGGGGCACAGTAGAGCTCGGGGGGGCGGCCCCGGCACGTCCCCCCGCGCTGCCAGGAGCAGTTGCGGAGGGTGCCGGCGGGCAGCTGCCCGCACAGCGACAGGCGCCCGTCCAGCGTGGCGGCGAGGGGCAGCACGCAGCCCACCAGCAGGCACAGGGCGAGGCTGAGCACCAGGCTGCCGTAGCGGCCGAGGTAGACGTCGGCCAACCAGCCACCGACGGGGGAGAGCAGGTCCGACGCGGCCAGGAAGAACGCGGCAGCCTGGGAAGCTTGGGCGGCCCCCCAGCCGAGGGTGCTGCTGCTGCTGAGGTAGAGCCCCAGGCCGCTGGAGGTGCTGAAGAAAGCCACCCCCGCCAGAGCCTCCACCACCAGCACGGCCACACGCCCCGCTCCCCGGCCCTGCGGCCCCGGGCCCACCCCCAGTAAGGGGCTGCGCTCCCCGCTGCCCCCCCGCCCGGCCATGCCCTGCCCGACGGCTCGGGTCCGCTGCTCGGCACCCCTCTAAGTGGGCAACCGAGGAGCTCCTTGTCCTGCCGCCCTCCTTTCTCCGTCCGCCTGGCCCCTCGCTGGGATGGACACCCGGCTGGGTGATGATCTTCAGCCTCCGGTCCCGCTCCGCAGCGGCCAGTTCCTCATTCCTGTCGAACAAACACATCATGTGACAGCCAAGGAGGCTGCTCCCTCCTGGGGGCTTCCCCAGGCCGCCCAGTTGGGCTGGGGCTTGGCTCAACCCGCACACCATCGCCCCCGAGCCTCCTGGGTCCTCAGCCCCTGCTCATCCTCCTCCACCAGTGCAGCTCTGGGTCCTCATCCCCTGCTCATCCTCCTTCAGCACAGCCCTGGGTCCTCAGCTCCTGCTCATCCTCCTCCAGCACAGCACTGGGTCCTCATCTCCTGCTCATCCTCCTCCAGCACAGCTCTGGGTCCTCATCCCCTGCTCATCCTCCTTCAGCACAGCCCTGAGTCCTCAGCTCCTGCTCATCCTCCTCCAGCACAGCCCTGGGTCCTCAGCTCCTGCTCATCCTCCTTCAGCACAGCCCTGGGTCCTCAGCTCCTGCTCATCCTCCTCCAGCACAGCCCTGGGTCCTCAGCTCCTGCTCATCCTCCTCCAGCACAGCCCTGGGTCCTCAGCTCCTGCTCATCCTCCTCCAGCACAGCTCTGGGTCCTCATCCCCTGCTCATCCTCCTCCAGCACAGCTCTGGGTCCTCATCTCCTGCTCATCCTCCTCCAGCACAGCTCTGGGTCCTCAGCTCCTGCTCATCCTCCTCCAGCGCAGCTCTGGGTCCTCAGCTCCTGCTCATCCTCCTCCAGCACAGCTCTGGGTCCTCAGCCCCTGCTCATCCTCCTCCAGCACAGCTCTGGGTCCTCAGGCCCTGCTCATCCTCCTCCAGCACAGCTCTGAGTCCTCAGCCCCTGCTCATCCTCCTCCAGCCCAGCTCTGGGTCCTCAGCTCCCTGATCCTGGGATTTCCCCTTGCTATGGAGGCATCAGAGCCCCACATACCCCAGAGGACACAGTTTGCCCTCCCCACCCCCCAGGACCAGTATAAACTGGGCTGGAGCCAAGCTCAGGGCTGCCACCCCAGCTCCCCACCAGTCCCAGGCCCCCAGTGCACTGGGGTTGGTTTATCTTCAGCCCAGTTTGATGAGGGAATGAGGCTTGGCTGGGGCTGGGAGTGCAGTTTGTGGCCTCCCCACAGCCCCCAGCATCCCTCCCCATGGCTCCCAGTAACCCCACAGCCCCCAGCATCCCTCCCCATGGCTTCCAGTATCCCCACAGCCCCCAGCATCCCTCCCCATGGCTCCCAGTAACCCCACAGCCCCCAGCATCCCTCCCCATGGCCCCCAGTATCCCCACAGCCTCCAAATCCCACCAGCCCACCAGCCCCTTTCAGCATCCCCAGCATCACCCCAGCATCCCCTCAGCTCCACAGCCCCTGGCACCCCTCCTCATAGCTTCCAGCATCCCCCTCCAGACTCTGGGATCCCCACAGCTCCCACTATCCCCACAACTTCCAGCATCCCACCAGCTCCTGGCATCCCCCTGGCCCCCAGCATTCCCAGCACCCCCATGGCTCCCAGGCTCCCACCAGCTCCTGGTATCCCCATGCCCCTCAGCACCTCCACAGCTCCCAGTAGCCCCCCCTGTCCCCCCACCATCAGGCAGCCCTACCTGGCAGAGGGACAAGGTCTCTGGCTCCTGGTGGTCCCACAGCCTCCTCTTGTCCACCTCAAGCCCCACACTCAGCTCCCATCACCCCATGGAGCTCCCAGAGCCTGGAGGACCCTGAGCCCCTCCGGTGCTGTCCCGACCCCCCGGCACGGTGCCACACCAGGACCTCAAAGGCCCACAGGTGCACAGCCTGGGGTGGTTCCTTCCTGCCCCTGTGGCTCCCACGACCCTGAGGGATGCCACAGGCTCACATCGTGGTCCCCAAGAGGACCTCAGCTCCACTCAGCCCCACCAGAAGCAAGCAGGATGAGGCCACCACCCCCACCCCCCCTCCTCTCGCTCTCCTCCTCCCCGGGGTGCTGAGCTGGCTTCCTGCAGCCCACGGCCACGGAGCAGAGAGCAGCAGAGAGCACGGGGAGCTCACATCCAAACCATGCCCCCAAGCTCCTGAAGGCAGGAGGAGGTCACCACCCAACCCTCAGCTGGCCATGGGGCTGCCCCCCAGCTGCTGAGCAGGATGGAGGGGCCCTGCCTGCTCTTGGTGGCTCTCTCGGCCCTGGTGCCCGCACAAGGTACGTCGGTGTCCCCCCCAGCCTCTGCCTTCCTGCCCCTCTCTGCCTGCTGGCACCCCTTGGTGCTGGCCCTGCCCCCTCCCTGGCTCCCAGTGGGGCAGGGGGGTGCGGGGAGCCTGTTGCCGGGGGGGGGTTGGGGGGCTGAGCCCTGCTGCTCCTCAGCTCTGCTCCACCCTGAGGTGCTCAGCGTGGCCACTGCCACCTCTGCCCTTCCTTGGGGTGGCCCTCCCCGTGGGGAGGGGGGTCCCTGCTTGGCCTTGGGGGGCTTTGAGGACCCTGCTTAGGGGGTGGTGGCTCTGGGGGCCCTAAAAGTCCTCTTGGGACCATCCCACCCCAGCACCTCCCAGCCCTGTGGTGCCCTCCTGCTTCTGGCAGCTGTGAGCCAAGCCCACCCTGACTGCTCCTGCCACCAGGGTCACCCCAGGGTGGGTTTGGGGGGCAATGTCCCTTGGTGGGAGTGAGGGAAAGGGGTTTGGTGGCCACCAGGGTGGGTTGGGGGGATGATGTCCCTCGGTGGGAGTGAGGCATGTGGGTCTGGTGGCCACCAGGGTTATCCCAGGGTGGGTTTGGGGGGATGATGTCCCTGGGTGGGAGTGAGGGATGTGGGTCTGGTGGCCACCAGGGTCACCCCAGGGTGGTTTGGGGGGCAATGTCCCTTGGTGGGAGTGAGGGAAAGGGGTTTGATGGCCCAACCCACCAGGGTGGGTTGGGGGGATGATGTCCCTGGGTGGGAGTGAGGGATGTGGGTCTGGTGGCCCCCAGGGTTATCCCAGGGTGGGTTTGGGGGATGATGTCCCTGGGTGGGAGTGAGGGATGTGGGTCTGGTGGCCCCCAGGGTTATCCCAGGGTGGGTTTGGGGGATGATGTCCCTGGGTGGGAGTGAGGGATGTGGGTCTGGTGGCCCCCAGGGTCACCCCAGGGTGGTTTGGGGGATGATGTCCCTGGGTGGGAGTGAGGGATGTGGGTCTGGTGGCCCCCAGGGTCACCCCAGGGTGGTTTGGGGGGCAATGTCACTCGGTGGGAGTGAGGGATGTGGGTCTGGTGGCTCTGTGGGGGGACCCTAAAAGAGGTCTTGGGGACCCCCCAGCCCAGCAGCAGCAAGCAGCCCCTCTCCCTCAGCAGGGCTGGTGGGCAGGGAGGCAGCAGGCTCGGCAGCACCTCCTGAGCTCAGCGCCACCCAAGGCTTCGGCTCTGCCAGCGGTGAGTCCTGCCCCAGCGGCACCAGCTCAGGGCCACATCCTGCCTCCTCCAGCCTGTGAGCAGAGCCCAGGCCAGGGCTCGGTCCCAGGGCACATCCCTTCACCCCCAGGGGCGATGTGAGGAGCCCAGGAGCGAGGTTTCGGGGCGCAAAGGAGCCGCAGCCGCGGGCCCTGAGCAGGCTGCTGGCGGTGCCCGTTCTGTGCCAGCCTGGGGATGGCATTTTGGCCACCACGCCCCAGCACAGCAGGGGGCGGGGGGGGGGGCTGCACATTCCTGCACCTCCTCCATCTGCCCCCCCCCTCAAGCCTCCTCACGGTCTCCATGCCAAGGGACCCTTTGGTTTGCCATCTGCCGGCTGGCACGGCAGGGGCGAGGGAGCAGCCCCAGCTCCGCTGCTGGCAGCAGCCAAACCTTCTGCTCCAGGCTGGAGATGATCCAAAGGAGGGATGAGGGAGGGGGCTTGCCCACCCCCCCCAGCACCCACTGACCTCACTCCTCCTGCCACCTCGGCGGCTGCCAGCTCCCAGCCGAGCTTTGGTGGGGGGGGGGGGCGTCTGTCTGGCGGCATGTCCGTCTGTCCCGCCACCGTGCTGCCACCTCCTGTCCGGCTCCGAGGGGTCACTCGGCTCAAAACGGGAGGGGAGATCCTGGTGGGCTCAGCCTCTCATGCCCTGCTCTGCCCCTTGCTCCTCGCAGCCCCCACGGAGGCAGCAGCACCGCCCAGGACCCCGGCGGGAAGTGGGGCTGGGAACACCTCGGGGGCACCAGGTGAGCGTAGGAGAGACCTCCCTGCACCCACGCTTGGGTGGGCAAGGGGCTGGTGGCACAGGAGGGACCTCCCTGCACCCACACTTGGGTGGGCAAGGGGCTGGTGGCACAGGAGGGACCTCCCTGCACCCACACTTGGGTGGGCAAGGGGCTGGTGGCACAGGAGGGACCTCCCTGCACCCACACTTGGGTGGGCAAGGGGCTGGTGGCACAGGAGGGACCTCCCTGCACCCACACTTGGGTGGGCAGCAGGATGGCGACTCCTCTGCCCCCTGCAGCTGGCGGCCCCGGGGGGCGGCCCCGGGGGGCACCCCCAGCGTCCCCTCCACCTCTTTCCCCTGCCCCAGGTGCCAGGGCGCTGCGGCTGGTGGGTGGCCGGAGCCGGTGCGAGGGTCGAGTGGAGCTGGAGCTGGAGGGGACGTGGGGGACGGTTTGTGATGACAGCTGGGACCTGGCCGACGGCGACGTGGTGTGCCGGCAGCTGGGCTGCGGGCGAGCCCTGCGCGCCCCCGGCGCCGCCGCCTTCGGCCGGGGCAAGGGAAGCATCCTGCGGGACGAGGTGGGATGCGAGGGCCACGAGGAGCACCTCTGGGACTGCCCAGGGGAGCCGCAGCACGACTGCAGCCACAAGGAGGACGCCGGCGTGGTGTGCTCAGGTGGGTCTGGGGGCGCTGGGCTGGGTGGGACACCGAGAGGGGTTTGGGCTCCGAGGGGGGCAGAGGTGCCAAGGAATCACAGAGTGGGTTGGGTGGGAAGAGAGCTCGGAGGTCGTGGGGTCCAAGCCTTCCCCCAGCACTGCCCAGGGCACCCCCAAACCCTCAGCACCACAGCTCCAGGGCTTGGAAGCCCCTCCAGGGATGGAGACTCCACCACTGCCCTGGGCAGCCTGGGACAGACCTTGACAACCTCAAGGGCAAGAAACTGCTCCTCAGGTCCAACCTAAACCTCCCCTGGGGCAGCCTGAGGCCATTGCCTCTTGTCCTGGCACTTGTTCCTTGGCACAAGAGCCCAACCCCCTCCTGGCTCCAGGCTCCTTGCAGGGAGCTGCAGAGAGCCAGAAGGTCTCCCCTCAGCCTCCTCTGCTCCAGGCTCAACACCCCCAGCTCCCTCAGCTGCTCCTCCCCAGCCCTCTTCTCCAGACCCTTCCCCAGCTTGGTTGCCCTGCTCTGGCCCTGCTCCAGCTCCTCGATGCCCTTCTGGGAGTGAGAGGCCCAAAACTGCCCCCAGGATTCCAGCTGTGGCCTCAGCAGTGCCCAGCCCAGGGGACAATCCCTGCCCTGCTCCTGCTGGCCACACTCTTGCTGCTCCAGGCCAGGCTGCTGGTGGCCTCCTTGGCCAGCTGGGCACCCCCTGGCTCATCCCCAGCTGCTGTCACCAACCCCCCCAGGGTCCTTTCCCACCAGGCAGTTTCCAGCCCCTCTGCCCCCAGCCTGAAGCCTTCCTGGGGTGGTTGTGAGCCAAGTGCAGGACCCAGCTCTTGCCCTTGGTGAACCTCCTCCCATTGACCTCACCATGGATCCAGCCTGGCCAGACCCCTCTGCAGAGCCTCCTGAGCAGGGTAAGAAGGGGCAGAGCAGGTTGGCCACCTCCCTCCCCACTCTGTGCCCCCAGAGCACCAGGAGTGGAGGCTGTCTGGGGGCCGGGACGGCTGCGCCGGCCGGGTTGAGGTCTTCTTCCGCGGGCTGTGGAACACGGTGTGCGACAGCAGCTGGTACCAGCTGGAGCCCCGGGTGCTGTGCCACACCCTGGGCTGTGGGGAGCCCCTCCAGCACCTCTCCTTCGACCACACCTTGCCTGGCAAGATGCTCTACGAGTGTGAGAGCCCCCAGCCCTCCCTGGCCCACTGCAAGTGGACCTACAACAAGTCAGCTCCCTGCTACCAGTCGCGGGCGGCCGGCGTGGTCTGCAACGGTATGGGACCCCCCTGGGCCCCCCTCCCCTTGCTTGTCCCCTTGGGGTTCTGGGCTCTGTCCCTTTATCTGTGGCCACCAAGGTCCCCTTGCTTGCCCCCTTGGGGTTCTGGGCTCTGTCCCTTTATCTGTGGCCACCAAGGTTCCCTTGCTTGTCCCCATGGGGTTCTGGGCTCTGACCCTTTATCTGTGGCCACCGAGGTTCCCTTGCTTGTCCCCATGGGGTTTGGGCTCTCTCCCTTTAATTTTGGCCACCAAGGTCCCCTTGCTTGTCCCCATGGGTCTGAGCTCTGTCTCTTTATCTGTGGCCACCAAGGTTCCCTTGCTTGTCCCCATGGGTCTGAGCTCTGTCCCTTTATTTATGGCCACCAAAGTCCCCTTGGGTTTGGGCTCTGTCCCTTTATTCATGGCCACCAAGGTCCCCTTGCTTGTCCCCATGGGGTTCTGGGCTCTGTCCCTTTATTTATGGCCACCAAGGTCCCCTTGGGTCTGAGCTCTGTCCCTTTATTTATGGCCACCAAGGTCCCCTTGGGTCTGGGCTCTGTCCCTTTAGTCATGGCCACCAAGGTCCCCTTGCTTGTCCCCATGGGGTTCTGGGCTCTGTCCCTTTATCTGTGGCCACCAAGGTCCCCTTGCTTGTCCCCTTGGGTCTGGGCTCTGTCCCTTTATTTATGACCACCAAGGTCCCCTTGCTTGTCCCCTTGGGTTTGGGCTCTGTCCCTTTATTTATGACCACCAAGGTCCCCTTGCTTGTCCCCATGGGGTCTGGGCTCTGTCCTTTTACTTGTCCCCTCCCACTCATCTTCTTGTGCTCCTCCATCCCTGCTCTTCTCTTGCCAGGCTCTCAGGGCTTGCAGCCCCCGAGCTCCACGGCCATGGTGGCACCAAGCAACAGCACCCTGCTGGGTGGTGAGTGTCCTGCAGAGCTTCACCCACGGCCTGGGGCTGCCTGGGGCTGCCTGGGGCTGCCTGGGGCGGTCTGGGGCTGCCTGGGGCTGCCTGGGGCTGCCTGGGGCGGCCTGGGGCTGCCTGGGCAACCTCCCCTCCCCCCTCCTGACCTGGAGGAAGGGTGCCCGAGGTGTGAGCAGCTCTGTCCTTTCTCTGTCCCAGCTGAGGAGGGTTCTGAGGCCACAGGGCCCCTGGCCCCTCTGCACCTGCCACTCTTGGTCCTCTGCCTGGTCCTGGCAGCGCTGCTGCTCCTCGCTGTGCTGGCCTTCACCATCGCCCTGCTGAGGCTGAGGAAGAGGAGCGGTAAGGAGCCCTCGGGGTAGGCTCAGGCCACGGATGAGGTGTGGTGGGGTCGAAATTCAACCCCCCCCCCACCCCAGCTGGCACTGCCTGGGAGCCAAGCCACTGAGTGGGTGCAATCTCTTGTCCCCCACAGCCCACCCCGTGTCCCCCCTGGGTCTAGCCGGCCCGGTGCTGATGAGCCACAGCGCCCAGAGCCCCAACGCCACCTCTGGGACCCCCAACGAGTACAGGGAGCCCCCTCCCAGCCTTCCCAAAGCAGCAGGTAGGGCTGCTAGGGCAGTGGTGTCCCCGTGGAGGGGGCTGGAGGGCAGGAGGTCCTGGCTGGTGATGGCTGCCCCACCTCCATCTCGCCCCCCAGACCCCCCGGTGCCCCCCGGCAAGGACCCCGACCCCGACTCCGACTCGGACTACGAACACTACGACTTCAGCAGCAAGCCCCCCGTGGCCCTCTCCACCTTCTACAGTGAGCCCAGCCCCAAGATCTCCACCCCCACAGCCCTGGGACCCCCCCCCCAGCCTGCTCGGGGGTGCCCCTGTTGATGCCCCCTCCCTGCCCTCCCTCCAGACTCCCTGCGCCGGCAGCCTGGGGAGCAGCAGCTCCTGCTGAAGACCACCCCCGGGGGGAGGGAGCCCTCCCCTGCAGCAGGTAGGACGTGCTGGGCACCCATCCCTCTGTCCTGCAGCAGCTAGGGCATGATGGGCACCCAGCCCTCTGTCCCGTGGCGCTGGGCACCTGCTCATCCTGCCTGTGGGTGGGTGATGTGAGCCCTGTGCCCCAACAGTGCCACCCAGGCCGGGCCCCCTGTCCCGCGGCAGCTCCTCCACCTCTTCCTCCTCCTTTTCCTCCTCCTCCACCGAGCCCTATTGCAACGAGACGGCACCCACCATGCAGCCCCCCGCCCGTGGCACCCATGGCACCCACCAGCTGGCAGCACCCACCACCCACGGCTGCACTGCCTGCCCTGGCGCAGGTGGGCACTGCCAGGGGGGTGTGGGGAAGTGGGGGGGGGAGGAGGACAGGGAGTGGAGCAAGGATGGGGACAGGACCCCTGAGATGTGAGCAGGGATGGAGAGAGCCCAAAGATGGGAGCAAGGGATGGGGACAGCCCTGGAGACAGGGAGCAGGAGTGGAGAGAACAGGGCTGGAGAGACCTGGGGATGGGAGCAGGGGTGGAGAGACCTGGGGATGGGAGCAGGGGTGGAGAGACCTCGGGGATGGGAACAGGGATAGGAAGACCTCAGGGATGGGAGCAGGGATGGAGAGACCTCAGGGATGGGAGCAGGGATAGGAAGACCTCAGGGATGGGAGCAGGGATAGGAAGGTCTCAGGGATGGGCACAGGGATGGAGAGACCTCGGGGATGGGAACAGGGATAGAAAGATTTCAGGGATGGGAGCAGGGATAGGAAGACCTCAGGGGTGGGAGCAAGGGTGGAGAGACCTCAGGGATGGGAGCAGGGATAGGAAGACCTCAGGGATGGGAACAGGGATAGAAAGACCTCAGGGATGGGAGCAGGGATAGGAAGACCTCAGGGGTGGGAGCAGGGATAGGAAGGTCTCAGGGATGGGAGCAGGGATAGGAAGGTCTCAGGGATGGGAGCAGGGATGGTGACAATCCCAGGGAGGGAAGGGGAATGAAGGACTCCAGGGGACGGGAGCAGGAGGGCAGGACTGGAAGGGTGCAGCGAGTGAGCCCGTCGCCCCCAGCAGCGCCCCGTGTGCCCAGCCCAGCGCCGGCCCGGCCCGGGGCGCCAGCCCCAGCAGCCGACAGCTCCAGCACCTCCTCGGGGGAGTGGTACCAGAACGAGCAGCCCGGGGAGCCGGCCCCGCACGGCGGTGAGGACCCCCTGCGGGTGGAGGGGCACAGGGTGGCTGCAGGCTTTCTCTGTGCCCCCCGGCACCCACCTGACGGCCACTGTCCCTCCCAGGCTGCTCGGCTCCAGCCTGTCCCTCGAGGGGACACGAGTGGGACCCTGACTCTCCGGATGGCAGCGACTACGACGACGTCCAGGGCTCTGCCCGCTGAGGCTGTGCCACGGCAGGCAGAGGGACGTGGCAGGGCACACAGGGCGCTGTGTGTGGCCAGGGACTTGCCAGCAGCTCCTCCGGACCTCTCCAGACTTCTCCTCCGTGCCAGGGCACCGATCCCGCTGGCATCTGGGGGACGTTTGGTGCAGGAGAGCTGTGCCAGGCTGCCAGCTGCCATTAAAGGCTTCTCTCAGGGGCTCACTGTGTCACTTGGCCACAGGGCTGGCAGCTCACCGTGTCCCTTGGGCACAGAGCTGCCAGCTCACCATGTCCCTCAGCCAGAAGGGTGACAGGTACCTGTGTCCCTTGGGCACAGAGCTGCCAGCTCACCATGTCCCTTGGCCACAGGGGTGGCAGGTCACCATGTCCCTTGGCCACAGGGGTGGCAGGTCACCATGTCCCTCAGCCAGAAGGGTGGCAGGTCACCATGTCCCTTGGCCACAGGGGTGGCAGGTCACCATGTCCCTTGGCCACAGAGGTGGCAGGTCACCATGTCCCTCAGCCAGAAGGGTGGCAGGTCACCATGTCCCTTGGCCACAGGGGTGGCAGCTCACCATGTCCCTTGGCCACAGGGGGGGCACCTCACCATGTCCCTTGGCCACAGGAGGGGCAGCTCACCATGTCCCTTGGCCACAGGGGGGACAGCTCACCATGTCCCTCAGCCAGAAGGGTGGCAGCTCACCATGTCCCTTGGCCACAGGGGGGGCACCTCACCATGTCCCTTGGCCACAGGGGGGACAGCTCACCATGTCCCCTGGCCACAGAGGTGGCAGCTCACCATGTCCCTTGGCCACAGGGGGGACAGCTCACCATGTCCCTCAGCCAGAAGGGTGGCAGGTCACCATGTCCCTTGGCCACAGGGGGGGCACCTCACCATGTCCCTTGGCCACAGGGGGGACAGCTCACCATGTCCCCTGGCCACAGAGGTGGCAGCTCACCATGTCCCTTGGCCACAGGGGGGACAGCTCACCATGTCCCTCAGCCAGAAGGGTGGCAGGTCACCATGTCCCTTGGCCACAGGGGGGGCACCTCACCATGTCCCTCAGCCAGAAGGGTGGCAGGTCACCATGTCCCTTGGCCACAGAGGTGGCAGGTAACCATGTCCCTTGGCCACAGAGGTGGCAGGTCACCATGTCCCTTGGCCACAGGGGTGGCAGGTCACCATGTCCCCTGGCCACAGACCTGGCAGGTCACCATGTCCCTCAGCCAGAAGGGTGGCAGGTCACCATGTCCCTTGGCCACAGGGGTGACAGCTCACCATGTCCCTTGGCCACAGGGGTGGCAGGTCACCATGTCCCCTGGCCACAGACCTGGCAGCTCACCATGTCCCTCAGCCAGAAGGGACCCACTCCCTCACCCTCCCCGGGTGGGATCCCAAACCCCGTGGGACCCTCCCTCGGGTGCCCATCTCGGCTGGCACAGCCAGGTGGAGCCTTGGGGTTCAGACATCCTCACTCTGTGCCTGGGGACAGGGGCACTGGTGGGCACCCACCCAGCAGCCCCCTCCCTCGCCCTCCCCGGGTGGGATCCCAAACCCCGTGGGACCCTCCCTCGGGTGCCCATCTCGGCTGGCACAGCCAGGCGCAGCCTCGGTGGAGCTTGGGGTTCAGACCTATACCCCCGTGGAAAATTCGTGGCCCCCCCTCCCCTTCCCCCCTCCCACCTCGGCCACATCCTTCAGCTGTTTACGGAGCAGAGAGGCTCCGGGGAACAAAGGCTGAGCCGCAACAAGGGAGGAAACGCCCGAAATAGCAGCGGGGCCCCGCAGACAAAGGGCTGCTGCCGGCGCAGAGGGCACGCCGGCGGGCATGGGGGTGGGCACAGGGCTAGCCCCGCTCCCCCGGCGCGGAGGGCTGGGGAGGAGAGGGTGGCAGCGGCCTCAAGGTGGTCGCCTGCTCCGTGGGGTGGGTGGGAAGTGGGCCGGGGGCTAGGGGTGGGGTGATGGCCAGGGCATGGAGGGGCTCAGAGGGTACCAACAGCCAGGAAGTTGCAGTGCCCCAGGGGTACTGGTGCCAAAGGGCTACAAGGAGCCCCCAAGAGGGCTCCTGAGCTGGCAGCTGGGAGGGCACCAAGCTGGGGCAGCTCTCTCTGCCTGGCCAAGGAGATGCAGAGCCTGCAAGGAGCCCCCAGGAGGGCTCCTGAGCTGGCAGCTGGGAGGGCACCAAGCTGGGGCAGCTCTCTGCCAGACCTCTGCCTGAGCCTGGCAGCCCAAGGCCACTTGCCACCCACTGCAACCCCAAAGAGCTTCCTCTTGAGTCATGGAAAAAAGAATAATCTTCACCCCAGAGAGAGAGTTTGGGGCAGGAAACACCCAGGGGAACCAACCCCCTGCTCAGGGCTGGGAACTGGAGCATCCTCTGGCTCTGGGGAGCAGCCCAGGGTGCTGGCAGCGGGGGCAGGAGCTGTCTCTAGCTCAGCAAGCTGCCCAGGGTGCCCAGGAGCCCTCCCTAGGCACCAGCTCAAGCTCAGCAAGCTGCCCAGGGTGCCCAGGAGCCCTCCCCAGGCACCAGCTCAAGCTCAGCAAGCTGCCCATGGTGCCCAGAAGCCCTCCCCAGGCACCAGCTCAAGCTCAGCAAGCTGCCCAGGGTGCCCAGGAGCCCTCCCCAGGCACCAGCTCAAGCTCAGCAAGCTGCCCATGGTGCCCAGGAGCCCTCCCCAGGCACCAGCTCAAGCTCAGCAAGCTGCCCAGGGTGCCCAGGAGCCCTCCCCAGGCACCAGCCCTCAGCAGAGATGGCAGCAGGTCAATGGCAATCAGCTGCCTTTGTTAGCATGCATGACCTGGATTTGGAGGCATTAATTAGGGCACAATCAATCAACTCCTCTCCCTTTCCCCTGCTCCATCACCACCAGTGCCCCACGTGCCCTTGCAGAGAGCTGCAGGGTGCCAGCCCCTGGCACAAGCAGGAGTGCACTGGCATGGAACCTCACTCACCACCCCCCCGGGGCTGCCCTGGCTGGTGGGGCATGGGGTGGCACAGCAGCAGCTGGAGGTGAGCCAGGGGGGGCCCAGCTGGCCAAGGAGGCCACCAGCAGCCTGGCCTGGAGCAGCAAGAGTGTGGCCAGCAGGAGCAGGGCAGGGATTGTCCCCTGGGCTGGGCACTGCTGAGGCCACAGCTGGAATCCTGGGGGCAGTTTGGGGCTCCTCACCCCAAGGAGGACATTGAGGAGCTGGAGCAGGGCCAGAGCAGGGCAACCAAGCTGGGGAAGGGGCTGGAGAATTGCAGCTGAGGGGGCTGTGGGTGTTCAGCCTGGAGCAAAGGAGGCTGAGGGGAGAGCTTCTGGCTCTCTGCAGCTCCCTGCAAGGTTGGTCTCAAGGACCAAGTGCCAGGACAAGAGGGAATGGCTTCAAGATGCTTCAGGGGAGCTTCAGGTTGGCCATGAGGAACAATTTGATGTCTTTGAGGCTTGCCCAAGCCTGGCCCAGGCTGCCCAGGGCAGTGGTGGAGTCCCCATCCCTGGAGGGGTTTCAGTGGAGCTGTGGTGCTGAGGGCTTGGTGCTGCCCTGGGCAGTGCTGGCTGAAGGCTTGGGCTCCATGACCTCAGAGTTCTCTTCCATCCCAAACCTTTCCATGGTTGCCTGGCTGTGGCAGGCCTGGCACAGAGCACAGCCTGGCCAGGGAGCTCCTGGCTGCCATCTCTGCTTCCTTTCCAGCAGCAGCATCCTTACCCTGGCCAAGGGCTGAGCCAAGCCCCCAGCATCCTCCCCCCGCCCCAGGCCAGCCAGGGGCAGAGCCAGGGGCTGAGGGCTTGGTGCTGCCCTGGGCAGTGCTGGCTGAAGGGTTGGGCTCTTAAAGGTCTTCTCCAACCCAAACCATTCTCTGGTTCCCTGGCACTGGCTCCTCCCCAGCAGGAGCCAGGGGTCTGGGCACGCCTCCTGCCTTGGCACCGGTGCCCCCCGCGGCGGTGCCAGCCACAGGAGGGCGAGTTGGGGGGGGGAGGGGGGAAGGGGGAAGGGGAAAGCAGCCCCCAGCACAGGGAGGTGATTCCTGGCAGGGGGATGGTGGTGGTCTCCTGCTGCCCCCTGGCAGGGAGCTGGGGCTGGTTTGGTGTGGTGGCCACCCCTGCTTCCCCCTCGCTGCCATCCAGGGGCTGGGCTCCCACACCAGCTCACCCTGGGGCTGGGATTTCCCCTGGGGAATGGTCCCCCCGGACCCCCCCCGAGCTCCCACCACCTCAAACCCCCTCCCTGACCCCTCCAGCTCCCACCACCCCAAACCCCCTCCCTGACCCCTCCAGCTCCCACCACCTCAAACCCCCTCCGTGACCCCCCCAGCTCCCACCACCTCAAACCCCCTCCCTGACCCCCCCCAGCTCCCACCACCTCAAACCCCCTCCCTGACCCCCCCAGCTCCCACCACCCCAAACCCCCTCCCTGACCCCCCCAGCTCCCACCACCTCAAACCCCCTCCCTGACCCCCCCCCCAGCTCCCACCACCTCAAACCCCCTCCCTGACCCCCCCAGCTCCCACCACCCCAAACCCCCTCCCTGACCCCCCCAGCTCCCACCACCCCAAACCCCCTCCCTGACCCCCCCCCAGCTCCCACCACCTCAAACCCCCTCCCTGACACCATCTCAAACCCCCTCCCTGACCCCCCCAGCTCCCACCACCTCAAACCCCCTCCCTGACCCCTCCAGCTCCCACCACCCCAAACCCCCTCCCTGACCCCCCCAGCTCCCACCACCTCAAACCCCCTCCCTGACCCCCCCCCCAGCTCCCACCACCCCAAACCCCCTCCCTGACCCCCCCAGCTCCCACCACCCCAAACCCCCTCCCTGACCCCCCCAGCTCCCACCACCTCAAACCCCCTCCCTGACCCCTCCAGCTCCCACCACCCCAAACCCCCTCCCTGACCCCCCCAGCTCCCACCACCCCAAACCCCCTCCCTGACCCCTCCAGCCCGTGCCCCTCAGCTCTCCTTTGGGAGCATCTTCTTGGAGCCCCCCAAGGGAGAGCTGAGCCCCTCTCAGAACTGAGAGATCAAGGAAAGTTGGGGGGGGAGGGAGGGAGGTGCTGATGGGAAGCCCCCCCCCCAAGATGGGGATGAGCACCAAGCCCTCCCTGCCCCCCCCCCAGGTTCCTGTCCCCTTTGCTCTGCTGCTGAGCAGGAGCTGGGGAGGCAGAGGAGGCCTCAGAGGAGCGGAGATGTGACGCAGAAAACCACAGGGAGAGGAAAACCAGCCCTGGCTCCCCCCCCCCGCACACCTCCTGCCTTCCTGGGCTGGGGAGCAGAGCTGCTGGGCCCCCCCTAACCCCCCCCCCCAGCTCCCCCCCTCCCGGGGCAACCTCCAGCTCAGGCACCAGCGCCAGGCTGGCTGCTGGCCGTGCCCATGGCTGCCCAGGTGCCCACCCTGCCCCTGCTGCTCCTCTGGCTGGGGATGTGGGGTGAGTAGGGGGAGGGGGAAGGGAAGGGGGGAGGGGGGGAGGGGCTTGGAATGGGGGAGGGAGGAGGGGGTGGGGGTCGTGGCTGCTTTAACCAAGTGCCAGCAGCAGTGGTGCCAGGGGGGCCCCGTGGGGTGCCCATGGGGTGGCCAAGGGGTGTCTGTGGGACGTGCAAGGGGTGCCCAAGGGGTGCTCAAGGGGTGGCCAAGGGGTGTCCAGAGAGTAAAGGGTGGCCAAGGGGTAGCCAAGGGGTAGCCAAGGGGTAGCCAAGGGGTAGCCAAGGGGTGTCCAGAGAGTAAGGGGTGGCCAAGGGGTGTCCAGAGAGTAAGGGGTGGCCAAGGGGTGTCCAGAGAGTAAAGGGTGGCCAAGGGGTGGCCAAGGGGTGGCCAAAGGGTAGCCAAGGGGTGTCCAGAGAGTAAGGGGTGGCCAAAGGGTAGCCAAGGGGTGTCCAGAGAGCAAGGGCTGCCCAAGGGGTGCCCAAGAGGTGCTCAAGGGATGTCCAGAGAGTAAGGGGTGCCCAAGGGGTGGCCAAAGGGTGTCCAAAGAGTAAGAGGTGCCCAAGGGGTGCCCATGGGGGGGTCCAATGGGTGTCCATGGGATGTGCAAGGGGTGCCCAAGGGGTGCCCAGAGAGCGTGTAAGGGGCATCCGGTGTCCAAGGGGTGCCCAAGGGGTGCCCAAGGGGTGCCCGAGGGGTGCCCGAGGAGGGGCCCAAGGGGTGCCCAAAGGGTGCCCAAGGGGTGCCAGTCTGCCTTTCCTGCTGCTGGGCAGACTTTGGGGTGCTCAGCCCTTGGCTGAGGGCCATGGGTGCTCCTGGCACGGTGACAGAGGATGCCCTGTGCCCACCCTGGGGCAAGCCCCAAGCACTGGGGCTGAGGCCAGGGGCTGGTGAGCAGCAGAGGAGTGCAGCCCTCCACATCTTTGTCCCCCTGTCCCTGGGGCACCCCAAGGTTGCTCACCCATGAGGACAGGAGGGCAAGCAGGGACCTCCCCACCCTCATGCCCTGCCAGTTCCTGCCCTCCTTGGCTGTTCCACCTGGCACTGTGCTGCTCCAGGTGGTGGTGATGATGATGATGATGGTGATGATGGTGATGATGATGATGATGGTGATGATGGTGATGATGATGATGATGATGATGATGATGGTGGTGGTGATGGCACCATCCATTGCTTCTTGGCCATCCCTTCCTCCCATGTTAGCTAATTAGGCACTGGGGCAGGGATTGTCCCCCCCTGGGCTGGGCACTGCTGAGGCCACAGCTGGAATCCTGGGGGCAGTTTTGGGCCTCTCACTCCCAGAAGGACATTGAGGAGCTGGAGCAGGGCCAGAGAAGGGCAACCAAGCTGGGGAAGGGTCTGGAGAACAGCAGCTGAGGGAGCTGGAGGTGTTGAGCCTGGAGCAAAGGAGGCTGAGGGGAGACCTTCTGGCTCTCTGCAGCTCCCTGCAAGGTTGGTCTCAAGGACCAAGTGCCAGGACAAGAGGGAATGGCTTCAAGGTGCTTCAGGGGAGCTTTAGGTTGGCCATGAGGAACAATTTGTTGCCCTTGAGGCTTGCCCAAGCCTGGCCCAGGCTGCCCAGGGCAGTGGTGGAGTCCCCATCCCTGGAGGGGTTTCAGTGGAGCTGTGGTGCTGAGGGCTTGGTGCTGCCCTGGGCAGTGCTGGCTGAAGGCTTGGGCTCCATGACCTCAGAGTTCTCTCCCATCCCAAACCTTTCCATGGTTGCCTGGCTGTGGCAGGCCTGGCACAGAGCACAGCCTGGCCAGGGAGCTCCTGGCTGCCATCTCTGCTTCCTTTCCAGCAGCAGCATCCTTACCCTGGCCAAGGGCTGAGCCAAGCCCC
This sequence comes from Dryobates pubescens, assembly GCF_014839835.1. Taxonomy (NCBI): domain Eukaryota; kingdom Metazoa; phylum Chordata; class Aves; order Piciformes; family Picidae; genus Dryobates; species Dryobates pubescens. The sequence continues at coordinate 14,428,769 of NC_071633.1, forward strand.
CAGCATCCTCCCCCCGCCCCAGGCCAGCCAGGGACAGAGCCAGGAGCCACTGGGGACTCCTCCCTGCCTCAGGAGCAGGACTGACCTCCTCTGTCCTCTGTCTTGCAGCTGTCCCCAGCCATGGAAGAGCCACACTGAGCCTTGGAGGTGAGTCTGTGGGGACAACACTTTGGGGACCTCCTCCTGGCTTCATTAGCAGCTCCTTGGCTTCACTGCTGCCTTCTTGGCCATGGCTTCACTGGCAGCTCCTTGGGGGTGGCTTCACTGGCAGCTCCTGGCTCATGTCCTCACTGGCAGCTCCTTGGGGGTGGCTTCACTGGCAGCTCCTGGCTCATGTCCTCACTGGCAGCTCCTAGCTCATGTCCTCACTGGCAGCTTCTTGCTGGTGGCTTCACTGGCAGCTCCTGGCTCATGTCCTCACTGGCAGCTCCTTGCTGGTGGCTTCACTGGCAGCTCCTGGCTCATGTCCTCACTGGCAGCTCCTTGCTGGTGGCTTCACTGGCAGCTCCTAGCTCATGTCCTCACTGGCAGCTTCTTGCTGGTGGCTTCACTGGCAGCTCCTGGCTCATGTCCTCACTGGCAGCTCCTTGGGGGTGGCTTCACTGGCACCTCCTGGCTCATGTCCTCACTGGCAGCTCCTGGCTCATGTCCTCACTGGCAGCTCCTTGGGGGTGGCTTCACTGGCAGCTCCTGGCTCATGTCCTCACTGGCAGCTCCTTGCTGGTGGCTTCACTGGCAGCTCCTAGCTCATGTCCTCACTGGCAGCTCCTTGCTGGTGGCTTCACTGGCAGCTCCTGGCTCATGTCCTCACTGGCAGCTCCTTGCAGGTGGCTTCATTAACAGCTCCTCAGCCACAGCTTCATGACTGTGGCCAAGAGACCAGCTCCACTGCCTCATGGGCTCCACGCAGACAGGTCTCCACAGCTCAGCTTCATGCTGTTTGCCCCCCCCAACCCCTCTCCCAGCTGCCCAGGGAGCCCTCTCCACTCCCTCTCCTCCCTGCCTCTGTCTGCCACAAGCCCCAGCCGCCACCACAGGCCACCAGCCGCAGCGAGAGGTTGGCCCAAGAGCTTTTGCAGCCCTGGGTGGAGCAGGAGGTGAGGAGGGCAGCCTCTAACCGCTGTGTTTTCCCAGCCAAGCCCAGGCTGCAGCTCTCTGGGGACGGCCACCGCTGCTCTGGGATGCTGGAGGTGCAGCGGGAGGCCAGCTGGAGTCGCCTGTGCTGGGACAGCTCCCTCGAAGCCTTCCTGGACGGCACCTGCCGGCAGCTGGGCTGTGGCCCCTCCGCCTCCAAGCCCCTCCAGGCCATTGGCAGGGTTGGGAAGGAGCCACAGGTGAGGCTAGAGGGGTGCTGGAGGCCGGCGACAAAGCAGCTGGCAAGGTGCTTCTTGGTGCCAGCAAACTGCACCCACCACATCTTCCTCAACTGCAGCGGTGAGTCTGGACCCCCCCCTCCCCTGCCCCCCATCCCTGCAGCCCCCCAACATGTCCCAACCTGCTGCTCCTCTTCTCGTCTCAGAGCCGGTGAACACCACCCCCGAACCCACACCAGTGCCACCAAGCACCACGCTGGAACCCACTGGTGAGAGGCTCACCCCTGCCCGGGGCCGGGGCAGGGCGACTAAGCTCCGGGCAGGGTGGGCTTGGGGACTTCTTGCTCGGCAAGGGGAGGAAAGGGTGGCCCCGGTCTGCAGGGAGATCTTCCTCCCCCTGCTCTTCCTCAGGACCTCCCAGGCTGCTGCTGGTGGACGGAGATGTGCCTTGCTCAGGCTTCGTGGAGCTGCACAAAGAAGGGCTGTGGGGAGCTGTGGCCAGCAGCCCAAGCCTGTGGCCACGAGTGGCCACCGAAATCTGCCGGCACCTGGGCTGCGGCCCGGCCGCCCCCAGCGGGGACCGCGGCGAGCCGGAGCCGGGCAGCCTCCTGCCGGTGAGCTGGGAGGTGCTGGAGCCCTGCGGCAGCCCCTCCGTCCTCAGCTGCTTCGGCAGGACCGGCAGGCAGCGGGGCAAGCCTCCTGCCTTCATCACCTGTGAAGGTCAGCCCTCAGCCTGCCGGGCTCCCTGCTCCGGCCCCGCAGCCCTGCGCTTGCCCCGGGGCCGCTCCTGCCCGCGCAGAGCTGGGAGAGCCCTTGAGGGGGGAGGGGAGGACCAGGGGGCCGCAGGGCGGACAGCTGAAGCCCTGAGCAGAGGAGCAGCCCCACCTCCACCTGCCCCACATCACCTGCCCCACGCCCCCCAACACCTGCCCCATGCCCACATCACCTGCCCCATGTACCCCACCTGCCCCATGCCCCCCATCACTTGCCCTATGCCCCCCAACACCTGCCCCGTGCCCACATCACCTGCCCCATGCCCCACAACAACTGCCCCATGTACCCCACCTGCCCCATGCCCCCCATCACCTGCCCTATGCCCCCCAACACCTGCCCCATGCCCACATCACCTGCCCCATGCCCCACAACAACTGCCCCATGTACCCCACCTGCCCCATGCCCCCCATCACCTGCCCCATGCCCCACAACACCTGCCCCATGCCCACATCACCTGCCCCATGTACCCCACCTGCCCCATGCCCCCCATCACTTGCCCTATGCTCCCCAACACCTGCCCCATGCCCACATCACCTGCCCCATGCCCCACAACAACTGCCCCATGTACCCCACCTGCCCCATGCCCCCCATCACCTGCCCTATGCCCCCCAACACCTGCCCCATGCCCACATCACCTGCCCCATGTACCCCACTTGCCCCATGTCCCCCCCATCATCTCCCCATCACAAACATCTCCCTACCACAAACACTTCCCCACCAGAAGCTTCTCTCCATCTCCCCACCACCATCTCCCCACCACCTCCATCCTCTCCCCTCCACCACCACCTCCCCGCCAGCAGCTTGCTGCAGCAGGCAGATCCCAGCTGCAGGCTGAGGGAGAGGCTCCCTCCAGCCCCTGCCACCTGCCTGAGCTGGGGGCTCTGGGGCTTTGCTGGGCAGCAGCTGCCAGAGCCCCTTCCCTGCTTCGTGTCCCCGGGGCGGGGGGGACGCAGCTCGAAGCTGCCCTGCGCGCAGCCTGGGGGCAGCTCAGAGCGGCCAGGACGCTGCGAGCCGCTCCCAGCGGGCGGGGGCCCAAAGCCGCGACCCCAGCAGCCGCCTGCGGGGCCACCCCCCCCGGATCTGAGCCCCCTTCAACCCCTCTGCAGGCTCCCGAGCCCTGAGGAGGCTGGGGGGCGGCGCCACGCCGTGCGAGGGGGAGCCGGAGGTGTTTCACCGGGGCAGGTGGCAGGGGCTGTGTGACAGCAGGGAGCAGCGAGCCCGGCGCGGCCAGCAGCTCTGCCGGGAGCTGCAGTGCGGCAACCTCTCCTCCAGCACCAAGAGCCAGGCCCCACCCGCCCTGGGGGTCGCCTGCAGGGCCCCCAGCCTGCACCTCTGCCCTGGCCCCCTCGACCCGCTGCAGATGTGCTCCCGGACCAGAGTTGTGTGTGAGCCACCCTGGCAGGCTGGGGGCAATGGGGGCTGGGGGCAGCGCCACCTGCAGCACCTGCTGCTGGGGTGGTGCTGGGATAGAGTTGGGATGGTGCTAGGGTGGAGCTGAGACAGAGCTGAGACAGAGCTGAGGTGGTGCTGGGGTAGTGCTGAGACAGAGATGAGATGGAGCTAGGATGGAGCTGGGACAGAGCTGAGATGGAGCTAGGATGGAGCTGCAATGGTGCTGGGACAGAGCTGGGATGGTGCTGGGACAGAGATGAGGTGGATCTGGGATGGTGCTGGGACAGAGCTGAGATGGAGCTAGGATGGTGCTGGGACAGAGCTGAGATGGAGCTAGGATGGTGCTGGGACAGAGCTGGTATAGAGCTGGGATGGATCTGGGATGGTGCTGGGACAGAGATGAGATGGAGCTAGGATGGTGCTGGGATGGAGCTGGGACAAAGCTGGGATGGAGCTGGGGTAGAGATGAGATGGAGCTGGGATGAAGCTGGGGTGGTGCTGGGACAGAGCTGAGATGGAGCTGGGGTGGAGCTGATATTTCCACCCCTGGAGAAGGGGCAGAGGGAGTAAGCTTGGGGCAGGGCACAGGGAAATCCTCTCCCAGGCTCCTTGCAGCCCTCCTGGTAGGGTGGGAGGTGCCCAAGCTGCCCTTGCCCGGGCAGAAGAGGCTTCTCTGGTGCCAGCTGTCCTCTTCCCCAGGTCAGGACTCCAAGCCACAGCCTGTTGGCACACCTGCAGGCACCATCGTCAGCATCTGCCTGGCCCTGCTTCTCCTGGGCGTCCTCCTGCTCATCTGTGGCCCTCCAGCCTACAGGAGGCTGGTGAAGAGAAGTAGGTGGAAGGAAGGAGAAGGTGGAAGAAAGGAAAAAGAAGGAGGAGGTGGAGGGAAGGAAGGAGAAGGAGGAGGTGGAAGGAAGGAGAAGGGGGAGGTGGAAGGAAGGAAGGAGAAGGGGGAGGTGGAAGGAAGGAGAAGGGGGAGGTGGAAGGAAGGAGAAGGGGGAGGTGGAAGGAGCAGGAGGAGGTGGAAGGAGCAGGAGGTGGAAGGAAGGAGAAGGAGGAGGTGAAAGGAAGGAAGGAGAAGGAGGAGGTGGAAGGAAGGAGCAGGAGGAGGTGGAAGGAGCAGGAGGTGGAAGGAAGGAGAAGGAGGTGGAAGTAGAACTTCTCCTCCTCCTCCTCCTGCTCCTCCCATCAGCACGGGGCAGCTCAGGGTTGGCAGCTCCATGCATCCATCCCTCTCCCCTCCATCTCCTTAAGGGGGAGGGGATGCAGGTGGGGCTCAACCTGACAGATCCCCCCTGCCTCATTGTCCCCCAGCAGCTCTCTTTGTCCCCAAGCCTGCAGGGCAGGGGGGCTGGGGGGGATTAGACACTGAGTGGACACAAAGGAGCAGGCAGAAGGTCTCGGGGGGGATTACTGGGCTGGGGAGATGATTTGGGGTGACAGATGGGGTCTGGGGGGGGTGTGTGGGTGGGGAGGCAGCTGGAGGAAGCCAAGCTTGGGGCAGGAGCATGAGATCCACCCCCAGCACCACCTCTGCCTTCCAGTCTCCAAGAAGAAGCAGCGGCAGTGGATCGGCCCCACAGGGCTCAGCCAGACGGGTGAGGAGATGCCCCCCTCTGGGCACAGAGCTGGGGCTTGGGGGGGTGGGCTGCTCGGCCTCATGCTTCCTTTCCCCCTCCCCATCCTCCCAGCCCCCAAGAGCGGAGCAGGCTGCGGAGGGTGGGGGTGTGAGCGGGGCAGGCTGCTCGGCTCAGCCCCGGCTCTCGTTTCCTGCCTTGACTCAGATGAGAACTCGGCCGGGAGCGCCGAGCCCCAGCTCTGATGGCACAGGAGCAGCTCCTGCTCTTACTCAGCCCCCAGCTCGGGGGGTTGGGCTTGAGGGAGGGCGGGGAGGGGAGAGGAAGGTGGTGTCACCCGGAATCTGCAGCTGAGGGTCCCCAGACCCCCACCCCAGAAGCTGCCTCCCATCTTCTCTTCCAGTCTCCTTCCACCGCAACAGCACCGTCAGCAGGAGGCCACGGGCCGAGGGACAGAGGGGGCAGGGGGTGGACAATGACTATGCTCAGCCCCCCCAGAGGAGCTCCTGCCTCTCAGCTTACCCAGGTAAGAGCAGCAGAGCCTCGGCAGGGGCTTCTCCCTGCTCCCTTCCCCACGGGTGTCAAGCAGGGGAGGATGCACCCCGGGCAAGAGCACCGCGGTGAGGCAGCAGCCCAGGGGGAGAGGACTGCAGGGGGACCCTGCCAGGCTGGAGAGAGGGCAGAGTCCCAGGGCAGGAGAGTGAACACAGCCAAGTGCCAGGCTCTGCACACTGCCCACAGCAACCCCAGGCAGTGCTACAGGCTGGGGGCAGAGTGGCTGAGAGCGGTCAGGCAGAGAGGGACCTGGGGGTAGTGGTTGACAGCAGCTGAACAGGAGCCAGCAGTGTGCCCAGGTGGTCAAGAGGGCCAAGGGCATCCTGGCCTGCATCAGGAACAGTGTGGCCAGCAGGAGCAGGGAGGTCATTGTGCCCTGTGCTCAGCACTGCTCAGGCCACACCTGGAGTCCTGTGTCCAGTTCTGGGCTCCTCAGTTTAAGAAGGATGTTGAGCTGCTGGAAGGTGTCCAGAGAGGGGCAACAAAGCTGGGGAGGGGTCTGGAGCACAGCCCTGTGAGGAGAGGCTGAGGGAGCTGGGGTTGCTTAGCCTGCAGAAGAGGAGGCTCAGGGGAGACCTTCTTGCTCTCTCCAGGTCCTTGAAGGGAGGTTGGAGCCAGGTGGGGGTTGGTCTCTTCTCCCAGGCACCCAGCAGCAGAACAAGAGGCCACAGTCTCAAGCTGTGCCAGGGGAGGTTCAGGCTGGAGGTTAGGAAGAAGTTCTTCCCAGCAAGAGAGATTGGCCATGGGAATGTGCTGCCCAGGGAGGTGGTGGAGTCCCCATCCCTGGAGGTGTTTAGGAAGAGCCTGGATGGGGCACTTGGTGCCATGGTTGAGTTGATTAGATGGTGCTGGGTGATAGGTTGGATTTGATGATCTCAAAGGTCTCCTCTCCAAACCTCTCCTCTCCAAACCTCTCCCCTCCCTTTTCCCCTCCCCTCCTCTCCTCTCCAACTCCTCCATTGCTGATGGGCTTCACCAGACCTGGGGGTCAACCTCAGACCCTCCCCAGCCCCCATCATGAGCTTCCCCCTTGCCCTCCCCAGCCCTGGAAGGTGCATGCAGAGCTTCCAACCCTGCGGACAACTCCTCCGACAGCGACTACGACCTGAGCTCTGCCCGCAGAGTGTGACCTTCCCCTCCTCAGCACCTGCCTCCAAGCTGCCCCTCTGCCCCCAGCTGAGCCAGTGCCAGCCAGCCAGCGCTGTGCCAGGCTGGTGGCACAGGTGACAGCCAAGCTGTGCAGCTGCTGGACCGTGCAGGCCTTCGCTGAGCAGCTCCTGCCCTCCGCAGGCAGAGCTGGGACACGCCGAACGAAAAGGGGAGCTGGGACCTGGCACCAGAGGCTCCTGCCCATGGCAGGGGCTTGAACCAGAGGGAAGCAAAGAATCATGGACTCAGAGGATGGTTTGGGTTGGAAAAGGACCTTCAAGGTCACAGAGTCTCCAAGCCTTAACCCAGCGCTGCCCAGGACAGCCCCAAACCCTGGCCCTCAGCAGCACAGCTCCAGGGCTTGGAAACCCCTCCAGGGATGGAGACTCCGCAGTCCCAGACTGCTTTGGGTGGGATGGAACCTTCCCAACTCATCCAGTCCAACCCCCTGCACTCAGCAGGGACAGCTCCAACCACAGCAGGTTGCTCAGAGCCCCCCAGCCAACCTGAGCTGCAGTGGTGCCAGGGCTGGGGCAGCTCCCAGCTCTCTCTGGGCAGCCTGGGACAGGCTCTCACCACCCTCAGGCTCCAACATTTCTTCCTCCTCTCCTGTCTGAATCTCCCTCTGTCAGTTCCAAACCACCACCCCTTGTCCTGGCACAAAGGGCTCTGCTCCAAAGTCTGCCCCCAGCTTCCTCCTCTGCCCCTTGAAGCACTGCAAGGCCACCAGGAAGGTCTCCCTGGAACCTTCTCTTCCTTATCTGCCCCAACATCCACCCTGAACCTCCCCTGGCACCACTGAAGGCCATCCCCTTCAGATCTCACAAGGTCCTTCCCAGCCCAAGCCCTTCTGGGGCTCCACACAGTGCTGCCCTGAAGCAGTGACCAGCTCCAGTGCTGCTCACCCCAGCAGAAGCCTGCCCAGGTGCCCCCAGATGTGATGGGAGACCTCTGGGGCTGGACCCCCACCCCCAGCTCCTGCCACACTGAGAGCCAAACCCACCCATGCTGCTCCCTGCTGCTCACCCCACGCCTCAGGCACCCACAGCTCGGCTCCAAGCCAGCCCAGCTTGGCTCCAGCCCAGCCCAGCTCAGCTCTAACCCACCCTAGCTCAGCTCCAGCCCAGCTCCAACCCAGCTCTAACCAGGCCCAACTCAGCTTCAACCTATCCCAGCTCAAACTCAGCCCAGCTCAGCTCTAACCCAGCCTAGCTGAACTTTAATCCATCCCAGCTCAGCTTCAACCCAGCCCAGCCCTAACTCAGCCCAGCTCTAACCCAGCCCAGCTCTAACCCAGCCCAGCTCAGCTCCTTCCTGAGGAGCTTCCTCTGCTTTTGAGGCTCTCCCATGGGAGAGTGTGAGGCAGGGGGGAATTGTTTCAAGCCCTTTGTGGGAGGCTAAGCAGCAGCAAGGCTCAAACCTGTACTGAGAGCAGCACAACCACGCTCAGGGCTGCTCAGAGAGGGTCTGCTGGCTTCTCTGGCTCTCAAAACTGAGACAGCCACACACTCCTCCTCCTCTTCCTGCCACCTGGGCTGGGCTGAAAGCAAACTCAGGTGCTGAGCTGCAGGAGAAAAGCCTGTGAGATGCCATCAGCTGGGGCCTGAAGGAGCTGCAGAGACAAGTGCTTGGCTGGCTGGGTGGGACAGCAGGGTTGGGGCAGCTGGGGCAAGCCAAGGGTGGCTGTGGGGAAGGCAGAACTGGTGAGAAGCACTCAGAGAGATTTAATTAGCAGGCACTGTTGCCATTAAATTGGGTTTCCTCCTAGTCCTTATGGCTTCCTCTCTTCTGTCCAACACTACCCAGTGCTGCTCCTTGGGCCATCAGCCTCCTGGCCAGGGAGGGAAAGGACAGGTTGGTGCCAGGGGGAGATGGATGGGCTGAAAAGGGAGGGAGGGAAAGGAGGGATGGAGTGAAAAGGGAGGGAAGGGAGGGATGGAGTGAAAAGGGAGGGAAGGGAGGGATGGAGTGAAAAGGGAGGGAAGGGAGGGATGGAGTGAAAAGGGAGGGAAGGGAGGGATGGAGTGAAAAGGGAGGGAAGGGAGGGATGGAGTGAAAAGGGAGGGAGGGAAGGATGGAGTGAAAAGAACCTGATCCAAGCAGGCTCCGTAGGAAAGGTGGAAAGAGAGCAGCAAAGAGGAGCTGGGAGAGGCTGGTCCTGCAAGGCTCCCAGGAGAGTTTAGGTTGGAAAAGCTCTTTAAGGTCATGGAGCCCAAACCCTTCCCCCAGCACTGCCAGGGCACCACCAAGCCATGGCCCTCAGCACCACAGCTCAGAAGCCCCTCCAGGGATGGGGACTCCACCACTGCCCTGGGCCAGGCCTTGACAAGCCTCAAGGGCACCAAATTGTTCCTCATGGCCAACCTAAACCTGCCCCTGGGGCCACCTGAGGCCAGTTTCCTCTTGTCCTGGCCCTTGCTGCTTGGGAGAGGGCTGAAAGGTTTCATCAACCAACCCAAGGGGCAGCAGGCTGGAGGATGCCAGGGGTGGGGAGCAGAAGGGTGAGTGCTGAGTGCCCCCAGCACCTCCCAGAGCAAGCAGCATGCTGAGCCCAGCAGCAATGCATCAAGTTTTATTACTGTAATTAACCACAGCTCTGGAACTGTTCCCCTCAACCCACCCCAACCTCCCCCCTCCCCCCAAAGCATTTGCCTCCTCCTAGTCCATTAGTAATGGTTCCTTATAAATAACTCACAGGGATACAGGCAGGATTCCCAGGATAAAGTGCTGAGCAAAGCAGATCCCATCAACATCCCATCACTCCCTCCTGTTACCCAAGTGTTTCCTGAGAAGGGAAGGTTGGAGGGCCCCAAAATAACCACCACCACCCCCCCTCTCCCCACCCAGCTGGAGAGGGGCTTGGAGGAGGCTACAGGGGGCTGCAGCTGCTGCTTCTGCCTCCCAAAGCAGCAGCAGCTGGTGGTGGCAGCCCAGGAGCCCCTCAAAAGCACAGATGAAAACCCAGGTGGGGAACTCTGGGAAGCTCTTCCAGAGCTCTCTGTGAGGCAGAGTCCTAAGGTCCAAGGTCAGTGGGGAGAAGGCTCCTGGGCTGCAAAGCAGCAGCAGCAGTGGTAGAGATGGAGCCAGAGAGCCCAGGTCTCCCCAGGCTGGCTCTGCCTTTTTGCTTCCAGGGAGGTCTCCTTGGAGAGCAGTGAGTGAAATACTGGCAGTGTCCTCCCCCCCCACACACCTCACCCTTTGTCTTCAGGAGCTGTGAGAAGGCTGAGGATGATATTACATCCCTCTCACCCTCCCAGGCAAGGGTGGGGGCCGGTTTCTTGGTGGCTGCCAGCAGTGCAAGTCGTTGCCAGGGTCCTGGCTGTCACCTCAGAGCCTGGGTGAGCCCAGCTGGGCCTCTTCAGCCCGTGAGCCACCCCCCCAGACACAACTCCACAGAGTCAAGAGCCCGTGGTGGGGGACACATCAGCCTCTCCAGCCACCCCCAGAGCCACTCACTCTCTTCTCCTGCTTAATGCTTCTGCTCTGATGGGGGGGGGAGAGTGAAGCTCTTCATCCTCAGGCCACACAACGTGGAGGGGAGCGGTGGAGGATGCTCCCCCAGGGGGCTGCACTTAGTAGCCAGGCCAAGGAGGACGTTGAGGGTTTGGAGGTGGTGGAGGGTACCCAAAGGCTTGGGGGGGGCCAGAAGGGTAAGGAGCTTGTGAGGGGATTGGGAAGTTAGGAAGAGGAGGTTGGGTTGGGTAGGGGCACTGAGGTCTGGCTGCCCCAGGGGGGTAGTAGGGAGGGTAGACAGGTCTGGGTGGCGGAGGAGAAGGGGCAGGAAAGGGGGAGGGGGCAGGGGGGGCCCTGGAGGGAGACCAGGCGTAGACTGGAGTGGAAGATGAGCCTCCCGAGGGGGGGGTGGGATAGTCAGCAGCCTGTGCTGGGGGAGGTCTGTAGGCAAAGGAGGGCTGGGGGCCGGGCTGGGAGGAAGCGAGCTGCGCCGCCGGGAAGGGAGCGGCGGGCAGGGCCCCCCGGGCCGCGGCGCCTGCAGGGGGGCTGGGGGCCGGGCCGTAGGGCAGGGGGAGGGAGGGAGGCCCCGACGGGAAGGGCTGCGCCGGGGGCGGGGCGCCGGCGCCGGCAGGAGGAGCCGGCTGCGAGTCCCCGGCGGGCTCCGGCGCCGCCGAGCGCCGCAGCAGCTCCTGCAGCTTCTCCACTCGCACCCGGCGCAGGTGGGAGAGCTGCCGCAGCGCCCCGAACCGCGCCAGGAAGCACTCCAGGCTCGCCTCGCCCCCCAGGAACTCCTCAGCCAGCTTCTGCAGGGGGGGGGGGAGGGGAGAGGGGAGGGAGGGGAGAGGGGCAGGGGAGAGGGTCTGGGAGGGAGGGGAGAGGGGGAGGGAGGGGAGAGGGGGAGGGAGGGGAGAGAGGGAGAGGAGGAGAGGGAGAGGGAGGAGAGGGAGGGAGGGGAACGGGAGGAGAGGGAGGGAGGGGAACGGGAGGAGAGGGAGGCGAGGGAGGGAAGGAAGGGAAGGAGGGGAAGGGGGGAGAGGGAAGGAAGGGAAGGAGGGGAAGGGGGGAGAGGGAAGGAAGGGAAGGAGGGGAAGGGGGGAGAGGGAAGGAAGGGAAGGAGGGGAAGGGGGGAGAGGGAAGGAAGGGAAGGAGGGGAAGGGGGGAGAGGGAAGGAAGGGAAGGAGGGGAAGGGGGGAGAGGGAAGGAAGGGAAGGAGGGGAAGGGGGGAGAGGGAAGGAAGGGAAGGAGGGGAAGGGGGGAGAGGGAAGGAAGGGGAAAGAAGGGAGGAGAGAAGCAAAGCCATGAGTTCAGCACTGCATCCTTCCACTTCACCTCCAGCCCAGCAGAGGATGTGTGCCTCACCCAGAGACCATCCCACCAGACCCAAGCAGGACAAGGGCAATCCAGTGCTTCTGGGGAGCAAGAAGGGCCAGATGACAAAGGGCTGACCCCTGCCTTGAGGGACTGGGTTTGGGGATGCAATGGACCAGTGGGATTTGATCTGCAAGGCCTCTTCCAACCTAAACAGGTCACCCACTCCATGAGTGTTCCATGGATTTAAACCTCCAGCTCACCTCAGACTCCTCCTCAATCTTCTGGCTTTCCACCTGCAGCAGCTCCAGCAAGGTCTGAGGATGCAGAGCTGCTGAGAACTTCTCTGGGGAACAAAGGGAACAGAACCAACAAACATGGGACCGGGGAAAACCATCAGCACACAGACCTGCTGCACCCTCCCCTTCCTGCCTGGGCAACTGTTACAGGATCCCAGAAGAGTTTGGGTGGGAAGAGACCTTTGAGATCATGGAGTCCAAGCCTTCACCCAGCACTGCCAGGGCACCACCAAGCCATGGCTCTCAGCCATGGCTCTGAAACCCCTTCCAGGGATGGGGACTCCACCACTGCCCTGGGCAGCCTGGGCCAGGCCTTGACAACCCTCAAGGGCAATGAACTGTTCCTCATGGCCAACCTAAACCTCCCCTGGGGCAACCTGAGGCCATTGCCTCTTGTCCTGGCAGTTGCTCCTTAGGTGAAAAGCCCAACCCCAACCTGGCTTCAGCCTCCTTGCAGGGAGCTGGAGAGGGCCAGAAGGTCTTCTCTCAACCTCCTCTTCTCCAGGCTGAACAACCACAGGTCCCTCAGCTGCTCCAAGACTTATGCTCCAGAACCTACACTGACTTCATTGCCTTTCTTTGGCCCTTCTCCTTGCATTCCCTTGGTGTTAGGAGATCTAGAGAGGAAAGGACCTCACATGGCTGCAGTAGTTGGGATAAGCATCCTTGATCTGTGATCAGGAAACCAAAGAGCTTAGAATCATAGAATAGAATCAGTAAGGTTGGAAGAGACCTCAGAGATCATCAGGTCCAAGCTGCCACCCAACACCTCCTGACTGCTAAACCATGGCTCCAAGGGCCACAGCCAATCCCCTCTTGAACACCTCCAGGGATGGGGACTCCACCACCTCCCTGGGCAGCACATCCCAATGCCTAACAACTCTCTCTGGGAAGAACTTTCTCCTCACCTCCAGCCTAAACTTCCCCTGGCACAGCTTGAGACTGTGCCCTCTTGTTCTGGTGCTGGTTGCCTGGGAGAAGAGACCAACCCCCTCCTGGCTACAGCTTCAGGTAGCTGTAGAGAGCACTAAGGTCTCCCCTGAGCCTCCTCTTCTCCAGGCTGAGCAACCCCAGCTCCCTCAGCCTCTCCTCGTAGGGCTTGTGCTCGATCCACAACAGAGCCCTCTCTGCCACCACCCTGAAGAGCTTCTGTGCTCAGTGTGGCCAAGGCAGGCAGAAGGAGAAAGGCAGGTTTGCAGACACTCACCCAGCTTGGCCTTCTGCTCTTTACACCTCTCAGCCAGCTTCTGCAGCTCCTCATACTTGCTGGAGAGGTCGGAGCGCCCGGACTCCAGCGGCGCCTGGAACTTGAGGTTCTGCTCAGCCAAGCTCCTGTTGGCAGCCAGGGCCATCTCCCTTTCCAGCTGCAGCTCCTGAACCTGCAGGAGGGGAGAGGAGCAGAGCTGTGGAATCAGGGGGTCACACAGGTGAGGTGCTTGCCCAGCCCCACAATACCTCCTGAGACTCCAGGGCCAGGCGCTCGATCTCCTCAGCGTCCTCCTGCAGCGCCTGGAGCTCCTCCACCGTCCGGCTCCTCAGGCTGTCCATCCTCCTGGAGAAGCTGCAGGCTCCTAAGGGGCAGGGAAAGGCAAGCAGATCAAAGGGGAGGGTTTGCTAAAGCCAAGTGCAGGTAGGAACTAACCCTCTCAGGGATTTAAACCCAGCTCTGGGGGTGTGGGAGCGTGTGGGAGCTCCTCTGAAGGCGCAGAGGGAGAGGCAGCACAAGGCACAGCTCCTCTGCCCTTCTGGCCCAGCTGCTTTGTTTCCCCCTCCTCACAGCTTCTTTAGAGGGGTTCTGTCTGTGTGCCAGACAAGTCTGCCAAGGAAACACCTACTCACAGCCACCCAGTGTCTGCCTCTCACCCCCCACTTGGCTCTCACCACAGGGTCCCATTGCAGACTCCTGCTCCAAAGAGCAACAAGAGCAAGGCTCTGGTATCTGCTTGTGTCCAGCTACACCCCCAGCACACATGGGGCCATGGTGGCCACCTGGGGCTTCATCACCTCTCCACTCCCTCAGCTGCCACCTCAGCTGCTGGGTTTCCTCTCTGGGTGTTCTCCTCTCAAGCCACGTGGTGCCACCGCTGCCCTCAGGAATGGTGGAGGGATGGCTTCGGCTCACCACCCCCAGGGGCCAACAGCTCTCCCTTCTCTCCAGCCTCAATCTCCCTCTGTTAGCTCCAAACCATCAGCCCTGCACAACAGGCCCTGCTCAGAAGCCTGTCCCCCAGCTTCCTCCCCAGCCCCCTGAAGCACTGCAAGGCCACCAGAAGGTCTCCCTGGAGCCTTCTCCAGGCTGAACAACCCCAGGTGCAGCAGGGCCAGAGCAGGGCAGCCAAGCTGGGGAAGGGGCTGGAGAACAGGGCTGGGGAGGAGCAGCTGAGGGAGCTGAGGCCCCCTGAAGCCACCAAAAGGTCCCCCTGGAGCCTTCTCTTCTCCAGGCTGAACAACCCCAACTCTCTCAGCCTGGCCTCCCAGAGTGGCCTCCTCTGGCCCCACTCCAACAGCTCCCTGCCTGTGCTGTGCTGAGGACTCCAGAGCTGGCCCCAGCACAGCAGCTGGGGGGTCTCAGCAGAGAGAAGCAGATGGGCATAACCCACTCCCTCCCCCTGCTGCCCACAGCACCAGCAGGTGAGCAAGGCACTCCTGCCAGTGAAGGGGACATACCAGCAGGGATTCCAGCGTTGTCCTAATTGCTGGTGGCTTGTCTACCTCTCACCCAGGTGGAACATCCCAGTGCTATCACTCCAGGGAGGTTGCATCAGCCTCTGCAGAGAACATGGCATGACAAGGTGAGGCTCAAGTGTTACCAAATCCCTTCACCCAGGATCCAGCCAAACTTGTCCCAGCAACAACCAGCTGGGAAATCAGCTCCCTTATCAGGTATAGATGGATCTAACATCATCCCTCTGGCAGACAAGAAAGGAACTCACTAAAACAGATATTGAAGCAGGAAGATCAGGAATAATGGCAGCTGGGATGCTCAGCCCCTGCTGCCATGTGGGAATGGAGGCCATGGATGGTCTGTGGAAAGCACCCAGAGGGCCCCGAGGAGGGGGGATGCAAAGAGCTGGGCAGTGCCCCGGCTCCAGCACAGGGCAGGGGCTCTGGCCTCACGTATCCCACCGGCTGTTAGCAGTGTTCTGGCAAGATATGGCAGCGAGGTGACACTTTGCCTCTCCAAGGGGCAAGGCACAGGCTCTCACACCCCAGAAAGGCACCGAGAAGAGCCGCTCGCAGGACTGCTGCACCCCGTTCATTGCCCTCCGCGTTAGGGAACCCCCAACCTCAGCCCCGGGGAGTCCCGCCTAAGGCCTCCGTGTCCTGCCACACCGGGAAGGCGAGCTGCGGGGAACGCCTGGGTTCACCCTCCAGCTGGGACACGGCAGAGACTGCTCTGCCAACGCAGAGCTGCTCCTGGGAGGTGCAGGGGAGGGCAACCGGGAGGCTGTGGCCTACAGAGCGGCTGCCGGTACAAGGCATGACCCGGCTGAGTTCCCGCCCGCTCCCTAAGGTCCCGGCGGGGTCCCGGCTGCAAACACCCAGCTGAGGGGCTGCGAACGCCGGGGAGAGCGGCGGGCCGGGGCCTCCTTTCCCTCGCAGGGCAGGAGGGAATGACCCCGATCGCCGGGGACTCACCGCCGCGCATCCGGAAGCCTCCTTCCGCCGGGCGCTTCCTGCTTCCGGTGCGAGAGCGGAAGTGGGCGGAGCCACGGCGGGGCCGGGGGGTGGGGGGCGGTGAGGGGATTCCCCCTCCCCTCTCCCTGAGGCGCCTCCCGCCGCCATCTTGCGGCCGCCATCTTGTGGCGCTGAGGCGGGAGGGCGGCCGGGGCTGGGGGCCGGTCGTTGATCGCCGGCGGGTAAAGCGATGCTCGGCACCGGCTGCTTGGCGTTTTGATAAACCGCTCTGTGTTTGAATAAATCGCTGTGGCTTTGGTGGTGTTTCCCCCCCCCCGACGGTGCTCCTCGAGCTGCGGCCTGCTGGAGCCCCTCGCGTCCTCCATGTTGGTGCCACAGAGGAGCTGCCCCTGGCCTTAGAGAGTCCCAGGCGGGCTTGGGTGGGAAAGGACCTTCACAGCTCATCTACTGCAACCCCCTGCGGCCAGCAGGGACAGCCCCAACCACAGCAGGCTGCTCAGAGCCCCCCAACCAACCTGAGCTGCAGTGGTGCCAGGGCTGGGGCAGCTCCCAGCTCTCCCTGGGCAGCCTGGGACAGGCTCTCACCACCCTCAGGGGCAAACATTTCTCCCTCCTCTCCAGGCTGAATCTGCCTCTCTTAGAACAAAATAGAATAGAAATCAAATGGGATAGGATGGGATGGGATAGGATAGGATAGGATGGGATAGGATAGGATGGGATGGGATGGGATAGGATAGGATAGGATAGGATAGGATAGGATAGGATAGGATAGGATAGGATAGGAATAGACCAGGTTGGAAAAGACCTTTGAGATCACCGAGTCCAACCTATCACCCAGCACCATCTCATCAACTCAACCATGGCACCCAGCACCCCATCCAGTCTCCTAAACACCTCCAGGGATGGGGACTCCACCAGATGTTGAGCTGCTGGAAGGTGTCCAGAGAAGGGCAACCAAGCTGGGGAGGGGTCTGGGGCACAGCCCTGGGAGGAGAGGCTGAGGGAGCTGGGGTTGCTTAGCCTGCAGAAGAGGAGGCTCAGGGGAGACCTTCTTGCTCTCTGCAACTCCCTGAAGGGAGGTTGGAGCCAGGTGGGGGTTGGTCTCTTCTCCCAGGCACCCAGCACCAGAACAAGAGGCCACAGTCTCAAGCTGTGCCAGGGGAGGTTTAGGTTGGATGTTAGGGAGAAGTTCTTCCCAGCCAGAGAGATTGGCCATGGGAATGTGCTGCCCAGGGAGGCGGTGGAGTCCCCATCCCTGGAGGTGTTCAAGAGGGGACTGGACGTGGCACTTGGTGCCATGGTTTAGTCAGGAGGTCTGTGGTGACAGGTTGGACTCGCTGATCTTTGAGGTCTCTTCCAACCTTGGTGATGCTGTGAGTCTGTGAAGAGCTTACAACTCATCCATGGCTCCAAGGGCCACATCCAAGCCTTGTCTGAACACCTCCAGGGATGGGGACTCCACCACCTCCCTGGGCAGCACATCCCAGTGGCCAATTAGAATAGAACAGAATTAACCAGGCTTGAAAAGACCTTTGAGATCATCCAGCCCAACCTATCACCCAACACCATCTGCTCAACTAATCCATGGCACCAAGTGCCCCATCCAGGCTCTTCCTAAACACCTCCAGGGACGGGGACTCCACCACCTCCCTGGGCAGCACATCCCCGTGGCCAATCTCTCTGGCTGGGAAGAGCTTTCTCCTCACCTCCAGCCTGAACCTCCCCCTGGCCCAGCTTGAGGCTGGGGCAAGGTCAGCCAGGTGTGAGAGGGCTGCTGGGATCCCAGGCACACGTCCTGGGAAGGGCACCTCTGGCCCCTGCCTGGGGCCGGGCGCCACGTGAGGAGGGTTGGACAATGGGTGTGAGTCATGTGAAGCCCGAGAGGTCCCCTGGGCTTTGAACAAGGACCATTTGTTCGGGAGGGGTGGTTGATAAGCAGGTCAAACCCGCTGTGTTCCCTGCAGCTTGCCTCTTTCCAGAGGCTGATGAGGTGGTTTCCAAGGGCTTTGATGTGAGAAGCCATCCCCAGGGACAGGGAAGGGCTGCAGGACGTTTGCTTAAGAGGATCGTAGGTCCCAGGACTGTTTGGGTTGGAAGGGACCTCCAAAGGTCATCCAGTTCCAAGCTCTCTGCAGTCAGCAGGGGCAGCTTCAACTGCAGCAGGCTGCTCAGAGCCCTCTCCAGCCTGGCCTGGTTAAAGTGGGGCCAGCCCTGGTGGAGAGAGGGTCCAGAGGGGGGCCACAAAAATGGAATGGAGTGGAGTGGAGTGGAGTGGAATGGAATGGAGTGGAGTGGAGTGGAGTGGAATGGAATGGAATGGAATGGAGTGGAGTGGAATGGAATGGAATGGAATGGATTGGAATAGAATAGAATTAGAATAGAATAGAATAGAGTGGAATGGAATAGAGTGGAATGGAATGGAATAAAATAGAGTGGAATAGAAGAGAATGGAATGGAATGAAATGGAATAGAATTAGAATAGAATAGAATAGAATAGAATGGAATAGAATAGAATAGAATAGAATGGAATAGAATAGAGTGGAATAGAATAGAATAGAATAGAATAGAATAGAATAGAATAGAATAGAATAGAATAGAATAGAAGTGGAATAGAATAGAGTGGAATAGAATAGAATAGAATAGAATAGAATAGAATAGAATAGAATAGAATAGAATAGGATGGAATAGAATAGGATGGAATGGAATAGAATTAGACTAGACTAGACTAGAATAGAATAGAATAGAGTGGAATAGAATAGAGTGGAATGGAATGGAATAGAATAGAAATAGAATAGAATGGAATGGAATGGAATGGAATGGAATGGAATAGAATAGAATAGAATGGAATGGAATGGAATGGAATGGAATGGAATTAAGCAGGTTGGAAAAGACCCCTGGAGGTCATTGAGTCCAACCTATCATCCAACAATGAGCAGGGGGCTGGAGCACCTCTGCTACAAGGACAGGCTGAGGGAGCTGGGGTTGTTCAGCCTGGAGAAGAGAAGGCTCCAGGGAGACCTTAGAGCAGCCTTCCAGCAGCTGAAGGGGGCTGCAAGGAGGCTGCAGAGGGACTGTTTGCAAAGGCCTGCAGGGACAGGACGAGGAGCAATGGCTGGCAATGAGAGGAGATTTAGACTGGATGTGAGGAACAAGGTGTGCCCCAGGAGAGCAGAGCAGGTTTAGGTTGGATGTGAGGAGCAAGATCTGCACCACGAGGGTGCTGGAACACTGCAGCAGGTTGCCCAGGGAGGTGGTGGAGGCTTCATCCCTGTAGGTATTCAAGGTGAGGCTGGAGAGGGCTCTGAGCAACCTGATCTGCCTGCAGGGGGGTTGGACTGGCTGACCTTCAGGAGGTGCCTTCCAACCCTGGCCATTCTCTGGCTCTCTGAAGGTGTTACCCAGCCATCAGAGCTGTGCTAACTGAGTGCTTTCTGGGCCATGCTGAAGGATGAGGCCTCCTCTGTTCTCTGGCCTCCTTTCTTTGGAGGAGAGATGGCTTCATGGTCACATCACACAGATCCTCTCCCAGATGACAGCCACAAAGGCTGACAGGACAAGGGGAAGCGACCTCAGGTTGCACCAGGGGAGGTTTAGGGTGGGCATGAGCAACAATTCCTTCCCCTTGAGCATCCATCCCCATGAGAGGGGGGATTTGGGCTGGTGGGGCTGTACCCAGCTCCTCCAGGATGTGTCCCCCCCCCAAGGGGCACAGCAGTAGAGAGGTGCAGCTGGTGCTGTGCTCCTGGGGGAGGGAGGAAGGAAGCTGCTGGGGTGGCCACCAGCCCTCCTCACGAGGTGCTGGGAGGGGAAGCCACAAGGCTCATGAGGTCCCAGGCACAGGGTGGGGGTGAGGAGAGGGTTGGTGCCTTGCTGCAAGGACACTGAGGAGCTGGAGCAGGGCCAGAGAAGGGCAACCAAGCTGGGGAAGGGGCTGGAGAGCAGGGCTGGGGAGGAGCAGCTGAGGGAGCTGGGGGTGTTGAGCCTGGGGAAAAGGAAGGGGGAGACCTCCTGGCTCTCTGCAGCCCCCTGCAAGGAGGCTGCAGCCAGGTGGGGGTTGGGCTCTTCTCCCAGGGCCAAGTGATGGGCCAAAAGGAAATGGCCTCAGGATGCCCCAGAGGAGGTTTAGGTTGGCCATGAGGAACAATTTGTTGCCCTTGAGGGTTGTCAAGGCCTGGCCCAGGCTGCCCAGGGCAGTGGTGGGGTCCCCATCCCTGGAGGGGTTTGAGAGCCCTGGAGCTGTGGTGCTGAGGGCTGTGGCTTGGTGGTGCCCTGGGCAGTGCTGGGGGAAGGCTTGGGCTCCATGACCTGCAAGATCTTTCTGTGATCAGTGCCAGGCTCATCAGGGCAGGGAGGGGGGGGGGGTTGGTGGTGTGGGACTGGAGAGCAGAGGCAGTGAAAGGCTAAGAAAACAACCCCCCAGGGGCAGGGCTGACCTCAGCAGTCCTGCTCCTTCCTCAGAATTCCCCTTTTGTTTAGCATCTGGCCAAGTCCCTTTGTGGTTTTGCTTGGAGGCTCCTCCTGAGCCCAGGAGTCAAAGGAAAGTTGGAAGCTTTCCCAATGAGAAGGGTGGAGGGGGTGGGGGGGAAAGAACCCCCCCCCCCCCCAAACCAAAACAACCCACCCCTGATAATGTGCTTTTTATCTGCTGGTGTGCTGCTGGGGGTGAAGACAATGTTAGCTGTGTTCCTCGGCAGGCAAAGGGCTCAAGGCACTGAAGAGCCATTCTCTGAACCTCACCCAGCCCTTAATCAGCAGCTCAGCAGAGCTGCACCACTTAGGAGAGAGCTCAGAGAAAAGCTGGGCTTGGAAGGGCTCCTCCGGTCCAGCACCCTCCCTGCAGCCAGCAGCTCCTCAGCACCACATCACAGGCAGTCCCCTGGCCACTGCTTGCCTCTCACCACCACAATCAAACCATTTCCCCTCCTGCACTTGCTCTTTGCAGCCAGGAAGCTTTGTGGTCTCTCTGGTCCGGTCACTCTCTGGCCAAAGAAGAGCATTCACTGATTTACCAACCACAAGCTGAGGCCACCCAGGCTCTTAGTCAGCATCCCCAGCAGCTGCCTGAGCTCCTGCCCCAGCAGCAGTCCACCCACAACCACTTCAGCAGGGATCAGCCTACAGCCCTGTGGGCCCTCCTGGGGAATTCAACCAAAGAGGAGAGGAGAGGATAGGAGAGGATAGGATAGGATAGGGTAGGATAGGATAGGAGAGGATAGGAGAGGATAGGATAGGAGAGGATAGGATAGGAGAGGATAGGAGAGGATAGGATAGGAGAGGGTAGGATAGGATAGGATAGGATAGAATAGAATAGAATAGAATAGAATAGAATAGAATAGAATAGAATAGAATAGAATAGAATAGAATAGAATAGAATAGAATAGGAGCAGGTTGGAAAAGACCTTTGAGCTCATCCAGTCCAACCTATCACCCAACACCATCTAATCAACTAAACCATGGCACCAAGCACCCTATCAAGGCTCTTCCTAAACTCCTCCAGGGATGGGGACTCCACCACCTCCCTGGGCAGCACATCCCCATGGCCAATCTCTCTTGCTGGGAAGAACTTTCTCCTCACCTCCAGCCTAAACCTCCCCTGGCACAGCTTGAGACTGTGGCCTCTTGTTCTGGTGCTGGGTGCCTGGGAGAAGAGACCAACCCCCACCTGGCTACAACCTCCCTTCAGGGAGCTGGAGAGAGCAAGAAGGTCTCCCCTGAGCCTCCTCTTCTCCAGGCTAAGCAACCCCAGCTCCCTCAGCCTCTCCTCCCAGGGCTGTGCTCCAGACCCCTCCCCAGCTTTGTTGCCCTTCTCTGGACACCTTCCAGCACCTCAACATCTTTCCTCAACTGAGGAGCCCAGAACTGGACTCAGGACTCAAGGTGTGGCCTGAGCAGTGCTGAGCACAGGGCACAATGACCTCCCTGCTCCTGCTGGCCACACTCTTCCTGCTGCAGGCCAGGATGCCCTTGGCCTTCTTGGCCACCTGGGCACACTGCAGGCTCATGTTCTGCCTACTTTTAACCAGTCCCCCCAGGTCCCTCTCTGCCTGGCTGCTCTCAGCCACTCTGCCCCCAGCCTGTAGCACTGCCTGGGGTTGCTGTGGCCAAAGTGCAGCCCCTGGCACTTGGCTGTGTTCAATCTCCTGCCCTTGGGCTCTGCCCAGCCTGGCAGGGTGCCTCTGGCAGAGCTCTCCTACCCTCCAGCAGCTCAACTCCTGCCCCCAGCTTGGTGTCCTCTGCACACTTACTGCTGAGGGACTCAGTGCCCTCCTCCAGCTCATCCACAAAGACATTAAAGAGCATGGGGCCCAGCACTGCTCCTTGGGGCATCCATCAGATGAAATCAAAGGGCTTTGGCCCCTCAGAGGAGCCTCCACCCCGAGCTCTCTGCTCTGTGCCTCCCTGCCCTGTGCCTTTCATCTGACGGGGCTGATAAAGCCACCGTGATGGCCACCAATGGCTTTAGGGAAGGGACAGGAAGGGCCTGGGACTGGAAAACAACTTTGCTGCCTTAATCTGTGCTTGCCAAGATAAGGGCCAGCTGAAGGAGCTGATTTCAGGCTGAGTTTTTCAAGCCTGGGCAGATAAAGTTGGCTGAGGCCATTGCTGAGCTGAGTCAGCAAAGAGCCTTCCCCGTGCAGGAGGACATTGCTCAGTGGTCCTCTCTGGCCCCCAGAATCAGCCCCAGGATGGCTCAAGGCAGCAGGAGGGTGGTTGGCCAGTCTTGAAGGCTTCCCTTGGAGGCACTTGGCCACAGAACCACAGAGGTGTTTGGGTTGGAAAAGCCCTCTGAGCACCATTGAGTCCAGCACCACCATGGCCACCAAACCAGCCCCCAGGTGCCCTCTGAGCACCACTGAGTCCAGCACCACCATGGCCACCAAACCAGGCCCCCAGGTGCCCTCTGAGCACCATTGAGTCCAGCACCACCATGGCCACCAAACCAGCCCCCAGGTGCCCTCTGAGCACCACTGAGTCCAGCACCACCATGGCCACCAAACCAGGCCCCCAGGTGCCCTCTGAGCACCATTGAGTCCAGCACCACCATGGCCACCAAACCAGCCCCCAGGTGCCCTCTGAGCACCATTGAGTCCAGCACCACCATGGCCACCAAACCAGCCCCCAGGTGCCCTCTGAGCACCATTGAGTCCAGCACCACCATGGCCACCAAACCAGGCCCCCAGGTGCCCTCTGAGCACCATTGAGTCCAGCACCACCATGGCCACCAAACCAGCCCCCAAGTGCCCTCTGAGCACCATTGAGTCCAGCACCACCATGGCCACCAAACCAGGCCCCCAGGTCCCATGGCCACACATTTCTGGACCCCCTCCAGGGATGGGGACTCCAAGCTGGCCTTGTGGCCATTGCATTCCCAACAGGCATCCCCACACAGGAGCTGATTTATTTGCCACTCAAGGCCCATCTTAGAGCCCAGGTAGTTTTGGAGATGTCCATCTCCTGCTGCTCTTGACCACCATGCTCAGGGAACCCTGAGAGTGACCTCCAGGAATAATCAGCCACCTCCAGAGCAACCTCCTGCAGCAGGGCAGGGCAGGGCTGGGAAGCAGCTCCACAGAGAGGGACCTGGCAGTGCTGGGGGACAGCAAGATGCCCATGGGCCAGCAATGGGCTCTGGGGGACAAGAAGGCAAATGGTGTCCTGGGGGTATGAGGAAGAGTGTGGCCAGCAGGGCAAGGGAGGCTCTCCTCCATCTCTACCCTGCCCTGGTGAGGCCACAGCTGCAGTCCTGGCTCCAGTTCTGGGCTCTCCAGCTCAAGAGAGCCTGGGAACTGCTGGACAGAGCCCAGGGCAGGCTCTGAAGATGCTGAGGGGCTTGGAGCAGCTCTGTGAGGAGCAAAGGCTGAGAGCCCTGGGGCTGTGGAGCCTGCAGAAGAGCAGCCCCAGAGGGCAGCTGAGCAATGCTCAGCAAGAGCTAAAGGAGCTGTGGGGGGCAAGAGGCTGGGGCCAGACTCTGCTGAGTGGTGCCCAGGGCCAGGCCAAGGGGCAGAGGGCACAAAGTGGCAGGCAGGAGGTTGCCTCTGAAGCTGAGGAGAAAGTTGTTTGGGGTGAGGGTGCTGGAGGCCTGGAGCAGGCTGCCCAGAGAGGTTGTGGAGTGTCCTGGTGTGGAGAGCTGGCAACCCCCCCTGGGCACTGTGCTGCTGGGCAAGCTGCTGGGGGTGCCCTGCTGGGGCAGGGGGCTGGGGCTGGGTGGTCTCCAGGTGCTGGCATTGGGGGATTCTGCCATGCAAAGCTTTAGCATGGCCCAAGCTCATCAGGAGCCTCTGCACACACACAGAGCCAACCCCAGCCTTGCTCAGCCAGCCAAAGCTGCCATTCCCTGGCCACAGGAGCCAGCCTTTGGGAATGCTATGGAGCAGGGCTCCTGAGCCAGGCACAGTGCCCCGGGCAGGGGCAGCCAAACCAGGCCACAGAGC
Organism: Dryobates pubescens; assembly: GCF_014839835.1. Lineage (NCBI taxonomy): Eukaryota > Metazoa > Chordata > Aves > Piciformes > Picidae > Dryobates > Dryobates pubescens. The sequence continues at coordinate 14,452,660 of NC_071633.1, forward strand.
CTCCAGGCTCCCCCCCCCCCCAGCTGCCAGCTGCTCTCCATCTGCTTTTGGAGAGCACAGAGGGCATCTCCACATCGTTTGGTGCCCTCTGCTGCCAGGCAGAGCTACGACAGAGCAGGCACTGCCCGCTGCCACCCGAGGTGGGCAGCCGGCACCCAGCCTGTGCCCCACGGAGCGCTGCCTGCCCCCTGCCCTCCCCGGGGCTGCTGCCTCTGCCCTGCTGAGGGAGCAGCAGGGTTGTGGCTGGTGCCCTTTGCAGCTGGGTTTGGACCTTCCTCCTGGCTCAGAGGGCAGCTTCTGGCAGGCCCCAGCACGGCTCACTCTCTCCAGTTCTCTACCAAGGTCGGAAACCTTCAGGTCAGGACCCAAGTCGTCAGCCTGAGCCTTCCAGGTCCCTTCCCCACGGCACCCTGAGCCTGACTGTCCCCAGCAGGGTGACCTCCAGAGCCAGACTCACCTTGGACAGCAAGGGCAGCCCAGCAGCCTGCTTGTGCTGCTGGTTTCCCCTCCTCCCATCCCAGAGGATGAGGCTGGAGGGCTGTCAGGATGGCTCACACCACATCTGCCTCCTAGCTCCCAGGCTGAGAAGATCCTCAGAGGGCTCTAAACCCCATAATAACAATCAAGACTGAGAGGAGCCTGGGTGAACTGAGCTCAGGGAAGAGCTCACCAGCACATGGGACTAGAGGATAAGGCCAAGAGGGCAGGTCCTGGGAGGAGAGGATCCTTCACTCAGGAGCCATCACCATGAGCCACTTCCAGCCCAGGGAACACCAAGCCTGGCTGTCTCTCCAGCAAGCTCCTTGCCAGGGGAATTACTCAGCAAGATTAAAGGGAAGGATGGTGCCAAGTGTGGGTTGAGAGCTGTGTGGTGCCCAGGGAGGGACACTGAGCCACTTCTAGATCTCCAGACAGTCCACCAAGGTGCCTAGGCAAGGGGCAGAGGGCACAAAGTGGCAGGCAGGAGGTTGCCTCTGAAGCTGAGGAGAAAGTTGTTTGGGGTGAGGGTGCTGGAGGCCTGGAGCAGGCTGCCCAGAGAGGTTGTGGAGTGTCCTTGTGTGGAGAGCTTGCAACCCCCCCTGGGCACTGTGCTGCTGGGCAAGCTGCTGTGAGTGCCCTGCTGGGGCAGGGGGCTGGTGCTGGCTGAGCTCCAGAGCTCCCTTCCAACCCCCCCATGCTGGGACTCTGGGATGTGTCTCCATCTCCACAGATGCTCAAGCACCCAAACCCTCAGGGGACAAATCCAGTCCTGCTTCTGCACCTTCAGCTCATTGTCCAGGTGCCTCCTACATCCCCTCTCAAGTTGCTCTTCTCTTTCCACTCCAGGTCTGAAACTTTTATTGAGATTCCCCCCGCTCCAAAGCCCTTTTTTGCTCACTGAAGCCCAGCCTGTGCCCAGGTGGCTGGGAAGGGCCTGGCTGGTGTGGTTTAGGAGCAGGCAGCAGCCATGAGCTGCTCCCAGCAGCCCAGCCTCAGGGACACCCTCCAGAAGAGGTCCCTTGCATGCCCCAGGCTGCCAGAGTGGAGAGGGCTGATGGTCAAGGTGGCTTTGGTGAGGATGTGCCCTGCCTGCAAGGAGGGCTGAGGGGGCTGGGGGCTGGCCAGGAGCAGGGAAAGGTCAGGCAAGAAGGAAATGCAGCTCTGGGCTGATCACTGATAAGATAAACTCCTCTGAGGCCTCTGGAGCCGATGGATCTGCCCCAAGAAGCACAAAGCTGCCTGGGCAGGCAGCTGAGGGATGTTTGCTCCCTCCCAGCTCAGCAGCCCCCAGCATGAGGAAAGGTCAGGGGATGGCTCTGGGCCAGGGGGCAGGAGACACTCAGGGGCAGAATGGGAGCTGCTGTCCCATGCCAGTGAGGAGGAGAAGATCAAAGGAGGCTCTGCCCGTGCCCAAGACTCATCCTGGGTGGGGGGAGAGCTTCTGGAGGCCTTTAAATAGCCACAGTGGCCATGCAGAAGGTGCAGAAGAGCCACAGCCTCCCAGTGCTGCTTCTGCCCCTGAGCCCTCCTGTGCCAGAGGTGTCTGAGTGCCTGAGAGCTTCCCTGCACTGCAGCAGAGCCTGGTGAGTCCTTCCCCCTGCCCTTGCTGGCTGCAGGGGCTCCCCCTGCCCAGCTGCAGGACCCCCCCCCCTTGCCCTGGGTGGTCTCCAGGAGCTTCCTCTCCCCCAGCCCTCCAGCCTGGCCAGCTCTCCCTGCAGAGCCTGGTGGCTGCCAGCCTCTCCTGCCAGCCCTGCACCAGCACCAGAGTGGCTGAGGGTCCTCTCTGTGCCTCTCCCCAGGGTGCTGAGCAAGATGTGGAAGCTGCTTCTGCTCCTCAGCCTGGTGGCCCTGGCCCAGTGTGGTGTGTTCAGGTGAGCACTGGGAGGGGGCTGAGGACCCCCAGCCCCCTGCCCCTGCCTGGCTCCTGCTGACAGCAGGGCTCCTGTCCCTGCAGGGTGCCTCTGTGGAGGGGCAAGTCCCTGAGGCAGACCCTGGAGGAGAAGGGCTTGCTGGAGACCTACCTGCAGAAGCACCAGGCCAGGCTGGGGGCCCAGGCTGCTGACAGCAAGGGAGACAGAGAGCCCATGAGGAACTACATGGACGTGAGCATGGCAGGGCACAGGGGCTGGCACCTGCCCTCAAGCTGTCCCCCAGCCCCAGCCTTGCTCCCCTTCTTCCTTACCCACCCCCCTGGCCCCTTGCCTGTCCCCTAACCCTGGAGCTGGGGGGTTGGTGACAGCAGCTGGAGGTGAGCCAGGGGGTGCCCAGCTGGCCAAGGAGGCCACCAGCAGCCTGGCCTGGAGCAGCCAGAGTGTGGCCAGCAGGAGCAGGGCAGGGATTGTCCCCTGGGCTGGGCACTGCTGAGGCCACAGCTGGAACCCTGGGGGCAGTTTTGAGCCCTTCAGCACAAGAAGGACATCGAGCAGCTGGAGAGCAGGGCCAGAGCAGGGCAACAAATGTGGGGAAGGGGCTGGGGCAGAGGGCTGGGGAGGAGCAGCTGAGGGCCCTGGGCCATGGCTGGGCAGCAGCCCTGGCAGAGGTGGAGAGCAGTGGGAGCTGATGGCCGGAAAGGTCCTCTGCAGCTGGCAGGACTCTGGGATTCTTTTCTCTCCCACCCCAGTGAGCTCTCCCCGGTGCCAGCAGCCCCTGTGCCAGCCCTGCAGCCCCTCTGCCCCCCCTGAACCCCTCTGCCTCCCCTGAGCCCTCTTTCCCCCCCTCAGAATGAGTACTTCGGCAACATCTCCCTCGGGACCCCGGGGCAGGTCTTCACTGTGATCTTTGACACCGGCTCCTCCAACCTCTGGGTGCCCTCCGTCTACTGCAACAGCTCTGCCTGCAGTGAGTGCCCAGCAGCCCCGTGCCCACCAGCGGGGGGGGTGGCAGCCCCCGGGCTGGCTGCGGGGGGCTCTGCCAGCCCGGGAGGGCTCTGCCCTGCCTCTTCCCCAGGGCGCTGAGCGCTGGGGGAGGCCCCGGGGAGGGGTCCCCGAGGGCAGGGCAGAGCCTGAGCTCCTCCCTCCTGCGCCCCCAGGCAACCACCAGCGCTTCAACCCCGACGCCTCCTCCACCTTCGTGGGCACCAACCGGACGCTGAGCATCACCTACGGCACGGGCAGCATGACCGGCGTGCTGGGCTACGACACCCTCACCGTAAGGGGCAGCTGGGCAGCCCTGCCAGCTGCACACTGCCCGCCCCCACCCCCGGCCCCCCCAGCAGGGCCTCCCTCTGCCCCTCTCCCCACACAGGTCTATCAGATCACCATCACCAGCCAGGTCTTCGGGCTGTCGGTGACGGAGCCCGGGGACGTCTTCACCTACAGCCCCTTCGACGGCATCCTGGGGCTGGCTTACCCCAGCATCTCCGCCTCCCAGGCCACCCCTGTCTTCGACAACATGATGGCACAGAACCTGGTGGCAAAGAACCTCTTCTCTGTCTACCTCAGCAGGTGAGCCCTGCCCAGACAACCCCCCCCTCCCCCCCAGCCCCCGCTGAAGACCTTGGCTCCCGGGGCCTCCCAGCACCGCTGCCTCTGGCACCGGGCACCCGCGCCAGGTCCACCCCCACCCCCGGCTCCTGAGGAACCTGGCTCAGCCCTGACACCGCCAGAGGAGGATGGCAGCAAAGCCCCCGTGGTGCTGGCACTGCCAGTGGGGCTGGGGGGGTGCTGGCTGAGCCCCTCAGCTGCTGCCTTTCCTCTCCCAGGAACGGGGACGGTGGCAGCTTCATCCTCTTTGGTGCCATCGACTCCAAGTACACCTCCAAGGGCATCACCTGGATCCCCCTCTCTGCCCAAACCTACTGGCAAGTCAGCATGCAGAGGTAGGCCTGGCACAGCCCCCGGGCTGGGCACCTTCCCTTGGTGCTGGGGGGGGGAGGGGCTGCAGCCCCTCCTGCCATGCCCAGGAGCCTCACCCCGTGCCCCTCTGCCCAGTGTCACTGTCAACTACCTGCCCATCGCCTGCCTGGGGGGCTGCCAGGCCATCCTGGACACGGGCACCTCCCGGATAGTGGTCCCCACTTCATCCCTGCCCAGCATCCGCTTCTTCCTTGGTGCCAACTCCCAGGGCCAGGTGAGGGCTGAGGCCGGGCAGCTGCCCCCCGGGGCGGCTCCTTGGGGCAGCTCCCGGGGCGCTCACTGCCCTGCCCCTGGCGCAGGTCAGCTGCAACGCCGTCCGCTTCATGCCCGACGTTGTCTTCCACATCCACGGCGACCTCTTCCCCGTGCCAGCCCGGAGCTATGTGATCAAGGTGGGCAGCCCCCTGGGGAGGGCACTGGGGGGGGGGTGGGTTCGGGCAGGGGCTCCGGCAGCTGCTGAGCAGCCTGCACCTCGTCCTCGGCAGCAAAGCGACGGCTCCTGCATCCTGGGCTTCGACAGCATGGACAGCGACCTCTGGATCCTGGGGGACGTCTTCCTGCGGCAGTACTACAGCATCTACGACAGGGACAACAACAGGGTGGGGCTGGCCAGGGTGCCCTGAGCTGCCCCCGAGCAGCAGCAGCCCCTCCTGCCGTCCCCAGCGTGGGGGCTGGCAGCACGGAGCCTCCCCCGGCGCTCCCATCCCCCGCACAATAAAGCGATGAAGCAGCTCCCTTCGTGCCACCTCTCCTGGGGAAGGGCTGCCCCGGCCACTGGGGCACTGCCAGCGTGTCCCTGGGCATGGGCACCAGTGTGTGGGCTTAGCTGCTCTAGATTAGCTCCAAGGAGAAGGGCCTGGCAGTGCTGGGGGACAGCAAGTTGCCCATGGGCCAGCAATGTGCCCTGGTGGCCAAGAAGGCCAATGGTGTCCTGGGGGCATGAGGAGGAGTGTGGCCAGCAGGGCAAGGGAGGTTCTCCTCCCCATCTACCCTGCCCTGGTCAGGCCCAGGCTGGAGCACTGGGTCCAGTTCTGGGCTCCCCAGCTCAAGAGAGCCTGGGAGCTGCTGGAGGGAGTCCAGGGGAGGCTCTGAAGGTGCTGAGGGGCCTGGAGCAGCTCTGTGAGGAGCAAAGGCTGAGAGCCCTGGGGCTGTGGAGCCTGCAGAAGAGCAGCCCCAGAGGGCAGCTGAGCAATGCTCAGCAAGAGCTAAAGGAGCTGTGGGGGGCAAGAGGCTGGGGCCAGACTCTGCTGAGTGGTGCCCAGGGACTGGGCATGGACACCAGGGCAGGGACAGGTGGGGTACCACCCCCTGGTGAGGTCCTCAGGCACCCTATGGCCCCCTAGATGTCTTTACAGACCTAGAGGTGCCCAGAGTGCCCAGGCTCATCCCAGCAGGCTTTATGGGAGCAGCTGGTGGTCCTTATCCAGGGCTGGGTACTTCTTGGCCACTGTTTTCCTTCTCCACCGTGCCACAGGACACGTCTGGAGGCCACAGGGGTGCTGGGGCTGCTGGTGGTCGAGTCCTGCACCACATGGGAGCAGGTTGTGAGCACAGCTGCATCTCTGCCACACCAGCATCCATCTGATGCACCCCACAGCAGGTTGCTCACAGCCACCTCCAGCCTGGCTGCAAACACCTCCAGGCAGGAGGCTTCCACCACCTCCCTGGGCAGCCTGTGCCAGGCTCTCACCACCCTCATGGGGAACAACTTCTTCCTCACAGCCAATCTCAATCTCCCCACTTCTAGTTGTGCTCCATCCCCCCCAGTCCTATCCCTCCCTGACACCCTCCAAAGTCCCTCCCCAGCTTTCCTGTAGCCCCCTGCAGATCCTGGAAGGCCACAGGAAGGTCTCCTTGGAGCCTTCTCCTCTCCAGCCTGCACAACCCCAACTCCCTCAGTCTGTCCTCACAGCAGAGCAGCTCCAGCCCTCTCGTCCTCCTCCTGGCCCTTCTCTGGACACCTTCCAGCCCCTCCAGATCCTTCCTGGCACAGAGGCTCCAGAGCTGGCCCCAGAGCTCCAGCTGTGGTCTCAGCAGAGCAGAGCAGAGGGGCAGAATCCCCTCCCTGGCCCTGCTGGTCACGCTTCTCTTGCTGCAGCCCAGGCTCTGCTTGGCTCTGTGGGCTGCAGCTGCACACTGCTGGCTGGTGCTGAGGTTGCTCAGAGCCACATCCAGCCTGGCCCTGCCAAAGCTCCATTTCATTCCCTGCAGCTGGGCCGTAGCTGCTGCCGGGGCAGGCGAAGCCGCTCCGAGCCCGTCCGGGGGTGGCTCTGGGCAGGTGGGTCCCCAGCTCCTTGGCATGGCTGTGGCTTTGTTTCCCTGCAGGACAAGGTGACCCTGCTGGCAGCCACATCTCCTGCACGTGATGCTGTGACGGAGTCGGGGTGGCCTGGCCCAGCAGCGGGCACCCCCTGGCGCGGCCTGGCACCGGCGACCTTGGCAGCGCGCAGCCAGGGGCATCCTCGGCTGCCCCCAGCTCCACCTCTCCCTCCTTCCTCGGGGGCAGATGGGGCAGGATGGACACCCAGCACAAGGACCTGTTGGAGCAGGGCCAGGAGGAGGTCGTGGAGATGAGCAGGGGCTGGCAGCCCTCTGCTGTGAGGCCAGGCTGGGAGAGCTGAGGTGGTTCAGGCTGGAGGAGAGAAGGCTCCAGGGAGACCTTCTGGCGGCCTTTGAGTGCTTCAAGGAGAACTATGAGCTGGGGACAGACTTTGAGCAGGGCCCTTTGTGCCAGGACAAGGGCTGATGGTTTGGAACTAACAGAGAGAGATTCAGGCAGGAGAGGAGGGAGAAATGTTTGCCCCTGAGGGTGGTGAGAGCCTGTCCCAGGCTGCCCAGGGAGAGGTCTTCCTCATGGCCAACCTAAACCTCCCCTGGGGCAGCTTGAGGCTGTTCCCTCTTGTCCTGTCACTTGTTCCTTGGCACAAGAGCCCAAGCCCCACCTGGCTGCAGGCTCCTTGCAGGGAGCTGCAGAGAGCCAGAAGGTCTCTCCTCAGCCTCCTTCTCTCCAGGCTCAATACCCCCAGCCTCAGCTGCTCCTCCCCAGCCCTCTTCTCCAGACCCTTCCCCAGCTTGGTTGCCCTTCTCTGGCCCTGCTGCACCTGGGGTTGTTCAGCCTGGAGAAGGCTCCAGGGAGACCTTCTGGTGGCCTTTCAGGGCCTCCAGGAGCTGAGGAGGAAGATGGGGACAGACTTTGGAGCAGAGCCCTTTGTGCCAGGACAAGGGCTGATGGTTTGGAACTAACAGAGGGAGATTCAGCCTGGAGAGGAGGGAGAAATGTTTGCCCCTGAGGGTGGTGAGAGCCTGTCCCAGGCTGCCCAGGGAGAGCTGGGAGCTGCCCCAGCCCTGGCACCACTGCAGCTCAGGTTGGTTGGGGGGCTCTGAGCAACCTGCTGGGGTTGGGGCTGTCCCTGCTGACCGCAGGGGGTTGGACTGGATGAGTTGGGAAGGTCTCTTCCCACCCAAAGCAGTCTGGGACTCTATGGGGAGATGCTGGAAGAGGCTGCCCAGAGAGGCTGTGGCTGCCTCATCCCTGGGAGTGTTCAAGCCCAGGTTGGATGAGGCTTGGCTCAAGCTGCTCTGGTCCAAGTCTCCTTCTCTGCAGAGCTTCCAACCCCCTCCCTGGCTATTGTGCTGCCCCTGGGCAAGCTGCTGTGGGTGCCCTGCTTTAGGCCAGGCTGGACAAGGCTTGGAGCACCCTGCTGCAGGGGAAGGTGTCCCAGCCCATGGCATGGGGCTGACCTGGATGATGTTGAAGCTGCCTTCCACCCCACGCCAGGCTGTGACCTCTGAGCTAAGCTGGCTCCCCCCAGCACAGCTCCTCCACCACCCTCTGCCCAGCCTCACCCCAGGATGAAAGCATTTCACCCCAAACTCACTGCCAAGCCCCTGGCACCGGTGGTTGGTGGAGCTTGGCTGCCACCCGGAGTGGCCAGACGGGGAAGGGAGCGGAGTGCCCAGAAGTGACCACATGCAGCCCCACGACCCCCTCCTCAGCCCCCCACCCCGTGCCTGCAGTTTGAAGCACAGCCTCAGTGGAGGGTGTCAGCCCCCGTGCCCAGCTTGCCAGCAGCATCCCTGTGCCCTGGCCGCGGCGTCAGCCCCCGGGTGGGGGGAGGATGGCAAAGCCTGGGCTCGACTTTGCCGCGGGGCCACCTCCTGCCTTAAGGACGTTGTGATAACTGCCCCGGGAGCCGTTTGCCTTTCTTATCGGGGCCGCTGGGCAAACAAGCCCCAGCTGGGATATAAGGGGCCAGCCTGGGGCCAGGTGGCACTCTCAGCCCCTTCCTCCTCCTCCTGCCTTGCAAACCCGCGCACCCCCCGCCTTAGCCACCGCCATGAAGCTGCTCCTGCTCCTGGCCCTGGTGGCCCTGGCTCAATGCCGCATCTCCAGGTGAGCGTCCCGGGGCTGGGGAGGTGCCGGAGGACCACCCCCTCCCCCCCTCCCACCCTGTCCCTGCCTGGGTCCTGCTGATGGATGGATGGATGGATGGATGGATGGATGAATGGATGGGGGTCGTCTTCTCCCCAGGGTGTCTCTGTGGAGGGGGAAATCCTTGAGGCAGACCCTGAAGGAGCACGGCTTGCTGGAGCTGTACCTGCAGCAGCACCCCTACAACCCAGCCGCCAAGTACTTCCCCAGCCTGCTCTCTGCCGAGCCGCTGCAGAACTACATGGATGTGAGCGTGGGGGCAGGGGCAGGGGGGTCGCCAGCCTTTTGCCCCTCCCCTTAGCCCCTTCCCTCACCCACCGGTCCTGCTAGCCCCTTTGCCATCCCTCTAGCCCTTCGCTTGGCCCTTTAACAGCCCCCCAGGCCATCCCCTCAATCCCTTGCCCATCCCACTAGCCCCTTACCCATCCCACTAGCCCCTTACCCATCCCACTAGCCCCTTACCTATTCCCCTGGCCTGATACCCATCCCACTAGCCCCTTGCCCATCCCTCATAGCCAATTAACCATCCCTCTAGCCCTTAACCCATCCCACTTAGCCTTTTGCCCATTCCCTTAACCTACTGGTCATCCCCTCTCGCCCCTTACCCATGGCCCTAAGCCATTACTCCTCTGCCCCCAGCCCCTTTTGCCAGCCTCTCTGCCCCCAGCCCCTTTTGCAGCCTCTCTCCCCCCAGCCCCTTTTGCCAGCCTCTCTGCCCCCAGCCCCTTTACCCCAGCCCCCTCACCCCTCTCCCCCCTCTCCCCCAGAATGAGTACTTTGGCACCATCTCCATCGGGACCCCAGGGCAGGACTTCACTGTGATCTTTGACACCGGCTCCTCCAACCTCTGGGTGCCCTCCATCTACTGCACCAGCCAGGCCTGCAGTGAGTGCCCAGCAGCCCCGTGCCCACCAGCAGAGCTGGGGGCAGGCCCCCGGCCGAGGAAGGCTGCAGCTGGGTGTTGGGGTGATGGAGGAGCCCCCCACCCCCCCCCGGTGCCCAAGGGCAGGGTGACCTGTGACCGTCTCCCCCTTCTGTGCCCGCAGGCAACCACAACCGCTTCAACCCCGCAGCCTCCTCCACCTTCGTGGGCACCAACGACAGCGTCAGCATCGCCTACGGCACGGGCAGCATGACCGGCGTGCTGGGCTACGACACCGTCACCGTAAGGGGCACCGCGGCCACCCCCTGCCGGCTGGCACGGCACCCACGCCCCCTAAACCAGCCCTCCCTCTCCCCATCTCCCCCCCCCCAGGTGGCAGACATCAAGGTCCTCAACCAGATCTTTGGGCTGACCGAGACGGAGCCCGGCGACTTCTTCTACTACAGCCCCTTCGACGGCATCCTGGGGCTGGCATTCCCCAGCATCGCCTCCTCCGGTGCCACCCCCGTCTTCGACAACATGATGGCAGAAAACCTGGTGCCGAGGGACCTCTTCTCTGTCTACCTGAGCAGGTGAGCCCCGGCTGGGGCTGGCTCCGACCGGCGGTCACCGCCTCCCCGCAGCCCCCTACCGCCGCCGGGGGGGACCTGGCTCGGCGCTGCCGTCCCGGACGCTGGCAGCAAAGGGAGATGGCAGCAAAGAGCCCTCGGCGCTGGCGCTGCCAGCGATGGGGTGAGAGCCTCCCGCCGTGCTTTCCCTCCTCGCAGCAATGGGGCCAGCGGCAGCTTCGTCCTCTTCGGTGCCATCGACTACAGCTACACCCCCAACGGCATCAGCTGGATCCCCCTCTCTGCTGAAACCTACTGGCAGGTCACCATGGACAGGTAACCCTGGCACAGCCCCCAGGCTGGGCATCAGGCTTGCCCCACCACCACCACCATGGTGTTTTGGGGGTGGGGGGGGGGGGGGGGGGGTGTGCAGCCCAGAAAGCTCACCCCCTGTCCTTATCCCCAGCTTCTACCTTGGTGGGCAGCCTGCTGCCTGCTTCCAAGGCTGCCAGGCCATCGTGGACACTGGCACCTCGCTGCTGGTTGTGCCCAACAGCATCCTTGGCACCATCTTTGCCAGCCTTGGGGCCAACTCCAACGGCCAGGTGAGGCCCCAGGGGTGGGGTGGGGGGATGGGGGGTGGTAGGGGGGTTGTGCTGCTCCACTGGTTCCCCAGAGGGAGACCTCAGAGGGCTCTCCAGCTGCCTGAAAGGAGGTGGTGGAGAGGTTGGTGCTGGCCAGGTTGGGGCTGGTCTCTTCTCCCAGGTGACAGAACAAGAGGGAATGGCCTCAAGCTGGCACTGGGGAGGTTTAGGCTGGGCACTAGGGAACATTTGTTCCCAGCAAGAGTGGTCAGGCCTTGGGCTGTGCTGCAGCAGGGAGGTGGTGGAGTCCCCCAGCCTGGAGGGGTCTGAAGGGGCTCTGCAGTGCGGTGCTTGGGGTTTAGGGGTGACCCACGGAGAGCAGGGTTAGGGGTTGGACTTGGTGCCCCTCAGGGCTCTTCTCCAGCCTGAGTGTTTCTTTGCTTTGCTCCTTGGGGGCACACTGGTCCCTCCTGGGGGTGGGCACTGACCCTCCCCTCCCCTTGTGCCACCCGCAGATCAGCTGCAGCGCCCTCAGCTCGCTGCCCGACCTGGTCTACTACATCAACAACCAGGCCTTCAGCGTGCCCCCCACCGCCTATGTGCTAGAGGTGAGCAGCCCCCCGGGGCGGGGAGGGGCTGGGGGAAGGGCTCCAGCGGTCGGTAACCACCTGCCCCCTGGCTGCAGGGCGATGGGTACTGCAGCCTGGCCTTCCAAGGCATGGATGTGCCCACCGAGGCCGGGGAGCTCTGGATCCTGGGGGACGTCTTCATCCGCCAGTACTACACCATCTTCGACAGGGCCAACAACAGGGTGGGGCTGGCCCCTCTCAACTGAGCTGGCCACAAGGGCAAGGGGCCTGGCCCTCTGCCCTGGCACCCCCAGCTCAGTGCCTGGCAGGGCTGACCCCCACCCCCCAGCCCGGCGCTCCCCTTGCCTCCACAATAAAGCTATGAAGAAGCTCTCTTGTGTCCTGGCTGGCTGGCTTGGCTCCCCCCCTGCCCCTCCTGCCACCCCTGCCACCCCTGCCCCTGCCACCCCTGCCCCTCTCTGCTGCTGCCCTTTGGCCCTGTGGCTACACCAAGCCCCCCAGCGCCTGTGCGGCTGCGGGGCTGAGGCTGCCCACGGAGCCTCAGGCTGCCCAGGGCAGAGCTGTGCCACCCACTGCTCCCCCCCAGGAGGCTGCAGGAAGGCAGCTGGCGCTCCTCAGCCAGGCCTGGGTGCCCCAGGCTCACCACTTTCTGTCCCCATGGTGCCAGGGGGCTGATAGGGCTGGGGGTGGTCAGGAGGGATGGGGAGGGTGTGGAGGAGCACAAGGGAGCAGGATGGGAGCAGGATGGGAGCAGGATGGGAGCAGGATGGGAGCACAGCTGTGGCTCTGTCCCTCCAGCAGCCATCTGCTGCCCACCTTTGGGGCTGGTGGTGGTCAAGAGGGATGGAGAAGGTGTGGGGGACCACAAGGGAGCAGGATGGGAGCACAGCTGTGGCTCTGCCCCTCCAGCAGCCATCTGCTGCCCACCTTTGGGGCTGGTGGTGGCCAAGAGGGATGAGGAAGCTGTGAGGGACCACAAGGGAGCAGGATGGGAGCACAGCTGTGGCTCTGCCCCTCCAGCAGCCATCTGCTGCCCACCTTTGGGGCTGGTGGTGGTCAAGAGGGATGGAGAAGGTGTGGGGGACCACAAGGGAGCAGGATGGGAGCACAGCTGTGGCTCTGCCTCACCAGCAGCCAGCTGCTGTCTACTTCAGGGGCTGGGTGCTGGTGCCTGCTGTGGTTCTGGTGGTGCTGGGAGCTGCTGAGCACCCTCTCTCCTTGCTGGACACCACCAGGCTGAACCCCCACGCTGCTTCCAGGGAGCCATAGATGTGTCCTGGGGGTTGAGCCCTTTAGGCAGGGGGCAGCACCAAGCTCAGCATCCAGCAAACATCTCCCACGATGGGACCCCTGGGGTGACCCTTGGTAAGTGCCAACCAGGAGCAGACAACTGTGGTGCTACCCTCGCCCCCCCTTTTCCCCCCTCCCCAAATCCTCTCCCCCCCTCAGCTCCCTCAGGCTCAGCTTGCAGAGCCCTCAAAGAAGTCTCCCTCCCTGCCAAGCCAGCAGGGCAGGGCACATCCCTGCTGTCCCCAGGCCCCTCCAGCACTGCCCCTGTCACCCCGGGGGAGGTCACTCACCCCTGAGCACCCCCCCCAGGAGAAGCCCCACGGCAGGGTGCCCAGGGGGGCAAGCAGGAGGGGGGGGGCAGCATAAATATCAGGGTGACTTTATTGGTGACAGGCTGGGGAGGCAGCTGGACCCCTCCTCAGGCCAGTGCCCACCCTAGGGCTGTGTGCCAGGGTTGGGGGGGAGGGTAGGGGGCTGCTTTGGGCCACCCCAACCTGGCCAAGAGCATCTCCCACTCCCACAGCTTGCACCCAGAGAGCTGGGAGGGTGCAAGGAGGGGGTGGGGTGGGGGTGGTTCCACCTCGCTGTCCCGCTGCAGTGGGGTGGTGAGGGGCTGGGGACACCCTGGGGACCTCCTCCAGAGGGGGGCAGTGCCTGTGCCCCCGTGGGAGAGGGCACAGAGCCGGGGGGGGGGTGGGGGGGGGATGCTGTTGCCCAGCCTATCTGCTTGGCACCCCTTCCCCAGCCTCCCACCACTCCCTAGGTCTGGTGGGCCAGGCCTGCTGGTCCTGCAGATCCTCTCTTCCTCCTCCTCCTCCTCTCACCTGAGCCCTAGGGTGCCTCATGCCCACCGTGGCTCTCCCCACTGGCTGGGGGCACGACGGAAGGTTCCACCTCCGGGGGGGGTCCCCAAGCCCTGGGACTCAAACTGGGGCTGCCTGTGGGATCTGGGGGGGCTGCAGCCTCAGGGGGGGTCTCGGGGGGCAGAGTGGGTGGCACTGGGTGCCCGGCGGGGGCGGTCGGAGGGGGCTCCCCAGCCGCTGTGCTCCTCTGAGAGGGTCCCAGGGGCAGCAGGAGCTGTGCCAGGCTGGGGCGAGGGGGCAGAGGGGGCGAGGGGGGGCTGGGAGAGGGGGTGCCAGCGGGGGGATCCCCATGGGGTGGGGATGGGGCCGGGGGTGGGGCCAGGTCACTGCCCTGCAGGGGGAGCCGGACGTCAGCGGCTAACGGAGAGAGGAGCTCGGTTAGCACCCACCTCACCCCCGGGCACCACCCACCTCACCCCCGGGCACCACCCACCTCACCCAGGCACCCAACCACCCCCCGGGGTGCCACAGCAGGGCCGGGGAGTCCCAGACCAGCCCCTGCTGGAGCCCGGGCACCACGTTACCTTGGCAGAGTGGGCAGCAGGCAGCAGGCGGCACAGAGGACTCGGAGCAGGAGCGTGGGCACAGCCTCTTCTCACAGCTCACCTCGCCAAGCTGGCACCCAGGGGGGAGGTGGGGGTCAGCCGGGCTCCCCCCACCCCCTGCCCAGTCACATCTGCCACTGGCATGGGCACCCCAAGGGCATGGGCACTCTATGAGCATGGGCATCCCGTGGGCATGGGTAGTCTATGGGCATCCTGTGGCAAGAGGCTCCTCAGGGACGTGGGCATCCTATGGGCACAGGCACTCCATGAACATCAGCACCCTGTGGGTACTGGCACCCTGTGGGCATGGCCAACCCACGGGCATGGGAAACCTATGGGCATGGGCACCCTGTGGGCATGGGCACCCTGTGGGCAGAGGCATCCTATGGCCATGGGCACCCTGTGGGCATGGGCACCCTATGGGCAGAGGCATCCTATGTGCATGGGCATCCTATGGGCATGGGCATCCTATGGGCATGGGCACCCTGCAGCCATGGGCACCCTGTAGGCATGGGCACCCTATGTGCAGAGGCATGCCATGGGCATGGGCGCCCTATGGGCATGGGCATCCTATGGGCATGGGCACCCTGCAGCCATGGGCACCCTATGGACAGAGGCATCCCACGGGTATGGGCACCCTGTGTGCAGAGGCATCCTATGGCCATGGGCACCCTACGGGCATGGGTATCCCATGGGCACAGGCACCCTGTAGCCATGGGCACCCTGTGTGCAGAGGCATCCTATGGCCGTGGGCACCCTATGGGCATGGGTATCCCATGGGCACGGGCACCCCTTGGGCAGAGGCACCCCTGGGCACGGACACCCCTTGGGCAGAGGCACCCCTGGGCACGGACACCCCTTGGGCAGAGGCACCCCTGGGCACGGGCACCCCTTGGGCAGAGGCACCCCTGGGCACGGACACCCCTTGGGTAGAGGCACCCCTGGGCACGGGCACCCCTTGGGCAGAGGCACCCCTGGGCACGGGCACCCCTTGGGCAGAGGCACCCCTGGGCACGGGCACCCCTTGGGCAGAGGCACCCCCTGGGCACGGGCACCCCTTGGGCAGAGGCACCCCTGGGCACGGGCACCCCTTGGGCAGAGGCACCCCTGGGCACGGGCCCCCTGTGCTCCCTGGCAGCCCCTGGGCAGGCTGCTCACCTGGCAGGTGCAGCGGGTGCAGGGCTGTCCCTCGGGGCTGAAGCTCTGCCCGTTCACCACCTTCCTCCCCTGGTAGTTGCAGTCTGGGCCGGGGGGGGGAGCAAGGAAGCTCAGCAGAGGGGGAGGGGAGGGGAGGGGCACCGAGGGATCCCCTTCTGCCCAGCGCTCCCAGGTCCTACCGTGGCACACCGGGCAGCACTCGCCCTCGGGGTGGAAGGGGTAGGTGCAGAAGATGGCACAGTCCACAGGAGAGCAGGCCACAGAGCCCAGCTGCAGGAGATGAGAGAGGGGCTGCTGGCAGTGCCCACCGGGGTGGGGGGGAGGGGGAAATGGGGGAGGGGCACAAGGCTGAGGCAGCCAGGAGCTTCCTTCTGCCGCAGAGGAGCCCCAGGGCACCTCTGGTGCTCGCTGCAGCCCTCACCAGGCAGATGCAGCTGAGACAAGGGTCCAGCAGGGAGGGGAAGGTCTCATTGTTGTAGAAGATCCTCCCCATGTAGGTGCAGCCTGGGGGGGGAGGAGAGAGGCTCTTGGGTGGCTTGGAGATCATAGAACCATGGAATGGTCAGGGTTGGAAGGGAGCTCAAGGCTCAGCCAGCTCCAACCCCCTGCCATGGGCAGGGACACCTCACACCGCAGCAGGTTGCTCACAGCCACCTCCAGCCTGGCTGCAAACACCTCCAGGCAGGAGGCTTCCACCACCTCCCTGGGCAGCCTGTGCCAGGCTCTCACCACCCTCATGGGGAACAACTTTTTCCTCACATCCAATCTCCATCTCCCCACTTCTAGTTGTGCTCCATCCCCCCCCAGTCCTATCCCTCCCTGACACCCTCCAAAGTCCCTCCCCAGCTTTCCTGTAGCCCCCTGCAGATCCTGGAAGGCCACAATGAGGTCTCCTTGGAGCCTTCTCCTATCCAGCCTGCACAACCCCAACTCCCTCAGCCTGCCCTCACAGCAGAGCAGCTCCAGCCCTCTGCTCCTCCTCGTGGCCCTTCTCTGGACACCTTCCAGCCCCTCCAGATCCTTCCTGGCACAGAGGCTTCAGAACTGGCCCCAGAGCTCCAGGGGGGGTCTCAGCAGAGCAGAGCAGGGCAGATCCCCATGGAGACCTCTTTGCTTAAGCTCAGGCTGGGCTCAGTCAGCAAGGATGGGGCTGGGCAGCAAGGGTAGGTTGGGGTTGGCCATGAGGAACAATTTGTTGCCCTTGAGGGTTGCCAAAGCCTGGCCCAGGCTGCCCAGGGCAGTGGTGGAGTCCCCATCACCCCTGGAAGGGTCTCTGAGCCCTGGAGCTGTGGTGCTGAGGGCCATGGCTTGGTGCTGCCCTGGCAGTGCTGGGGGAAGGGTTGGGCTCCAGGACCTTGAAGGCCTTCTCCAACCCAAACCCATTCCATGGTTCCATGGTCCTGACGTGGGAGGGAGCTGTGGGCAGGGGGTGGAGAGAGTGGATATAGTGGGGATGAAGATGGGATGGAGAGGGGATGGAGAGAGGCTGCAGAGGGGGGATGAAGAGGGAGGGATGAAGAGGGAGGGATGAAGAGGGGGGGATGAAGAGGGGGGGATGAAGAGGGGGGGATGAAGAGGGAGGGATGAAGAGGGAGGGATGAAGAGGGGGGGATGAGAAAGGGGGATGAGAAAGGGGGATGAGAAAGGGGGATGAGGAGAGGGAATGAGGAGAGGGGATGAGGAGAGGGGATGAGGAGAGGGGATGAGGAGAGGGGATGAGGAGAGGGGATGAGGAGAGGGGATGAGGAGAGGAGATGAGGAGAGGGGATGAGGAGAGGGGATGAAGAGGAGCTGAAGATTAAAAGAAGGTGAGAGAGAGAGTGTGATGCAGAAGGGCTGCAGGGGAGCCGAGGAAGAAGGGCTGCAGGGGAGCCGAGGAGGGGCTGCAGGGGAGCCGAGGAAGGGCTGCAGGGGAGCTGAGGAAGGGCTGCAGGGGAGCCGAGGAAGGGCTGCAGGGGAGCCGAGGAGGGGCTGCAGGGGAGCCGAGGAAGAAGGGCTGCAGGGGAGCCGAGGAGGGGCTGCAGGGGAGCCGAGGAAGAAGGGCTGCAGGGGAGCCGAGGAAGAAGGGCTGCAGGGGAGCCGAGGAAGGGCTGCAGGGGAGCCGAGGAGGGGCTGCAGGGGAGCCGAGGAAGAAGGGCTGCAGGGGAGCCGAGGAAGAAGGGCTGCAGGGGAGCCGAGGAAGGGCTGCAGGGGAGCCGAGGAAGGGCTGCAGGGGAGCCGAGGAGGGGCTGCAGGGGAGCCGAGGAAGGGCTGCAGGGGAGCCGAGGAAGAAGGGCTGCAGGGGAGCTGAGGAGGGGCTGCAGGGGAGCCGAGGAAGGGCTGCAGGGGAGCCGAGGAAGGGCTGCAGGGGAGCTGAGGAGGGGCTGCAGGGGAGCAGAGGAAGGGCTGCAGGGGAGCCGAGGAAGGGCTGCAGGGGAGCCGAGGAAGGGCTGCAGGGGAGCCGAGGAGGGGCTGCAGGGGAGCCGAGGAAGGGCTGCAGGGGAGCCGAGGAGGGGCTGCAGGGGATCCGAGGAAGGGCTGCAGGGGAGCCGAGGAAGAAGGGCTGCAGGGGAGCTGAGGAGGGGCTGCAGGGGAGCCGAGGAAGGGCTGCAGGGGAGCCGAGGAGGGGCTGCAGGGGAGCCGAGGAGGGGCTGCAGGGGAGCCGAGGAGGGGCTGCAGGGGAGCCGAGGAAGGGCTGCAGGGGAGCCGAGGAAGGGCTGCAGGGGAGCCGAGGAGGGGCTGCAGGGGAGGCAGCAGCTACCTGCGGAGCAGTCGGGGCAGCACTGGCCGGGGATGCGGATGGGGTGGGGGCAGCTCTCCAGGCAGTCCGTCCGGGTGCAGCTGACCGAGCCGTCCGCCTGCGGGGGAGAAGCACTTGCCAGAGACTTTGGGGTACCCCGAAACGGCGCTGCTGGGATAAAAACCACGACCAGGAGCAGCCCTGGCAAGCTGAGGGATGGAAGAAAGGAAGAAAGGAAGGAAGGAAGGAGAAGGGGAGCAGGAGCCGTGCCCGGGGCAGGGCCGGGTAGGAGGGGGTGAAGCAGAGCAGGTTCTCATTCACCTGGCAGATGCATAACTCACAGGGATCGCCCGGAGACCAGATCTGTCCGACGGGAAACTCCACCCCGTTGTCATCCATCAAGCAACCTGGGGTGGGATACGGGGTGGGGCAGGACACGGGTCCCCCCCAGAGCCAGCCTGGCATCCTCAGCTGTGTGCCCACGTGGGCACCGCTGTGCACGCTCCTCGGCAGCTCCCCCCGGTGCCCTGCCCGGCAGCTCCTCGTCCCCAGCCATCCCCTACACCCTGTCCTCATTGTTCCCCCGGCTGTGCAAGACCTTCCCTGTGCCCAGCCTCCCACCCTCCCCATCCCCAAGCGTCCCTCACATCCCAGCCCAGCTGTAGCCCACACCACTCCTGTCCTCACCAGCACCCTGTCCCCAGGCTGTCCCCTGCATCCCACCCTCCCCAGGTGTCCCTCACATCCCACCCTGCCCATCTTTAGGGGTCCTCCATCTCCTCTCATCACTGTCCCACAGCTGCCTGCTGCATCCCACCCTCCCGACCCCCAGGTGTCCCTCACATCCCACCCTGCTGCCCCTGCCCAGCTGCCCTGGGGTCTCACCAGCAGGGGCTGGGGGGTCCTGGCAGGTGAAGCAGCACTGCCCTGGGCGCAGGAGCCGCTGGTGCTGAGGGCAGTCGAGCACGGGGCAGGGAGCGAAGGAACACTCCACCTCCCCACCCTGGGGACATGGGCACCTGTCACCCTCTGTGCCCACAGCCAGCCCCAGCCCTGTGCCCTCTCATCCTGCCCAGGCCCCACCCATGAGCCAGCAATGTGCCCTTGTAGCACAGAAGGCCAATGGTGTCCTTGAGGGCATGAGGAAGAGTGTGGGCAGCAGGGCAAGGGAGGCTCTCCTCCATCTCTACTCTGTCCCACTCAGGCCACAGCTGCAGTCCTGGCTCCAGTTCTGGGCTCCCCAGTTCCAGAGAGCCTGGGAGCTGCTGGAGAGAGCCCAGGGCAGGCTCTGAAGATGCTGAGGGGCTTGGAGCAGCTCTGTGAGGAGCAAAGGCTGAGAGCCCTGGGGCTGTGGAGCCTGCAGAAGAGCAGCCCCAGAGGGCAGCTGAGCAATGCTCAGCAAGAGCTAAAGGAGCTGTGGGGGGCAAGAGGCTGGGGCCAGGCTCATGTCAGTGGTGCCCAGGGCCAGGCCAAGGGGCAGAGGGCACAAAGTGGCAGGCAGGAGGTTGCCTCTGAAGCTGAGGAGAAAGTTGTTTGGGGTGAGGGTGCTGGAGGCCTGGAGCAGGCTGCCCAGAGAGGTTGTGGAGTGTCCTTGTGTGGAGAGCTGGCAACCCCCCCTGGGCACTGTGCTGCTGGGCAAGCTGCTGGGGGTGCCCTGCTGGGGCAGGGGGCTGGGGCTGGCTGAGCTCCAGAGCTCCCTTCCAACCCCACCATGCTGGGTTTTTGGGTCTCCCCAGCAGAATGGTGTGGGGGAGCTCTCTGGAGCATCCCTAGGGATCTCCTCAGCAGCCCTGAGGACCCTCCAAGCCCCCCAGGACCTACCCTGCAGGTGCAGGTGGTACATTCGTCCCCATCCAGGCTGAAGTGGGCACCGTGGGGGTACGAACGGCCCCGAAAGCTGCACTTTGCTGGGGGGGAAGAGAGGCAGCAGGGCTGGGGCTGGGGTGGAGGAGTGAAGTACAGCTCCTGCTGCACCCCCACCCCCAGCAGAGCTTGGGGGGTCCCCCTGTCTCCGTGGGCTGGGTGTCCTGGGGGGACCCACCTGGCTGGCAGGAGCAGCAGTCTGCTGGTGACGAGCTGGGGCAGGAGCCGGGGGGGCATTCAGGGGTGATGCAGGAGATGTTGCCAGCCTGTGGAGGACGGTGTGGGGGTGCTGTGGGGGTGGCTAAGGGACAGCAAGCCCCTTCCCCACCAGCACATCCTTCTCCCTCAGCCCGAAGCGGGGCTAGAGAGTGCTGCTCCCGCCCCAGCCCGGCGCGGACTCACCAGGCAGAGGCAGACGGTGCAGTTGCCGTTGGGGAAGGAGAAGACATCCCCCTCGGCCCGGGCCACCCCCTCATGCCAGCACCCTGCAAGCAGGAGGCTCACTGGGGGGAACCCTCTTGGGGCAATGGAGCTGGCTCAGGGGGGGCACAGCGCCCGGGAGCTCACCTGAGCAGCTGGGACAGCAGCCCCCAGCCGGGGCGGGCAGCGGGTGGGAGCAGGGCACAGGGCAGCTGATGGCCTCGCAGAGCACTTGCCCCCCCTGCAAGGACAGGTGGGGGGCTCCAGACGGGGTCAGGCTGGGGGGGCTGGGGGAGGGGTGGGGAGGATGGGGGACCTTACCTGGCAGCTACAGCTCTGGCAGCCCAGCTCTGCCCAGCGAGCCCCGGGCTCCCGGGGGACCCCCCGGTGCCAACAGTGTTGGGCTGAGGGGACGGAGGTCCCAGGAGGTCCCGCAGCGCCTGGGGGTGGCTGGGTGGCCAGGGCCACCGAGATGGGGGAGGAGAAAGGGAGCTGGGTGCCAGGAGCCGCAGCTGGGCGGTGGGAGGAGGACCCAGCCAGCAGGGGTCCTCCAGAGCCGGGTGGGAGCAGGACCAGGGTGGGTGGATGCTGCAGGGACTGCAGGATGGGGGACGGCGCCAGGATGGATTTGGGGTAACCTGGGAGGGAAAAGACGACGCTGAGGGCAGGAAGGGAGCTGAGGACATCTGCCTGAGCTGCCAGGGGCTGGAGAAGGAGGCGGTTACCTTCGCAGGAGACCCTGTCCCCGCTGAGGCGGTAGCCGGGGCGGCAGGAGCACAGGAAGCTGCCGGGGGTGTTGTGGCAGGAGTGGTGGCAGGCGCGGCGCCCCCCCGGCCACCGGCACTCGTTGACATCTGCGGGGACAAAGGGACCGGTCAGGGGCCAGGCAGGAGGGGCTGCAGCCCTGGAAAGGGCTCAGGAGGGAGCCTGGCACCGAGGTGAAGTGCAGCCTCCGTGAGGCTGGAGGTGAGACCCAGCTGAGTGTGGTGGGGCTGAGGGATGGGCTGGCCTCCAGAGGGACTGGGATGGGATGGGATGGGATGGGATGGGATGGGATGGGATGGGATGGGATGGGATGGGATGGGATGGGATGGGAGGGGATGGGATGGGATGGGATGGGATGGGATGGCCTCCAGAGGGCCCTGGATGGGCTGGAGAAGTGGGAGAGTGTGAACCTCACAAGGGCTGAACAAGACCAAGTGCAAGGTCCTGCCCCTGGGCTGGGGGAATCCCAGAATGGTTTGGGTTGGAAGAGAGCTTTCAGGTCATGGAGTCCAAGCCTTAGCCCAGCACTGCCAGGGCGCCACCAAGCCATAGCCCTCAGCACCATGTCTAGTGTCCAGCTGTGGAGTCTTACAGCACAGGGGAGCCAGGGACTTGTTGGACCAAGTGAAGATGATCATGGTCTGGAAGCCCTCTGCTGTGAGGCCAGGCTGAGAGAGTTGGGGTTGCTCAGCCTGGAGAAGGCTCCAGGGAGACCTTCTGGTGGCCTTTCAGTGCTTCAAGGAGGTCTATAAACTGGGCACAGGCTTTGGAGCAGGGCCCTTTGTGCCAGGACAAGGGCTGATGGTTTGGAACTGACAGAGAGAGATTCAGCCTGGAGAGGAGGGAGAAATGTTTGTCCCTGAGGGTGGTGAGAGCCTGTCCCAGGCTGCCCAGGGAGAGCTGGGAGCTGCCCCAGCCCTGGCACCACTGCAGCTCAGGTTGGTTGGGGCTCTGAGCAACCTGCTGTGGTTGGGGCTGTCCCTGCTGACCGCAGGGGGTTGGACTGGATGAGTTTGGAAGGTCCCTTCCCACCCAAAGCAGTCTGGGACTCTATGGGGAGATGCTGGAAGAGGCTGCCCAGAGAGGCTGTGGCTGCCTCATCCCTGGGAGTGTTCAAGCCCAGGTTGGATGAGGCTTGGCTCAAGCTGCTCTGGTCCAAGTCTCCTTCTCTGCAGAGCTTCCAACCCCCTCCCTGGCTATTGTGCTGCCCCTGGGCAAGCTGCTGTGGGTGCCCTGCTTTAGGCCAGGCTGGACAAGGCTTGGAGCACCCTGCTGCAGGGGAAGGTGTCCCAGCCCATGGCATGGGGCTGACCTGGATGATGTTGAAGCTGCCTTCCACCCCACCCCAGGCTGTGACCTCTGAGCTAAGCTGGCTCCCCCCAGCACAGCTCCTCCACCACCCTCTGCCCAGCCTCACCCCAGGATGAAAGCATTTCACCCCAAACTCACTGCCAAGCCCCTGGCACCGGTGGTTGGTGGAGCTTGGCTGCCACCCGGAGTGGCCAGACGGGGAAGGGAGCGGAGTGCCCAGAAGTGACCACATGCAGCCCCACGACCCCCTCCTCAGCCCCCCACCCCGTGCCTGCAGCCAGCCCACAGCAGCCCAGACAAGACTGCAGAAGCCTTCCAAGCCGAGGCGGTCTGTGACTCCACGAGCCCGGGGTGGGCTCAGGGCCCCCTCCCGGGGCCGCGCTGCTCACCCAGGCAGGAGTGGCGGTTGCCGTGCAGGTGGTAGCCGGGCCGGCAGGAGCAGCGGTAGCTGCCGACGCTGTTCTTGCAGCGGTGCTGGCACGGCGTGGCCAGGCACTCGTCCGTGTCTGCCGAGGGGGATGGAGGGGGAGAGCCCCGGGGTCAGCGGCTCCAGCCGGAGCGGCGCGGCTCCCCTCCCTCCGGTCCCCCACGCACCCTGGCAGCTGTGGCGGTCGGCGGAGAGCTGCATGCCGGGGCCGCACTCGCAGACGAAGCCGCCCTCGGTGTTGACGCAGAGCCCTTCGCAGGCAGCGCTCAGGCACTCATCGATGTCTTGGCGGGGAGGGGGGGGGAAAGGAGAACAGCTGGAGGTGGGGCGGCCACCGCCGCTGGGACCTGCCCTCCCCCCGCCAGGACCTGCCCCGTCCCCGCTCACCGGTGCAGCGCACGCCGTTGGTCGTCTCCAGCATGGAGAAGCCAAGAGGGCAGACGCGGGCGACCTCCTGGCACCCGCCGTGGTTACAGGAGAGGTCGCAGCCGTACTCCCCGCACGTCCCTGGCGGCTCTGCAACGGGGACAAGGGGGCCACGGAGCTCCAGTGCCACCCCGATGCCCGCCCAGCTGGGCAGCCCAGCCCTGCGGCGCTCGCCCCCTGGACCGCACCCCCAGCCGGGAGCACCTCTGAGCTTGCCGGGGATGGGGACCGCGCCGGGGGACAGTGCCAGGAGAGGTGCCGAGGAGCGTGGTGCCAGGGGGTGCTGGCTCCTGGCAGAGCAGGGGCAGGTGGGGGGTACCTGGGCAGGTGATGCCCTGCTCTCCATCCGGGCACGAGCAGAGGTTGGGAGCAATGCAGAAGCCACTGCCGCAGCCAAAGGAGCAGAGAGCTGTGGGGACAGGGGACAGGTGGCCACCAGGAGGGCAAGGGCTCCCCCCAGATCCCCCCCCCCCCCGTGCCCCCCAGCCCCCTGTACTCACGCAGGGTGCAGTGCCCACTGCCTGGGGCCACCATCCACCCAGGGCAACATCCACTGCCAAAGCCTGAGAAGCAGACATGGGGTCCCAGGCGACGTCTGTGTGACCACGAGAGGCTGAGGTCACCTTGGCCACCCTGCCCCAGGACCCCAGGGCAAGGAGCAAAGGTCCTGGGGGAGCTTCTCCAGTGAGGCCACCCTGCCCCAAGACCCCAGGGCAAGAAGCAGAGGTCCTGAGGGAGTTCCTCCATTGAGACCACCCTGCCCCAAGACCCCAGGACAAGGAGCAAAGGTCCTGGGGGAGCTTCTCCAGTGAGGCCACCCTGCCCCAAGACCCCAGGGCAAGAAGCAGAGGTCCTGGGGGAGCTCCTCCAGTGAGGCCACCCTGCCCCAAGACCCCAGGACAAGGAGCAAAGGTCCTGGGGGAAGCTATCTCCCGTTGGTGAGGATCTCTCCCATCCCAGGAATGTGAGGGCAGGAGGAGATGGAGGAGTGGTCACCGTGTGGCCATGGCCACCCCACCCCAGGGATGGATCCAGGGGGAGGCAGGTATGTGGTGACCCCCAATCAAAGTGGGATGGATGGAGGGGATCATGTCCCAGGTGAGCCAAGCAAGGGAGCATGTGGTGAGAGCAGAGAAATGGACCCCAGGAGGACATGGGGAGCAGGGCACAGAGGTGGGGAGCAGGGCACGGATGTGGGGAGCAGGGCTGATGGAAGGAGCAAGACACAGAGGTGGGGAGCAGGGCACAGATAGAAGGAGCAGGGAAGATGGAAGGAGCAGGGCACAGAGGTGGGGAGCAGGGCATGGATGTGGGGAGCAGGGCACGGATGGAAGGAGCAGGGCATGGATGTGGGCAGCAGAACCCGTGGGGAGCAGCACGGATGCAGGGAGCAGGGCACGGATGCAGGGAGCAGGACAGGGATGTGGGGGCCAGGGCACGGATGCGGGGAGCAGGACTCCTGCAAGGGTGACATTCCCCTGGTCCCCAGGGCAGCAGGAGGAGCCCACGGAGCGCCATCCCCTCCGGCCGGGATGGGTCGAGGCACCGGCAGAGCCCCGACGGCAGCTGCGAGGGGACAGCGCAGCGCAGCTGGGCACCGCACTCCACCCTGCCCAGGTGTAGCTGGGAGAAGGAGAAGGAAAAGGAGGAGGAAAAGCCGGGCTACCTCTCTACAGCAAAGCTGGTTGGCTTCTTCTTGCCGGGATAGACCCTGCCCTGGCTTCCCGGGAAGAACAGGGACACACAGGCAGCGTGGAAGAGCAGCTCCACCAACATGACAGCGTCTGCGGCACGCTCCCAGCTCCTGCCTTCCCTTCCTGCCTTCCACGGGCGCCTACCACATGTTGGCTCTCGGCCCTGCTCCTCCTGCTCCTCCTCCTTCTCCTCCTCCTCCTGCTCTGGCTGGGTCTGGAACAATGCAGGGGGTGGAGGGAGGCGAAGGCCGGTGGGGGGTGGAGAGGGGTGGGTGGAAAACCCCCCGGCCAGGCAGCTCCCCAGCCAGCCTCCCTCCCGGGCTGGAGGTGGAGGTGGGGGATGCTCGCCCCCAGGTTGGCTGCCTCGGCCAAGGCCAGCGGTTCCACGCTGGCCCCCAGCGTGCTGGGGCTCCAAGGAGAGGAAGGGGGTCCTGGAGGAGGGGGGAGGCAGCCGGGAAAGCTTGTCCCCCCCCCCCCCCTCCCCCTTCTGCTCTCCTTTCCCACATCTGGCAAAGCTCTGACATGGCCTCTCCCCACCCCTCCTCCTCCTCCTCCTCCCTCCTGGAGGCACTGGGCTGCCTTCCCAGTCCTGCACTGGGACCCACCATCGAGCAGCACGCAGCAGAGAAAGAGGCCAAAGTGGAGCTGGGCTGGGGAGCAGGGTGCTGTGGGACACCCCTAGAGCGGGGGCACCTTGCTCCAAAGCATCACCTCCCCCCAACCAACCAACCACCACCACCCTAACCTCCCCCCCAACCCCCCATCCTGGCCCCTCACCCCTTCCTGGGCTGGTGGGCTGAAGGTCACAGGTAAATGATTGATGCCAGGGAGCAAAGGGCTGCTTGGGGCGAAGCTGGGGGGGGGAGGTCTTCAGCTTCACCAGAGAGGGCACCACCCCACCAGCCCCCCCAGCCTCCAGCTCCCCCTTTGGTGCTAATTTCCCCCCACACACACCCACCAGAGAAAGGGGGGTGGGGGTCACCCAAGCTGCACACAGTGTGACCCCCAGCACCATCACTGCTTCCAGAGCAAGTCCCCGGGGGGTGGGGGGAGGACACATGCTGGATCCAGGGGGGCACGACCCCCAGGCTGGATGGGAGGAGCAAGGAAAGCTCAGTCCCAGGGGGATACAACAGCCCCCAGCTCCTGCTGGGGGGGAGGGTGGTTGGAGTGTGAGCAGTGGCATGGGACAAGCCCCAGCCCTGCCCTGCCCAGCAGCACTTTGAACCAGGCTTCTGGCACACAGAAAAGGGGGGGGGGGACGCACGACACAGACACCACCTTCAGCACCAGCCTCCCTCCCCCCCCCCCCCCCCCCCAGTTCTACTGGGGAAGGAGAGCACAGAGCCAGCCCTGCTGGGCTCCAGGGGCTTGCTGAACATCTCCTCCCCGCTTCCAATCTTGGGGAGAAGCCAAGGGAAGAAGCAGCTGTGGGCAGGGGAATGCAGAGCCCAAACATCCCAGCTCATAAAAGCTGCTGTCTGCTCCCCCCCAGCCCCAGCCCAGCAGAGACATGGCCAAATATAGCCTTCTCCTGGGACCACCTAGGAGAGAGCAGCACAAAGATGGCAGCAGGAGCCCCAGGGATGCTTGCAGCAGGAGCTTCTCTTTCAGGAGGCAGCCCGGCCCTGGCTGCTGCAAGGAGCTTCCACTACTGCTCTGCAGGACTTAAAGACCCCAACCCCAGCACGGTGGTGTTGGAAGGGAGCTCTGGAGCTCAGCCAGCCCCAGCCCCCTGCCCCAGCAGGGCACCCCCAGCAGCTTGCCCAGCAGCACAGTGCCCAGGGGGGGTTGCAAGCTCTCCACACAAGGACACTCCACAACCTCTCTGGGCAGCCTGCTCCAGGCCTCCAGCACCCTCACCCCAAACAACTTTCTCCTCAGCTTCAGAGGCAACCTCCTGCCTGCCACTTTGTGCCCTCTGCCCCTTGGCCTGGCCCTGGGCACCACTCAGCAGGGTCTGGCCCCAGCCTCTTGCCCCCCACAGCTCCTTGAGCTCTTGCTGAGCATTGCTCAGCTGCCCTCT
This sequence comes from Dryobates pubescens, assembly GCF_014839835.1. NCBI lineage: Eukaryota > Metazoa > Chordata > Aves > Piciformes > Picidae > Dryobates > Dryobates pubescens. The sequence continues at coordinate 14,479,538 of NC_071633.1, forward strand.
GGGGCTGCTCTCCTGCAGGCTCCACAGCCCCAGGGCTCTCAGCCTTTGCTCCTCACAGAGCTGCTCCAGGCCCCTCAGCACTTTCAGAGCCTGCCCTGGGCTCTCTCCAGCAGTTCCCAGGAGCCTAGAAGTGGATGCAGGACTCAGCTGTGGCCTGAGTGGGGCAGCGTAGAAGGGGAGGAAAACCTCCCTTGCCCTGCTGGCCACACTCTTCTTCATGCCCCCAGGACACCATTTGCCTTCTGGGCCACCAGGGCACATTGCTGGCCCATGGGCAACTTGTCCCCCAGCACTGCCAGGTCCTCCTTGGAGCTGCTTCCCAGCAGGTTACTCTCCTCTGCACTGCTGCAGGAGGTTGTTCCTCCCCAGGTGCAGGACCCTGCATTGCCCTGGTTGGGACTCCATGAGGTTTCCCTCCCTCCCCTCTCCAGCCTGGCCAGGTCTCCCTGCATGGCAGCAGAGCCTGATGGGTGCCAGCCACTCCTCCCAGTGCTGTGCCAGCAGCTGAGGGCCTAACTCCATCCCCTCATCCAGGTCATGGATGAAGATGCTGGACAGGACTGGGCACAGCCCAGCCCTCCTGGGGCTCCAGGCCTCCAGAGCTGATTTGAGTCTAGATGAGAAGCCACCCAGGGTCCAAGTGCCTGGTGCCACACAGACCCTGAGAAGATCCTGGTCACCCTAAGAAACGTCTTGCAACCTTGAGCAAGGTTCTCTGGTTTTGTCTAACACCTGAACAACTGAAAGCTGCCCAGGGAGGGGCATGGGGGGGCTCATGGGATCTCAGTATGATGGCTCATGGATGGAGCTGATTCAGCCTGCATCAAGCAGGGAGAGAGGTCACAGAGCCATGGAGGAGGAGCAGGGTGAGCACAAGCTCCTCATGTGGAATTGGACAGCAGTCCAGAGGTGAGGGCAGAGTGTAGAGCACACACAGAGCAGTGGAGAGCAGGAGGGTAATGATTAATCCACGTGGAGAACTTCAACCCAGCACAATCCAGCTTGAGGAGGCCAAGCCTGAGCCTCATCATCCGTCACCTGAAGAGGAAGTGAGGTCTCCCAGGGCTCCCCCTCCAGAGGACTGCAGCTGGAGCACAGACTCACATCTCAGCACCTGCAGCCCCATCCAGCAAGGAACAGATGCAAAACTGCCTTGAGGGTGGGAAGAGGAGGGTCCCCTCCTCACAGTCATGGGAGAGACCTTTCCTCATGGACTACTTTATTTGGTAAAGCTCAGAATCCAACCACTGCTGAAGCTTCCCAGAACTTCCCTCCCTGAGCGAGCCACAGGCCCCGTGGGGAGCCAAGAGGAAAGGGCTCAGAGCCTCTCCCTCCTCAGCACATCCCCACCAGCCCCGGCTGGCTCCTCCAGCCCTCACCCTCCAGCTTCTCTTCCTCTTCTGGACCACCACAAAGGAACCCAGGAGAGTCCAAACCCCCCAAAAGTCAAACTGAAAAGCAAAACCCGACCCAACCACAACCCTAAAACTCAGCTCCTAAAGACAAGGGTGAAGAGCAAACCCCGGGGGCGAGGGCAGGGCCTGGGCTGAGCGCTGGCCTCCAGCAGCAGCAGCCAGCAAAGCCCAGCTCTGGGCTCAGCAGCCAAGCCTGCAGGGATCCTGGAGTCCAAGCACGGTGCCTGACCAACCACCCCACCCCCTCACAAGTTTCTAAAAGCTGGCTTTCCCCCCTCCCCAACCCCCACCCCCAGACCTCAGAGGCTCCTTCCCCCCACGTCCCCTAGGGGCGAAGCGCCGCCGCCGCCGCCGGGCCTTGAGCACGGCCGGCAGGGGGCTCCGAGGGAGAGAAGCTTCTCCAGCCTGGAGGAGATTCCCCTGCTGGCTCTGGAGGAAGGTTGTTTCGGGAAGGGGCCTGGCTGCTGCTAATGGATGCGGGTCAGCTCCTCCACGATCTTGATCAGGTCGTCCACGGTGGCTTCCCTCTTCATGCCGCTGCCGTCGTCGATCTGCGGGCAAGGAGCGGGGAGGCGGCTGGAGAACGTTCCCACAGCACCCCTGGCCTTGGGGGAAGGCTGATGTCCTCAGCAGCCACTGCTGCACTGCAGCCCTGCAGTGCTGGGCAGGGGCTCCACTGCCAGCTTGAAAGTTGGGCTTGGAAGAGACCTTCGAGAGGCTGGAGCGCAGCCAGGGCACCACCGAACCACAGCCCTCAGCACCCCAACTCCAGGGCTTGGAAACCCCTCCAGGGATGCCTGGGCCAGGCCTTGACAACCCTCAAGGGTAACAAATTGTTCCTCCTGGCCAACCTAAACCTGCCCTGGGGCAACTTGAGGCCACTCCCTCTTGTCCTGTCACTTGGTCCCTGAGACCAACCTTGCAGGGAGCTGCAGGGAGCCAGAAGGTCTCCCCTCAGCCTCCTTTGCTCCAGGGCTCAACACCCCCAGCTCCCTCAGCTGCTCCTCTCCAGACCCTTCCCCAGACTCATTGCCCTTCTCTGGACCTGCTCCAGCCCCAAAATGTCCTTCTTGGAGTGAGAGGCCCAAAACTGCCCCCAGGATTCCAGCTGTGGCCTCAGCAGTGCCCAGCCCAGGGGACAATCCCTGCCCTGCTCCTGCTGGCCACACTCTGGCTGCTCCAGGCCAGGCTGCTGGTGGCCAGCTGGGCACCCCCTGGCTCACCTCCAGCTGTTGTCATCAACTCCCAACCCCAGGTCCCTTTTGAAGGGCCCAGGCATCATCTCACCTGCAAGTTTGCCACCACCTCCTGCATCTTGGGCCTGCTGATGTCCAAGAAGCTCTCAATCAGGTCCCCGTCGATGAAGCCTGTGGCCGGCTCTGTCTTGCGCTCGGTGTGGAAGGATCTCCAGGTGCCGGTGTCAAGGAGCAGCCAAACCCCCAGGGAGCAGCCCCTCACCTACTGGTGCCCCCCAACAGCCCCACAATGCTGCAGCAGGAGCCTCCTGGCATGTGGGCCACGGTTTGGGGCTACCACAAAGGCAGCCTCAGCCCCAAAGCCTCTGAGAGAGGGCTCCTGTCCACCACGGGCACCCTCCCTTCCAGCAGGAAGCTCTGGCAAACAGCATCACCTCCTTCCCCACATCAGCTTCACCCTCACCAGAGGGTCCCAGCACAGACAAGTGTCCTGGTTAGGCTGAGCCAAGCTCTTGAGGGAGCTTCTAGCTGCTCCACACTCCCACTAGAAGGTCCCAGCAAAGATGAGCTCTCAGGTTTACCTGGCCCACGCTCCTGATCCTGGAGCTACCAAAGGATATAAGGAGTGCTCAATCTTGCCCACACTCTTGATGACTTTGTTCAACCTGTTCTGCATATCCAGGAGAAGGTTGTACCAGCTCTCTGACAGGGAGGTCACCAGGCCTGCAAAATGGATGTGGGAGGGTCAAGGCTCACCCCAGACCACCCCAGGGCAGATGCTCAGCACTGGAAACTGCTGCCCAGGAGAGCCTGGACAAGGAAAAGAGTCTCAGAGAAGTGACCCAGAGAGCAAAGCAGGTTTCTGAGGGGAGTGTGACACCAGAGTGCCACTCAAGTGGGACAGCTGGCTGAACACGAGCCAGCAGTGTGCCAAGAAGGCCAAGGGCATCCTGGCCTGCAGCAGGAACAGTGCGGCCAGCAGGAGCAGGGAGGTCATTGTGCCCTGTGCTCAGCACTGGTAAGGCCACACCTTGAGTCCTGTGTCCAGTTCTGGGCTCCTCAACTTAAGAAGGACATTGAAACACTTGAAGGTGTCCAGAGAAGGGCAATGAGGCTGGGGAGAGGTCTGGAGCACAGCCCTGGGAGGAGAGGCTGAGGGAGCTGGGGTTGCTTAGCCTGCAGAAGAGGAGGCTCAGGGGAGACCTTCTTGCTCTCTATAACCACCTGAAGGGAGGTTGTAGCCAGGTGGGGGTTGGGCTCTTCTCCCAGGCACCCAGAACAAGAGGCCACAGTCTCAAGCTGTGCCAGGGGAGGTTTAGGCTGGAGATGAGGAGAAAGTTCTTCCCAGCCAGAGAGATTGGCCATGGGGATGTGCTGCCCAGGGAGGTGGTGGAGTCCCCATCCCTGGAGGTGTTCAGGCAAGGCTTGGCCGTGGCCCTTGGAGCCATGGGTTAGCTGTCAGGAGGTGTGGGGTGCTAGGTAACAGGTTGGACTGGAGGACCTCTGAGGTCTTTTCCAGCCTGGTTGGCTCTCAGGAGGGAGGGCCAAAGGCTGGAGGCAGGAGGGGGCTCGGCCGGGAGGAGGGGGCCCGGCGGCGGCCCGGCCCTTACCGATCATGCCGTTGACTGTGCCGAAGAGAACGGAGCCCTGGGTGGGGGTGGAGGTCTCCCCCAGGTTCTGCATGACCAGGGAGCCATGGCAGAAGACATTGACAAACTCTCCCAGGTGGGACAGCCCCACCTCCTGCAGGTGCTGGCGCTCCTCGTCGGTCGTGGCCGCGCTGAAAGCCACAAAGGACCTGGCTGGGGCAGGGCTGGGGCAGGGCTGGGAGGCCGCACAAAGCTCCTCCTGCCCCCACCCAGCCTGCCCCTCAGAGCTGCCTCTGCTGCTGGGCACTGCAGCCCACAAAGCCAAGCACATCCTGGGCTGCAGCAAGAGAAGCACAGCCAGCAGGGCCAGGGAGGGGATTCTCCCCCTCTGCTGAGACCCCCCCTGGAGCACTGTGTCCAGTTCTGGAGCCTCTGTGCCAGGAAGGATCTGGAGGGGCTGGAAGGTGGCCAGAGAAGGGCCACAAAGGGTGAGCAGAGGGCTGGAGCTGCTCTGCTGTGAGGGCAGGCTGAGGGAGTTGGGGTTGTGGAGTCTGCCCAAGAGAAGTCTCCAAGGAGACCTAATTGTGGCCTTCCAGGATCTGCAGAGGGCTCCAGGAAAGCTGGGGAGGGACTTTTGAGGGTGTCAGGGAGGGATAGGACTGGGGGGGGATGGAGCAAAACTAGAAGTGGGGAGATGGAGATTGGCTGTGAGGAAGAAGTTGTTCCCCAGGAGGGTGGTGAGAGCCTGGCACAGGCTGCCCAGGGAGGTGGTGGAAGCCTCCTGCCTGGAGGTGTTTGCAGCCAGGCTGGAGGTGGCTGTGAGCAACCTGCTGCAGTGTGAGGTGTCCCTGCCCATGGCAGGGGGTTTGAGCTGGCTGAGCCTGGAGCTCCCTTCTAACCCTGACCATTCTATCTATGATGCTATGCTCCTGCCTGACCCACTCCCATCTCCTGTGGTGGAGGAGGCCAGAAGGTGCCCTCAGCCCATGCCTCACCTGTCCTTCTGGCACACAAAGAGGTTGAAAGCATTCTCTGCTCCCAGGAAGTTGTCGTCGTCCAGGATCTCCACGGCGCTCATCCAGTTGGGGTTGAAGTCCCTGGCAATCTGCAAGGGCACAAGAGGAGGCACAGAGTGTCCAGATGGCCTGGCCCTGGGATCCAGCAGCTTCATTCAACCCCACACCAACGCTCAGCAGCCAGGTGGGCATCCAGCCTGCCCTCCTCTGAATGCCAAAAGCATCCTGTGCCTTCTGGAGGCGGCCTGAGCGGCACTGGGCCGACGCCAGGGCGCTCCTGGGGTGAACAAAGAGCAGCCCCTGCCAAAGCCGTGCCCAGGGGGCACCTGGCATGGGCCAGCAGCCAGCTAAGTGGCACCTGCTGACACACAGCTACAGCCACATCCAGCCAGGCCAAGGGGAGAACAGGATGGCCAGATGGCAGCTCCCCACAGCGGGCACCCAGAGGCTGCTCTTCTGGGCAGCCTGGGCCAGGTCTTGGCAGCCCTCAAGGGCAACAAATTGTTGCTCATGCCCAGCCTAAACCTGCCCTGGGGCTACTTGAGGCCATTGCCTCTTGTCCTGGCACTTGTTCCTTGGCAGAAGAGCCCAACCCCCACCTGGCTCCAGCCTCTTTGCAGGGAGTTAGAATCAGGTCTCCCTTCAGCCCTGCCCTGCTCCTGCTGGCCACACTCTTGCTGCTCCAGGCCAGGCTGCTGGTGGCCTCCTTGGCCAGCTGGGCACCCCCTGGCTCATCCCCAGCTGCTGTCACCACCCACCCCCTGCCAGCTCCTTTCCCACCAGGCAGTTTCCATCCACTCTGCCCCCAGCCTGGAGCTTTCCTGGGGTGGTTGTGAGCCAAGTGCAGGACCCAGCTCTTGGCCTTGTTGAACCACAACCCATTGGCCTCACCACAGATCCAGCCTGGCCAGACCCCTCTGCAGAGCCTCCAGCCCTCCAGCAGATCAACACTGCCCCCCAACTTGGTGTCATCAGCAAACTGAGCATTACCCTCAGCTCTGCTCCCCCTGCCCAGAGCCTGCTGGAAGAGGCAGCAACAGCTCCCAGCAGACCTTCAACCAAGACCTTGGAGGGGTTCAAGAAAAGTGTGGCCATGGCACTTGGTGGGGGAGATGGTTTAGTGGCCATGGTGGTGCTGGGTTGATGGGGTCAGAGTGGCTGGAGAGCAGTCAGGCAGAAAGGGACCTGGGGGTACTGATTGACAGCAGCTGAACATGAGCCTGCAGTGTGCCCAGGCAGCCAAGAAGGCCAAGGGCATCCTGGCCTGCATCAGGAAGAGTGTGGGCAGCAGGAGCAGGGAGGTCATTCTGCCCTGTGCTCAGCACTGCTCAGGCCACACCTGGAGTCCTGTGTCCAGCTCTGGGCTCCTCAGTTGAGGAAAGAAGTTGAGCTGCTGGAAGGTGTCCAGAGAAGGGCAACAAAGCTGGGGAGGGGTCTGGAGCACAGCCCTGGGAGGAGAGGCTGAGGGAACTGGGGTTGCTTAGCCTGGAGCAGAGGAGGCTCAGGGGAGACCTTCTTGCTGTCTGCAACTCCCTGAAGGGAGATGTGACAGGTTAGGGAGGTTGCAGCCAGGTGGGGGTTGGTCTCTTCTCCCAGGCAGGCAGCACCAGAACAAGAGGACACAGTCTCAAGCTGTGCCAGGGGAGGTTTAGGCTGGAGGTTAGGAGAAAGTTCTTCCCAGAGAGAGTTGTCAGCCATTGGAATGTGCTGCCCAGGGAGGTGGTGGAGTCCCCTTCCCCTGGAGGTGCTCAAGAGGGGACTGGCTGTGGCCCTTGGAGCTGCAGTCAGGAGGTGCTGGTCCCTGAGGCCTTCCCCAACCTGGCTGATTCTCCGGCTGGGCTGGATGACCTTAGCAGGGCTTGGGGCTGGGAAAGAGCTCCCTGAAGAGCTTTTGACAGCACTGATACCTCCTCAAAGTTGCCCTCCATGGGTTTGTAGGCGAGGAGGAGGACAGAGCGCATCAGGTCCCCCACCAGGATGAAGTCCCCCTTGGTCTTCAGGTAGAGGGCCATGATGTTGTTGTAGTGGTTGCACTCCGTGCGCAGCTCCTTCTCCGCCGTCCACTCGTAGAGGCGCACCTGGGGCAAGGGACACCGCCTCTGAGCCTCCCCACCCTGCCCAGCAGGCAGCAGGCAGCAGCCTGAGGAGCTCCCAGCTCCAAAGCTGTGCTCCCCAAGCCCAGTCAGGGGGCTGGGAGCTGCCTACCGTGCTGTTGATGCTGGCTAAGAGCTTGCCGTTGAACTCCACCATGGAGTAGACAGCTCCCTTCACCTCCTTCTCAGCCAGGCTCTGCAGCTTCCCTGCAACAAAGCCAGGGATGACTCAGTTACTGTCCTGTGCTCCCAAACAGGCTGTCCTGAACAACACTGCCCCCTCTGGAACGTGCCCTGGGGACCAGAAAGGCAGGGGAGGTGCGAGGCAAGGACAGGGGAAGCAAACAGGCAGGAGGCAGCGCTGGTGAGGGGCTCCTGGGCTCCTCCAGAGGGTGGGAGAGGGAGAGTGCTGGGAGGGCCTGCAGGGGTCTGGCAGCACCTCCAGGTCCTGGCTGTGGGCAGCTGACAGCAGATCCCTCAGGAAAACCTCCCATCTGCTGCTGGGCTGGGAGGTCTCCTGAGCCTGAGGAGCTCATCTCTGCTCACCCTCAAGCAGCTGGCCATGAAAATGCTCAGAGGGGTGAAGGCCTCTGCTGTGAGGCCAGGCTGAGGGAGTTGGGGTTGTTCAGCCTGGAGAAGAGAAGGCCACAGGGAGACCTTCTGGTGGCCTTGCAGTGCTTCAAGGAGCTGAGAAGAAAGCTGGGGACAGACTTTGGAGCAGGGCCCTTTGTGCCAGGAGAAGAGGTGGTGGTTTGGAACTAACAGAGGGAGATTCACACTGGAGAGGAGGGAGAAATGTTTGCCCCTGAGGGTGATGAGAGCCTGTCCCAGGCTGCCCAGGGAGAGCTGGGAGCTGCCCCAGCCCTGGCACCACTGCAGCTCAGGTTGGTTGGGGCTCTGAGCAACCTTCTGGGGTTGGGGCTGTCCCTGCTGACTGAGGGGCATGGATTAGAGGAGCTTTAAAGGGGCCTTCAACCCCAAGCAATCTGTGCCTCCAAGACCTTGCTCTTACCATCAGAGTAGTGGAAGACAACGATGCGACCCTGCTTGGGCTCTGCCTCCTCAGGGTACACCATGGCAGTGCCCACAATGAAGTAGGTGTTGGGGTCCTTGCCCAGCTTGCAGGAGACCAGGCTGAGGGCATATTCATTCTGCAGAAACTGGTGAGCATGAAGCACTGGGCAAAGAGAGATAAAGAGGGGAAAATGAGTCCTTCAGGTCCTGGAAGGAAGCATCTCCCAAGGTGGGCAGAGCAGCTTGTCCAGTTCTGGGCTCCACAGTACAGGAGAGCCTGGGAACTGCTGGAGAGTCCAGGGGAGGCTCTGAAGGTGCTGAGGGGCCTGGAGCAGCTCTGTGAGGAGCAAAGGCTGAGAGCCCTGGGGCTGTGGAGCCTGCAGAAGAGCAGCCCCAGAGGGCAGCTGAGCAATGCTCAGCAAGAGCTAAAGGAGCTGTGGGGAGCAAGAGGCTGGGGCCAGACTCTGCTGAGTGGTGCCCAGGGCCAGGCCAAGGGGCAGAGGGCACAAAGTGGCAGGCAGGAGGTTGCCTCTGAAGCTGAGGAGAAAGTTGTTTGGGGTGAGGGTGCTGGAGGCCTGGAGCAGGCTGCCCAGAGAGGTTGTGGAGTGTCCTTGTGTGGAGAGCTGGCAACCCCCCCTGGGCACTGCGCTGCTGGGCAAGCTGCTGGGGGTGCCCTGCTGGGGCAGGGGGCTGGGGCTGGCTGAGCTCCAGAGCTCCCTTCCAACCCCACCATGCTGGGCCTCTGTGTGATTTGGGATTGGTACCTTCAAAGGTGTGCTGATCTATGATGAGCAGGTTGTGCACCTCCACCTCCTCACCAAAGGATGTCTCATGTGGTGCTGTGCTGCTGGAGAACAGCTTGCTGGTGCTCACACTGCTGGACAAGGCCTAAGACAGAAGGAGAGCTGTGACATCCAGCAAGTCCTCCTGCTGCTCTACATGGGTTGGGGCAACCAAGGACCATAAGAACAAAGTGAAGGAGAGAAGGTGAAGCAAGGAGCTCCCTGGGCCTGAACAAGTGGACTGGCTCAGAAGGGTGACATGAAGGTAGCACCACTGAGCAAGAACATTGATGGAAGAGTTTATGGATTGCTGTGCTTCCAGCAGAGCTCCTGCCTGAAGGGCCCTTGTGACAGCACCCCTGGGAGAAGGAAACCACCTGAGACCAAAGAGAAACCTGACTGAAGGAGGAGCCCCAAACCCAAAGGTGATCTGACAGGCTGCTGGAGAGCAGCACAGAGAGTCCTTGTCACCACCATGGAGGGAATCTCAGCACCCCATCTCCTCCCAGGCTGCCCAAGGGAGAGGCTGGAGGCTGTCAAGGACAACCTGCACCATGGTTTGGCCTGAGGTATGATGATACCCACAGCTCAGGGCTGGTGTCCCAGCTCCTCCTCACCTGGGTGCTGGCACTGGGTCTGAGGGCAGTGGTGCCCCCACTGGCATCCTGCACCTCGATACGACTCGAGAGGACACCAAAACACTGAGACACCTCCTGGTAGCAGATCTTCCTGTGGGACAAAGAGACTTGGGTGGGCAGGGGAGCCAGGAAAGGCCACCCCAAGGGGAGCACAGAAGCTCTGGAGACGAAAGAGCTGTCACAGCAGCCTGCAGGATCAACTGGGCCCACGAGGGGAAGGCTGAGGGGGATGTCTCCCCACAGCCTTGTCCCATGGGGCAGAGCAGAGCAGAGCAGAGCTCCTCAAGCCAGGCTCCCTGCCCCTGGCTCAGCTCACCTGGGTGATTCATAGAGGGGAACTGTGCGGATGTGGAGCTTCTGGATCTCATCGATGGTGCCGATGGTCAGGGTGCTGTTGTTGGCCAAGGCCAAGCTGGATGGGGGGAAAAGAAACACCATGAGAGAGGAGAGAATAGAACAGACCAGACCAGGCTGGAAAAGACCTCAGAGCTCATCCAGTCCAACCTATCACCCAACACCATCTGATCAACCAAACCATGGCACCAAGTGCCTCATCCAGGCTCTTCCTAAACACCTCCAGGGATGGGGACTCCACCACCTCCCTGGGCAGCACATCCCAAGGGCCAATCTCTTTTTCTATGAAGAACTTCTTCCTAACATCCAGCCTGAACCTCCCCTGGCACAGCTTGAGACTGTGGCCTCTTGTTCTGGGGCTGGCTGCCTGGAAGAGACCAACCCCCACCTGGCTACAGCCTCCCTTCAGGGAGTGGTAGAGAGCAAGAAGGTCTCCTCTGAGCCTCCTCTTCTGCAGGCTAAGCAACCCCAGCTCCCTCAGCCTCTCCTCACAGGGCTTGTGCTCCAAACCCCTCCCCAACTTCGCTGCCCTTCTCTGGACACCTTCCAGCATCTCAACATCTTTCCTAACCTGAGGGGGGGCCCAGAACTGAACACAGGACTCAAGGTGTGGCCTCAGCAGTGCTGAGCACAGGCCACACCTTAAGAGTACTGTGTGCAGATACTGTTGCTTGGAAGGTTGGTGGCACAGCCACAGCCTCCCTGCCCTCCCCACTCCTCACAACTCCTCTCGGGGGGGCAATCCCACCTGCCGACCGCAGGGTGCCCGCAGCTCTCCCCGCCGTGTCCCAGCCGAGGCAAGGTGAGAGGCCCACCTGTCAGGATAGCCATCTGAGTTGAGGGGACACATGTAGTTCACCTCCTTCAGGTTGACATTGGAGAAGACCAGCTTGTGGTTGCTGCTGTAGATGACGGTGGGGCGGTCGGAGCAGGCGAAGACGTTGGTGGTGGAGAGGGAGCGGAAGGTCCTCAGCACGGTCGGCTGCGTGCCCAGGGTCACCTTCTTGCGGTCGCTCAGCAGCCCTGCGGGCAAGGAGCAGGTGTTGGGAGCTGCTGCAAGGGAGGTCCCAAGAGCAGGGCAGCAGAAGGCAACGTGGCTGTGACGGCTGGGCAGAGACAAGGAGGGTAAAGCGCAGCCCTGCCGGCAGAGGCACAGAGCGGGGCTGGCCGGGAGAGGACTTCGAGGTCATGAACCCAGCACTGCCAGGGCACCACCAAGCCCTGGCCCTCAGCACCACAGCTCCAGGGCTTGGAAACCCCTCCAGGGATGCCTGGGCCAGGCCTTGACAACCCTCAAGGGCAACAAATTGTTCCTCATGTCCAACCTAAACCACTAGTCCCTTTCCTCTTGCCCTGTCACTTGTTCCTTGGCACAAGAGCTTGGGCTGCAGCCTCCTTGCAGGGAGCTGCAGAGAGCCAGCAGCTCTCCCCTCAGCCTCCTCTGCTCCAGGCTCAACACCCCCAGCTCCCTCAGCTGCTCCTCCCCAGCCCTGTTCTCCAGACCCTTCCCCAGCTTGGTTGCCCTTCTCTGGCCCTGCTCCAGCTCCCCAATGTCCTTCTGGGAGTGAGAGGCCCACAGCTGACCCCAGGATTCCAGCTCTGACCTCCCCATTGCCCAGCCCAGGGGACAATCCCTGCCTTGCTCCTGCTAGCCACACTCTTGCTGCTCCAGGCCAGGCTGCTGGTGGCTTCCTTGTCCATCTGGCCACACCCTGGCTCATCTCCAGCCACTGTCACTGACCCTCCACTGGGTCCTTTTGCACCAGCCACTCTGCCCCCAGCCTAGAGCCTTCATGGGGGTGCTGTGACTCAAGCAGTTGGAGAGATCCACCAGCTCCCAGTTCACTCACAGCTACTCCTATCTGAGCATGATGCCACCAGAACGAGAGAGGTCTCTCCAGAAGGCAAGAGAGGTCTCTCCAGAAGGGTGACAGCACATCAAGAAGGGGGCAAGGAGCCCAAACCACCCTGTCCAGCAGCTCCTGCAGTCACCTGTCTCAAGGCTGAGGCCAAAGTAGAAGAGGGCCCCATCTCCCAGGGCACACAGCAGGTAATGGCTGCTCTCAAAGGTCGTCATCAGGATGGAGCGAGGGATGATTTCTGCAGGGAGCAAGAGAAGAGCCATGAGGGACATCAGCCACCTCCAGGCAGCTCAGTGACCACTGCCACCAGGGCAGCAGAGCCCCACCTCCTCCCAGCATCTCTTTGTGCAGCAGCTCAAAGGAAGGCAGCTTCAGGATGCGGGCAGAGATGTCTGTCCAGAGCCCGATGGCGCAGAGCGGGGACATGCCGTTGCTGTCCCCCAGGGGGGTGATGTCCAGGCAGGCCACTTCGTGCTCCATTTCTGTGCAGCTGGCAGGAAGGAGGAAGCAGAGAGCAGGCTTGAGTGCCTGGGCAAGGCAGCAGAGCTGAGAGCCCCCTGGAGGCAGGGTTAGAGACCCACCTGATCTGCCTGAGCTCCTGAGGCCGGATCTCCAGGTAGTAGAGGGCCCGTCCCACGGCCACCACCACCTGGTTGCTGTTGCAGGAAGCCACGCTGATGTTCTTCCCATTGGGCTCTTTCCACTCACTCACCAGGGCTTTGGGCTCCTGGCTAACCAGCCTGACCGAAGCAGAGGTGATCTGGGCAGAGACCACACCTCTGCTCAGAGCCAGAGCTGCTCCCAACACCCAGGCAGCCCTGGCCCTCAGCAGCAGCAGCAGCACAGATCGAAGGTGGCCCCACCACCACGGGCTGCAAGGTCACCACCTGTGCTTCCTAGGACCTGGCATTACCTGGATCAGCTGCTGGTGTGCCACATTGCCACAGAAGAAGGTCTGCTGATCATCCACAAACCCTGTGAGCTCTGTCTCTTCCACCTCCTCTCCATTTAACATCAGCACCCTGGGCAGGAGAAGGAAGTGCTGCTCTAGCAAGCTCCCACAGGGTGGCTGAGAGCCTGGCTCAGCTTTAGCCCCACCTTACCTGGTCTGGCCAACAAAGGACAGCACCAAGGTATTGTCTGTTTCACGGTGAGAGTCTGACCTCAGGGGCCACAGACCTGCAACAGAGAGAGGCCACAGGGAAGCTGAGAGTCACAGAATGGTTTGGGTGGGAAAAGGCTTTTAAGATCAGGAGAGTCCAACCAATGACCCCAGCACTGCCAGGGCACCACCAAACCATGGCCCTCAGCACCCCATCTCCACAGCTCTGAAGCCCCTCCAGGGATGGGGACTCCACCACTGCCCTGGGCAGGCCTTGACAACCCTTTCCATAAAGGGTTCCTCATGTCCAATCCAAACCTCCCCTAGGGCAACTTGAGGCCATTTTCCTCCTGCCCTGTCACACTTGTTCCTTGGAAGAAGAGTCTGACCCCCACCTGGCTCCAACCTCCTTTCAGGGAGCTGGAGAGAAAGCCAGAAGGTCTTCCCTCAGCCTCCTTATCTCCAGGCTCAACAACCCCAGGTGCCTCAGAAGTTTTCCAGGCCCTTCCCCAGCTTCTCTGCCCTTCTCTGGACCTGCTCAATGTCCTGTTTGGAGGGAGGGGCCCAAACCCAACCCCAAATATTCCAACAGCTGGTGGGTGGCAAGTGCCCTGTCCCACCCCTCACCCTCAGTGCACACACAGGACGTGTCCCCACTGGTCCCTGAGGCCTGGGTTGTGTCTTAGAGCACAGGACAGCTCCCACACCTTTGATCCCTGGCAGGTCGATGCTGGCGTGCTCATGAATCCCAATCCCGTTCCGGATGATCCGCAGGGAACCCTCTTTGAAGGCCCCTGAGCAGGTGACCAGCTGGAGGAGAAGCAAATGATCTTTAACCACACATTGCTGGGAGGCTTCCCTACTCCTCCTGGCAGTGATGGCTTGAGGGCAAGATGGGGCACCCATCTTCTCCACCCCTCAGAGGAAGTCTTTCGGCAGCTGATCTTTCCTCCTCCTCAACAGGGGTACCCAAGAGTGAACCTCCTCTCTCCTTCACTGTAGGACCTCACTATCACCATCCCTGCACCTGGATGAGGCTTTTGAGATCCTCCACTGAATGGTTTCTAAGCCTTTCCCCCACCCCCTCCATGAACAAACCCACACTTACATCTGGCTGGCCCAGACCACCCTCAGCAGCAGGCTGAAGCCACGCAGAATCAACGTTACCTGCCCTTGGCCTTGTCTTTCCAGGTCCACCACACACATGTCAACAATGGGACCAAGGTTGGTGAAGGTCTCCATAGCCACCACATAGGAGCCCTGCTCATTGCTGTCCACGTTGAGCTGTGGAGAAACCAGAGTCAGTGGCTTTCAACATGGCAGGGTCACAGAACACATCGAGTCAGAAGGCTCCCTTGAAGGTCACCTTGCCCAACCCCTCCCAAGCACGTGGAAGGGATTTAGAGCAGGTTAAGAAAGCAAAATGCCTCCACTTAAGACCTCTGGAGGTCATGAGGGAAATAAACAGGTATCAAAACTCCTGTCTGGAGACACAGCTAAGCCAGGAGACATCTGCCACACACCTTCACGAGCTGGGAATCGCCGAGCCGAGAGCCAACGAACACAACTCCGTTGTCCAGGTAGGTCAAGCACTCTGCAATGGAGGTCTGGGAATGGAGAAGATGCAGGTGAACCACCACCAGCACCACCACCAGCCCCACCACCACCAGAACCCTGCCACACCCTGCAAGAACCACACCTGAGCTGCAGCCCAACAGAAGACTGAGGCCACAGCAAAGGGCAAATGAATCCCTTCATCAATTCCACAGAGTCCAAGCTTCTCCCCAGGGCAGCTCAGAAGCTCCAGGCAAGAACTTGGGCAGGTGATTTAAACTTCCAAGTGCCCAGACAGGGATTTTCTCCCCCCACCCCCCTCCAGCAACTTAACAGCTGGGACAACGTTGAAACATCCCCCTGGGCTCCAGAGGAGACAGAGCCGCCGCCCCTCGGCGGGCTGTCCCCAGCCCCGCGGCCAGAAGCCAGGGAGCCCCGGGGCAGGGCTGTGGTCAGGTCCTACCTCCCCAAGCAGCTCCACACGCAGGTCCTTCAGGGTGACAGTGCCATCCATCTGCTCCTCCTTCTCCAGGAGCAGCATGAAGAGGCGTCCTTCCATGTCCCCCAGCAGGTAGCGGGAGCCGTTGGGGTCCACGCGGTTGTGGCAGACGATGGTGCTTTGCTGCAGGCATGGGGGGGAGGGGAGCTCAGCAACCAGCTGAGGCAGCCCCCAGGGGGGCCAGCCAGCAAGGGCTTATCCCAATCCCAGCACGGTGGGGTTGGTAGGGACCTCTGGAGATCAACCAGCCCAATCCCTGCTAAAGCAGGGGCACCCCAAGCAGCTCGGCCAGGAGCGGAGTTCCTGGCTCCAAGCAGCCCCGGCGCCCTCCCAGCGGCGCAAAGAGCCCTGTGGGAGCAGGGGAGGGATCCCTGGACCCCTCAAATTGCTCACCTTGATGATGGGTGGAGCTATGGCCAGGTATTTGTCACCATTGTGGTAGGTGATGGACTCCTGCCCAATGATGATGGCGCCTCCAAAAGGCTCCGGCACTGTGTGGGAGAGAGAAGGTAAATGTCCTGCCAGAGAGCCTTGGGGCAGGAGGCAACCTGGCCCCGAGGGAGAGGCAGGAGAGAGGAGCTTCTGGGAAAGGGCCAACCTGCAATGACCATGGAGGCTTCAGCCTCCACGTTCTCCTGCTTCCAAGGACCTTTGTTGAACTCCTTCTCCCGCAGGGACACCTCGTAGGTCTTGACGTGGCGACCCTGGGGGTCCTGAAAGAGAAGCCACAGGAAGCTGCAGGCTGGGGACAGCCTCATGTGCACGGCCAGGCACTCCAGGTGGAGCTGGCAGGAGATCCACCTCACCCAAGGAGAGGCTCCAGCTCATCTCCTGACAAAGAACCAAGCCCAGTGAGCTGCTGAGGCTTCCCACCTTCTCCTTGGCCTCCCTCAAGCCACTTCACAGCCTCTCTGGGCAGCCTGCTCCAGGCCTCCAGCACCCTCACCCCAAACAACTTTCTCCTCAGCTTCAGAGGCAACCTCCTGCCTGCCACTTTGTGCCCTCTGCCCCTTGGCCTGGCCCTGGGCACCACTCAGCAGAGTCTGGCCCCAGCCTCTTGCTCCTTTAGCTCTTGCTGAGCATTGCTCAGCTGCCCTCTGGGGCTGGTACATCCCCACCTTCCTTCCCCCATCCCTGGAGGTGTTCAAAAAGGGACTGGATGTGGCACTTGGAGCTGTGGTTCAGTTGTCAGGACGGGGTGGGTGACAGGTTGGGCTTGATGATCAGTATCTGAAGGGGGCCTACAAGAAGGCTGGGGAGGGACTTCTCAGGATCTCAGGTAGTGACAGGACTAGGGGGAATGGAATGAAGCTGGAGGTGGGGAGATTCAGGCTGGATGTGAGGAGGAAGTTCTTCCCCATGAGAGTGGTGAAGCCCTGGAATGGGTTGTCCAGGGAGGTGGTTGAGGCCCCAGCCCTGGAGGTGTTTAAGCCCAGGCTGGATGAGGCTCTGGCCAGGCTGACCTAGTGTGGGGTGTCCCTGCCCAGGGCAGGGGGGTTGGAACTAGCTGATCCTTGTGGTCCCTTCCAACCCTGACTATGATACTGTGAGGTCTCTGCCAACCCTGGTGATTCTGAGGTCATTTCCAACCTTACTGACTCTATGATCTTTCCCCATGAGCCTACACCCTGAGCCTCCAGGAGCCAGAGCCACCCCCTGCACCGCCTGCTGGCCGCTGCTGCTTCTCCTCCCAAGCCTTCGGGGGAGAGGCCTCGGCCGGCCGCAAGCTCCGGCAGGGCCCCGGGAGCGCCCCCCAGCGGGAGGTACCTGATAGACAAAGCAGATGGTGGGAGCCTGACAGCCGTAGAGGAACTTGACGTCGATGACCTGCAGCTCCTCCAGGCGGATGTTGAAAGCCTTGAGCTCCTTGTTCTCCCTGTCCAGGGGGATGACCTTGAAGAGGCCGTCGTAGAGGCGCAGGCCGATCATGCGGCACTCGGGGTCGATGATGCCGATGATGCCGGTCTCCGAGGGCCGCCCGATGCGGTCCTGAGCGCCACGGCCGCGCCGGAGGGGAAGCAGAAAGGGGGGTTAGAGGCACAGCACCGGCCCTGGGCTGGTCTTGGGAGAGGAGAGCCAGGGGATCACAGCAGGGTAGGGGTCGGGAGGGACCTCTGGAGATCATCCAGTCCAACCCCCCCATCCCCCCCCCGCCAGAGCGGGAGCAGGGAAGCCAGCGCAGGGCACAGAGGAGCGCATCCAGATGGGGCTGGGAAGGCTCCAGAGAAGCAGACTCCACAACCTCTCTGGGCAGCCTGCTCCAGGGCTCTGGGACCCTCCCAGTGAAGAAGTTGAGAGGACACAGCCTCAAGCTGCGCCAGGGGAAGTTTAGGCTGGAGGTGAGGTGGAAGCTCTTCACTGAGAGAGTCGTGCTGCCCAGGGGGGTGGTGGAGGTGCCGTCCCTGGAGGGGCTCAAGAGGGGCTTGGATGTGCCTCTTGGTGCCATGGTTTAGTCATGAGGTCTGTGGTGACAGGTTGGACTTGATGATTTCTGAGGTCTCTTCCAGCCTTGGTGATACTGTGAAGTTCTTCCTCATGTCCAAGAAGGGACTGGATGTGGCCCTTGGAGCCATGGTCTAGCAGTCAGGAGGTGCTGGGTGACAGCTTGGACTTGGTGATCTTTGAGCTCTTTGCCAACCTTATTGATTCTGTGTTGAGGTGGAACCTCCTGTGCTGGAGTTTCCATCCATTGCCCCTTGTCCTGTCACAGGGTGCAGCTGAGCAGAGCCTGTCCCCTCCCTCCTGACCCCCAGCCCTCAGCTATTGATAGGCATTGATCAGATCCCTCTCAGCCTTCTCCTCTGCAGACTGAACAGCCCCAGGGCTCTCAGCCTCTCCTCACAGGGCAGTGCTGCAGTCCCTTCAGCATCCTCACAGCCCTCCCTTGGCCTCTCTCCAGCAGATCCCTGTCCCTCCTGAACTGGGGAGCCCCAAACTGGAGGCAATATCCCAGGTGTGGCCTCACCAGGGCAGAGTGAAGGGGCAGGAGAACCTCCCCCCATCTGCTGGCCACACTCCTCCTCATGCACCCCAGGATCCCATTGGCCCTCCTGGCCACCAGGGCACACTGCTGCCTCCTGTCAGCAGCTCTCAGCTGAGGAACTCCTTCTACACCTCCTAACAGGCTTCAAAGTATCATCAGGCAAGGCCAAGGTGAGGCAGGCAGTGAAGAAGAGTGTCCCTGCTCACCAGAGAGCCTGGCACAGCTCCCACTGCACACACTTCCTCTCTCCCAGCACTCCAGGAGCAGGCCCTGCAACTGGAGAAGGTCTCTTCTGCCAAGGAACAAGTGCCAGCACAAGAGGAAAGGGCCTCAAGGTGCCCCAGGGGAGGTTATAGGTTGGCCATGAGGAACAATTTCTTGTCCTTGAGGTTTGGCAAGGCCTGGCCCAGGCTGCCCAGGGCCAGCGGTGGAGTTCCCATCCCTGGAGGGGTTTCAGAGCCCTGAAGATGTGGTGCTGAGGGCCATGGTTTAGTGGTGCCCTGGCAGTGCTGGGGGAAGGCTTGGGCTCCATGACCTGAAAGGTCTCTGCCCACCAGTCCCATTCTGTGCCTCTGCCAGCAGAATGCATTTACCCTCCTTGTTTCTCCCCAGCTGCCAAAGTCACATTGCCCTCTTCTGTCCTGCTCTCAGGACCTCCCTTGCAGCAGCAGGGTTGGACTCCATGACCTTGGAGGTCTTTCCCACCATTAGGTGCTTTGGCACCAAACATCCACCCCCAGAACTCCAGCACCGTTATCAGCCTCCACAGAGCCCACTCAGAGCTCCCTGGCAGGGGCTGATAGCACCAGCTCCAGGTCACAGCAGGCACAAGGGTGGCACAGGAAGATTAAGAACTGCTTCAACCCCCACCAGCACACCAATGTGTCACTTAACAGGGCATGCCCACCATCCCCTCCTGCCCACAACCCTCTGCTTAGCTCCACCAACAATCAGCCAGCAGGAGCTCAGTGCCTGGGAAGAGAAGGGAGGTGGTGTGGTTTGAGAGCTCCCTGGAACCATTCCAGGTCAGGTTGTTTGGGGCTCTCAGCAAGCTGATCCAGTTGAAGGTGTCCTGGCTCCCTGCAGGAAGCTGGACTACTAGAGCTTGAAATGTTCCTGCAACCCAAACCATTCCATGGTTCTATGACTCTGCTCTGCAAACCGCCCCAAGAGCACAGCTGCAGCTCTGTCCACAGACCCTGAGCCCCACTCACCACAGGCAAAAACCTCTGGCAGCAGAGGAACCCCACTGGAGAGAGTGTGAGGTAAAGGATCATCAACAGCAAATCAAAATCCCAGCATGGTGAGGCTGGAAGGGAGCTCTGGAGACCACCCAGCCCCAGCCCCCTGCCCCAGCAGGGCACCCCCAGCAGCTTGCCCAGCAGCACAGTGCCCAGGGGGGGTTGCAAGCTCTCCACACAAGGACACTCCACAACCTCTCTGGGCAGCCTGCTCCAGGCCTCCAGCACCCTCCCCCCAAACAACTTTCTCCTCAGCTTCAGAGGCAACCTCCTGCCTGCCACTTTGTGCCCTCTGCCCCTTGGCCTGGCCCTGGGCACCACTCAGCAGAGTCTGGCCCCAGCCTCTTGCCCCCCACAGCTCCTTTAGCTCTTGCTGAGCATTGCTCAGCTGCCCTCTGGGGCTGCTCTTCTGCAGGCTCCACAGCCCCAGGGCTCTCAGCCTTTGCTCCTCACAGAGCTGCTCCAGGCCCCTCAGCACCTTCAGAGCCTGCCCTGGGCTCTCTCCAGCAGTTCCCAGGCTCTCTGGAACTGGGGAGCTCAGAACTGGACTCAGGACAGAGCAGAAGGGGAGGAGAACCTCCCTTGCCCTGCTGGCCACACTCTTCCCATGCCCCCCAGGACACCATTTGCCTTCTTGGCCAGCAGGGCACGCTGCTGGCTCATCCCCTGGATCACTGGCAAGGTCAAGCTGCTGCCAAGGGAGGGGGCTGCCCCCGGGAGGTGCCTGAGCAGCACTCACCTGCACGTTGCCGTGGGCCCGGGTGATGATGTCGATGCTGTCGCCGTTCTGCTTGTACTCCAGGATGCAGGCGTTGTACTTGGCCGTCAGGATGAACAGCAGGTCCTTGCTCTCCCCCTGCCGGAGCAGAGCGGTGAGGGCCCCGTCGGGAGGCTCCTCCCAGCGCCCCCCGGCCCGCAGCAGGACCCACCTTGGGGCGGAAGAGCTCCATGACGGCGGTCTTGCCGTACATCCCCACCTCCTTGACCGGCCGCAGGCCCTCCGCCGTCACCACGTAGATCTCCAGCCGCGTGTTCTTGGCGATCAGCAGGTTCAGGTCCTCGGCTGAGGTGAAGTGGCCTGGGGCAGGGAGGGAAGAAGCCACCCTCGAGCCAGGGCCACGCCGCGGGGAGGCCACCCCCGGGCTGCTCTCGCCCGCAGCAGCTCGACGCGCCGGGGGCAGCCCGGGCCCTGCAGCACCCCCGGATCGCAGCTCCTCCCTCCCACCACACCCAGGCCCCCCGGCAATCCCCCATCCCTGGGCTCCAAGTCCTTGCCCTGGGGGGAGACCTTGCCCTCCCTGCCCCTTCCCGACGGAGCTCGGACTCGGAGCTGCAGGCAGCCTGGGCTCCTCTGTGCCACCATGGAGGTGAGCCCGAGCTGCCGGGGGAGCCCCTCGCTGCCCTCTTTGGCAGTCTCCCATACCCCACCACCGCCTCTCTGTGCCCCCAGGTCTCCAAGAAGCTGGGGAACTCGGTGGCAAGCTGTGCTGATGACTCCTTGGCCGGGCTGGTGGCCTGCAACCCTGGCCTGCAGCTGCTGCGGGTGGTCCTGGGCTCCCAGTCCTCCTCCTTCCCCAGGACTTCTCTTCCATCCTTACTCCTGAGGCCCCTCAGCAATCCCCCATCCCTGAGCTCCCATTCCTCCTCCTTCCCCAGGATTTCTCTCCTGAGGGTCCTTTCCACCACCTCCTCTCTGCAGAGGAGCCTGTAACACCCCAAAACACCTCAGGGGAAGGGAAGAGAAAAAGACAGACCTTCACCACCGCCACTTCCCACAGCACTCTGTCCCCCCACTTCAGCCCCACATTCTGAGCCCCCAGTACTTGCAACACTCTTTGGAACCCCTCGAGAGCCTCAGCACCCTCTCCAGTATCCCACAACACCCCCAGGAGCCTCAGCAGCCCCTTAGGGGCCTCAGCACTCCCTCAGTGCCCCACAACACTCTCAGTACTCCACAAGTGCCCCAGGAGCTTCAGCACCGCAGGAGCATCAGCACCCTCTCCAGTATCCCACAACACCCCCAGGAGCCTCAGCAGCCCCTTAGGGGCCTCAGCACTTCTCCAGTGACCTACAACCCCTTCAGGAACCCCCAGTGCCCCACAACCCCTTCAGGAACCTCAACATCCTCCCAGTGCCCCACAGCCCCCCGCCAGCAGCCTCAGCAGCTCCCCAGGGGCCTCAGCACCCTCCCCAACACCCCACAACGCCCTCAGAACCCTCAACACCCCCCCCCCCACTACCCTCCGCACACAACTGCCCCACACCCCCCCCACGCTATCCCCCTGACCCCCCACAAGGACCTCAGCACCCCCACAGCCCCCCGGTGCCTCGCTGACCCCCAAGACCCTCAATGTCCCTCCAGCTCCTCGCGACTCCGTGCTCCCCCCTCCCGCCGCCCCCGGTCCCACAGGCCTCGCCGTGCGGCCGGGGGGGTGCCGAGCGGTACCGGTGACGCAGCCGTTCACGGCCGTCGGCTTCTGCGCCGTCACGACGTAGTTGTAAGACATGGCGGCGGGCCGGGGGGGATCGCTGAGCCGGAGGCAAGCCGGGCCCACAGGCCGCGCGGGAAGCAGGAACGGGGCCCGCCGCGGCCGCTGCGCCGCTCGCACCGCCCCCGCCGCCGCCGTGACGTCACCGGAAGCGGCCGCTCTAGGCAGCCTGGAGGACCTGCAGGAGCAGACGAGAGGGAAGGTGGGGATGCTCCGGCGGGGGCGGGGGGGGGTCCCTGCGCCGCGGGGGGGATCCCCGCTTTGGGGTGCCACCTCCTGAGTGTGTGTGTGTGTGTGTCCCCAGCCTGAGAGGGTTCCCAATGGAGAGGGGGGGGCTCTGCTCCCACGCTGGATGGCTGGGGGGAGGTCCCCGTTTTGGGGGTGCAACCCCACTCTGCTCCTCCCATTGCACTCCAGGAGGGTTAGGGGAGAGGTTACGCTGGGGGAGAGGGGATGCACCCCCTGGTCGTCCCCTGATATACGCTCCGGAGGGGGCTCCTGATAGCGGGGTGCACCTACCCTGGTCCCTCTTGCACCTCCAAAGGGGTCCCTGTTGGGGGGCTGCACACCTCACACTCTAAAAAAGGGTGTCTGCTGAGGGGGTGCACCCCCCTAGGCACCCCGCACCCCAAAAGGGTTGTCCCTGCTGTGATTTGCTTTCATTCTGGTCTCTCCACACGCTAGAAGTGGGTCCCTGCTTGGGGGATGCACCCACTCCTGGGTCCTCCTCTTCCCCAGGGACAACGTCCCTCCCTGCCTCCACTCCACCCTGGGGTGGGATCCCTGCTCATGGGGATGATCCCACCCTGGTCTCCTCCCACCCCAGGATGGGGTCTCTGCTTTGGAGGTACTCCCATCCTGGTCCCTCACTCTATGAGGAGGTCTCTGCTGTGAGCCTTACCCCACCTCGGTTCCCCCTACACCCCCCCATTCAAAGACGACACCGACCTCAGCTCCTCCCTCCCACCAGTCACCCCATATCCCGCCCTGTCCCCCTCCTGCTGTCCATGTGCCAGGCCAGGCCGTCCCCACGGGGACAAGTCCTTGCCCTGTGGTGGACCTTGCCCTCCCTGCCACTTCCCGACAGAGTTTGGACTCGGAGCTGAAGGCAGCCTGGGCTCCTCTGTGCCACCATGGAGGTGAGCCCGAGCTGGCGGGGGAGCCCCTCGCTGCCCCCTTCCGCCTCCACGGGGCTTGGGTTGGCCGTCTCCCATACCCCGCCACCACCACCTCTCCGTGCCCCCAGGTCTCCAAGAAGCTGATCAACTCGGTGGCAAGCTGTGCTGACGACTCCCTGGCCGGGCTGGTGGCCTGCAACCCCGGCCTGCAGCTGCTGCGGGGCCACCGGGTGGTCCTGCGCTCCGACCTGGCGGCCATCCGCGGCCGGGTGGCTCTGCTGTCGGGAGGGGGCTCTGGCCACGAGCCTGCCCACGCAGGTGAGCCCCTCACCGCCGCCACCACCACCCCCCCGGGCTGGCTGCCCCCCGGGACAGCCCCTGAGAGCCCCCCCTGCTCCTCCAGGGTACGTCGGGCAGGGCATGCTGACCGGCGTGGTGGCCGGCGCCGTCTTCACCTCCCCGGCCGTGGGCAGCATCTTGGCTGCCGTCAGAGCGGTGACGCAGGCGGGAGCAGGTAAGGGGCAGGGGGGGAAGGACCTGGTGGGGGTTGCTGCTTGGGCTTTCACCTCCTTGCTTTGCCTGAGCTTCACCTCCAAACCCTCCTCTTCCTCCAGCTGGCACCCTCCTGATCGTGAAGAACTACACCGGGGACCGGCTGAACTTCGGGCTGGCGCTGGAGCGGGCGCGGGCGGAGGGCGCCGACGTCAGGATGGTGGTGGTGGGGGATGACAGCGCCTTTGCTGCCCCCAAGAAGGCTGGCAGGAGAGGCTTGTGTGGCACCATCCTGGTGCACAAGGTCTGGAGGCAGGCAGCTGGTGGTGCACAAGCTCCTGGCCCTGTGGGGCTGCCCCCAAGAAGGCTGGCAGGCGATGCTTGTGTGGCACCATCCTGGTGCACAAGGTCTGGAGGCAGGCAGCTGGTGGTGCCCAAGCTCCTGGCCCTGTGGGGCTGCCCCCAGGAAAGCTGGCAGGCGAGGCTTGTGTGGCACCATCCTGGTGCACAAGGGCTGGAGGCAGGCAGCTGGTGGTGCCCAAGCTCCTGGCCCTGTGGGGCTGCCCCCAAGAAGGCTGGCAGGCGATGCTTGTGTGGCACCATCCTGGTGCACAAGGTCTGGAGGCAGGCAGCTGGTGGTGCCCAAGCTCCTGGCCCTGTGGGGCTGCCCCCAGGAAAGCTGGCAGATGAGGCTTGTGTGGCACCATCCTGGTGCACAAGGGCTGGAGGCAGGCAGCTGGTGGTGCACAAGCTCCTGGCCCTGTGGGGCTGCCCCCAGGAAGGCTGGCAGGCGAGGCTTGTGTGGCACCATCCTGGTGCACAAGGGCTGGAGGCAGGCAGCTGGTGGTGCACAAGCTCCTGGCCCTGTGGGGCTGCCCCCAGGAAAGCTGGCAGATGAGGCTTGTGTGGCACCATCCTGGTGCACAAGGGCTGGAGGCAGGCAGCTGGTGGTGCCCAAGCTCCTGGCCCTGTGGTGCTGCCCCCAGGAAGGCTGGCAGATGAGGCTTGTGTGGCACCATCCTGGTGCACAAGGGCTGGAGGCAGGCAGCTGGTGGTGCACAAGCTCCTGGCCCTGTGGTGCTGCCCCCAGGAAAGGTGGCAGATGAGGCTTGTGTGGCACCATCCTGGTGCACAAGGTCTGGAGGCAGGGAGCTGGTGGTGCACAAGCTCCTGGCCCTGTGGGGCTGCCCCCAGGAAAGGTGGCAGATGAGGCTTGTGTGGCACCATCCTGGTGCACAAGGGCTGGAGGCAGGGAGCTGGTGGTGCCCCAGCTCCTGGCCCTGTGGGGCTGCCCCCAGGAAGGCTGGCAGGCGAGGCTTGTGTGGCACCATCCTGGTGCACAAGGGCTGGAGGCAGGCAGCTGGTGGTGCACAAGCTCCTGGCCCTGTGGGGCTGCCCCCAGGAAGGCTGGCAGGCGAGGCTTGTGTGGCACCATCCTGGTGCACAAGGGCTGGAGGCAGGGAGCTGGTGGTGCCCCAGCTCCTGGCCCTGTGGGGCTGCCCCCAGGAAGGCTGGCAGATGAGGCTTGTGTGGCACCATCCTGGTGCACAAGGTCTGGAGGCAGGCAGCTGGTGGTGCCCAGGCTCCTGGCCCTGTGGGGTTTGGGGGAGGGATGGAATGGAGCCCCCACCACCCATGCTTTTGCCCTTTGCAGGTGGCAGGGGCTCTGGCTGAGGCAGGGGCGAGCTTGAATGAGATCTTTGAGAAGGTGTCAGCAGTCACCAAAGCCATGGGTATGTGTGTGGAACACCCTGGGGGCTCTGCCTTGTCCCCCAACCCCCATCCCTTATATCCCTCTTGGTATTTCACAGCCCCCAGGGCAAATCAGATTCTGCCCCCCCAGGCTTAACCTCACCTCTCTCCCCACACAGGTACCCTGGGGCTCAGCCTGTCTCCCTGCAGTGTCCCGGGCTCCAAGCCCACCTTCCAGCTGGCTGAGGATGAGATGGAGCTGGGCCTGGGTGAGGATCTGCCCCCCATGGCCCTGGCACCATTGCCAGGTGTGGGAGGTGCCCCCAGCGTGGGCTGATGCCACCCTCCCTCCACAGGGATCCACGGCGAGGCAGGGGTGCGCAGGATGAAGGTGAGTGGGGGGCCTGCTGCCCTCCCCCCCAAAGCATCCTGCTGCCCAGCACTGCCCTCACAGCCCCCACTCTGCCCCCTCCCAGCTGCTGCCGGCAGATGAAGCGGTGGAGAGGATGGTGGCTCACATGACAGACCCCTCCAACGCCTCCCGCCTGCCCCTCGGCCCTGGTGAGCCTCCCCCCGGCCCTCCGCAGCCTCCCCCAGCTCAGGGGCCTCATTCTGCTCCCCCCCCTACAGGCTCCTCCGTGGTGCTGGTGGTGAACAACCTGGGAGGGTTGTCCTACCTGGAGCTGGGCATCGTGGCTGGCGCCGCTGTGCGCTGCCTGGGTGAGTTGGGGGGCAGGGGGGGAGGCTCTGGTGTGCCCCCAGGGCTCAGCACTGGGACCTTCAGCAGTGGTTTGGCTGAGGCTGTTGGGGCACCCTCAGTCACTTGGCAGGTGACACTACACTGGCTGGCAGTGTGGACATGCTTGGAGCCTCTGCAGAAGGGTCTGGCCAGGCTGGATCCATGGCAGGAGGTTCACCAAGGCCAAGAGCTGGGTCCTGCACTTGGCTCACAACCACCCCAGGAAGGCTCCAGGCTGGGGGCAGAGGGGCTGGAAACTGCCTGGTGGGAAAGGAGCTGGCAGGGGGAGCAGCTGGAGGTGAGCCAGGGGGTGCCCAGGTGGCCAAGGAGGCCACCAGCAGCCTGGCCTGGAGCAGCAAGAGTGTGGCCAGCAGGAGCAGGGCAGGGATTGTCCCCTGGGCTGGGCACTGCGGAGGCCACAGCTGGAATCCTGGGGTCAGTTTTGGGCCTCTCACTGCCAGAAGGACATTGAGGAGCTGGAGCAGGGCAGAGAAGGGCAACGAAGGTGGGGAAGGGGCTGGAGAAGAGGGCTGGGGAGGAGCAGCTGAGGGAGCTGGGGGTGTTGAGCCTGGAGAGAAGGAGGCTGAGGGGAGAGCTGGCTCTCTGCAGCTCCCTGCAAGGAGGCTGCAGCCAGGTGGAATTCAAGCTCTTCTCCCAAGCAGAAAGTGCTGGGACAAGAGGCAGTGGCCTCAAGTTGCCCCAGGGGAGGTTTAGGTTGGACATAAGGAGCAGTTTCTTGCCCTTGAGGGTTGTAAAGGCCTGGCCCAGGCTGCCCAGGGCAGTGGTGGAGTCCCCATCCCTGGATGGGTTTCCAAGCCCTGGAGCTGTGGTGCTGAGGGCCATGGTTTGGTGGTGCCCTGGCAGTGCTGGGGGAAGGGTTTGGGGCTCCATGATCTTGAGAGTGTTCTCCAGTCAAAGCCATTCTGTGCCTCCCTGATTCCCTGGCCTCTGGAGAGCCTTTCCCCCCTCCCTGAGCCCCTGCCGTGCCCACAGAGCGCAGAGGCGTCCGCATCGCCCGGGCCCTGCTGGGCTCCTTCATGACGGCCCTGGAGATGGCTGGGGTGTCCCTCACCCTCCTCCTGGTGGATGAAGAGCTTGTGAGGCTGATTGGTGAGTGCCTGGTGCCCTGGGATGGGGACCTGGCATGCCCTGGGCGTTGGGACATCCAGCACAGGAGGTCAAGGGAGTGTCCTGCGCAGCCTGGTGAGGAGGCAGCCAGGGGCCCCTGAGCCAGCACCCAGCCTCCTGTCACCTCCTCCTGCTCCAGATGCCAAGACCACGGCCATGGCTTGGCCCAACCTGGCTGCAGCACCTGCAACGAGCCAGAGACAGGAGCTGCCAGCACCAAAGGAGGGACCAGGGACCGTGCAGCATCAGGCCACCACGGGTACAGGCAGCTGGGGGGGGGGCTCAGGGGCTCAGGTCCCTCAGGGCTCTCACCTTCCCACACCTCAGTTTCCCTCTCTCCTCTGGGGGTGGATAAGGGGAGCTATCCTCCCTCCTCCTGGGTGCCACCCTCCTCCTGGGTGCCACCCTCCTCCTGGGTGCCACCCTCCTCCTGGGTGCCCTCCTGTCCTGAGAGATATCCCTTCCTGGGTGCCACCCTCCTGTCCTGGGTGCCATCCTCCTCCTGGGTGCCATCCCCTCCTGGGTGCCCTCCTGTCCTGAGAGATAGCCCATCCTGGGTGCCATCCTCCTGTCCTGGGTGCCATCCTCCTGTCCTGGGTGCCATCCTCCTCCTGGGTGCCATCCCCTCCTGGGTGCCCTCCTGTCCTGAGAGATAGCCCATCCTGGGTGCCATCCTCCTGTCCTGGGTGCCATCCTCCTCCTGGGTGCCATCCCCTCCTGGGTGCCCTCCTGTCCTGAGAGATAGCCCATCCTGGGTGCCATCCTCCTGTCCTGGGTGCCATCCTCCTGTCCTGGGTGCCACCCCCTCCTGGGTGCCACCCCCTCCCGGGTGCCACCCCCTCGTGGCAGGGCCCAGCACGGCAAGGGTGCAGCTGGTGCTGGGGAGGGTGTGCAGCGCCCTGCTCAGCATGGAGGAGCAGCTGAACGAGCTGGATCGCGCTGCCGGGGACGGGGACTGCGGCCACACGCACGCCCGGGCTGCCCGAGGTGGGTGCTGGCACCTCGGGGGGGTGCTGCTGGGGGCTTGTGGGGACAGGGTGCCCCAGCTGTCACGTCCCAGGAGTGGGGACTTCCCTGGGACTGCCACTGCCTGGGGAATGGGGGAGACTCCAGGTGTTATCTCCAGCTGGGGAGCAGGTCCTGTCCCCTCTGAGCCGGCCCTCCCTGGGGGGCAGAGAGGGTCCCCTCTGAGCCGTCCCTTCCTGGGGGGCAGAGAGGGTCCCCTCTGAGCCGTCCCTCCCTGGGGGGCAGAGAGGGTCCCCTCTGAGCCGTCCCTTCCTGGGGGGCAGAGAGGGTCCCCTCCGAGCCGTCCCTCCCTGGGGGGCAGAGAGGGTCCCCTCTGAGCCGTCCCTCCCTGGGGGGCAGAGAGGGTCCCCTCTGAGCCGTCCCTCCCTGGGGGGCAGAGAGGGTCCCCTCCGAGCCGTCCCTCCCTGGGGGGCTGAGAGGGTCCCCTCCGAGCTGGCCCTCCCTGGGGGGCAGAGAGGGTCCCCTCCAATAGATCCCTTCCTGAGGGGGTGTCCCCGCAGTCCATACTTCCCTAGGGGACAGGGAACCACTGCCTCCTCTGCTGGCCCTCCCTAGGGGCCAGGCTCCTCGCACCCTGGGAGCCACGGCCCCCCAAATCTCCCTGCCTCCAGCGGCAGCTGCCCCAGGGCGTTGGAGGGGGCTGGCCCTGCTTGCCCCCAGGCATCCTTAGCTAGCCCTTGGGCAATTAGGTGTTCCCCCAGCTGGCCCCCACGGGGCCGCAGGAAGGTTCCCATCCCGCCCTCCTCCTCCATCCCTGCAGCCATCCAGGAGTGGCTGCGTGCGGGGCCGCCGCCGGCAGCCCCAGCCCAGCTCCTCTCCGCCCTGGCTGACCTGCTGCTGGAGAAGATGGGTGGCTCCTCTGGTGTGGTGAGTGCAGGGGGGCTGGTTTGTCACCCTGGGGGGCCCCACTCGTGCCCCTTCCCCCCCACCTCCCAACCGCGGGGTGGTGCCTGTGTCCCCGCAGCTCTACGGGCTGTTCCTGACGGCAGCCGCCCGGCCCCTGCTCCGCCGCAGCGACCTCCCGGCGTGGGCCGATGCCATGGATGCTGGCATCCAAGCCATGCAGAAGTGAGTGACGCGGGACCCCCCCCCACCCCCACCCTGGGGACCTGCCTGGGCCCCCCCAAATCCTCTGCAGGGTCCTAGCAAGCCCATCCCTGCCTCAACCCCACGCAGGTACGGCGGAGCCGCGCCGGGGGACAGGACGATGGTGAGTGCCGGTGGCCTGGGGCACGCCAGGCAGCGCCACCCCGGTGCCCACAGGCCCTGGTGGCCGCCAGCTGGGCCACAGCCACGGTTCTCAGCCCTTGTGCCCATCTGTCCCAGCTGGACTCGCTGTGTGCTGCAGCACAGGCTCTGCACGCCCTGCGCAGCCCTGGGGCCGAGCTGCTCCCGGTGCTTTCCGCTGCTGTGCAGGTACTGGCAGGGGGGCAGGGGACGTCTGGGAAGGGGGCTGGCATCTGCACGTCCCTGGGGACAAGCAGGGCCACCTCCCTCTGCAGTGCCCTGGGGCAGCTGCCACTGGATGCAAGAGAGAGTTGGGAGCTGTGTGAGGAGGGTGTGAGGAGCCTGTCCCCTAGGGAGGGACACCTGAGGAGGGGTTGGTCTCCTGTGCCCTAGGAAAGCAGGGACTGTGGGGACAATCCTCCCTCAGGAAGGGAGGGCTTGGAGGGGACCCTGTCCCTCAGGAAGGGAGGGCTTGGAGGGGACCCTGTCCCTCAGGAAGGGATGGCCTGAAGGGGATAGCTGAGGAGGGGACCCTGTCCCTTAGGAAGGGATGGCTTGGAGGGGATAGCTGAGGAGGGGACCCTGTCCCTCAGGAAGGGATGGCTTGGAGGGGAGAGCTGAGGAGGGGACCCTGTCCCTCAGGAAGGGAGGGCTTGGAGGGGATAGCTGAGGAGGGGACCCTGTCCCTTAGGAAGGGATGGCTTGGAGGGGATAGCTGAGGAGGGGACCCTGTCCCTCAGGAAGGGAGGGCTTGGAGGGGATAGCTGAGGAGGGGACCCTGTCCCTTAGGAAGGGATGGCTTGGAGGGGATAGCTGAGGAGGGGACCCTGTCCCTCAGGAGGGGATGGCTTGGAGGGGATAGCTGAGGAGGGGACCCTGTCCCTTAGGAGGGGATGGCTTGGAGGGGAGAGCTGAGGAGGGGACCCTGTCCCTTAGGAGGGGATGGCTTGGAGGGGATAGCTGAGGAGGGGACCCTGTCCCTTAGGAAGGGATGGCTTGGAGGGGAGAGCTGAGGAGGGGACTCTGTCCCTTAGGAGGGGATGGCTTGGAGGGGAGAGCTGAGGAGGGGACTCTGTCCCTTAGGAAGGGATGGCTTGGAGGGGATAGCTGAGGAGGGGACCCTGTCCCTTAGGAGGGGATGGCTTGGAGGGGAGAGCTGAGGAGGGGACTCTGTCCCTTAGGAAGGGATGGCTTGGAGGGGAGAGCTGAGGAGGGGACCCTGTCCCTTAGGAAGGGACAGCTGAAGGGAGTCTGTCCCCCATGAGAAAACAACTCAGGCTCCCCCATTCCCCGAGCAGTGCCAATCCCAGGCAAGTCCCCACTCCTGGGAGGTGCCAGCTGGGGTACCCTCTGCCCCCCCAGCCCCCATCCCATGTCCCCCCAGCTGTGCTAACACCAGGCTGGGAGGGATGAACTGGGGGTGGGGATCACCGTGCCGGTTGCCCAGGCTGCTCCTGGCACCTCTCCTGGGGTTGCTTTGTCCCTCTCCATCCTTGTCTGTTTTTTGTCCCCACCCCCTGGCAGAGTGCAGAGGCAGCAGCAGAGGCCACCAGGACCATGGAGGCTGGAGCAGGCAGAGCCAGTTACATCAGCTCAGCCCAGCTGCTGCAGCCTGACCCCGGGGCTGTGGCAGCGGCAGGGGTGCTGCGAGCGGTGCTGGAGGGGCTGCAGGGCTGAGGGCAGCAGGGCATCACCTCCAGAAGCCAGGAAGGGCCTTGAGAGTAACCCCCCATGGGCCCCAAATAAACCTTTGTGGTCACCCAAAGCTGGCCTGGAGCATCCATCCCCCTGAGAGGGTGGTGGGGCTGTACCCAGCTCCTCCAGGATGTGTCCCCCCACCCAAGGGGCACAGCAGTAGAGAGGTGCAGCTGGTGCTGTGCTCCTGGGGGAGGGAGGAAGGAAGCTGCTGGGGTGGCCACCAGCCCTCCTCACGAGGTGCTGGGAGGGGAAGCCACAGGGCTCATGAGGTCCCAGGCACAGGGTGGGGGTGAGGAGAGGGTTGGTGCCTTGCTGCAAGGACACTGAGGAGCTGGAGCAGGGCCAGAGAAGGGCAACCAAGCTGGGGAAGGGGCTGGAGAAGAGGGCTGGGGAGGAGCAGCTGAGGGAGCTGGGGGTGTTGAGCCTGGAGCAAAGGAGGCTGAGGGGAGAGCTCCTGGCTCTCTGCAGCTCCCTGCAAGGAGCTTGGAGCCATTGAGAGAATCAAGAGCTGAGGGACAACAGGCTGGGGGGGAAACCTTCTGGCTCTTTCCAGGTGGGGGTTGGTCTCTGTTCCCAAGGACCAAGAGGCAATGGCCTCAGGATGCCCCAGGGGAGGTTTGGGTTGGCCATGAGGAACAATTTCCTGCCCTTGAGGGTTGCCAAGGCCTGGCCCAGGCTGCCCAGGGCAGTGGTGGAGTCCCCATGCCTGGAAGGGCTTCGGAGCCCTGGAGAGGTGGTGCTGAGGGCCATGGCTTGGTGCTGCCCTGGCAGTGCTGGGTTGGACCTTCAAGGTCCCTTCCAACCAAAACTAATCTATGAAAGGGACAAAGAGGAAGCAGGGGACAGGGTGGAGCAGACAAAGAGCCAGCAAGGACAATGCAGATCCTCAGAGGTGACACAAACCCCAGGACCTGCTCCCCAGGCACCCACTGCTGCCACCCCAGCTCCTGGGACCCCCACCCCTCTTGACCCCAAGAAGGTGGGTACAGAAACATTGCAGAAGGCAGCATTTATTACAAGTCCATGAGGGTCCCAGGGAGACCCCTTGGCTGGTCCCACACCCCTGGGGGTGGAGGAAGTGGCAGCAGCAGCTCAGGGAAGGGCAAGGCATGGTGGTGCTGCCTGCTCTGGTGGCTTCTGACCCAGGGAGGCTCTTGACAGCTCTGGCTGCAGCCTTGAAGGGTGCAGGGAGGGCTTGGCACAGCTGGATGGGACAGAGCTGGCACGTGGAGGTCTGAGGACAGGGGCAGCAGCATCAGAAATAGAAATGCAGAAGCATCAGAGAAATCTCGTGGCCAGCAGCAGTGGGGAAGTGATTGCCCAGGGGCACTGGGCACTGCTGAGGCCACAGCTGGAATCCTGAGGTCAGTTGTGGGCCTCTCACTGCCAGAAGGGCATTGAGGAGCTGGAGCAGGGCCAGAGAAGGGCAACCAGGCTGGGGAAGGGGCTGGAGAAGAGGGCTGGGGAGGAGCAGCTGAGGGAGCTGGGGGTGTTGAGCCCTGGAGCAGAGGAGGCTGAGGGGAGACCTTCTGGCTCCCTGCAGCTCCCTGCAAGGAGGCTGGAGCCAGGTGGGGGTTGGGCTCTTGTGCCAAGGAGCAAGTGACAGCACAAGAGGGAATGTCCTGGAGCTGAGATTCAGGTTGGCCATGAGGAACAGTTTCTTGCCCTTAAGGGTTGTCAAGGCCTGGCCCAGGCTGCCCAGGGCAGTGCTGGAGGCTCCATCCCTGGAGGGGCTTCAAGGCAGTGGAGCTGTGGTGCTGAGGGCCATGGTTTGGTGGTGCCCTGGCAGTGAAGATCTCTCCAACCCAAACATTTCCATGATTCCATGATCCCACTGCTGCTGCCTGCAGCAGGCAGGAGGCCAATACAAGGAGGCCACAAAGGAGGCGAAGGAACCTTCTCAGCACAGCCCCATCTCTGCCACAGGGGAGCTGAGCCCATTCCTCACACAGGCAGAGGAGCATCAGGAGCAGGAAGCAGGAGTTCCTGGCCAGGGTGAGGCTGGAGGGAGCTGGCAGAGCAGGCAGGGAAGTGCTGGAGTTGAAGGGCTCAGGGCCGGCAGCCCCAGGAGGAGCAGGAGAAGCCTCGGGTGTCAGCGCTCGGCGGCGAGCAGCGGCTGTGGGGAGAGCCTGAGTGACCCCAGTGCCCGCAACCCCTTCTCCAACCCCTTCCCCAGCCCCAGGGGCAGACCACCCAGAGCTCCCCAGAGCCCCCCTGTGAGCTGGTGTGGCCCCAGAGCTGGTACCTGTTGAGCGTCCGGGCAGTCGGCGTCGGGGCGCTTCCAGCTGGGCCTGGCCAGGGCACCCAGCACCAGCACCCCGAAGAGGAGGAGCAGCAGCCCCAGGCTGTTGGCAAAGACAGCCTCAGGGGGCAGGAGCTTGTATGCAGCTGTCCCATTCTTCCTGGGGAGGGGGGCAGAAAAGGCACCTAAGAGCTTCTTCCCTGGTTCCCCTCAGCAGGGAGCTCTGCAGCTTAACCTCACTGCTGAGGCTGAAACCTGCTCGCTTCCCCTCGCTGCCGCAGGCAACCAGCGGCCCCAAGCCCCCTCCCTCCCTGCCTCCCCTGCCCAGCCCCGTGCTCACAGGCTGAAGAAAAGCTTCTCATTGATGCCTGACAGACAGGAGGCCAGGGACAGCATGAGGATGGTGGAGCCAAAGAAGACGTGGAGGGGTTTGTAGAGGGCACGCAGCCAGGCAGGAGCCCAGGGCAGCAGGAAGGCAGCGAGGCCGGCCAGCCACTGCGGGGAGCAGAGGGCAGGGTGAGCAGCCCGAGGGCTGGGGGGCAGGGGTGGGGATGAGGACTGAAGCAGCACCCACCTGGCAGGAGAAGAGGAGAACAGTGGCCAGCCCCAGCCAGCTGTGCAGGGAGTACATGTTGGGGGTCCCTTGCTGGTTGTGGAAGCGGAAGACAGCTGCCAGCCCCAGCACGGCCAAGGTGAAGGCAGCCAGGGCCAGCCCAGCGTGGAGCAGCTTCCAGGGCAGCTTGGGGCCGGTCCAGGCAGGGGGCAGGCGGTACACCAGGGCTGCTGTAGGCAGAGAATCCCCCAGACCCAGCATGGTGAGGTGGGAAGGGAGCTCTGGAGCTCAGCCAGCCCCCTGCCCCAGCAGGGCACCCCCAGCAGCTTGCCCAGCAGCACAGTGCCCAGGGGGGGTTGCCAGCTCTCCACACCAGGACACTCCACAACCTCTCTGGGCAGCCTGCTCCAGGCCTCCAGCACCCTCACCCCAAACAACTTTCTCCTCAGCTTCAGAGGCAACCTCCTGCCTGCCACTTTGTGCCCTCTGCCCCTGGGCCTGGCCCTGGGCACCACTCAGCAGAGTCTGGCCCCAGCCTCTTGCCCCCCCCAGCTCCTTTAGCTCTTGCTGAGCATTGCTCAGCTGCCCTCTGGGGCTGCTCTTCTGCAGGCTCCACAGCCCCAGGGCTCTCAGCCTTTGCTCCTCACAGAGCTGCTCCAGGCCCCTCCAGAGCCTCCCCTGGACTCTCTCCAGCAGTTCTGTTGAGCTGGGGAGCCCAGAGCTGGCCCCAGTGCTCCAGCTGTGGCCTGAGTGGGGCAGAGTAGAGGGGCAGGAGAACTTCCCTCGACCTACTATCCACACTCTTCTTCATGCCCCCCAGGAGACCATTGGCCTTCTTGGCCCCCAGGGCCCACTGCTGGCTCAGGAAGGAGCTGTGCTGGCAGCACACCTCCCAGCCACTCACCTGCACCATACAGCACCACCATGCCTGTCACCATCAGCACCGGGTGCCAGTTGAAGGTCCGGGCGCTGCCATCCAGAGCGAAGCCTCCACGCCAGTACTGGCACCAGGCACTGACAAAGGCCACACACACAACGCCCAGGAGAGCCAGGAGGGCACTGAAGGGCAGGAAAGGCAGGTCCCACATCACAGTGCCTGGCTGCTGGCTGCTGGGGAAGAGCAAGTTGAGCGTTGAGGCTCCCTTGGGGACCGCCGGCAGCCAGCCCCAGCCCTCAGCTGCCTGCAGCCAGCCCCAGGGAGGAGCCAGGCCACAAGGGGAAGCAGGCAAACCCAAAGAGGGGTGGCCCTAAACCAGCTGCTGCCCATGCAGTGTGAGACTGGGCCCTTCAGAGCCAGATCTCTGGGCACCAGCACGCTGCACCCCAAGGAAGAGGGCACCACAGAGGGTCTGAAGTGTCTCCTGTAACCCCAGCCCCACTGCATTGTGTGTGTCCCCCCCCCCCCAGTAATTCCTTCCCTCTCACACATCCCTGCTCTTTCCAACCCCTCAGCACCCCCAAATCTGCACCTCAGCCACACTTCCATCCCCCCCACTGGCACCTGCACTCCCTCTCAAGCCCTCCTCAGCACCTTCTATCTCCCCCAGCTGCACCCACAGCAGAGGGCTCACCCCAAATGGGTGCAAAGAGACAGCCTGCCCTGGATCCTGGCAGCCCCCAGCACCCTTCTACCCACTCTGTGCCAGCAGCAGTTCCATGGGTGGGGCAAGAGCCTCTCAGGCAAGACCCTGCCCTCAGGGTGCTGCCCCTCAGCCCACAGGGCTGGAGCAGGGGACTGGCAGGAGTGGGGCTGTGCTCATTTGCCTGGCCATTTGCATCTGCCTCCAGAAATAGCTATCTGTGTCCCCTGGTGGGGCAGGGGTTGGCTCTGTCCCCACCCAGATCAGCCACCCATGGGACCATGAGCTCAGCCACCCACTCTCTCTGAGGCCTGCCAGTGCTGGTCACAGGGCTCAGCAACCCCACACTTCCCTCAAAGCCAGTACCCCACAGCAGCCCTAAAGGGGATGTGAAGTCTGGCCCCAAGGCTGCTCCAGACCTGGTGACACAGGGCCTGGCCCCACAGCTCCCCCAGAGCCTGGGCATGTGGGGTCTGGACTCAGGATTCCCTCGCTGCCAGGGCTCTGCAGCTCCCCTAGACCCGGTGGCACAGGGCCTGGCCCCACAGCTCCCCAGAAGCCTGGGGACGTGGGGCCCGGCCCCACGGCTCCTCCACAGCTCTTCCAGCCCCGGGGACAGAGGCCTGGCCCCACAGCTCCTCCAGGCCTGGTGGCACAGGGCCTGGCCCCATGGCTCCCTCTGACCTGGCGACACAGGGCCTGACCCCCCGGCTCCTCCAGGGCTCCTCCAGCCCCGGTGGCAGAGGTCAGGCCCCACAGCTCCCCTGAAGCCTGGTGACACACAGCCCGCCCCCACGGCTCCTGCGGCGCCGGCAACACGGGGCGGGCCCGAACCTAGGGCTCCTCCCGGCCTCGGGAGCACGGAGCCGGCCCCACGGCTCCCGCAGCCGCGGGGCAACCGGGGCCCGGCCTGCTCCCGGGGCCGTACCTCAGCCCCGCCCGCCGCCCGCTCGGCCCCGCCGCCCCCTCAGCCTCGCCGAGCGCCTCCATGTCGGCCGGCACCGCTCTGGCCTCCCGCCTCGATGGTGGCCGCCGCCCAAGCCTCCAGCGCCACACACCCCCCCACACCCCCGAGACCATAGAGAGCGGCGGCCAGAGCGGCGCCGCCCCTCCAGCGCCGCCACTTCCGCCGCCGCCTCTGTGGCTGCGCCGTTACCCTGGAGACGCAAGATGGCGGCCGCAGGTCAGCGCCCGGCCGCGGCCGGGCTGCGGGAGGCGGCGGGGACCACCGGCTACCCGCAGCACCGCGGGGAGCGGGAGCCATCGGCCGCTTACCGGCGCGGGGGTGCTGCGGGGGAACATCCCCCCTCCCCCCGCCCGGTGCTGAGGCCTCCTGAGGGACTGGGGTCGAGGGGGGCCGAGGGCTGCGTGAGGGGAGAAGAGGGTCCCGGGGGTCACGCAGGG
Source organism: Dryobates pubescens (assembly GCF_014839835.1). Lineage (NCBI taxonomy): Eukaryota > Metazoa > Chordata > Aves > Piciformes > Picidae > Dryobates > Dryobates pubescens. The sequence continues at coordinate 14,516,264 of NC_071633.1, forward strand.
AGGCCGAGGGGACTTGGAGACGACGCAGGGAGGGGATGGGATCGGGGGGCGGGCGGGGAGCTGCTCCTTTTCTCCCCCCACTTTTCTCCCTCCCCCTTCCACACCTCCCCCCCCCCAGCCCTGTGGCTTCCTTCGCTGAAGGAAGGACTCTGCTGCCGGGACATGGGGGACCCCAAGTCGTCCTGGCCCCCTTCATCCCTCATCCCTCCCAGCACCATCTCACCTCCCTCTGTGTCCCGTCCCTCCTTCCCCAGGCTGTCGGGAGCGGGCAGGAGGAGGGCTCTGTGCCACCTTGCTTGTGCCCAGCCAGCCTCCCTCCTTGCCTGTGTCCTCATCCCCAGCAGCCCCAGGCAGGGCTGGGCTGTCCAGGGGTGGGGTGAAGCAGGGCAGCGCTGGGGCACAGCGTGCCCAAACCTGTCCCTGTAGCGTGGCCTGCTCAGCACTGCCCAGCAGCTGCTGGCAGCCTGGGGGGGGGCAGGAACCTGCCTGGATGGTGCTGCCTGGGACTCACACACCTCCCTCATCCAGGAGCTGGGGGAAGGAGAGGCCAAAACCTGAGCCCTGGTGTGGGGTGAGCAGAAAGGGCAGATGGCTTCTCCAAGAGAGCTCATCCTGCAGAGCAGGGGCAGAGAGTGGCTCAGCGTGGCAGGAGCCATTGGGTTTGGCCCTGCTTGGAGCTTCCTGGCTGAGGAGGTTTGTGAGGTGCAGGGCAGGGGGTGGGGATGCAACCAAAACCTCTCTGTGTGTGTCCCAGCTCCAGGTCCTGGCTGTAAGGAGAGGCAACGCTGAGCCCTTCAGCTCCAAACCATGAGCTGGCTCTGCCCTTGGGCATGCTGGAGCTGAAGGCTCCAGTCCTTGGGGAGAGAAGATGCTCCAGACCAGCAACTACAGCCTGGTGCTGTTCCTGCAGTTTGTCCTCCTTTCCTATGACCTCTTTGTCAACTCCTTCTCGGAGCTGCTCCGCACGGCCCCCGCCGTCCAGCTCGTCCTCTTCATGTGAGCACGGGGTGGGCACAGCAGGCAGCACAGGGGGGAGGGCTGGGCTGGGGATCCCACCACCTCTCTCTCCTCCCTGCAGCATCCAGGACATTGCTATCCTCTTCAATGTCATCATCATCTTCCTCATGTTCTTCAACACCTTTGTCTTCCAAGCTGGGCTGGTCAACCTCCTCTTCCACAAGTTCAAGGGCACCATCCTGCTCTCAGCAGCCTACCTGGCCCTTAGCATCTCCTTCCACATCTGGCTTATGGTGAGCTGGGGTGGGCTTGGGGCTGCTCCTTTTGAAGGCCCTCTCTCATGAGAAGAAAGCCACTGCAGGGACAGTTTGGTGTCCACCCTGCCCCTGTGGTTGGCATCAGGCTGGAAGGGAGCTGCCCCCATCCCAGCCCCTTCCCTAAAGGCCGTGACCTGCTGGAAAATCCTCTTTCCCCTGGGCAGCTCCAGCTCTCTGCTGGCTCCCAGCAGCCCAGGCTGGGGTAATCCCCAGCTGAAGGCCACGACAGCAGCTCCTGTTTTACCTGGGATTAATCCCCAGCAAACACCAGAGCCTGGGGTGGGGAGCAGCCCCCTCTCTGCTGGCAGCACTGGGGGCTCTCAGGGGTCCTAGCACCACCCTTCCCTCCTCACATTCAGCTCCCTCTTGTCCCCTTCCCCTGCCACCACCACCTGGAGGAGCAGCCTCAAGCTCTGCCCAGGCCCTGAACACCCTCGGAGTGAGGCTGCATCCTCACTCCACTGCCCCAAAGCAAGAGGGGCAAACGGTTTGAACAGGGTTGGGGGCCCAGGTGGTGCCAGGGTGCCCAGCAGGCAGCAGGCACAGTGCTGCCCACACCATCCTGGCAGGGGATTGCCAGGGATTTGCAGGGATCTGGAGTCTGAAGCCAGAATAGGCCCTGGCTCGCTGGCTAAATCCCCTGAGCTGCTTAACTTTTGGGGTTGGGGGTGGGGGGTGGGGGGTGGTTAGCCCCTTCCCAGCCAGCCCAAGGGAGGCAGAGGTGTGGGGTGCTGCCCCTAAACTACCAGGGGTGTGATTCCTGCCTGCTGTCTGCCTGCCTGCCTCAGAACCTGCGCTGGCGAGACCCCAGCCGCTTCGTGTGGACCGAGAGCCTCCAGACCCTCTTCGTCTTCCAGCGGCTGGGTAAGGGCTCGTGGGCACAAGCTCCCTCCCAGGCTCCCACCCCTCCTGGGGAGCCTGTGGGGGCTGCCTAACCTCAGTTCTATTCTCAACCCCCCCCACAGCAGCCGTGCTCTACTGTTACTTCTACAAGAGGACAGCAGTGCACCTGGGGGACCCTCTCTTCTACCAGGACTCGCTCTGGCTGCGCAAGGAGTTTGCACACTTCCGGGGCTGATGGGGCCCCCAGCGAGCTCTGGGCCGCCCACCCCCCGCCCTCCTCGGCTTGCCGGCAGCCCCCAGCACCTCTCTGCCCTCTGCTGGCTCCGCTGGGGAAGGGTTCAGGCTCCTCCAGCTGCCTGTGTTCCGCCGGCGCCTGGCGCAGCTCGGCTGGCGGCAGGGGACTCCCAGCGCAGCCTGGCTGGCGGGGTGGGAAGGTCCAGCCCGGGGCTGCAGCTCCTGCTGGGACTTGAGTGCTTGTGGCAAGAGGGAAAGGAATAAAAGGGGATGAGTGTTGGGTTTGGTTTTTTTCCAGAAGTTTCCTGGTGTTTGTGCTCTCCAGCCAGGGCTTGTGGTGCACTAAGAGCCAGCAGGTCAGGGGAGGTTCTGCTGCCCTGGTGAGGCCACATCTGGAATGGAGTGTGGGTTCTGCAGTGCAAGAGACTGGGAGCTGCTGGAGAGGGTACAGCAAAGGGCTGCAAAGAGGCTGAGGGGACTGAGACATCTCTGATGAGGAAAGAGGGAAGGGATGGGGGCTGTTTAGCCTGGAGAAGAGCAGCCTGAGGGGGATCTCATCCATGCTGAGCAATACTTCAAGGGTGGGGGTCAGCAGGATGGGAGCAGGCTCAGTTCAGTGGTGCCCAGGACAAGGGGTTACAGGCACAAACTTGGACATAAGAAGTTCCTGGATGAGGAGGAACTTCTTTAATGTAAGGCTGAGGGAGCACTGGGACAGGCTGCCCAGAGAGGTGGTGGAGTCTCTATCTCTGGAGACATTCCAGACCCACCTGGGTGTGTTCCTGTGTGGCCTTCCCTAGGTGAGACTACCTCGGCAGGGGGGTTGGAGTGGATCATCTCCAGAGGTCCCTTCCCACCCTCACCATGCTGGGATTTGGGATACTCTCACTCCCAGTGATGGCAGCTGCCCTCCTGGTGGCCTTCCCCACCCTGCAGTTAGACTCCAAGGTGGCAGAAGCGGAAGGGGAACCGGAGGAAGAAGTGCTCGCTGCTTGCCTGGCCCTTCAGCCCCCTCGGCGGGACGCGGGACTCGAACCCGCAGCTCAAAGGCTCCCATGGAGGGCAGCCAGAGAGGGGCCTCGGCGCCGGCCTCAAACCCCTCCTGAACCATAGAGAGGGGACGGAGAGAGCGGCCGCGGCGCAGGCCTCAAACCCCCTCGGAAACCATAGAGAGCGGACGGAGAGAGCGGCCGCGGCGCAGGCCTCAAACCCCCTCGGAAACCATAGAGAGCGGACGGAGAGAGCGGCCGCGCGCGGGCGGCGGTTTCCATGGCGATGGAAGATGGCGCCCAGGAGTGAGTGCGGGGCGGCGGGGAGCAGGGGGGACGGCTCCGGGGAGCCAGGGAGGGCAGCGGGAGGGACGGCCCCAGAAGGGAGCAGCCCCGCGGGGGACAGCCCCGGGGGTGCAGGGTGGGGGAGGGGAGCAAGGCAGAGCTCAGCGGGGCGCGGTCCGGAGCGGGGCCGTCCGGGCTCTGCGCGGCCCCCACCCCGCCCATGGCCGCCTCGCACCCGCAGGCCGCCAGCGCTCCTCGGCCCCGCTCCAGGTCCTGCTGTTCCTCAACGGCTGGTACAGCGCAACCTATTTCCTCCTGGAGGGATTCATCTTCGTGTACAAGGGTGAGCCCCCCACCAAAGCCCAGCCTCCCTGCACCCACGCCGGGCACTAGACCTCCGCGCCCAGGCTAGGGGCAGAGCAAGCCCTGAGGGCAGCTCTGTGGCTGTGCCCGCAGTGCTGCTGCTGCCCTACCCCTTCACCAACCTGGTGCTGGACGTGGTGCTCCTCTTCCTCTACCTCAGTACTGAAGCCACTCGCATCTTCTTTGGTAAGTGCTGGGGACAGCCGGGAGGGTGGCGTCCCCCTGCGGTGCACTGGGGTCACAACAGCCCCAGGAAGGCTCCAGGCTGGGGGCAGAGGGGCTGGAAACTGCCTGGTGGGAAAGGACCTGGGAGGGTGGTGACAGCAGCTGGAGGTGAGCCAGGGGGTGCCCAGCTGGCCAAGAAGGCCACCAGCAGCCTGGCCTGGAGCAGCAAGAGTGTGGCCAGCAGGAGCAGGGCAGGGATTGTCCCCTGGGCTGAGGCCACAGCTGGAATTCTGGGGTCAGTTTTGGGCCTCTCACTCCCAGAAGGACATTGAGGAGCTGGAGAAGGTTCAGAGCAGGGTAATAGAGCTGGGGAAGGCTCTGGAGAACAGGGCTGGAGAGGAGCAGCTGAGGGAGCTGGGGGTGTTGAGCCTGGAGCAGAGGAGGCTGAGGGGAGAGCTTCTGGCTCTGCAACTCCCTGAACAGAGTTTGAACCAGGTAGGGGTTGGTCTCTGGTGCCAAGCAACAAGTGACAGGACAAGAGGCAATGGCCTCAAGCTGCCCCAGGGGTTGGACTTGAAGTTCCCTTTCCTTGAGGGTCATCAAGGCCTGGCCCAGGCTGCCCAGGGCAGTGGTGGAGTCCCCATCCCTGGAGGGGTTTCTGAACTGTGGTGCTGAGGGCCAGGCTTTGGTGGTGCCCTGGCAGTGCTGGGTGGGCTCCATGACCTGAAAGACCTCTGCCAACCAATCTTTGATTGCATGGCACTGGAAGCAGGCAGAGCTGGGAAGCCACAGCCCTTTGCCACATCCCCCAACTTCAGAGCCCCCCCTCCCCTCCCCCTGCAGGCTCCAAGGGCAACCTGTGCCAGCGCAGGCTGCCCCTCTCCATCAGCCTGGCCCTGACCGTCCCTGCAGCCGTGCTGGCCACCTACTACCTGCTGCTGCAGACCTATGCCCTGCGCCTGGAGGCCATCCTCAATGCCATCCTCCTGCTCTTCTATGCTGGGGAGCTGCTGCTGGGCATCCTGGCACTGGTCTCCTTCTCCAGGTACCACACTCTGGGGGGTGGGGGGCAGAGCCGGGTGCTGCCGGTGGCACAGCAAGACGCCAGGCTGGCCTCGGGCACTGACACCTTCCCCTTCCTCCCTTCTTCACAGTGTGGACTCCTACTGAGGCCACGTGCCATGCCAAAGGACCTGGCCCAGAGGGGCAGAGAGTGGCACAGGTAGGCGAGGTGGCAGGGAGCTGGTGCCAGGGGGCTGGTGCCAGGGAGCTCGGTGGGTCTGTGAGCTGCAGCTCGGTTCCAGGGCTGCAGGAGTGGGAGATCTTTGGTGTCCCTTTTTCTACCTTCTCACCAGCATGGACTTATTTTCCAATAAAGAGTTATTTTTACCTGCTGCCTGGCCCTGGGCCTTGGCCCCCAGCAGCTGGGGGAGCGCTCAAGGGCCTGCCAGCTGCCCCCCCCCCCCCCCAAACCAACCCGGGGGGCACAGCAGGCCCCCTCAAAAAGGGGTGGGAGGAGGAAAGAAGGGGCAGGAGGGAAGGCACAGGGGCACAGAGAGCCCCTCAGGGGTGGCACAGGAGGGGCACACCGAGAGCCCCCCCCGGGGGGGGGGGGCACCGGAGGATGAGGAAGGGGTCAGGGAGAGCAGGCAGAGGGGCACTGAAAGCCCCTGGGGGGGGGGGGTGTGCAGGAGGGGGCACTGAAAGCCCCTCGGTGGGGGGGGGGAGTGGGGGGGGCAGGAGGGGGCACTGAAAGCCCCTCGGGGGGGGCCGGCACTGAAAGCCCCTCGGGGGGGGGCCGGCACTGAAAGCCCCTCGGGGGGGGGCCGGCACTGAAAGCCCCTCGGGGGGGGGGCGGCACTGAAAGCCCCTCGGGGGGGGGGGGGGGGGGGGCGGCAGCACTGAAAGCCCCTCGGGGGGGGGGGGGGGGGGGGGGCGGCACTGAAAGCCCCTCGGGGGGGGGGGGGGGCGGCACTGAAAGCCCCTCGGGGGGGGGGGGGGGCGGCACTGAAAGCCCCTCGGGGGGGGGGGGGGGCAGGAGAGGGCACTGAAAGCCCCTCGGGGGGGGGGGGGGGGCACTGAAAGCCCCTCGGGGGGTGAGAGGATGAGGAAGGGGTCAAGGGGAGCAGGCACAGGGGCACCACAAGCCCCTCAAGAGTTATCAGAGGATGATGAAGGGGTCAGGGAGAGCGGGCAGAGGGGCATCACCAGCCCCCCCAACACCACCTCCAAAGCCCCCCACCCACCCCTCCCAAAGCCCCAGGGCCCCTCCCTGTTACCTCAGAGCCACTCAAAGGGAGGAGAGGGAGAGGAAGAGAGAGAGGGAGGGAGGGAGGGAGGGCAGCAGCCCCGAGGCCCCAGCTGAAAGATTGACAAGATCCTGGAGTTTATTACACAATTAATTTCCAACCTATCAGAAAGACAAAACAAATCTAATCACTGTGAGAGCAGGAGGAGGGAAGGGGGGGAGGGAGGCAGAGCCTTGCTGGGTGCTTAAGAGGAGGGGAGGGGAGGGGGGGGGGGGGCAAGGGGCTTTTAGCTCTGTGTTTTCTTTTCCTCCTCCCCCCCCTCCCCTCCCTTCCCCTTCCTCTCTCTCTCCCTCTCCCCCACTATTTGGAAAGAAAAACTAAACCTTTTTGAAGTAAAAAAATGCAACTCTCCCCCTCCCTCTCCCCTCTCCCTCCCCCTCCCCTCCCTCCCCTCCCCAGCCCCCCCTTCAGGGTTGGGTGATTTTGTTTTTTACACCATGGGCTTTGGGATTTTATGGGTTTGGGGGTTGGGTTTTTTTTTTTGTTCTTTTGATCTCTTTTTCCTCCATTTTTTTGTGGTGATTTCAACCTAAAAAGCTTCTCCCAGAGGTGGGTTCCTCCTGGCCAGCCACAACAGTTCAGAAGGGGGGGGGGGGGGGGGAGGTGGTGTCCCCCCCGGAGGGCTGGCACCCACCCACCTCTGGGTGTCACTTTGTGTCACCCTTCAGCTCACCTCAACCAGCCCTGGGCTCTCTCTTTTCCTTCTCTGCTGGAAGGACTCAGGGTGAGGCCTTGCAACTCCAACCCCCCCCCCCTTCAGCTAAGCATGGGACACCCCCACACCATGTCCCCACCCCCGCAAAGGGACACAGCTGGGGGAGGGTAGGATCCCCCCCTCCGCCCCCCAGCACCCATGGGGCAGCTGAATTGGGGAGGGGGTGTGTGTGGGGGGGTCACAGCTTTGCCCTGCCTCCTCCTCTTCCTCTAAAACAAGGAAGGTGCTGGTTGCACAGCTGGTTTGGGGAGGGGGGGTGGTGCCACCAGGTGGGGAATGTTGGGACAAAGAGGGGTGACACCACCCCCCCCCTCCCCCACCCCAGCTCCAGTCCCCTCCCCTTCCCTCCATGCTGCTCCCAGGCAGAGCAGAGAGGGTAAGGGTGGGGGGCAGTTAAAAATGGGCCTGTGGGAGGGCTCAGCCACGCTTGGGGACAGGAGGCCCCTCCCCAGTGCTGCTGCCAGGCACCTCCACAAGATGGGGAGGGGTCCATCCCCCTCCAACCATCCCCCCCCCGTCCCCTCCAGCAGAGGGGAAGGGGTTCCACAAACCTCCCTCCATGGAGATAAAAAAAGCAGAAAGAAATCCAAGCACCATTTGTCTTTGGGTCCAAAGTGTCCACGGAGGGCGGCCCCTGGGCAGCAGGAGCTGGGGCAAAGGCCACCGAGGTGTGGGTGGGAGTCCTGCTGCAGAGAGCTGGGGGAGGAGCTGAAGGCAGGGAGGAGAGTGGAGCAGCCTCGCTCAGGGAGCTCTGGGCGAGGCGAGGAGATAGCAGTCCGTTAAAAACCACTCAGTGCTGAGCTGCTGCGGGGAGAGAGCAGAGGCAGGGTCAGAGCAGGGCCCGGGAGCCTTCCACCGCCTCGGGGCCGCCGGGAGGGCTCAAGATCCTGCCACAGGCCCCTCCCACAGCAGGGAGGACCAAGGCCTCACCCTGCAAAGCCTTCCCTCAGGACAGCAGGGAGGACCCAAGACCTCTCCTTGCAAAGCCTTCCCACAGGACAGCAGGGAGGACCAAGACCTCACCCTGCAAAGCCTTCCCACCGCCTCAGGGCAGCAGGGAGGACCCAAGACCTCTCCTTGCAAAGCCTTCCCTCAGGACAGCAGGGAGGACCCAAGACCTCTCCCTGCAAAGCCTTCCCTCAGGGCGGCAGGGAGGACCAAGACCTCACCCTGCAAAGCCTTCCCACCGCCTCAGGGCCTTGAGGAGGGCTCAGGACCACAGCACAGACCCTTCCTCGGGATCTCAAGACCCCACCACAGACCCTTCCCACTGCCACAGACCCTTCCTACCACCTCAAGAAGAAACCAGGATCCCCCCCACAGGCCCTTCCTCAGGAGCTCAAGGGCTCAAGTGCCCCCACAGACCCTTCCTCAAGGGCTCAAGCCCCCTCTCCCAGACCCTTCCTCAGGAGCTCAAGGGCTCAAGTGCCCCCACAGACCCTTCCTCAGGAGCTCAAGGACTCAAGCCCCCCCTCCCCCAGACCCTTCCTCAGGAGCTCAAGGGCTCAAGTGCCCCCACAGACCCTTCCTCAAGAGCTCAAGGGCTCAAGTGCCCCCACAGACCCTTCCTCAAGGGCTCAAGCCCCCTCCCCCAGACCCTTCCTCAGGAGCTCAAGGGCTCAAGTGCCCCCACAGACCCTTCCTCAAGGGCTCAAGTGCCCCCACAGACCCTTCCTCAAGGGCTCAAGCCCCCCTCCCCCAGACCCTTCCTCAGGAGCTCAAGGGCTCAAGCCCCCCCTCCCCCAGACCCTTCCTCAGGAGCTCAAGGGCTCAAGCCCCCCCAGACGCTCCCCACAGCCCCGGCACCTGGAGGAGCCCTGGGCAGCGCCCCCCCCGGCGGCACACCTGCCTCAGTGGTGCCGGTCCCGCTCTCTGTCCCTGTCGCGGTGCCGCTCGTGATCCCGGTTCCGCTCCTGGAAGTAGTCCTCGTGCCGCTCCTCGCCGTGCAGCGGCTCCCGGTGCCGCCGGCTGCTCTCGCGGGACCGGCTGGGGGAGCGCTCCCGGGAGCGGTGCCGCTTCCTGCCCGGGGAGAAGCCAAAGCGGCGCCTGGGGAGGAGGCTCAGGGCGGCCCCGGGCTGGGGCCCGCACCTGCCTCACGACCACCCCGGGGAGGCTCCGGGCTGGGGGCAGAGCGGATGGAAACTGCCTGGCAGGAAAGGAGCCGGCAGGGGGTGGGTGGTGACGGCAGCTGGGGATGAGCCAGGGGGTGCCCAGCTGGCCACCAGCAGCCTGGCCTGGAGCAGCAAGAGTGTGGCCAGCAGGAGCAGCGCAGGGATTGTCCTCCTGGGCTGGGCACTGCTGAGGCCACAGCTGGAATCCTGGGCTCAGTTTTGGGCCTCTCACTCCAAGCAGGACATTGAGAGGCTGGAGCAGGGCCAGAGAAGGGCAGCCAAGCTGGGGAAGGGTCTGGAGAAGAGGGCTGGGGAGGAGCAGCTGAGGGAGCTGGGGGTGTTGAGCCTGGAGCAAAGGAGGCTGAAGGGAGACCTGGCTCTCTACAACTCTGGAGCCAGGTCAGGGTTGGTCTCTGGTGCCAAGCAACAAGTGCCAGGACAAGAGGCACTGGCCTCAGGTTGCCCCAGGGGCAGGTTTAGGTTGGCCATGAGGAACAATTTGTTGCCCTTGAGGGTTGTCAAGGCCTGGCCCAGGGCAGTGGTGGAGTCCCCATCCCTGGAGGGGTTTCTGAGCTGTGGAGATATGATGCTGAGGGCCATGGCTTGGTGCTGCCCTGGCAGTGCTGGGTGAAGGGCTGGGCTCCATGACCTTAAAGGTCTCTCTCAACCCAAACAATTGACAGGGCTACAGTGAAGAGAAAGTTCTTCACAGAGAGAGTTGTTGGCCATTGAAATGTGCTGCCCAGGGAGGTGGTGGAGGTGTTCAGGAGGGGACTGGATGGGGCACTTGGTGCCGTGGTTTAGCAGTCAGGAGGTGCTGGGTGACAGGTTGGACCTGGCGATCCTTGAGGTCTTTCCCAACCTTATTGGTTCTATGAAGCCACCCCAAGAGAACTTGCAGCCTTGGAGCTGTGGGTACCTGGAGGAGCTGCTGCTGGCACTGGTGCTGTAGGACTTGGCCTCGATGCCATGCAGACAGTCTTTGAGGGACGAGAGGAGGACGCGGCACCGCTCGTCGCTGGCCACGCGAGACTGCTTGATGACCGCGATGGCCGTGAGCAGCGTCTCGATGGCATCACTGTAATCACCTGGGGAGGGGGAAACACAGAGGGGCTGAGGGATGAGGACCCACCAGAGGATGGGGGAGGACACACACACACAGAGTCAGCTTTACCTGCGCTGGCACCGGACACCGCCTTGGAGATGGCACTGCTGGAGATGGCCCTGTTCCTGTTCATGATCTCCTCAAACTCCCCTTCGCTGACTGGGGGAGCTGGAGGGCCAAGCTCCCGGCTGCACAGGGAGCAAATCAGAGCCTTAGAGCGGTGGGGATGGAGGGGGAGCTCTGGAGCTCAGCCAGCCCCAGCCCCCTGCCCCAGCAGGGCACCCCCAGCAGCTTGCCCAGCAGCACAGTGCCCAGGGGGGGTTGCCAGCTCTCCACACAAGGACACTCCACAACCTCTCTGGGCAGCCTGCTCCAGGCCTCCAGCACCCTCACCCCAAACAACTTTCTCCTCAGCTTCAGAGGCAACCTCCTGCCTGCCACTTTGTGCCATCTATCCCTTGGCACCACTCAGCAGAATCTGGCCCCAGCCTCTTGCTCCCCACAGCTCCTTTAGCTCTTGCTGAGCATTGCTCAGCTGCCCTCTGGGGCTGCTCTTCTGCAGGCTCCACAGCCCCAGGGCTCTCAGCCTTTGCTCCTCACAGAGCTGCTCCAGGCCCCTCAGCATCTTCAGAGCCTCCCCTGGACTCCCTCCAGCAGTTCCCAGGCTCTCTTGAGCTGGGGAGCCCAGAACTGGAGCCAGGACTGCAGCTGTAGCTTGACTGTGGCAGACTAGAGGAGGAGGAGAACCTCCCTTGCCCTGCTGGCCACACTCTTCCTCATGCCCCCAGGGCACCATTTGCCTTCTTGGCCCCCAGGACACATTGCTGGCTCACGGGCAACTTCTTGTCCCCCAGCACTGCCAGGTCCTTTTCCCATGGAGCTGCTTTGCAGCACGCCAACTCCTAGCCCCTGGTGGTGCATGGTGGTTGCGGGGGGGTCAGCATGCCCCTCAGTTTGGGCCCCCCCCTGTCCCCTTCTCCCCCAGCCCCTCTCACCTGCTGTGGTTGTAGGGGGCCATGGCCTTGCCGTAGGTGTCTGGCGGAGGACCCAGCGCCGCGTTGGGTGGGGGGAAGAAGGCAGGATTGAGGTGCAGGGCCGGGGGGACGGCCCCCGGGGGGGGCACAGCCAGGTGAGGGGGCAGTCGAGGCGGCGGGGGCATGAGGTGCTGGTAGTGGATGCCCGGCGGGGGCGGGGGGACGCCGAAGCCGGAGGACAGGGGCGGCGGGGGGGGCATGGGCGGGGGGGGCAGCCCCATGAGGGGCAGGGCGGCAGGGGGGCGGTTGAAGAAGGGCAGGACCGAGGGGGGCTTGTCCAGGCGGGCGGGGGGCAGGGCGTTCTCCGTCGGCGTGGCACGGCCGTCCACCGAGTCCACCGAGTCCCGGGAGTGGGCCCGCGGGGGCACACCTGCAAGAGGCGCAAGGGAAGAGCCATCAGCTGGGAGCAGAGGGGCCCTACGAGCCTTGGAGACCTCCTCCTCCTCCTCCTCTTCCTTCCCACCCAGGAGGAACCTCCTCCTCTCTCCTACAGCCCCAGGAGAGATCTGGGAGAGCTCCAGTTGCCCAGAGAAGGATCCAGCCAGCCAAACGTAGCCTCCGCTTCCGTGTGCCTCCGAGAAGACCCCCAGCTGCCCGCACAGCACCCTGGGGACAGTCACTCCTGGCCAGCCTGGCCCTGAGGAGGAAGCCACCAAGCAAGTGGGTTAGAGGGACAGAAGCCAAAAGCCACGAGGAACAGCAAGAGATCCCCAGCAGAGAGGTCACTGGGGGCCCAGAGTCTCCGAAGATGATGAATGACCCAGATGCAGAAAGGCCTGGACATGGAGCAGCACCAGGGGACAGAACCCAAGTGCCAACAGCGATGGAGATGCTGGAGGAAGGAGAACTCGGTGCCTGCCTGCCCTCAAAGAGAGGGACAGGAACCTTGGGTGTCCAAAGAGGCTTTGAGGATGAGACAGGAGAGGGATGGAAGACACTGTCCCTGCCCAAGACCCCAGTGGGAAGCCACAGCTCCTCACCAGGCCAGCAAGCTGAGCACCGCTGGGGCACCAGCTCTCTCAGTAAGGGTTCGCCCAAGCTCAGCTGTGCCAACAGAAGGGCCCTGGGGACAGGCTGAAGCTCTCCATGCCTGGTGGCATGAGGAGGTGAGAGAAAGGAACGTGCCCAAACACCAGGGGCAGCCTGGGGCCGCGGCCTAAAGTGGCGCTGCCAAGCAGCGGATGACGGCGCCGGAGCCGAAGGAAGAGCGGCGAAGGTCTGGGAGCTTAGGAAGGACTTTCTGTTTGGTTTGTTCCTCGTGGGAAACGAAGCAATGGGACCTACAAGGACCACAGGCTAGTCAAGACCTCCTCAAACATAGTCCTGGTGGGCAAGCAGTCTCAGGGTGTCACATCGCTGCGGGGTGAGGACCACCTATCGTCACTGCAGAAAGCCCACGGCCAGGCCCCGGCTGGGAACCTGCGGCACCTTACCTCCGCAGGGATGGACACATTCTGGAGGAGGTCCAGAGAAGAACTACTAATAGATATGGAGGGTCTTAGCTATGTTGATAGGCTGAAGAGCTTAAGCCCCTTCAGTTTGGAGAAGAGGAGGAGGAGGCTACGAGGGATCTTCGCGGTGTGTGAGCACCTAAAAAAGGGGATCATAAAGACTCGGGTCAGGAGCTCATCAGACTCAGCAGCCAAAGGAAACCAACCCCCAGGAGACAGCTGGCAGTGGTGCCCACCCCCACACACACCCCAGGGGGCTTGGTGGCTTCAGCCTGGCAGCTCTGCTGGGGATCTGTGTGGAGAACAACCCCCCCCAGCCACGCTGGGTCTTCACCTCACTCACGTTTGCGAGCCTGAGCCTCGAACTGCGACAGGTTCTGCCGGGTTGCCAGCCTCACCTCCACCTTGTCCCCATTGAGGATTTTGCCAGGGAGCAGCTCCAGGAGTTTGTGGACTGAGTTTTCAGAGGCCACCACCACCTCTGCATACCTAGGGGGGGCGGAAAAGAGCCTGGCTGTCAGCCCCTGGCAGGGATGTGCCCCCTCCCCACACACTTCCTCCTCACCGGGCACACAGCGCCGCCTCGTCCCACCTTCCCTGGCAGCTGAACCCAACCTGGTGTCACATGTCCCCTCCCCTCTCTGTCCCATCCCAGCTCCAGGGCAGACTTGCATCACCCTGTGCCAACTGGGTCAAGCACCATCTGCCCCTTTGCTCCCTGTAACCAAAGCATGTGGCCACAAGGGGCTGCTCGCCCCACTGCAGGCTGGTTTGGGATGGCAGGGACCTCAAAGATCATCTAAGTCCAACCCCCTGCCATGGGCAAGGACAGAGAATCACAGCATGATATGGAAGATACCCCTGGGAGATCATCCAGTCCAGGGTGATGCCCTAGAGCAGGGCACCCACAGCAGCTTGCCCAGGAGCACAATGGCGGGGGGGGGGTTGGAAGCTCCGCAGAGAAGGAGACTTGGATCAGAGCAGGTTGAGCCAAGCCTCATCCAACCTGGGCTTGAACACTTCCAGGGGTGAGGCAGCCACAGCCTCTCTGGGCAGCCTGGGGCAGTGCCTCATTATAGAATCCCAGACTGGTTTGGGTAGGAAGGGACCTTTTGAGGTCATCCAGTCCAACCCCCCCCTGCAGTCAGCAGGGACAGCCCCAACCACAGCAGGTTGCTCAGAGCCCCCCAGCCAACCTGAGCTGCAGTGGTGCCAGGGCTGGGGCAGCTCCCACCTCTCTCTGGGCACCCTGGGACAGGCTCTCACCACCCTCAGCATAAAACATTTCTCCCTCCTCTCCTGTCTGAATCTCCCTCTGTTAGTTCCAAACCATCAGCCCTTGTCCTGGCACAAAGGGCTCTGCTCCAAAGCCTGTCCCCAGCTTTCTTCTCAGCTCCTTTAAATCCTGAAAGGCTGCCAGGTGGTGTCCCTGGAGCCTTCTCTTTTCTAGGCTGAACAACCCCAACTCCCTCAGCCTGCTCTCCACATTCCCCCACCCCCCAAGATCTCTCACCCTTTGGACTGGCCATTGGCTCTGTTCTCTGCAAATTTCAGCTCTACAACATCGTAGACACCAACTGAGCGGATGGTCTGGATCAGCTGCTGGTCAGTTGTCCACTGAGGAGAAGATGGAAGAGGCTGGTGTCAGCTCACACAGCCCTTCACAGGGCTCCCAGAGTTCCCCAAGCTCAGCTCTCTTGGGGGGCTGGGGTTGACTACAGGCACCCTCAAGAGTCCCCCCCAGGGAGCTTAACATCAACCTTCAGGCTGAAACAAGCCCTAGGGACAGCTAAGAGAGTTCTCTGGAGAAGACAGAGCCCTCCCAGGGCTGTCACAGGAGAATCACTGCATGGTAGGGGCTGGAAGGGACCTCTGGAGATCCTCCAGCCCAAGCCCCCTGCTAAAGCAGGGCACCCACAGCAGCTTGCCCAGCAGCACAGTGGCTGGGGGGTTGGAATGACTCCAGAGAAGGAGACTTCAACCAGAGCAGGGTTGAGCCAAGCCTCATCCAACCTGGACTTGACCACTTCCAGGGATGAGGCATCCACAGCCTCTCTGGGGCAAGCTGGGGCAGTGTCTCAACAGTCAAGAGCATGGCAGGGGCTGGAAGTGGCCTCTGGAGATCATCCAGTCCAACCCCCATGCCAAGGCAGGGTCACCCCGCACCTGTCCCATAGCGGGGGTGGCACCTGGCCCACATGGGAAGGGGAAGGGAGGGGGCACCTGGCCCCCACAGGGAGTGTGTGTGTGGGGGCTGCCTGGTTCATGCAGGGATAGGGGTGAGGTGGGGGGGGCACCTGGCCCCCACAGGGAGGGGATGGGGGGGGCTGCCTGGCTCATGCAAGGAGGGGGGTGAGGGCAGGAAGGGGAAGGGAGGCAGGGGGGTGCCTGGCCCCTGCGGGGAGCCTGGTCCCCTAGCTGCCAAAAAGGCAGAGCCCCGAGGCAGCAGCAGCAGCACCAGCTCTGGTGCCTCATCCCATGCTGGATTAGAGGCTCTGGGATGCTGCCAGTGCCTCTCGCGGGAGGCCGTGGCCTTGAGGCCCAGCCGCGGCCCAGAGACCAGGCCCAGAGGCCTAGAGGCCAGGCCCAGAGGCCCAGCCGCGGCCCAGAGGCCAGGCCCAGAGGCCCAGCCGCGGCCCAGAGGCCAGGCCCAGAGGCCCAGCCGCGGCCCAGAGGCCAGGCCCAGAGGCCCAGCTGCGACCCAGAGGCCAGGCCCAGAGGCCCAGCCGCGGCCTAGAGGCCAGGCCCAGAGGCCCAGCTGCGGCCCAGAGGCCAGGCCCAGAGGCCCAGCCGCGGCCCAGAGGCCAGGCCCAGAGGCCCAGCCGCGGCCCAGAGGCCAGGCCCAGAGGCCCAGCCGTGGCCCAGAGGCCCAGCTGCGGCCCAGAGGCCAGGCCCAGAGGCCCAGCCGCGGCCTAGAGGCCAGGCCCAGAGGCCCAGCCGTGGCCCAGAGGCCCAGCCGCGGCCCAGAGGCCCAGCCGCGGCCCAGAGGCCAGGCCCAGAGGCCCAGCCGCGGCCCAGAGGCCAGGCCCAGAGGCCCAGCCGCGGCCCAGAGGCCAGGCCCAGAGGCCCAGCCGCGGCCCAGAGGCCAGGCCCAGAGGCCCAGCCGTGGCCCAGAGGCCAGGCCCAGAGGCCCAGCCGTGGCCCAGAGGCCCAGCCGCGGCCCAGAGGCCAGGCCCAGAGGCCCAGCCACGGCCCAGAGGCCAGGCCCAGAGGCCCAGCCGCGGCCCAGAGGCCAGGCCCAGAGGCCCAGCCGCGGCCCAGAGGCCAGGCCCAGAGGCCCAGCCGCGGCCCAGAGGCCAGGCCCAGAGGCCCAGCCGCGGCCCAGAGGCCAGGCCCAGAGGCCCAGCTGCGGCCCAGAGGCCCAGCCGCGGCCCAGAGGCCAGGCCCAGAGGCCCAGCCGCGGCCATCGGAGGGGCCGGCGCTCACCCAGGAGAAGCTGCCCACGTAGACCGCGGCTCTCTTGTTGCGCAGGCCGCTGTAGGTGTAGAGGATGGCAGGAGGCTTGGCGTTGGGCTTGGGAGAGGGCTCCTGGCGGATCTCCGGGGGGGCCTCGGGGGCGCCGCCGCGGCTCTCGCTGGGCTGGGAGCTGGCTGCTAAGACGTCGTCGTAGAGATCCATCTGATCAGCATTACTGAACTCCGAGTCCTGCCGGAGCGAGCGGCCGTCAGCCCCGCCGCAGCACGGCCCCGGGGGCCTCGCAGAGGGGCCTGGCTGCGGTGGGGAGGGGAGGGGTCCTAACAGTCTCAACAGGCCTTGGGCTCCTCCAGCACCTCCCAGCAATCAGCATCAAGCAGGAGCCCACCCCCCCTCCCCCAGCTACCACAGGAGATGCTTCAAATCAACCTGGTTGGAAAAGACCTCAGAGGTCATTAAGTCCAACCTGTTACCTAGCACCCCACACCTCCTGGCAGCTAACCCATGGCTCCAAGGGCCACAGCCAAGCCTTGTCTGAGCACCTCCAGGGATGGGGACTCCACCACCTCCCTGGGCAGCACATTCCCATGGCCAATTCCTCTTGCTGGGAAGAACTTTCTCCTCACCTCCAGCCTAAACTTCCCCCTGGCACAGCTTGAGGCTGTGTCCTCTGGTGCTGCTTGCCTGGGAAAAGAGACCAACCCCCACCTGGCTACAACCTCCCTTCAGGGAGTTGCAGAGAGCAAGAAGGTCTCCCCTGAGCCTCCTCTTCTCCAGGCTAAGCAACCCCAGCTCCCTCAGCCTCTCCTCCTAGGTCATCTCATGGGGCTGCCAATGAGGCATGCTAGAGGTTTGCAAAGCAGTTGTCCCAGTTCGGCTCAAGAGGTCTTCTGAGGTAGCACAAGATGGGCTCAAAGGTTCAGTGCCCAAACCACCTGTCTAGGGTCTGTAGTTAGAAAGTGGTGAATCCCTGGGGGGATGGTGACAGCAGCTGGAGGTGAGCCAGGGGGTGCCCAGCTGGCCAAGAAGGCCACCAGCAGCCTGGCCTGGATCAGCAAGAGTGTGGCCAGCAGGAGCAGGGCAGGGATTGTCCCCCTGAACCAGGTACTGCCGAGGCCACAGCTGGAGTCTCTCACTCCCAGAAGGACATTGAGGAGATGGAGCAGGGCCAGAGAAAGGCAACCAAGCTGGGGAAGGGTCTGGAGAAGAGGGCTGGGGAGGAGCAGCTGAGGGAGCTGGGGGTGTTGAGCCTGGAGCAAAGAAGGCTGAGGGGAGACCTTCTGGCTCTCTGCAGCTCCCTGCAAGGAGGCTGGAGCCAGGAGGGGGTCAGGCTCCTCTCCCAAGTCAAGAGGAAGCAGCCACAAGTTGCCCCAGGGGAGGTTTAGGTTGGACATGAGGAGCAATCTCTTGCCCTTAAGGGCTGGCAAGGCCTGGCCCAGGCTGCCCAGGGCAGTGGTGGAATTCCCATCCCTGGAGGAGTTTCTGAGCTGTGGTGCTGAGGGCCATGGTTTGGTGGTGCCCTGGCAGTGCTGGGTGAAGGGCTGGACTCCATGATCTTAAAAGTCTCCTCCTGCCAAAACCATCCCCTGCATCACTGTCCTGAAGGAAGCCACAGCAACCAGACTGAGCACCTGTTGGCTCTCAGGAGCCAGCTGCTCCTGCTGGAGCTGCCCCCTCTCCTTGGCGACACGCCACCACGGTGTGCCCCTCCTGCAGCACTTTGGCTTTGCAGTAACAACCTGACACCAGCCCCTGCTAGCCCCCCAGACCCTGCTGAGCACTGCCCTGCCACCCCTTCCAGTGGCCACTCATCTCCTGGGCGAGAGGACAACCCCTCTGGAGTGTCCCCAGCCCTCCAAAGTGGCCAAGCCAAGCTCTCAAGCCCCACAGCAACAAGATGAAGACCTCCTTCCCCAAGAGGGAGCAAGGGGCTCAAGCTTTGTGCCACTTGACATAGCCATGGAGCCCTTTTACATGCAAGGAGGTGGAGGAACCCTCCAGGGCCGCCAGGCTCGACCAGTGCCGCTGGGATCTTTTTCCCCCTCTCTCCTCTTCAACTTCAACCCCAGAGCATTTCCTTCTCCAGCATGCCCCCTGTGGCGAGCAGAGCTTCACCAGGGTGCCCTGAGCAGAGAGGGACAAGGCTCAACTTTGCTGCCCTGGGAGGGAGGCCACCAGGAAGAAGCTCACCTTTTGTAAGCATGTGAGGGCAAGAGTTCAGCGGTGGAAAACCAAACGTCCTCGACGGACGAGCCTCTCGCTCCTTCCCAAGGCACACGCTTCACTGCAGAGGGGTCTAGGGAGGTTCAGGTTGGAAATTAGGAACAGTTTCTCCAAGGAAAGGCTCTGTCAAAAGCCTGGCCCAGCCTGCCCAGGGCAGTGCTGCAGTCCCCCATCCCTCGAGGGCTCCGGAAGCCGTGGCGGTGCGGTGCCGAGGGCCAGGCGGCTCAGCGGTGCCCTGGCAGCGCTGGGTTAAGGGTTGGGCTCTCGTGATCTTAAAAGGTCTCTTCCAACCATAACCATTCTGTGATTCCATGAGTGCACAGCCACCCCCAGGCCCTCCTCACCTTGCCACAGCCTCACTCTTGGGGCCTTCAGAGCCCTCCTGAGGGCTCCTGCACACACAGACACTCGCACACCGCCTCCCCTTCCCCTCAGCAGCGCAAACCAAGCAAGGAGGAAGCTTCCCAGCTGTGAATTCCAACGTCCTAAATCTGCCTTCCAACTCCCAGTCTCTTCCAGCCTGGGTTTCCTTGGGATTGTACATCAATTCCCAGTCTCTTCCAGCCTGGATTTCCTTGGGATTGTCCACTCCAGGGCTGTGTTTACTGCTGAGCTCCAGACTAATTGCTCACCCAGAGAAGCAGAGCAGAAGCTTCGTGCTACAAATGACTACGCCGGTCCCCGTCCCACGGGACTGAAGCACAGCTCCAACAGCACAGAAACCAAAGCTCCTGCTCCCACATCACACAAAATCCCTACATGGGGAGGCTTGGAAAGGCCCTCTGGAGATTATCCACTCCAACCCCCCTGTTGAGGCAGCTTCACCTACAGAAGGCCACACAGGAACACATCCAAGTGGGTCTGGGCTGTCTCCGGAGACGGAGACTCCAGCACCTCTCTGGGCTGCCTGTCCCAGTGCTCCCTCACCCTGACATTAGAGAACTTCCTCCTCCTGCTGAGATGGAACTTCTGATGCTCCAGCTGGTGCCTGTTACCCCTTGTCCTGTCCCTGGGCAGCACTGAACAGAGCCTGGCCCCATCCTTTTGACACTCACCCTCGAGGCAGTGCTCAGCACTGCTGAGATTCCTGCCTCAGTCTGCTCTTCTCCAGCCCCAATGCTCTCAGCCTTTCCTCAGCAGAGCTGTTCCAGGCCCCCTCCTCAAGCATTTCACTGCAGGCTTTCCAAGGAGCTATTCCTGCCAGCCAAACCCCCATTTCTGAGGCAGGCTGTAACTTCTGGGCCCTGGCTATCTAAGCTGCAGAGCTGGCAGGAGGCTTTTCAGGAGCTCCCAGCACAGGAGGAGACTTTTTTTGTTTTCACTCTCCAAACGTTTGTTGAATTCACCTCCCACTCTCCTCCTCCCACTAAGTGCCTCCAGGCATGGACCAAGGCTGGAAGATTTCTTCTGCTGGCTTGCTTGCTTTCCCAGCCCTGAAAGCCCTTCAGAAAGTTCACAACTAAGACAATCTAAGGGAGGAGAAATCACTCAGAAAGCCTTGGTTGGGTTACTCAAGGCATCATAAGAGTGGTTGGGTTGGAAAGGACCTTAAAGATCATCTCAATCCAACCCCTCAGCCATGGGAAGGGACACCTCTTGCTAGACCAGCTTGCTCAAGACCTCATCTAACCTGGTTTAAGATGAAGTTTGTGGAGATCATAGTTGGGGGGGCAGGGGGGGGAAACCCCTCTGGAGATCTTCTCCTCCAAAACTCAGCAGCCTGACAGGAAGCTGGTGCAGAAGTACTGCAGCTGAAGCATTTGTGGTCACTGAATCACAGAATCATGCAAACACAGAATGGTTTGGGCTGGAGAAGACCTTGAAGATCATGGGAGTCCAACCCTTCACCCAGCACTGCCAGGGCACCACCAAACCGTGGCCCTCAGCACCACAGCTCCAAGGCTCTAGGGATGGGGACTCCCCCACTGCCCTGGGCAGCCTGGGCCAGGCCTTAACAACCCTTAAGAAGAAGAAATTGTTCCTCATGTCCAACCTAAACCTCCCCTGGGGCAACTTGAGGACATTTCCTCTTGTCCTGCCACTTGTTGCTTGGGAGAAGAGCTTGATTCCCACCTGGCTCCAACCTCCTTGCAGGGAGTTGCAGAGAGCCAGAAGGTCTCCCCTCAGCCTCCTTTGCTCCAGGCTCAACACCCCCAGCTCCCTCAGCTGCTCCTCCCCAGCCCTCTTCTCCAGACCCTTTCCTGGACCTGCTCCAGCTCCTCAATGTCCCTCTGGGAGTGAGAGGCCCAAAATTGACCTCAGGATTCCAGCTGTGGCCTCAGCAGTGCCCAGTCCAGGGGGACAATCCCTGCCCTGCTCCTGCTGGCCACACTCTTGCTGCTCCAGGCCAGGCTGCTGGTGGCCTCCTTGGCCAGCTGGGCACCCCCTGGCTCATCTCCAGCTGCTCCCCCTGTCAGCTCCTTTCCCACCAGGCAGTTTCCAGCCACTCTGCCTCCAGCCTGGAGCCTTCTGGGGTGGTTGTGAGCCAAGTGCAAGACCCAGCACTTGGCCTTGGTGAACCTCCTCCCATGGATCCAGCCTGGCCAGACCCTTCCAGGAGTTTTCCAGGAAGGACTCAGGAAGCAGCACCCTAGAGCCAGAGGGTGACTGGGAAAGGCTGCTAGAAGCAGCTCAGATGTTTGCTTCACAACTCACCTTCCTAGGGAGATTCCCCTCACTTTGGGAACTTTCCAGACAGCTCATCCCAACCTTTCTCCAGGGCTCTCAGTGACGAACTCCTGCTCCTTCCCAAGCTGCTGGCAGTCCCCTCACCTCTGGGATAATTAAGTTTCCACCATTTTCATCCTCTCTGAAGGTCTAACCCTGGGCTAGCCACACCCAACAACCTCCCACCTCCTCAGAATCAGATTTACCACCCTCAGCTCCTCCTCAGCCCCCTGGGAGCTCATGGCCACTCTTCCCTCCACGCTTTTTGCTTGCCCTCCAGCATGGATCACTCTTCCTCCAGTAGCTTTCCACAGCTTGCAACATCTATGCTGGAACACAGATGAGCACTGCCTGATCCCCAGACTCCCTCAACTCTGCTGCTCTAACAGCTACAGCCCCACAGCCACCTTCTTCATCAGTCCTTCCCCCATGTCCCAGACGACCCTGGGGTGGCAGAGGTGCCAACAAGCACCTCTCTGACTTCAGCTACAGCTTCTCAGTGTGATTCCAAGAGTTTGGTGCTCTGAGTCCTTTCACTTTGTTGTTCCTCTCTTCCAGCTTGGATTTCCCACTTCTCCAAGCAGGAAAACTGCCTCCCTCAAGCCCTGCTCATCGCTGCCCTGGCAAACAGCCTGCTCCACGCTCAGCTTCCCCCTTCCCAAGTACTCTGTGATCATTCCCAGGCTGAAACTCAGAGAGAGAGCCTTTATTTCCCCCCCTCCCCAGCTCAAGGTGGCATCCCCCCTGGGATTTCAGAAGCCTCAGCTCCCAGAGGCTCTCTCCAGTGCTGTCTCACCCTGCCCCATGCACACCAGTCACACCTCCCACTCCTCTCCACATGCACCTCCACGCTAATTACTCCAGCCCCTCACTGAGGAGCGGGCTGGCAGTGCTTGGGGTGGTCTCAACCCCCCCAAAACCAAGGAGGGGGATCTCTCCCTAAGCCCCAAGCCCCCTCCCCAGGAGGAGAGGTGGCTCACCTGGTTGAACTCCTCGTCGGCGTAGATGTCGATCAGATCCACTCCCTCGGACATATTTCTAGGGACAGGAGCAGGAGCCCAGGCTGGGACCAGGGCCAAGCAGGAAGATGCAAGGTGCACTGCAGTCAGGGGGCAAAAGAGTCAGTGAGGCATTGGGGACAGGCTGGCCATGCACCTCCCAGTCCCCTCTGCGCCTTCCAGTCCCCTCCTAACATCCTCAGCCCCACCTCAATCCCTCCTGCCCCTTCCCACTCCTCTCAGTCCCCCACCTCTCTCCACATGGCTGTGCCCTGCTTCTTCTGTAGCCACCTGCCCCATATGGCTGTGCCCCACTCCTTCTGTAGCCACCTGCCCCCCTCCCAGAGCCCCACAGCCCTCAGCCCACACCCATCAGGTGGAGTGGAAGGGTGTCCTGCAGCAGAGATCCCCTCAGGGGATCATCTCACCTTGCTCAACCCCTGTTTGCTGAGGGCCACCCCTCGGGGCCCTATTCACTGGGGGCAAAAACTCCCCTCAGGGCAACCACAACTTGCCCCTCACAGGAGCTGGGAGAGCCACGTTCCCCCTCCACACCCCCTACCACACTGGGACGATCCCACCCCGGCCCCAGCCTTCACTGAGGGCCACCCCTGGGGACAACAACTCCCCTCGGGGCAGGGGGGCAACCACAACCTGCCCCTCATAACACCTAGCGGGGGAGGAGGGCCCCATCCCCTCGACACAGCCCACAACGGGACAATCCCAAGGCAAGCTCCCTTTTCCCTTCTCTGAGGGGGCCCCTTGAGGGGGGGAACATGGGCCCGCTCTCAATCCCCGGGGTGGGGAGCACCAAGGCCCCTCGAGGCGGGCGACCACAACCTCCCCCCTCAGAACACTCACAAAGTGGCGGTGGAGGAGCTACAACCCCCCCCAGAGCTCCCCTTAAACCAAACACAGGGGCTCCTTGCCCTACACCTCGACCCTTCTCCTGGTGAACCCCCCCCCGCCCCGAGTGGGGACTTCCCAGTTCGAGTTGGGCCTCCCCGCCCCGGGGCAGCAGCAGCGCCGCCGCCGCCCCCTGGGCCAAATCCCCTCCACGCTCCACGCTCCGTTTGCGAGAGAGCGAGGAGGGCAAGGGAAAGACGGAGGGGAAGGGAGGGAGGAGGTGGCGGGTCTCGGTCAGCCTCTCCCCGGCCCCGGCTCGGCCCCGCCCGTTTACCGCCAGCAGGCCCCGAGCGCGCGCCAACCGCGCTCACCGCCACCGCCAGCGCCGCCGCGCCACGTCCCGCCCCTTCCGCTTTACGTCACGCCTACTTCCGGCCCGCCCCGGCGCCCCGCTGCAACCAGCGAGTCAGGGCCGAGCCCCTGTACCACAGAGCGGCCTCCAACGGACGCTAGAGCGGCGGCCGGGAGGGGCTATGGCGGCGGCCAGGGTGGGAGGACTGGGGGGAGACGGACGGGGGGCCCGGGGAGGGAAGGGGGGTGGTTACTGGGTAGAGGTGGGGCTGGGGGCGAGGGGAAGAGTCAGGGGGCGGTGGGAGAGTGAGGGAGGCTCTGAGGGAGCAGAGATGGGGGGGGGTTTGGAGGGCAGAAGGGTCAGGGATTAGAGGTGGGGGCTTGGGGGGCAGCAGGGTCTGGGGGATTTTAGATGGGGGGTTGGGGGCAGAGGGGTCGCGGTTATAGATGGGGCCTTGCGGGCAGCAGGCTCTGTGGGATTTTAGATGGGGGTTTGGGGGGTAGAAGGGTCTGGGAGTTGTAGAAGGGGGTTGGGGAGGCAGAAGAGTCTAGGGGATTTTAGATGGGGGGCTGGGGGGCATCAAGCTCTGGGGGATTTTAGATGGGGGGTTGGCAATCAGCAGGGGCTGGGAGGGCTGGAGGTGGGGGGCAGCAGGGTGGGGGGGGGCTATAGATGGCTGCTTGGAGGACAGAAGGATCTTGGGGGTGTTACAGATGGGAGGCATCAGGGTCTGGGTGTGGATTACAAGGGTGGTGTGGAGCGGAGGATCATGGCCATGAGGGGCTGGGGGGGAGGCATGTGTGTGCTGGGGGTCTCCCCATCCCTGCTGCGCTGGGGTAGCCAGGCATCATGGCCCCTGGATGTCTCTCTCCCAGCTCTGCTCCCTGCCCGGGCGGGCTCTCTGCTGCCACCTTCTGGGGCCAGTGAGGCAGCGGCGTGGCTACCGTGGGGACTCCCCGAAGGACTCCGGGAAGGACCTGCTGGAGATCCCTCTGCCCCCCTGGCAGGAGCGTCCCAACGAGCCCCTGGAGACCAAGAGAGCCAGGCTGCTGTACGAGAGCCGCAAAAGGGGGATGCTGGAGAACTGCATCCTGCTCAGGTGAGCTGCTGCTGCACCTGCCCCCCTCCTGCAGCACAGCCTTGGTGAGGAGCAGCTGGGGTTGTTGAGCCTGGAGAAAAAGAGGCTGAAGGGAGACCTCCTGGCACTCTGCAACTCCCTGCAAGGAGGCTGTGAGAATCAAGCTCTTCTCCCAAGCAACAAGTGGCAGGACAAGAGGAGACAGCCTCAGGAAGCCCCAGGGGAGGTTGAGGTTGGACATGAGAAGAAAATTCTTCACTGAAAAGGTTCTCAAACACTGGACCTTGCCCAGGGAGGTGGTTGAGTCCCCATCCCTGGAGGGGTTTAAAAGAGGCAGAGGTGTGGTGCTGAGGGCCATGGTTTAGCCCCAGCCTTGAGAGAGTTGGAGAATGGTTGGGCTCCAGCATCTTCAAGGTCTTCTTCAACCTCAACCATTCTGTGATTCTTAGCCACCCCAACAATTTGTCCCCTGCACACAGAGGTGGCTTTACAGGAGAGGTGACACCAGCCCTGGAGAGCTGAGGGAGAAGGACTGGGGTGGGGAGTGTGGCTCCTGTGTAGTTCAGCTTCCTAAAGGGGTCTCAAGTCTGAAGTGAAGAGGGAAGAGCCCCAGGTACTGCAGGGAAGAGTCTGGGGGAGTGGTGCACAGCCCTAATCTGAAACCTAAGGAGAGGTGGTGTGGAGAGGAGAGAAAGCTGAGCTCTTGGATCCAAGTCACCACAAGAGCTTTGCTGGTGTGAGTGCAGAGATCAGAGCTGCTGCTGGACAGGATGGGGCAGAGCCACAGGCAGCTGGAGGAGTGTGAGCTCCTAGCTAATGGCTGAGCTGAAATCCTTCCTGTCTAGTTCTGGGCTCCCCAGTTCAAGAGAGACTGTTGGAGAGAGGCCAGGGGAGGCTCTGAAGGTGCTGAGGGGCCTGGAGCAGCTCTGTGAGGAGCAAAGGCTGAGAGCCCTGGGGCTGTGGAGCCTGCAGAAGAGCAGCCCCAGAGGGCAGCTGAGCAATGCTCAGCAAGAGCTAAAGGAGCTGGGGGGGGCAAGAGGCTGGGGCCAGACTCTGCTGAGTGGTGCCCAGGGCCAGGCCAAGGGGCAGAGGGCACAAAGTGGCAGGCAGGAGGTTGCCTCTGAAGCTGAGGAGAAAGTTGTTTGGGGGGAGGGTGCTGGAGGCCTGGAGCAGGCTGCCCAGAGAGGTTGTGGAGTGTCCTTGTGTGGAGAGCTGGCAACCCCCCCTGGGCACTGTGCTGCTGGGCAAGCTGCTGGGGGTGCCCTGCTGGGGCAGGGGGCTGGCTGAGCTCCAGAGCTCCCTTCCAGCCCCCATGCTGGGATGCTGTGGGAGGGAGGGATGCAGCCCTTGGGATGCATGAAGAGAGCTGCTCTGGCTGATGGAGACCGCCTGGGGCTGGCCGCAGAGCGCTTTGGACCCAGCTCCTCTGTGTCTTCTGGCACTGTGCAGCAAGCTGGATGCCAGCCATGGTTAGAAGCCTGATGGCAGCCCAGCTCTTCCTCCAGTCACACTCCTCCTCTCTCCAGCCTCTTTGCAAAGGAGAACCTGGGCAAGATGAGTGAGCAGCAGCTGAACCTCTACGACCGCCTCATCAACGAGCCCAGCAACGATTGGGACATCTACTACTGGGCCACAGGTAGGCTCCAGCTGCCCACTGGGCCACCAGCCAAGGCTGTGCCAGGGCTCTGGGGGGCCCTGGGAGCTGGTTTAGGTTCAGTGAGGGTGCTGTTGGGTGCTCTGGGATGGGCCCCTCAAGTTAAGAAGGACATTGAGATGCTGGAAGGTGTCCAGAGAAGGGCAACGAGGCTGGGGAGGGGTCTGGGGCACAGCCCTGTGAGGAGAGGCTGAGGGAGCTGGGGTTGCTTAGCCTGCAGAAGAGGAGGCTCAGGGGAGACCTTCTTGCTCTCTGCAACTCCCTGAAGGGAGGTTGTAGCCAGCTGGGGGTTGGGCTCTTCCCCCAGGCAACCAGCACCAGGAGGCCACAGTCTCAAGCTGTGCCAGGGGAGGTTTAGGCTGGAGGTGAGGAGAAAGTTCTTCCCAGAAAGAGGAATTTGCCACTGGGATGTGCTGCCCAGGGAGGTGGTGGAGTCCCCATCCCTGGAGGTGCTCAGACAAGGCTTGGCTGTGGCCCTTGGAGCCATGGGTTAGCTATCAGGAGGTGCTGGGTGACAGCTTGGACTTGCTGATCCCTGAGGGCTTTTCCAGCCTGGCTGATTCTCTGATTCTGTGGGACAGAGCTGTTTCTGAGCTGCTTTTTCTTGCTGCTTTTACCCCAGAAGCCAAGCCCACCCCAGCTGTGTTTGAGAATGAGGTGATGGCCATGCTGAGGGACTTTGCCAAGAACAAGAAGAGGGAGCAGAGGCTGAGGCAGCCAGACCTGGAGTACCTCTTTGAGCCACCTCGCTGAGACGAGAGCCTCCTTCTTCCTCCCCATCCCCTGGAGCAGAGGAGAGAGACACAGGGCCCTGTGGAAATGCTGCTGCTGCTGGTCCTCTCTTCCTCCTCCTTCTCCTCCTCCTCTTCCTCCAGCAGCAGCTTTTGGACTCTCAGGATGTGCTGAATAAAGCCAGAGCTGCTAGCCCTGCTGCTCCTGCTGCCTCCTGGGCTCCGGGCTCTGATCCTCTGGTGGCCTTGGGAGCAGGTCCTGTGGGCTCACCCTGGCACCTGCCAGCTTCTCACTGTCACCAACTCCTCCCTGAGTCCTTGAAACCCCACACTTGGGGGTGCTGGCCCCACTCTTGGGGGTGCTGCAGGAGGTGGCAGAGGAGCCTCCTGCTCCCCGCAGCCCCCCAGCAGCAGGGGGAGTCCCCGTGTGGCTCTGGCCCCGCTGTGTCACTGAGCCTGTTGCCAGGAAACGCTGTCACCATCCCAACCCCTGCTCCTGTGGGGACATTCCAGAGCCAGCAGCACCCCTGGGCAGGCAGAGAGCTGCCCTGGGACGGCCCAGCCCATGGCCTGTCCCGTTGCCTGTCCCCGGGGGAAGCTGCGCTCCCTGCCCCCGGGGCTGGCCGCTGGCTTCCCCTCGCCCAAGCTGGAGACAGGAGGAAGCAGCGAACTCCTGAGCTTCTACACCACCAGCTACAGGGTGGCCCATGGTAGGGGGTGTCCCAAACCCCACCCTGAAAGGCTGGGGGGGGGGAGCTCACTCCCCGGGGCTGAGCCCCCTTCTTGCTGTCCCCAGGCCAGCCACGCTTCCGCCCCCGCCTCGGCCGCCACACCGGTGCCGGCTTTGTGCCCAACAACTACTCAGCCCTCTCCTACCTGCTCTGCCCACGCAGCACATCAGAGGGGTAGGGGCTCCTGCTGCCTCTGGGGACAGGGGCTGGGGTTTGGGGTCACTCTGAGGCAAGCCCCCCGCTCCTTCTGCCGCAGCTGCTGCCGGGACGTTGCCGCCTCCACCACCACCGAGCATTTCAGGCCCCTCTGGCTCCCTGACGGCCGAAGCTTCCTGCCCAGGCATGTCCAGCAGCCAGGGAGTGGCTACCTCCAGGAGTCTGCCCCTGCCTGGCTCTACACAGAGGGGGTTCTCCAGGGACCCCCAAAACCATCCAGGGAATGTGGCACTGAGAAACTCCACCCTGGTCCTGCCCGGCCAGGTATGGGGTTGGGGGTGCTGCTAGTCCTGGGGCCAGCTGCATCCCCAGCAGGGTTTGGGGGTCCTGGGGCCAGCTGCATCCCCAGCAGGCTTTGGGGGTCCTGGGGCCAGCTGCATCCCCAGCAGGCTTTGGGGGTCCTGGGGCCAGCTGCATCCCCAGCAGGGTTTGGTGGTCCTGGGGCCAGCTCCATCCCCAGTAGGGTTTGGGGGTCCTGGGGCCAGCTGCATCCCCAGCAGGGTTTGGGGGTCTTGGGGCCAGCTGCATCCCCAGCAGGGTTTGGGGGTCCTGGGGCCAGCTGCATCCCCAGCAGGGTTTGGGGGTCCTGGGGCCAGCTGCATCCCCAGCAGGGTTTGGTGGTCCTGGGGCCAGCTCCTTCCCCAGCAGGCTTTGGGGGTCATGGGACCAGCTCCATCCCCATCTGGGTTTGGGGGTGCTGGTGGTCCTGGGGCCAGCTCTGACACCAGGAGCTCCTGGGGCCTCTGGAGTGCCCTGCCAGGTAATGCCATGATTGGCTGTGGGGCTGGGTTGGGGGCCAGGGGGCAGTCCTGGGGGCTCCCCCTGCCCCATCTGCTCCCCACAGACATCCTTCAGAAGATGACCATTGGTGCCAAGCAGCAGTCAGGCTTCACCAGGGCCACCCCAAGGACCAAGGACAGCCTGGCAGCCCTGCCAGGCCAGCCTGTGAGCCACCACCCCCCCATGTCCCCTGGCCCCTAGAGCCTCCCCAGCCTCCCTGCAGCCCAAGGGACACTTTTCTACCCCCCCCCCAGCTCGGCGTGAGTGTCACCAGGATGGATTATGTGCCCTCTGTGCACAGCCATGTAAGTGAGACCCCCTGCCTCCCCCCAGGCAGGCAGGGCTGGGGGGGGTGGCACAGGGGACACCTGTGTGCCAGCCACCCAACATCCATCCCCTGCCAGGGCAGAGAGACTCTTGCAGCGCTGCCCCTGGGCTCCGAGAGAGGCAGCGGCTTCGCCAGGGAGGTGCCAAGGTCCCTGGGCACAGTGGTGAGCAGGACCCCACCCCCACCCCTTCTCCCCCCATGTGTCCCTCCTCCTCCTCCTCTTCCTCACACCCATTGTCTCCATGCAGGACTTGCCCAGGCTGGGCCACCAAGGGCTGCAGGCACCGGGAGTGACCCACAGCAGCTTCCTGGGACACCCTAGAGTTGGCAGAACGGTGGGTGGTGGCATGGCCAGCCCTGCCCCCTTCCCTCTCCTTGCCCCCTTCCCTCTCCTTGCCCCCATCCCTCTCCCTGCCCCCTTCCCTCTCCCTGCCCCCATCCCTCTCCCTGCCCCCTTCCCTCTCCCTGCCCCCATCCCTCTCCCTGCCCCCTTCTCTCTCCCTGCCCCCTTCCCTCTCCCTGCCCCCTTCCCTCTCCTTGCCCCCATCCCTCTCCCTGCCCCCATCCCTCTCCCTGCCCCCTTCCCTCTCCCTGCCCCCATCCCTCTCCCTGCCCCCATCCCTCTCCCTGTCCCCATCAGACCATGCACCCAACCTGCCTCCACCCTGCAGGAGCCATCAGGGTTCACTACCAACTACAGCCAGAACGTCACCCTTGGCCCAACCTGGTCCCCCCCAGCACCAGGTGAGTTTGAGGGGGGGGCACGGGGGGAGATGGGGGAGGGTCTCCCAGCTGCAGGCTGAGGAGCTCCAGCCTCACCACCTCGTTCCTCTCGGATTTTTCCAGCTCACTGCTGCCGGGATCCATCCTGGACAGCAAGACCCATGGGGGGCATCCAGCCCCAACGTCCCAGTGGCTTCAGCACCAACAACCACAGCACTGGGCTGGCAGACAGCGTTGGCCACCTCCTGGCGTGACCCCCCCACACCTCCCCCAGGGCCCAGCAGTAGCCCCCAGCATTTTGTGCCCCACTCTCGGTCCCTGGAAGCAGATGGAGTAATAACTCCCTCCCCCAAACCATCGCGTCGTTGTCAGCCCTGTCACCTCTAGCGACCTCGGGGGAGCTGTGCCTGCCCCACACTTTCATTTTGGGGGCTGCCTGCACCCCCAAAAGCTGGCAGGAGTAGCGGGTGGGGGGCACGGAGGAGGAGGAGGAGGAGGGGGTGTCAGCTGGCTGGCAGCCACTGGAGGGCTGTACGAGCCCAGCTTTCCAGAGCCGGCTTTGGGATGACACAGCTGATTTGCAGGGAAAATCCAGGCAGGGCTGGCTGGGGTGGGGAGGAGGAGGAGGAGGGAGGAGGAAGGAGAGCCCCCCCAGCGCCCCTCCCAAGGCCGGACCCAGCAGGGTGGGCAGCAATGGCACGGGGAGGGGTGGGCTGTGACTTGGGGGTCTCCAAGCGTGCCCAGCCGGGCCCCGAAGAGGGGTGGGGAGGGGGCAGGGGCTGGGCAGGGCGTGAGGAAGGCAGCGGCGGGGCAGAGGGCAGAGCGAGGGTGAGGCAGGGCACAGGGGGGCCGGGGGCAGGGCGCGGGCGGGGCACGGGTGGGGCACAGGCAGGGCACGTGCGTGGCACTGACGGGCAGGGCGTGGGACAAGCGGGGCACGGGCGTGGTCCGGAGGGCGTGGCCTCCCGATAGGCGTGGCCACCTCGCGGCTGCCCCACCCCCCCCGTCCGCCCTCCCCCCCTCCGCCGCCATTGGCCCTCGCCGGTCGCCATGGCAGCGGCGGCGGCGTGGTCCCGGCGCCCGGGGCCGGTGCCCTCCGCCAGCGGCCGGTGCCGGCGCCGGGGATGGGCAGCGGCGGCTCCTCGGGACGCGGGACGCGGCTGGCGTCGGCCGAAGGCCCCGAGGGCACCGAGCAGCGGCTGGAGGTGCGGAAGGGAAAGGTGCCCGAGGCTCTGTGGGCGCTGAGGGGGGTCCAGAAGCTGTACCTGAGCGGCGCGGGGCTGCGGGAGGTGCCGGCCGAGCTGGCCGAGCTGCGGCACCTCCGCACTCTGGCTCTGGACGGCAACGAGCTGATGGAGGTGCCCGACGCCCTGTGCCAGCTGCCTCGCCTGGCGCACCTCTACCTGGGGCGCAACGGCTTGCAGTGGCTGCCGGCCGCCTTCGCCCAGCTCCGGAGCCTGCGGTGCCTGTGGCTGGAGGGCAACTTCTTTGCCCACTTCCCCCGGGCCCTGCTGCGCCTCCCCGAGCTCCGCAGCCTGCAGCTGGGCGACAACCGCCTGGCTCGCCTGCCCGCCAGCCTGCCCGGCCTGGGCAGCCTCCGAGGGCTCTGGCTTTACGGCAACCGTTTCACCGAGTTCCCTCCTGCCCTGCTGCTCATGGGACAGCTCCGGGTGCTGGACCTGGACCGCAACCGCATCGCCGCCTTCCCCGACCTCAGCGCCCTCACCAACCTCTGCCTCCTCTCCTACGACCACAACCCTGTCCAGCAGCCTCCCGCGGTGGCAGATGCCACCCGGCTGGTGGGGGAAGGGGCGCAGGAGTTCATGGAGGAGAGGCAGCAACGCCTGCAGAGCCTTCAGAATCGAGAGGGAGAGGAGGAGGAGGAGGAGGAGGAGAGGGAGGAGCAGGAGGAAGGCGCCACTGAAGTCCCACCGGTGGTTCCCGAGGATGGCTGCCCGCTGCTGGAGGAGGAGGAGGAGGAGGAGGAGGAGGGTGACTTTGTGGCCCTGCCAGGCTCCCCTGGGGAAATGTGAGCTGCCAGGCTGTGACCAGACACCCTCGGGGGGGGAGGGCAGAGTCCCGAAGGCCAGCACCTCCCAGCTGGGGCTGGGGAAGAAGGAAGAAAACCAGCCTGCAGACCAGCAGCTGCCAGCTGGAGCAGCCAAGGGCTGCCTCCCGGCTCTGCAGGGCTGGTGGATCACTGCTGGGATCCACCAGGCCGCCTTAGAGCACCCCACAGAAGCACAGGGTGCCTTGGATGGGGCACACAGCCCTCTGCCACCACAGGTGACCCCACAGCCCCCATTCACCTGCTGGGCAGGTCCCAGCAAGGCTCCCCTGCCCACAAGCACAGCCACCTCCTGCCCATGTGCTGCAGCTGGCCCACCCCCACCCCCCGACCCCCCAAAGTGTGCTCCTGGCTCTGTGGGCAAGGCAGGACAAAGCAGCAGCATTTGGATTGGCTCCACGTGGACCCCAGCAGGCTGAAGAGCAGCAAGAGCCAAGAGCAAAGACACAGACCTCGACCTCCTCCCACTGCTGGCACTGGGCTGGTGGAGAGAAAAGCCTCCCCTGGGCTCCTCCCAGCCACCAGGTTTGGGAAGGAGCTGATGGAAGCTCCAGCTGGAAGAGGTTTTGCCTCTGTGTGGGAAGAGCAGCCCCAGCTCCAGCTCCCCCAACACGAGCATCACCAAAGCCAGGGCTGCCACCTCGTCCTTCTTCTTCTCCTCCCTGAGTACCCAGCTCATGCCAGGGAAAAGGGAACCAAAAAAAGAGGCACAGATCCCAGAAAAGCCAAAGTGAGAGGAAGGTGGTGGGCTCAGAGCTCCAGGGGAACCATGGCAGGGAAGGGAGCTGCTCAAAAGCGCAGCAGCACATCCTGCTGTGACGCCAGCAGCTCTCTCCCTCTGAGATAAGCCACTCAGATGTGGTGCTCCGGGCTGTGGTGGCCCTGGCAGAGCTGGAGAATGGTTGGGCTGAACGATCTGAAAGGGCTCTGCCCACCACAGAGTGTTTGCAATGTGCCCTGGGGGCCAAGAAGGCCAAGGGTGTCCTGGGGGGCATGAGGAAGAGTGTGGGCAGCAGGGCAAGGGAGGTTCTCCTCCTCCTCTAGTCTGCCACAGTCAGGCCACAGCTGAAGTCCTGGCTCCAGTTCTGGGCTCCCCAGTTCTAGAGAGCCTGGGAACTGCTGGAGGGAGTCCAGGGGAGGCTCTGAAGATGCTGAGGGGCCTGGAGCAGCTCTGTGAGGAGCAAAGGCTGAGAGCCCTGGGGCTGTGGAGCCTGCAGAAGAGCAGCCCCAGAGGGCAGCTGAGCAATGCTCAGCAAGAGCTAAAGGAGCTGGGGGGGGCAAGAGGCTGGGGCCAGACTCTGCTGAGTGGTGCCCAGGGCCAGGCCAAGGGGCAGAGGGCACAAAGTGGCAGGCAGGAGGTTGCCTCTGAAGCTGAGGAGAAAGTTGTTTGGGGTGAGGGTGCTGGAGGCCTGGAGCAGGCTGCCCAGAGAGGTTGTGGAGTGTCCTTGTGTGGAGAGCTGGCAACCCCCCCTGGGCACTGTGCTGCTGGGCAAGCTGCTGGGGGTGCCCTGCTGGGGCAGGGGGCTGGGGCTGGCTGAGCTCCAGAGCTCCCTTCCAAGCTCTCCCATGCTGGAGCTCTTCAGTTGGAGGACTCCTGTTCTCCTCCTGCTGTCTCTGAGCCATCCCAGCGGGGCGGGCTGGTGCCCACTGGAGGTTTCAGGCCATGCATCCGCTTCTAAGTGCCAGGGGCTTGGGTTTGGGGGCTGGGTGGCAGCCAGAACTCCTGCCACATCCTCTGCCACGCTGGTGGGGTGGCTGCTGCTGGGCTCTGTGCCCCTCTCTCTCTCTCTCCCTGCTCTGCAGCAGGAGCCGCAGCTATTTTGGACGTGATAGAACATCCTCATCCCTGGGGTGTGTGGTGCCAACCAGCAAAGAAGCTCCTGCCTCTCCAGCAGGAATGAAGCCCCATGCCCAAGTGGTGGATCTGGGGCTTGGCAGCAGCTTGGGTGGCTCTTCCCCTCGGCTTTGGTTGGGGATGGGCACAGGCTGTAGGTCCCTCCTGCCACCCTTCGCTGTTGCGGTTGGCAGCAGGCAGAGCGCCCTGGCACGGGGCACCCCCAAGCACACTGGTGGCACCTGGGGGTGCTGCCAGCCTTCAGGGGGTCAACACCATCAAGCTGGCAGGCACCCAGCTTGAGGTGAGTCATCCTTGCCTGCTTGCCACAGCCCACCTGGTGCCACCACACAGACCCCTGCCAGTCAGCGCAGGTGGCCCTGGGTGCCACCAGCCTGGCCCTGCAGAGCTCCGGAAGGGATGGGAAAGGGATGGATGGGGAGGGGAGGGGAATGGAGGGGAGGGGAATGGAGGGGAGGGAAGGGAGGGGGGTCCTTACCTCCCCCCCCAACCTTTCCCTGACCATTTCACCTTCTCTTTCACCCCCTGCTGGAGGAAGGAGCAGGGTGCGGGGTCCCAGAGCTGGCGCCGCGGCGGCGCCGACGAGCGGCACGGTGCCACCCAGCCCGGTGCCACCGGTGCCAGGAGACAGCCACCTCACCCTGGCTGGGGCTCGGGGTTGGGGTTTGTCAATCTCTTCCTGCTCTGCACAAGTATTTTTGGGGCTGTTGGCATCATCCATACGTCTGTCTCTCTATATATATCCCTGCCTCCTCTCCCATCCCTTGCATCCCGACGGTTGGTGGCCTCGCCGCAGCTGGGATCATGCTGCTATTTCCATCTGCTCCTCTTGGCCACCGGCACGAGGGAGAGGGAAGGAGGCAAGGGAAGAGGATGGGATGGGGGATGGATCAGCCAGCAGCACCCAAAAATGGGGTCAGATAAAGGGAGGGGGGCGGTGGAGAGGAGGGTACGTGTGTGTGTGTGTGGCGGGGGGCGTGCGGGTTTGAGAGGCGGAGAGGGATGAAGGAAAGGCAGCCTGGGGCTGTGGTGGCCATGCTTCCAGAATTCCCAGCTTTGGCTCAGCTGGGTGCAAAGCAGAGCTTGGCTTGGTGCAGGCACAGAATCAGAGGAGGGGGTTGGAAGGGATCTCTCAAGGTCATGCAGTCCAACCATCCCCCTGCATTCAGCAGGGCTATCACAGTATCACCGAATCACCAAGGCTGGGAGAGACCTCAAGGGGCAGGTTGCTCCTCAGGGGATTCAGCCAGGCTGACCCTGGATGTCTCCAGGGATGCAGCCTCCACCCCAGCCCTGGCAACCCCTCATTGTGAAGAACTTCCTCCTGATGCCCAGCCTCAGTCTCCCCTGCTCTGGTTTCAAACCGTTGCTCCTCCTCATCCTGTCCCCACAGCCCCTCCTGACCAGTCCCTCCCCAGCCTGCCTGCAGGTTCCCCTTCAGATATTGAAAGGCTGCTCGGAGGTCTCCCTGGAGCTGCACAGCCCCAGCTCTCCCAGCCTGTCCCCAGAGGGGAGGTGCTCCCAGCCCTCTGGTCATCCTCATGGCCTCCTCTGGACCCTCTCCAGCAGGTCCAGGTCCTTCTTGTGCTGGGGGCCCCCCCAGAGCTGGACAGAGCAGAGCAGAGGGGCAGGATCCCCTCTCTCCACCTCTGGCCACGCTGCTTTAGATGCAGCCCAGGCTGCCGTTGGCCTTCTGGCCTGCAAGTGCCCACTGCTGGCTCCTGCCCAGCTCCTCACCCACCTGCACCTCCAAGCTCTCTGCAGGGCTGCAATCCTATCACCCCCAGGCTGGGTTGTGCCAGCCCAGGCTCAGGACCTGGCCCTTTGCCTTCACAGAATCCCAGGGGCTGGAAGGCACCTTGGGAGATCATCCAATCCACCACCCCCCCTCCCAGAGCAGGGTCACCTAGAGCAGGTCACTCAGGAACTCATCCAGGTGGCTCTTGCATACCTCCAGAGAGGGAGGTATTGCCTTACAGAAGCTCAGAAGGCTCTCCTCAGCCCCACCACAAGCAGCAGCAGCAGCAGCCTGCTCCCCTGCCCCACAGAGCAGCTGGTCAAGGGGGGGCACAACCTTGTCACTTGCTGCCACCAACCACCTGGAGGCTGGTGGAAATGCTTCACCCCAGCAGCTGGATGGTGGCTCCAGGGGGGATGCCCCCCCAGGGGACCAGGATGGTGGCTCCAGGGGGGATGCCCCCCCAGGGGACCAGGATGGTGGCTCCAGGGGGGATGCCCTCCCAGGGGACCAGGATGGTGGCTCCAGGGGGGATGCCCTCCCAGGGGACCAGGATGGTGGCTCCAGGGGGGATGCCCTCCCAGGGGACCAGGATGATGGCTCCAGGGGGGATGCTCTGCCAGGGGACCAGGATGGTGGCTCCAGGGGGGATGCCCCCCCAGGGGACCAGGATGGTGGCTCCAGGGGGGATGCCCCCCCAGGGGACCAGGATGGTGGCTCCAGGGGGGATGCCCCCCCAGGGGACCAGGATGGTGGCTCCAGGGGGGGGTGCCCCCCCCAGGGGACCAGGATGGTGGCTCCAGGGGGGATGCCCCCCCAGGGGACCAGGATGGTGGCTCCAGGGGGGGATGCCCCCCCAGGGGACCAGGACTCCTTCCTCCCCCCGTGGCCACGGGTGGAATTTCCTTTATTAATGCAAGGCCAGTGCCTGGTGAATTATTGAAGAGGCACTGGAGCCTCTGCAGGGACAGCCTGCTGGCCCCTTGGCCCCTGTGCCTGGCCCCCTCCTTCCCACAGCCTGATCCCAGGGCCCCACAAGCCCCTCCCAGGCCAACCCCACCCTGTGATGGGCCCTGCCCCCCCCCCCACCTGTCCCCTTTGCTGCTCGTGGGGACACCCTGTGTGTGACCCCCACCTCGGGGTGACCCCTAGCAGAGGGATGGGGAGCCCCCAGCCTCAAAGCCCCTTGAGCAAGGCTGCTCCCCCTTGGTGCCCCCTTCTGCATGCAGCTCGGTCCTGGGGGGTCTGCTCGGTCCTGAGGGGCTTCTTGGTGCTGGGGGGGGACGTTTGGTACTGGGGGGGGGGAATCTTGGTACTGGGGGGGGGAGTGTTTGGTACTGGGGGGGGGAATCTTGGTACTGGGGGGCAGTGTTTGGTACTGGGGGGGGAATCTTGGTACTGGGGGGCAGTGTTTGGTACTGGGGGGGGAATCTTGGTACTGGGAGGCAGTGTTTGGTACTGGGGGGGGGAATCTTGGTACTGGGGGGCAGTGTTTGGTACTGGGGGGGGGAATCTTGGTACTGGGGGGCAGTGTTTGGTACTGGGGGGGGAATCTTGGTACTGGGGGGCAGTGTTTGGTACTGGGGGGTGGGAATCTTGGTACTGGGGGGCAGTGTTTGGTACTGGGGGGGGGAATCTTGGTACTGGGGGGCAGTGTTTGGTACTGGGGGGTGGGAATCTTGGTACTGGGGGGCAGTGTTTGGTACTGGGGGGGGGAATCTTGGTACTGGGGGGCAGTGTTTGGTACTGGGGGGGGAATCTTGGTACTGGGGGGCAGTGTTTGGTACTAGGGGGGGGAATCTTGGTACTGGGGGGATGCTCAGTGCTGGGGGGGGGGATGCTCAGTGCCGGGGGGAGGGATGCTCAGTGCTGGGGGGGGGGGATGCTCAGTGCTGGGGGGGATGCTCAGTGCTGGGGGGGGATACTCAGTGCTGGGGGGGATGCTCAGTGCTGGGGGGGAGGTGCTCAGTGCTGGGGGGGGGGATGCTCAGTGCTGGGGGGGATGCTCAGTGCCGGGGGGGGATGCTCAGTGCTGGGGGGGGGGGATGCTCAGTGCTGGGGGGGGGATGCTCAGTGCTGGGGGGGGATGCTCAGTGGGGGGGGGGATGCTCAGTGCTGGGGGGGGGGATGCTCAGTGCTGGGGGGGGGGATGCTCAGTGCTGGGGGGGATGCTCAGTGCCGGGGGGGATGCTCAGTGCCGGGGGGGATGCTCAGTGCTGGGGGGGGGATGCTCAGTGCTGGGGAGGGGGATGCTCAGTGCTGGGGGGGGGATGCTCAGTGCCGGGGGGGGGGATGCTCAGTGCTGGGGGGGGATGCTCAGTGCTGGGGGGGGGGATGCTCAGTGCCGCGGGGGGAGGTGCTCAGTGCTGGGGGGGGGGATGCTCAGTGCTGGGGGGGGGATGCTCAGTGCTGGGGGGGGGGATGCTCAGTGCCGGGGGGGGGGATGCTCAGTGTTTGGGGGGATGCTCAGTGCTGGGGGGGGATGCTCAGTGCTGGGGGGGGGATGCTCAGTGCTGGGGGGGGGGATGCTCAGTGCTGGGGGGGGGATGCTCAGTGCCGGGGGGGGATGCTCAGTGCTGGGGGGGGGGATGCTCAGTGCTGGGGGGGGGGATGCTCAGTGCCGGGGGGGGGATGCTCAGTGCTGGGGGGGGATGCTCAGTGCTGGGTGGGGGGATGCTCAGTGCTGGGGGGGATGCTCAGTGCTGGGGGGATGCTCAGTGCTGGGGGAGGAGGTGCTCAGTGCTGGGGGGGGGATGCTCAGTGCTGGGGGGGGGATGCTCAGTGCCGGGGGGGGAGGTGCTCAGTGCTGGGGGGGGATGCTCAGTGCTGGGGGGGGGATGCTCAGTGCTGGGGGAGGAGGTGCTCAGTGCTGGGGGGGGGGATGCTCAGTGCTGGGGGGGGGATGCTCAGTGCCGGGGGGGGAGGTGCTCAGTGCTGGGGGGGATGCTCAGTGCCGGGGGGGATGCTCAGTGCTGGGGGGGGGATGCTCAGTGCCGGGGGGGGATGCTCAGTGCTGGGGGGGGGGATGCTCAGTGCCGGGGGGGGGGGATGCTCAGTGCTGGGGGGGATGCTCAGTGCAGGGGGGGGATGCTCAGTGCCGGGGGGGGGATGCTCAGTGCTGGGGGGGGGATGCTCAGTGCCGGGGGGGGGATGCTCAGTGCTGGGGGGGGATGCTCAGTGCCGGGGGGGATGCTCAGTGCTGGGGGGGGATGCTCAGTGCCGGGGGGGGATGCTCAGTGCTGGGTGGGGGGATGCTCAGTGCTGGGGGGGGGGATGCTCAGTGCCGGGGGGGGAGGTGCTCAGTGCTGGGGGGAGGTGCTCAGTGCTGGGTGGGGGGATGCTCAATGCTGGGGGGGGATGCTCAGTGCTGGGGGGAGATGCTCAGTGCTGGGGGGGGGGGATGCTCAGTGCTGGGGGGGGGGATGCTCAGTGCTGGGGGAGAGGTGCTCAGTGCTGGGGGGGATGCTCAGTGCTGGGGGGATGCTCAGTGCTGAGGGGGGGGGATGCTCAGTGCTGGGGGGGGGATGCTCAGTGCCGGGGGGGGATGCTCAGTGCCGGGGGGGGATGCTCAGTGCCGGGGGGGGATGCTCAGTGCTGGGGGGGGATGCTCAGTGCCGGGGGGGGGGATGCTCAGTGCTGGGGGGGGATGCTCAGTGCTGGGGGGGGATGCTCAGTGCCGGGGGGAGGGATGCTCAGTGCTGGGGGGGATGCTCAGTGCTGGGGGGGGGGAGGTGCTCAGTGCTGGGTGGGGGGATGCTCAGTGCTGGGGGGGGGATGCTCAGTGCTGGGGGGGGATGCTCAGTGCTGGGGGGGGGATGCTCAGTGCCGGGGGGGATGCTCAGTGCTGGGGGGGGGGATGCTCAGTGCTGGGGGGGGGATGCTCAGTGCCGGGGGGAGGGATGCTCAGTGCTGGGGGGGATGCTCAGTGCAGGGGGGGGATGCTCAGTGCAGGGGGGGGATGCTCAGTGCTGGGGGGGGGGGGGATGCTCAGTGCTGGGGGGGGATGCTCAGTGCTGGGGGGGGGGAGGTGCTCAGTGCTGGGTGGGGGGATGCTCAGTGCTGGGGGGGGGATGCTCAGTGCTGGGGGGGGATGCTCAGTGCTGGGTGGGGGGATGCTCAGTGCCGGGGGGGATGCTCAGTGCTGGGGGGGGGGATGCTCAGTGCTGGGGGGGGGATGCTCAGTGCTGGGGGGGGATGCTCAGTGCTGGGTGGGGGGATGCTCAGTGCCGGGGGGGGGATGCTCAGTGCTGGGGGGGGGGGGGGCAATGCTCCGTGCTGGAGGAGCTCCTCAGTGCTGAAGGCAACATCCAATGCCCGGAGGTCGCTCAGCCAGCTGCAGGTGACCCTACAGCCCCCCTCCCACCCCCTCCCCGCAGCCCACCCCCTCCCACACGTTCTTGTGCCCCCTCCCCCCGCCCAGAGACGAGGCAGACTGGCAGTTCCTGACTGTCCCTTTATTACCAAGAGCAGGGGCTGCCTCCAGAAAGAAAACCAAACCAAACCAAACCCCCGAGGGGCTGCCCACCACTCCCCCCCCCCCCCCAAACAAAAAAGAAGACCTCCCCCCCCTCCCCCACCCCCCCCAAACCCACCACCTCCCCCTCCAAACCCAACCCAAACCCAAGTGGCCACTGCCACCCTCCTCTTCGCATCGAAGCCCCCTCCCCCAGCCAGGAGGTGACATCCCCCTTTGCTCCGGGCTCCCTGGGCGGGGGGGGGAGGGGGGAGCTTTATTTTGCCGTTTGCTTCCCCCCTCCCCCCACGTTGCTGTTTGATTGATTGATCGATCGATCGATTGCTTTACTTTAAACCACTTTTAATCGTGGGGGGGGGGGGGGGGGGGGAGGCTCGTTGTTTATCTCCTGTTATTTTACACACCAGTTGGATGTCGTTTCGCTTCGGGGGGGGGGGGGGGGGGGTTGGGGGGGGGGTATTTTGTCCTCGGGGGGTGGGAGTGGGGGGGGTTCGTTTGGTTTGTGGTTTGACTTGTCACATGGAGAAGAGAGAGACCTGAACAAGATCACTGCTAAGAGCTCTAAGAGTTAAAAAAACAGAGAACAGAAAGGAACACACAACTCCCACCCCCCCCTCCCCCCCACCCCCACCCCTTTAAACCTCCCCCCCTCCTCTTTTCCCCCCCTCAGGGAACACCCCTCACCCTTCCCCCCCCTCCCAGTACCCTGATTTCGGGGTGGGAAGGTAGGGAGGGGGTAAGGGGGGGGGGGGGGGGGAGGGGGGCGTCCCGTGGCTCCAGCCCCTTCCCCCAGACATGGAAATCTCTTCTTTGATGGTGAAAAAACAAACCCAAAGAGAGAGGATTTGACAACACCCCCCCCCCCCCCCCCCCCCCCCCCCCCCCCCCAAAAAAAAGCCCCACGACTGGCCCCTAGAAGCATTATTACTGTGGTAGCAGAGTTATGACTTCTCTCCAGATTGTCCAAAGAGCGGCTAGAGGAGGACCACGGGGGAGGGGGGAGCTACAGGACCACTCCCCCACCCCCCTCCTTGCCGCCTTGCCCCCCCCCCCCACTTAGCCCTAGGGTGGCAGGGGATGTCCCCTTCCCCCTCCTCCAAAGGGCCCAGCAGCCAAGCAGCCCGGGCTGGAGGGGGGAGGGGGAGGAGGGTATTTATTTGGGGGGGCTCTGGTGGCAAATCCTCCTCCACGCAGGGGAGAAACTCCCTGGAGCAAAGCCTCCCCCACCCCCCTGGGCTCCCTTTTCCCCCCCTTTTCCCCCCCACCCCCCCAAAGGGAAGGGGGGAAGGGGGGGGGAGCACTGGGGGCGGGGGCCGTGGTGCGGCACAGGGATGGTGGTGGCAGAGGGAGGGCTCCTGCCTGCACGCAGTGTCCGTGTGTCCCCCCCCTGCTCCTCCCCACCCCCTCCCAGGGGACAACCCGTGGCTTTGGTGGCACCTGGGGGCACCCAGTGGGGGTGGGGGGTTTGGTGTCCTCCCCCACGGGTGCAGGGAGGGGGGCAGGGGGCGGTGGGTGCCAGGGAGGGAGTAGGAAGACTGAGGCTGGGGGCCCCCCGGCCGGGCGGGATGGCTCTGTGCCCACCCGGTGGGCTCGCTCTGGGCGTCCCTGTGCCCCTGGCTGGCCATGCCCTGCCTGAGATGGCTGTGGAGGAGGTGGCAGCATCCCCCTCCCTCTCCCCCAGATGGGCTTGGCCAACCTCCCTCCAGCCAGAGGCTGGGGGGCTGCTGGTGTCCCCCCACCCTGGCCAGCTTGGAAGGGGCTCTGCTCGCCGGGCACCGAGCGTCACCTGCTGGGCACAGGGCTGTGCCACGCCGCCCTCGGCGCTGATGTGGCCCTGGCGGGAGCCACAGCCACCGCGGGGAGCCACCAGCAGCGAGGAGGAGCCACAGGGGTGACCCCCATCTGTCACCCCCCACCCCCCCTCCCCGGAGCTGCCCTAAAGCCGCTTTGAGGAGCCCTTGTGCCGGCAGCCTTTGCCCCAGGGGGTGGGCAGGGGTCCAGCATCCCCCCGGGGATGCCATCACCGTGGAGAACGCTGCTGGCACCACTCCTGCCAGGCTGGGTGGCCCCAGGGCGTGCCAAGGTGGGGGCAGTGGCACTTGCTCCAGCCTTTAGCCCCCAGGGCCCCAGGGGCGGCCCCGGGGCTCCTGCGGCTCCCGCAGCCAGCCGGCTGGAAGAAGATGCTCTAGGGCTCAGCATCCTCTGCAGGGGGGACCACCCCTTGCCCAGGGGGAGGGGGAGAGTGGGAAGAGCTGGAATGGGGAGGGAGGGGGGAGGTTCCCCACATGGGCTGTGAGCTCCCCAGCCAGGATGGGATGGGTGATCCCCCTCCTGCTCCCACCGAGGAGGAGGTAAAGCCCCAAGCCCGGCTGGAGGCAGCAGCCTGCTTTGGCTAACGAACTGTGTCATGGCTTCCAATCCCAAAACCCCGAGCCTGGCCCGGGAAAAGGGGCTGCCCTCCCCTCCCCGGGTGCCCCCCACCCCTGTGCCAGCCCAGTGTGGCCGAGGGGTGCTTAGGGTGGGCAGTGGGGATGGGGCAGGGGGCATGGAGAGGAGCTCCGTGCCCCCCGGGTTGGGCAACGCTGATGGCTCGGAGAGGTTCGATTGAGCTGAACAGGGAGGGGGGAAGGTGAGGGGGGAGCCCTCTGGTACCCACAGCCTGGCCCTCCCTGAAATGGGGGTGGTGAGGCCAGGGAGGGGCAAAGGGGCTCCCAGGGATTGGGGCTGGAAGCACTTGGAGAAGTCCTGCCTGGTGGTGGGGATGGAGGGTGGGGGTGGGATGGGGGGGTGTATGTGCATCACTTCTGACACCCTTCTGAGCCAGGGAGAGGTGGAAGTGGGGAGTCAGGGGGGCTCCATCCCCCTCCTACCCCAGGGTCCCCACCAGCCAGGCCAGTGTCCCTCTGATCCCTCGTCTCCTCAACGGGAGCCCCATGGAGGGGTGAAAGAAGGGGATAGGAAAGGGGTTCCCCCCCTGTCCCCACAGTCCTGGGGGGCTCAAGCCTTCAGCTGGTGCCACTGTGCCACTGCCTGCCGGGGCCGGGCGATCATGTCCTTCCAGTGCTTCACCTCCCCAGGGCCACTCTTCCAGGACAAG
Organism: Dryobates pubescens; assembly: GCF_014839835.1. Taxonomy (NCBI): domain Eukaryota; kingdom Metazoa; phylum Chordata; class Aves; order Piciformes; family Picidae; genus Dryobates; species Dryobates pubescens. The sequence goes on from NC_071633.1 coordinate 14,559,115, forward strand.
TAGATCTGTGGGGACAAGCAGCTCTTGGACCCACAGCTTCATTCCCAGCCCCTCCAGCCCCATCCTGCTGCTTGGTGATGCCAAAGAAGCCTCAGACCCACAGCTTCATTCCCAGCCCCTCCAGCCCCATCCTGCTGCTTGGTGATGCCAAAGAAGCCTCAGACCCACAGCTTCATTCCCAGCCCCATCCTGCTGCTTGGTGATGCCAAAGAAGCCCTGGACCCACAGCTTCATTCCCAGCCCCTCCAGCCCCATCCTGCTGCTTGGTGATGCCAAAGAAGCCTCAGATCCACAGCTTCATTCCCAGCCCCATCCTGCTGCTTAGTGATGCCAAAGAAGCCCTGGACCCACAGCTTCATTCCCAGCCCCTCCAGCCCCATCCTGCTGCTTGGTGATGCCAAAGAAGCCCTGGACCCACAGCTTCATTCCCAGCCACTCCAGCCCCATCCTGCTGCTTGGTGATGCCAAAGAAGCCCTGGACCCAGAGCTTCTCTCCTACCCCTTCCAGGCCCATCCTGCTGCTTGGTGATGCCAAAGAAGCCTCAGACCCACAGCTTCATTCCCAGCCCCATCCTGCTGCTTGGTGATGCCAAAGAAGCCCTGGACCCACAGCTTCATTCCCAGCCCCTCCAGCCCCATCCTGCTGCTTGGTGATGCCAAAGAAGCCCTGGACCCACAGCTTCATTCCCAGCCACTCCAGCCCCATCCTGCTGCTTGGTGATGCCAAAGAAGCCCTGGACCCACAGCTTCATTCCCAGCCCCATCCTGCTGCTTGGTGATGCCAAAGAAGCCCTGGACCCAGAGCTTCTCTCCTGCCCCTTCCAGCCCCATCCCAAATGCAATCCAAAGCCAGTGACAAGCTGCTGGCCACGGCGTGGTGGACAACCTCCTCCCCTCCAGCTCCACCCCTTCCCTCCCGGTAGGGCTAATGGGAAGTGGAGGCACCCCAGGCACCATCCCTCTGCCCCTCCATCCCAGCTGCTGCCTGGCCCTGGGCTGTGCCCCATGCCACTGCTGATGTCCCCTCTGGGCTGTGACCGTGCTGAGGACACCAGCAGCTCAGCTCCTCTCCAGCAGCCCCTGGTGCAGAGCCCTCCCCTGGGTTTCTCCCAGTCTGGGTGTTTGGCTGCTGGAGCTTGGGGATCATCAGCTTGCTGTGGTGAGCAGCAGCCACGGTGAGGACAGAGCTCCTTTGTCATCGTTAGCCTAAGGAGCTGGGAGCTGGAGGGATCTGACCTACATTGAATCCTCCAACCCCAGCACGGTGGTGTTGGAAGGGAGCTCTGGAGCTCAGCCAGCCCCAGCCCCCTGCCCCAGCAGGGCACCCCCAGCAGCTTGCCCAGCAGCACAGTGCCCAGGGGGGGTTGCCAGCTCTCCACACAAGGACACTCCACAACCTCTCTGGGCAGCCTGCTCCAGGCCTCCAGCACCCTCACCCCAAACAACTTTCTCCTCAGCTTCAGAGGCAACCTCCTGCCTGCCACTTTGTGCCCTCTGCCCCTTGGCCTGGCCCTGGGCACCACTCAGCAGAGCCTGGCCCCAGCCTCTTGCCCCCAACAGCTCCTTTAGCTCTTGCTGAGCATTGCTCAGCTGCCCTCTGGGGCTGCTCTTCTGCAGGCTCCACAGCCCCAGGGCTCTCAGCCTTTGCTCCTCACAGAGCTGCTCCAGGCCCCTCAGCATCTTCAGAGCCTCCCCTGGACTCTCTCCAGCAGTTCCCAGGCTCTCTTGAGCTGGGGAGCCCAGAACTGGAGCCAGGACTGCAGCTGTGGCTTGACTGTGGCAGAGTAGAGCGAGGGGAGAACCTCCCTTGCCCAGCTGGCCACACTCTTTTTCATGCCCCCAGGACACCATTTGCCTTCTTGGCCCCCAGGGCACAGCTGGGAGCCACCACATCATCCCCTGCTTGTGCCAAGTGAGCCCTTGCCACCCCCCAGCCCATTCAGGGAGAAGCCAACACGCAGGAGGGATCTCTACCACCCTCTCTCTTCAGCTTGGCACTGGCTCCATAGTCCCCATGGAGGCAGGTTGGAGGCTGTCCCCTAGCTGCCAGCCCTCAGCAGGAGCTGCTGCAGGGCTCCCAGCACCTTGGTCCCCCTGGGGGCAGGGGGGAGGCTGCCCCCCGGCCGCGGGGTCCTAGCGCCGGCCCCCACCTTGCCGATGACGTCGTTGCGGCTCAGCCGGTCCTTGTCCATGACGGTGATGACGATGGTGGTCTCCCGCAGCCTCTCCGTGGGGATGTCGAAGGCGAAGGACTCGTTGAAGACAGGGTTCAGGCAGCGCTTCATCACCACTGTCTTCTTCTTCTCCACCCTCTTGTCCTTGTACATCAGCCACACCTTCACGTAGGGGTCTGGGGGAGGCGGGGAAAGGGGAGGGGAAAGGAAGCGGTCTCAGCCCCGGCCACAGGGGCGCCGGCCACAGGGACGGTGCCCAGCCTGGCAGGAGCTGGAGCTGGTACCTGACGTGCCCCCGATGTCCATGGCTTTGAGGTTCCTTGCTTTGATGATGTTCACCACGATGGAGTTGGCAGAAGGGTTGTAGCACAGTGACAGCAGCAGCTCCCCACGGCTCCCCTGTGGAACCCACAGAGCCTCTCAGGGGGGCATCCAGGACCACCTGCTGCTCACCACAGCACCCTGCCCGACCTCAGGTGGGCATCCAGGACCACCTGCTGCTCACCACAGCACCCTGCCCGACCTCAGGTGGGCATCCAGGACCACCTGCTGCTCACCACAGCACCCTGCCCGACCTCAGGTGGGCATCCAGGACCACCTGCTGCTCACCACAGCACCCAGCCCGACCTCAGGTGGGCATCCAGGACCACCTGCTGCTCACCACAGCACCCTGCCCGACCTCAGGTGGGCATCCAGGACCACCTGCTGCTCACCACAGCACCCAGCCCGACCTCAGGTGGGCATCCAGGACCACCTGCTGCTCACCACAGCACCCAGCCCGACCTCAGGTGGGCATCCAGGACCACCTGCTGCTCACCACAGCACCCAGCCTGACCTCAGATGGGCATCCAGGACCACCTGCTGCTCACCACAGCACCCAGCCCGACCTCAGGTGGGCATCCATAACCACCTGCTCCATAACCACAGCACCCAGCCCAAGACCTAATTTGGGGCACAATGCTCTCATGTCCCATCACAGCACCCAGCCTGACCTCAAGTGGGCATCCAGGACCACCTGCTCCATAACCACAGCACCCAGCCCAAGCCCTGATAAGGAACCCAAAGCCTGCCCTGTCCTGCCCCAGGAGCAGGATGCTGGGCTGAGACACCTCAGAGCTGCCCCAGGGGTGGACTTTGGGGTGGCACAGAAAAGGAGGGCAGGAGGAAAGGAGGCCACCCCCGGTGGGACCTTTCCTGCTCTTGCTGGAGGCAGGAGAAAAAAAGCTTTCATTGTAGGTCTGCCTGAGCCCCCTTTCCTTTGCCCCCAGACTGTCCACTGTGGACCTGCTTAGGGAGAAAGAAACCTCCCTGCTGGGGGGCTGAGCCTTCTGCCACAGCACCAGTTGAGGTAGCAAGGTGGTGGTGGAGATCCCCGGGGGCCGCAGGGGCGGGAGGTGGCCTCCCCTCCGGGGCTGGTGCCGGGGGAGGGTGGAAGGAGGAGCAGGGCCTTACACTGCCATCGCTGCAGGGCTTCAGGTCCTTCCAGAAGGTCTGCATCTGGGTGAGGTCGATCTTGTTGAGGGGGATGGAGACCTCCCCGATGGGGTCGTTGCGGCTGAAGCGGTCATAGTCCAGCACCTGGAGGTACAGCACCCTCTGCACCACCTTCTCGTAGGGGAACCCTGTGCCACAGAGGGAGAGGGTGAGGAGTGGCCCTGGCCGTGCTGGTGCCGCCCTGCCTGGCCTCTGCTGGCATCAAACAGTGGGGGAGTGGGGGGAGGGGAGGCGTGACAGAAGGGCAACCAAGCTGGGGAAGGGTCTAGAGCAAAAGCCTGGGTGGGGAGGAGCAGCTGAGGGAGCTGGGGGTGTTGAGGCTGGAGAGAAGGAGGCTGAGGGGAGAGCTTCTGGCTCTCTGCAGCTCCCTGCAAGGAGGCTGCAGTCAGGTGGGGGTTGGGCTCTTGTGCCAAGGAACAAGTGCCAGGACAAGAGGCAACGGCCTCAGGTTGCCCCAGGGGAGGTTTAGGTTGGCCATGAGGAACAATTTCCTGCCCCTGTGGCTGCCCAGGGCAGCGGTGGGGTCCCCATCCCTGGAGGGCTTGAACAGCTGTGCAGATGAGGCGCTGGGGGCCACGCTTTGGTGGTGCCCTGGCAGTGCTGGGTTAAGGCTTGGATTCTGTGATCTGAAAGGTCCCTTCCAGCCCAAACCCTCCTGCGACCCCAGGGCTCCAGGATCCAGCCCCGCGGGCAGGGCGGGAGGCGCCGCAGCCTCTCCGAGCCCGAGCCCAGCCCGGGGGCCCTACCTTCGAAGAGGAAGGTCTCATTCCAGTGTGGGTTGAGGTTCTTCCTCTTCACCTTGGTCTCCAGCTTGTGCTTCTTGTCTGGGAGCAGGTAGATCTTGACGAAGGGGTCGCTGGTGCCGCTGAAGTCCTTGGCCGGCAGCTCCTGCGCCTTCATGATCTTGACGGTCAAGGTGGACTCCTGGAAGTTGTAGCCCACGCTGAACTGGATGCGCCCCAGGTTCTCCCTGCTGATGCCTTCGTGCCCCTCGTCGTCCTCAGAGCCCGGGGAGAGCTGCGGGGGGAGAGGGGCGGTGAGGCCGGCGGGGGGCGCCGCGCACCCCTGCCCCCCAAGCCTGCCCCTCCATATCGGCAGCCAGCCGCGGCTCATGGCGGCTCCAAACCCTCCGCCCCCCTGAGCTGTCGGAGGGCATCAGGCTGCCTCCCCCTGCTCCCCGCCACCGCCATCGACTCAGATGACTCCTGGCTCCCTGCCACTCGTCCTGGGGACAGGGAGCGCCAATTAACCAAATTCCTCCTGACAGCCCTGTCCCTGCCGGCTGCGGCTGGGGCTGGCTGCGTCACCTCGGCTGAGCCGGCCCCGGAGCCCGCCGCTGATGGGCACTTGGCAGAGCAAGCTGGGACGTGCCAGGGTGCTTGAGACGCAGGGCGGGCACAGGGAATCGCGGCATGGCGAGGGGGGCTTGGGAAGGGAGCTCTGGAGCTCACCCAGCCCAAGCCTGGGGTGGCCCTGCTCCCGTTCATGATCTCCTCTCAAACTCCCCTTCGCTGACTAGGGGGGAGGGGGGCTGGAGGGCCAAGCTCCCGGCTGCACAGGGAGCAAATCAGAGCCTTAGAACGGTGGGGATGGAGGGGGAGCTCTGGAGCTCAGCCAGCCCCAGCCCCCTGCCCCAGCAGGGCACCCCCAGCAGCTTGCCCAGCAGCACAGTGCCCAGGGGGGGTTGCCAGCTCTCCACACAAGGACACTCCACAACCTCTCTGGGCAGCCTGCTCCAGGCCTCCAGCACCCTCCCCCCAAACAACTTTCTCCTCAGCTTCAGAGGCAACCTCCTGCCTGCCACTTTGTGCCCTCTGCCCCTTGGCCTGGCCCTGGGCACCACTCAGCAGAATCTGGCCCCAGCCTCTTGCCCTCCACAGCTCCTTTAGCTCTTGCTGAGCATTGCTCAGCTGCCCTCTGGGGCTGCTCTTCTGCAGGCTCCACAGCCCCAGGGCTCTCAGCCTTTGCTCCTCACAGAGCTGCTCCAGGCCCCTCAGCATCTTCAGAGCCTGCCCTGGGCTCTGTCCAGCAGTTCCCAGGCTCTCTTGAGCTGGGGAGCCCAGAACTGGAGCCAGGACTGCAGCTGTGGCCTGACTACTAGGGCAGAGTAAAGGGGAACAAGAACCTCCCTGGACCTGTTGGCGACAGTTTTCTTCATGCTCCCAAGAAGGGGCAAGACACCCAGGTGGTGGCCAGGGTTGGATGCCATCCTTGAGGAGCCAACCAGACCACATCCATCCATCCATCCCTCCATCCCTCCCTCCATCCCTCCATCCATCCCTCCATCCCTCCATCCCTCCATCCCTCCATCCATCCATCCTTCCATCCATCCATCCATCCCTCCATCCATCCATCCATCCCTCCATCCATCCATCCCTCCCTCCCTCCCTCCCTCCATCCATCCCTCCCTCCATCCCTCCATCCCTCCCTCCATCCCTCCACCCACCATCAGCATCTCACTGGTCAGGGAGTTGACCAGGTCGGAGACAGAGGAGTGTGGCTCTGTCTTGCGGTCGGACTCATCGTGCGGCGGCTGCCCGGGCACCGGTGCCGTGTTCACTGCCTTGCCCCCGGCTGGCAACCTGGGGAAAGAGAGGCAGTGCCATAGAGGAGAGGGGCCAGGAGCCAAGGCTGAGACCGGGGCACCCCGGGCACCCTCTCCCAGCGGCTGCTGCTCCTGGGCCGTACCAGCCCCCGCTGCAGGCTGCCCGTTGGGCAGCAGGGATGCCCAGGGCTGTGCTGCTGGCGGCGTTGTGCCACCCGTTCCAGCCTACCAGTATCTCCACACCAAGGCATCCTGGCTGGCGTAGGCAGCTGGTTCTGTGTCGCTGCCAGGCACAGCTGGGTGCCAGCTGGTGCCCTGCCGCTTGGGCTTGTCAGGGCGCAGCAGCAGGTCCCACGCTGCCCAGGTGCCACCTTCAGCAGCTGCAGAACCCACGGCGATGCCAGGGGCACCCACTTGGAGCTGTGGCTACCCAGTCCCCACCAGTACTGGCTGCGCCCCACAGCCCCAGCGTGGCTCTGGGGGAGTGGGTGACCCACGGGTGCCCCACGCTGCGGTGAGGGCTCAGTGCCCAGCGCCAACCACCTCCTTTTTCTTCCGCCAGTGAGCCACCGTCCCAGTTGTCCCCACACAGCCAGCTCCTGGGGAAGGGGAGGGTGGGGTCGTGCTGGTGGCACCCAGGTGATTCCAGGATGGTGGGCACAGTGCCCAGGAGGAAGGAAAGGTGGGCAGCCAGAAGCTGCAGGGGGGGCACACACAGACAGAGCAGCGATGGAAGGGGACGGGCACGCAGCAAGGCCACGCTGCCAGCGCCGCTCAGGGACACCAGGGGGACACAGGCACGTGGCAGGGGGGCACAGATCCGAGAGGGAGAGGGGGATGGGCACACAGACAGGCACCCCACGATGCACCCCCACGCCACGGCTCCCGCCCAAGCCGAGCCACGGCGACAAACCAGCAGGGGCACCCACGCAAACGCACACACACGTGCCCCCCCCCTGCCCCCACCGTGGGCACCAGGCTGCTGGCACAGCCCTGGCACCCCGGTGGGGTCAGCAGGCAACAAGCCACAACGCATGCCACGAGCCCACGGGCCGAGCACACCCAGACACACGCCACTGGTGACGGCACACCGGCAGGGCACCTGGGGGGGACGGAGGTGGCACAGGCTGGCAGCCCTCTCACGCACCCGCACGCACACAGCTCGCCCAGCCCAGCCAGGTTGGCACCCAGGGAGGACCAGAGAGCCCGAGGCAGCTGGGGAGGCAAAATTAGGTTAACAAACACCAAACCACCGACCAAAAAGCCAAGAGAGAGGGAGAAGGAAAGCGGAGGAGCTGGCGGCGGTGGTGCCGCCTCCTGGGTGAGGCGGTGCCAGTGGAGCCGCTGGGTGCCGGGGTGCTGGGTGGCACGTGCCAGTGGAGGCCCAGGACAGCAGAGAAAGAGAGGAGGGAAGGAAGAAAACAACCCACAAACAACCCAAGCAAGAGAAAGGAGGAGGCAGAATCGTCCAGCGCTGGCCCTGCTGGGAGGGAAGGGGGAGAGAGGAGCAGGGCAGATGGACAGACGGACGGACAGAGAGCAGCTGGTTAGTCACTGGGACAGGAGACACGGCGAGGAGCCAGGCTGGAGCTGTTGGGAAGGAGCTGGAAGGAAGGAAGGAAGGAAGGAAGGAAGGAAGGAAGGGAGGAAGGAAGGAAGGGAGGAAGGAAGGAAGGAAGGAAGGAAGGGAGGAAGGAAGGAAGGGAGGAAGGAAGGAAGGGAGGAAGGAAGGAAGGGAGGAAGGAAGGGAGGAAGGAAAGGAGGAAGGAAGGGAGGAAGGAAGGGAGGAAGGAAGGAGGGAGAGGAAGGAAGGAAGGAGGGAGGGAAAGGAGGAGGGAGGGAAGGAAGGAATAAGGAAAGGAGGGAGAGAAGGAAGGAATTTGGAAGGAAGGAATTCAGAAGGGAGGGAGAAGGGAAGGGAGGAAGAGAAGAAAGGAGGAAGGAAGGGAGGAAGGAAGGGAGGGAGGGAGGGAGAAACAGGGATGGAGGAGACATTTGGAAGCAGAAGAGTGGGACAGCAGCAAGAAGCTGAGAAACAGGACTGGAGGAGACACCTGGGCAGCCAGCAGCGTCGGGTGGGCAGGAGAGAGCAGAAGGTGCTGGAGTCCGACCCCTCCACCAGCTGAGCCCTCCCATCCCATGGGATCCGAGGAGATGGGCAGCAAGGGGAGGTGGATGGAGGCCATGCATGGGGAGCAGCAAGCTGGAGCAGGAGATGCAGGGAGCAGGGCATGCAGGGTGCAGGGTCCTTCTGTGCCACAGCCACTGCCCCCCTCCCCCTCCCTCCTCCCCCCCACTTTCCCATGCCTGGCACCCAGCATCTCCCATCCCCTTGGCAGGCATAGCGTGGCACAGGGTGGCACAGCACCCAGTGCTCCCAGCATGGGCCAGTTGTGCAGCAGGGAGGCAGGGGAGGGAAGTGCTGCAAGATGGAGCCAGAGCAAGCCGAGCAGGGTAAAAATAGGCAGCGGGCAAGAGCGGTGCCAGTTCATGAAGGCGCCGGGCATGGCTTCACACCTCCTCCCTGCTCCACAGGGCATCAACACCTGCTCCTGGCCATGCCCAGCCCCTCTGCTCCTGCCAGCCCTCATGGCAGGGCTCTGCTACCGCTGCTGGATGTGGTGCTGAGATGCTGGCACCCCGGGAAGGCAAAGCCTTTGGTACCCGGGCCGTGCCACCTTGCTTGGAGGAGAACAGGGGGTGCCACGTCCCCCAGCTTGCTCTGCCCCACCAGATCAGCCTTGAGGCTCGAGCACATGCCACCCCAAGGATGTCTCCTGACCCATCCAAGCCATCAGGCTGGAGGTTGTGGCAGCGTGGGGCACGAGGCATGCATCGGCACACCGGGAAGGCAAAGCCTTTGGTACCCAGGCTGTGCCACCTTGCTGGGAGGAGAAAGGAGGGTGCCATGTCCCCAGGCTTGCTCTGCCTGGAAGCTCGAGCACGTGCCACCACAAGGATGTCCCCACCGTCCCCGGGGCTGCTGCCCAGGGCTGGAGGTCGTGGCAGTGTGGGGCACAAGATGGGCTGCAGTAGGAAGGGACATGGCTCCGCGGCGTCGGGAGGTGCCCTCCCTCTACCCGCTTGTCCTCCTGGCACAGGGCTTGCTCCTGTGCCCCCTCTCTCAGCATGCAGTCAGGGGGTGGGGGTGGGGGTGGGTCTGGCAGTGGGGATGGCAGGAAGGAGAGGACAGGGAAGAAGGAGGAAGGGATTGGGGCGCGGGAGGGACAGGGGGAGTCCTCTTGGCGCCAGCGCTCCGGAGGCGGAGCCGTGGGGGTGCTCCAGACGTCTCCGCGCCCGCCGGGGCCACCCTCTGCTGCTCCAACCTTCACGCTCCACGAGGCCAGCCTCCTCCTCCTCCTCCTCCTCCTCCTCCACCCTGGGGTTGAAGCCCTGGTCTCCTCCTCCTCATTCTCCTCCTCCTCCTCCTCCTCATCCTCCTCCTCCTCCTGCGGGACTTGCCCTCGTCCTCGCTCGTACCTCTTGTCCCCCTGAGCGTTCGACTCGTTCGGCTGCGTCCCAGCAGGTTGTAGGTCGGGGATATTGGCAAAGTCATCTTGCTCTGAGAGTCCCAAAACCAGGGATAACACCACCATCCGGCCTTCCCTGCCCGGGGGGGCCCCCCACGGGCAGCGGGAGAGAGAGAAAGAGAGAGAGGAGAGAACACAGCATCAGGCAGAGGACCTGCAGCAGAACCAGCAGAAGCAACCCCCTGCGGTCCCTTCAGCTGGGGGGCAAAGGGAGCCTGGATCTGCCTGCTGGCTCCTGCCTGAGAGGTGACGTCCAGGATGGGCACAAAGGGCTGTAGGGAGGAAGGTGTCAGCTCCAGTGAGGAGATCATCACCACCACCACCTCTCTCCTCCTCCTGGTCCAGGCAGGGAGGATGCTGAGGTCCTGCTGAGGTGGGAGAAGGTGCTTGGAGGGGTGAGAACATGCCCAGAGGAAGGAGAAGGTGTCCAGAAGAAGGAGAAGGTGCCCAGAGGGGTGAGCACATGCCCAGAAGAGGGAGAAGGTGGCCTGAGAGATGAGAAGGTGTCCAGAAGAAGGAGAAGGTGCTCAGAGGGGTGAGAAAGTGCTCAGAGGGGTGAGAAAGCACTCAGAGGGATCAGAAGGTGCCCAGACAGATGAGAACTTGTCCAGAGGAGGGAGCAGTTGGTCAGAGGAAGGAGAACATACCCGGAGGAATGAGAAGGTGTCCAGAGGAGGGAGATGGTGCCCAGAGAGATGAGAACATGCCCCGAGGGATGAAAATGTGTCCAGAGGCATGAGAACATGCTCAGAAGAGGGAGAACATGGCCAGAGGGAAGAGAACATGCCCAGAGGGATGAGAAGGTGTCCAGAAGAGGGAGATGGTGCCTAGAGGGATGAGAATGTGGCCAGAAGAGGGAGAAAGGTGTCCAGAGGGATGAGAAGGTGTCCAGAGGAGGGAGGAGGTGGCCAGAGGGATGAGAACATGCCCAGATAGCTTAGAAGGTGTCCAGAGGGATGAGAAGGTGTCCAGAGGAGGGAGGAGGTGGCCAGAGAGATGAGAACATGCCCAGATAGCTTAGAAGGTGGCCAGAGGGATGAGGTGTCCAGAGGAGGGAGGAGGTGGCCAGAGGGATGAGAACATACCCAGATAGCTTAGAAGGTGTCCAGAGGGATGAAAACATGCCCAGAGGGATGAGAACATGCCCAGAGGGATGAGGAGGTGGCCAGAGGGATGAGAAGGTGGCCAGAGGGATGAGAAGGTGACCAGAGGGATGAGGAGGTGACCAGAGGGATGAGAACATGCCCAGAGGGATGAGAAGGTGGCCAGAGGGATGAGAGGCTGCCCATGGGGATGAGAAGCTGCCTGGAAGGGCTGGGAACAAGGGACAAGAAGAAGGGAATGAGGTCCCAGCATCCTTCCCTGGAGGAGGAGGAGCTGGTGGCACCGTGGCTGAAGCTCTTTGCCGTCCCCTGGCCGCGCTGGCCCGGCCTCCCCGGGGCCTGGAAGCGCACTCACGCCGCGGCGCCGGGGAAGCAGGCGGGAGGGGAAGCGGAGGGCAGGGCAGAAAGCAAAGTTAATGGCTCGGGAAAGCAGCAGTGGTGGGAAATGGCAGAGGCTCCCCCGTGGGGAAGTGGGACAGGGCTGCTCTCCCCACCACCAATTAAGGCTGGAAGCGGTGCCAGGGCTGGGTAAACAGGGAGGAAGGCGCCCCTGGGGATGGCTAATGAGCTCCAGCTCCACGTGGAGGGAGTGGAGCCGGAGAGGAAGCTCTCGGTGGGAAAGGGCAGAGCCAAGGACGGCACCGACTGGTTAGTGAGGAAGAGTGGGGGTCATGCCCAGGGCTGGAGCAGCTGGGAGGAGACACCCCCAAGGGTGCTCCTGCCTGTCAGGACCTGAGCACTGCCTCTCCCAGGAGGCAAGGGGAGAGCAGGAGGATCCTGAGGAGGATAGAAGAGCTTGGGGGCAGGGGGGGGATGACAGTGGCTCCTGGGGGGAGTCCCAGTGTCACATGCTGAGTGCTGGTGGCAGCACGGGACTCAGCTTAGCCCTGGGTGGTGGAGGTTTGATGCAGGAGATAGGGTTAAGCCAGATTAAAGATCACAGGACTCTGAAGGCAGCCTGACAGGCAGCGATATCGGGGCTGAACAGACTCCCACCCCCCTGCACAGGGGCCACCAGAAGCGGGGCTGCCCCCTCTGTCACCACCTCCCTGGGGCAGTGTCCCTCCTCGGGGGCCATGCTGGTGCCCGTCCCATGGGCTGGGGCATCCCTAAAGCAGCCCTGAGCACCCACACAGGCTGGGACAAAGCAAAGTGGGGGAGTGTGTAAGAACCTTCCCTGAGTCCCCCCGGGCTGGGTGAGACACCCTTGCACCCCTTGGTGGGGCTGGATGGGACCTGGCTCTTCCCACACCCCTGGGGAGCGTTTGGCCATGGTGGTGATGGCTGAGAGGCTCTGCCGGGGTGAGTGAAGGAGAGCAGGGAGCAATGGGGTGAGGAATGGGGAGAGCAAAGTGGGGGAGAGAGCAAAGGAGAAAGCAGAAGAGAAAGGAGAGGAGAGAGGATGAAATAGCAGAGGAAAGAGCAGAGATATATGAGGAGAGAAAAGGAGAGAGCAAAGGAGATGAGAAGTGGGGAGAGTGTGGGGAAGAGAAAGGGGGAGAGAAATGAGATTAGAGGAGTAATTGAGAGAGGAATTAAGACAGCAGAGGAGAAAGCTGAAAAGAGAGCAGTGGGGAGAGCAGAGGGGAGAGCAGAGCAGAGAGCAATGGGGAGAACAGAGCAGAGAGCAATGGGGAGAGCAGAACAGAGAGCAATGGGGAGAACAGAGGAGACAGCAATGGGAAGAGCAGAGGAGAGAGCAGAGGAGAAAGCAATGGGGAGAGCAGAGGAGATAGAATGGGGAGAGGAGAAGAGAGAGCAGAGGATACAGCAATGGGGAGAGCAGAGGGGAGGAGGGAGCAATGGGAAGAGCAGTGGAGAGAGCAATGGGGAGAGCAGAGGAGAGAGCAGAGGAGAGAGCAGTGGGGAGAGCAGAAGTGCACACAGTGGGTAGATCAGAAACAAGCAGAGGTGAGAGCAATGGAGAGGGAAAAAGGGAAAGCAAAGAGGAGAGCAGAGCAGAGGAGAGAGCAGCGAGCAGAGCGCAGAGAGCAGCAGCTGCACACTTACAGGAAGGACTTCATGTCCAAGCCACGGTTGCGGATCTGCCCCACCACATGGTCCCAGCTGCCGGGGTTGGAGCCGCTCCGGCCGCCGGCCGTCGGGTGCTTGGAGCCGGCGGTGCCGCCCGGGCGCGTTTGGCCGCCGCCGCCGCCACCACCGCGGGGAGCCCGGGGGTTGGTGGCACCGGTGGTGGAGGAGCCGCTGTGGGCCTGGAGGTGCCCCAAGCTCTGGCTGGTGGTGGGCTGGCTGTGGTTGGCGCGTTGGTGGTGTTGGCTGAGGGGCTGCTGGAGACTTTGCTGGCGCATGAGCGTGCGGGGCCTCTGGCATTTGGGGTCTCCTGCTGAGGTGGGGATATACTCAAGGGTAGTGGCTGTGGACAAGGTGGAGTCCTCGAAACTTAGGGAGAGGAAGGGCAGAGGAGAGGAGAGAAAGGAGAAGAAGGTGAAGGGGCAAAATTGGAGGAAGGAAAAGAAGAGCGTTAGAGAGAAGATGCCCCAGCGGAGGGAGCGCTCCGGCAGCGCCCAGCGGATGCAGCCAGCACTTCTTCTGCCTCTCGGCCGCGGCTCGGGCTCGCCGAGGACGCGGGGCTCTCGCCTCGCCGCCATCTCACCCGGGCGCCCCGCCGTGCCAGCCTTGGCCCCCCGGCACCCAGGTGGTCAATGGGGATGGGGCCGGGTGCCCTCCCGCCGCCCCGGTGCGCAGCCGGAGCCTTCCCGGCACCGCCAGCCGACCTGGTTGCCTGCGAGCTAATTAGGGCTGCTGCGTGAAGGCGAATCCCTGGTGCCCGCTCACGTGCTGCCAGCCAGCCCGGCCCCGGCCCCAGCCCCAGCCCCAGCCCCAGCCCCAGCCCCAGCCCACTCCCTCCCAGTCCAGCACCCAGCCACCAGCACCGCCGCGGCTCAGCGCGCCCCCTTTTGCCGGGGCTGGGGGGGGGGGGCTGAGGGGGTCCGGCAGCGAGGGAGGGGCTGAGCTGGCCGCGGCTGGGAGACGCCACCAAGCTGGGTGTGCCCAGGGCCATGCCAGGCTGCCAGCAGAGTGGGATCCCAGTCCCTGGGTGATGGGCTGGGGAGATGCAGAGAGAGCTCCAGCGTGGGCCAGCTTTGTCTGGTCAACAGAGAGAGAAGAGCAGGCGGGAGGCCGGTGGAGGAAGCGGCGGTGCCATCACTGGCTCATGCAGCCAACCCCACAGGGGGGTAGTGGCACATGCATGGCACAGCCCATGCAGCCAGGCACAGCGCCGGTGCCCGCGGCAGCCTGCAAAGCTCACGGCCGTGAGGCCAAGGAGTCCAACCAGCCTGGCAAAAGCCCTTGAAGACCCTCACTGCCCTGCCTGACACCGGGCAATCACCTTGAGCAGCAGCCACCAACCTTACCCTGGTCCCCGTGCCACCCAGGGCCGGGCAGGGCGCCGGTTGAAACCATGTGGCAAAGCTGTGCCATCGTGCAACGCCAGCAGCGAGGGACAGAGAGGGAGGGGTGGGGAAGGATAAATAGCTCAAAACAACAACAACAACAAAAAAAAAGAGGTGAAGGAGGAGTGAAAAGTGAGAGAGAGAGAGAGAGAGAGGAGGGTGAGGTGGGGAGGGAAGAGGAGAGGAGGGGAGAGCTGGGACGGATCCGGGCTGAGGGGAGGTGGGGCACTGCCACCCCCCGCGGTGTCTGCCGCCGACCTGCTTTCGCTTTCCTATCGAATCCTAAATTAGTTCCATTTACAACCTCCCAGTCGCAGGGAACTAAATCTGGCTCCTCTCGGCCCCCTGCCAGCCGGAGGCGCGAGCTCCTGCCAGCGCTGTGCCAGGCGGCAGCTCGCCCTGCCCGTGCCAGCCCCGCTGCCACCGGGACCAGGGGAGGGGGACAGCAGCTGGACCCTCACCATGGCCCCCATCAACGCCCTCAAACCCGACGGCTCTGCACAGAAGGGATCACACAGAACCCCAGCACGGTGAGGGGCTGGAAGGGAGCTCTGGAGGCCACCCAGCCCCAGCCCCCTGCCCCAGCAGGGCACCCCCAGCAGCTTGCCCAGCAGCGCAGTGCCCAGGGGGGGTTGCCAGCTCTCCACACAAGGACACCCCACAACCTCTCTGGGCAGCCTGCTCCAGGCCTCCAGCACCCTCACCCCAAACAACTTTCTCCTCAGCTTCAGAGGCAACCTCCTGCCTGCCACTTTGTGCCCTCTGCCCCTTGGCCTGGCCCTGGGCACCACTCAGCAGAGTCTGGCCCCAGCCTCTTGCCCCCCCCAGCTCCTTTAGCTCTTGCTGAGCATTGCTCAGCTGCCCTCTGGGGCTGCTCTTCTGTAGGCTCTCAGCCCCAGGGCTCTCAGCCTTTGCTCCTCACAGAGCTGCTCCAGGCCCCTCAGCACCTTCAGAGCCTGCCCTGGGCTCTCTCCAGCAGTTCCCAGGCTCTCTGGAGCTGGGGAGCCCAGAGCTGGAGCCAGGACTGCAGCTGTGGCCTGAGTGGGGCAGAGTAGAGATGGAGAAGAACCTCCCTGGTCCTGCTGGCCACACTCTTCTTCATGCCCACACTGCCAGGTCCTTCTCCTTGGAGCTGCTTCTCAGCAGGTCAGTCCTGCCCTGTACTGGTGCAGGGGGTTTGCCCTCCCCAGGCTCAGGAGCTGTCCTGGTTGAACCTCATGAGGTTCAGCTCATGAATTCACTCACTTCTCTTCAACCCCTCACTCAAGCCTCCACCCTGGCCAGTTCAGATGGACATGGAGACACCAAAAGGCAGGAAGCTTTGCAGGTAGCTTCCACATCCCCTTAACCCTGCCCTCACCAACTGGGAGCATCCCAGTGCTCCCAGTCCATCCATTATCCACCTGCCCAGCTACCAGCCAGGACAGCAGAGCCTGTCCCCTCACCAGCACTGTCCCAGCCTTCATGGGACAGAGGCTCTGAGCCATCCTTCCCCCATCCCACCAGAACACTGCAGGATCCCAGGGGGTTTTCACTCCACCACCAAGCCTGGATAAGGCTGAAGGCTGCTCCCTCTCTTCCTCACCTCTCCTTTTTGCCCCCCCACTAGCCAAGTCCACCAGCACAACACCCAGCAGGTGACCATGGCTCCAAACTGGAGACACCCCCCAGTCTTTGGTGCTCCAGGAGGCATTTGGGATGTGCCCATGGCAGCAGGGGTGGCTTTTCCCTTTGGAAAGGTTTTCTCAGAGCCTTTGCCATCACCAGCAGCCTCTCCAAGGGTGCCAGTTCTGGGACCAGCAGAACCAGCAGAGACCAGAGAGGCAGGACGGAGCCCACGGCCACTAAATCCCCATCACCTCCTTCAGCAGAGCTCTGGTGGCCTCCAGCAGGGGTGGGTGACACCCAGAGCCTCACCCAAGCATCCCTGTGTGCCACAGCTCTGCTTTCCTCCCCTCCCTGCATCTGATGAATGCCTGATTTGGGGCTGGTGGAGCTCCAAGTGAGGTGCCAGTGCCAGGTCTGGGGGTTGTGCCATGGGTCAGGGGAGTACCACAGAGGGAGAAGGCTGGTGATGCCCCCACACCACCAAGATGGGGACATGGGAGAGCAGCCAGCAGCTCCTGCCTTTGGGGCATCACCAAGATGATGCCCTGTGCCCCAGGGAGCCTCACTGACAATCACAGAGCCATCGAGGCTGGGTAAAACTCTCTGAGATCCTCAAGTCCAGACTTCAACCCAACACCACCATGGGCACCAAACCATGGCCCCAGGTGCCATGTCCACATGCTTCCTGAACACCTGCAGGGATGGTGACACCACCACCTCCCTGGGCAGCCTGTCCCAGTGCTTGACCACTCCTGCAGCAAAGAAATGTTGTCCTCCTGTCCAGTCCAAGCTTCCCACCAGCTGTCCATGTGGTGGACAGCAACCAAAGCTGCTTGAGCCTTACAGCTGCCTCCTGAACCAAATGCTACCAAGAACCTCTTGTCATGGGCTGGGGAATGGCTTAAAGAATCAGAGGATTGGACTCTGGAATCCTGGACTTTGGACACCTGGAATACTGGGCTGGTTTGGACCTCTCATTCCAAGGACACTGAGGAGCTGGAGCAGGTCCAGAGGAGGGCAGTGAAGCTGGGGAAGGGTCTGGAGAACAGGGCTGGGGAGGAGCAGCTGAGGGAGCTGGGGGTGTTGAGCCTGGAGCAAAGGAGGCTGAGGGGAGAGCTTCTGGCTCTCTGCAGCTCCCTGCAAGGAGGCTGCAGCCAGGTTGGGTTCTTCTCTCTAGTATGGGGTGAGAGGGAATGGCCTCAAGTTGCCCTAGGGGAGGTTTACAGGAACACAGGATGTCAGGGGTTGGAAGGGACCTCTGAAGATCATTGAGTCCGACCCCCCTGCCAGAGCAGGGCCATAGAACCCAGCACAGGGCACACAGGAACACATCCAGATGGGGCTTGGAAGGCTCCAGAGCAGGAGACTCCACAACCTCTCTGGCCAGCCTGCTCCAGGGCTCTGGGAGCCTCACAGTGAAGAAATTCCTCCTCCTGTTGAGGTGGAGCCTCCTGTGTTGGAGTTTCCATCCATTGCCCCTTGTCCTGTCACAGAGTGCAGCTGAGCAGAGCCTGTCCCCTCCCTCCTGACCCCCAGCCCTCAGCTATTGATAGGCATTGATCAGATCCCTCTCAGTCTTCTCCTCTGCAGACTGAGCAGCCCCAGGGCTCTCAGCCTCTCCTCACAGGGCAGTGCTGCAGTCCCTTCAGCATCCTCACAGCCCTCCCTTGGTCTCTCTCCAGCAGATCCCTGTCCCTCCTGAACTGGGGAGCCCAAAACCGGAGGCAATATCCCAGGCGTGGCCTCACCAGGGCAGAGTGAAGGGGGAGGAGAACCTCCCCCCATCTGCTGGCCACATCCCACTGGCCCTCTTGGCCACCGGGGCACCCACGGGAGAGCTTCTCATCCACCAGCACTCCCAAGGTCCTTCCTCCAGGGGGCTGCTCTCCGGCGGCTCTCCTCCTAACCCTGCGCCGGGTATTTTTTTTTGCCGTGCCAAGCCCCCGTAAGGTTCTCAACTCACTTGGACAGGCTGAGCTTCCCTGCGGCCAAGTGACTCTGCACCGTGTGCCAGCGGCCCCGTGCCACCTTCCCCGTGCCAGGCTCGCTGTGGGCAGAGACGCTGCTCCTCAGGCCGTCCTCGCCGAGCCGCTGCTTCTCCCCGGGCCGAGCGTGGCGGTCCCCGGCCAACCCCGCGGCCGCCGACGCCGTCAGCTTGGCTCCCGATAACAGAGAGCCACTGGGGCCGGGTCGGCGGCCGGACAAACCCCCCAGGACGGACGGACGGACAGGACAGGACAGGACGGGACGGGACGGGGCGGGACGGGACGGGACGGATGAGGAAAGGTTAAGGGGAAGCCGTCGATAGGAGGACAAAAGGGGGGAGGGCGAGGAGAAAAAGCCGGAGCGGGACGGACGGACAAGACGGACAGACAGACAGAGAGAGAAAGAGAGAAGTCAGCGCTGCCAGCAACATAAAAAGAAGAGAGGGGGGAAGGGGTGGTCCTGGTGTTGGGAAGGGGGTGCCTGGGTGGCCTTGGTCTTGGTGAGTCCATCCAAAATAAAGAGAGGAGGAGGGTGGGAAAGGGATCAAGGGGGGACACACACCCCACTTGCTGGCAATCCAGCCCTGGGGGGGAGGGGGGGGCAACCCAGTCCCACTCCAAGGTGGGTGGCCCCCAACGTGCAACCCCGTCCTGCACCACCCCCAAGCATGATGAGGGCTTGGATGAGATTCAGAGAGGCACAGCAGGGGTCGGGTTGGAAGGGACCTTGAAGACCCTCTAGTGCCAACCCCTCCCTGCCACGGGCAGGGACACCTCCCACTAAGCCCAGGATGCTCAAGACCTCTACCCAAGGTGACCTGGAACCTCTCCAGGGAGGGAGCATCCCCAAACCTCCCTGGGCAACCTGTTTGAATGTCTCCCCAGCTCTTCGGGCTCCTTTCCAACCCAACCCATGCCCCTGTGTCTGTGTCTGACTGCTGGGGGCACATCTGCCCAGCTCTTCAGGCTCCTTTCCAACCCATGCCCCTGTGTCTGTGTCTGACTGCTGGGGGCATCTCTCCTTAGCTCTTCCAGCTCCTTTCCAACCCAACCCATGACATTGTGTCTAAGTCTGACTGCTGGGGGCATCTCTCCCCAGCTCTTCCAGCTCCTTTCCAACCCAACCCGTGCCCCTGTGTCTGTGTCTGACTGCTGGGGGCACATCTCCCTGGGTCTTCAAGCTCCTTTCCAACCCATGCCCCTGTGTCTGTGTCTGACTGCTGGGGGCACATCTCCCCAGCTCTTCAAGCTCCTTTCCAACCTATGCCCCTGTGTCTGTGTCTGACTGCTGGGGGCACATCTCCCCAGCTCTTCAAGCTCCTTTCCAACCCATGCCCCTGTGTCTGTCTCTGACTGCTGGGGGCACATCTGCCCAGCTCTTCAGGCTCCTTTCCAACCCAACCCATGCCCCTGTGTCTGTGTCTGACTGCTGGGGGCACATCTGCCCAGCTCTTCAGGCTCCTTTCCAACCCATGCCCCTGTGTCTGTGTCTGACTGCTGGGGGCACATCTGCCCAGCTCTTCAAGCTCCTTTCCAACCCATGCCCCTGTGTCTGTGTCTGACTGCTGGGGGCACATCTGCCCAGCTCTTCAAGCTCCTTTCCAACCCATGCCCCTGTGTCTGTGTCTGACTGCTGGGGGCACATCTCCCCAGCTCTTCAAGCTCCTTTCCAACCTATGCCCCTGTGTCTGTGTCTGACTGCTGGGGACACATCTCCCCAGCTCTTCAGGCTCCTTTCCAACCCATGCCCCTGTGTCTGTGTCTGACTGCTGGGGGCACATCTGCCCAGCTCTTCAGGCTCCTTTCCAACCCAACCCATGCCTCTGTGTCTGTGTCTGACTGCTGGGGGCACATCTCTCCCCAGCTCTTCCAGCTCCTTTCCAACCCAACCCATGCCCTTGTGTCTGTGTCTGACTGCTGGGGACACATCTCCCCAGCCCTTCAGGCTCCTTTCCAACCCAACCCATGCCCCTGTGTCTGTGTCTGACTGCTGGGGGCACATCTGCCCAGCTCTTCAAGCTCCTTTCCAACCTATGCCCCTGTGTCTGTGTCTGACTGCTGGGGGCACATCTCCCCAGCTCTTCAGGCTCCTTTGCAACCCAACCCATGACCTTGTGTCTGTGTCTGACTGCTGGGGGCACATCTGCCCAGCTCTTCAGGCTCCTTTCCAACCCAACCCATGCCCCTGTGTCTGTGTCTGACTGCTAGGGGCACATCTCCCTGGGTCTTCAAGCTCCTTTCCAACCCAACCCATGCCCCTGTGTCTGTGTCTGACTGCTGGGGGCACATCTCCCTGGGTCTTCAAGCTCCTTTCCAACCCATGCCCCTGTGTCTGTGTCTGAGTGCTGGGGGCACATCTCCCTGGGTCTTCAAGCTCCTTTCCAACCCATGCCCCTGTGTCTGTGTCTGCTGGGGAGGGGGGGACACCACGACACAAACCACAACCCCCACCCCCCCACTTTCCTTTCCACCCTCCCTCCCCCCCTTACCACCTCTCCCCTCCCCCCCTAACCCTTGGCAGAAGGAGGGGTTGCTCGTCTCCATGGGGCCGCCCATGGGGGGTGGAGTGTGTGGGAGGAGCGAGGAGCCGGAGGAAGAAGGGTGGGGGGGGAGGCAGGAGGAGGATGAAGAAGAGGAGGAAGTGTGGCGGAGGAAGGCGAGTGGGTGCTGCCCGTGTGGGGGTGTGGGGGGAAGCCAAGGCGGCGAGGAGGAGACTCACTTGAGGGAAAGGCGCGGGTCGCCGTAGGGAGCGTAAGGAGAAATGTTTAGGATAAACTCCTTGGGAGGGTAGGAGCTCCATTTCTGCTGCACTGTGTTGTCATTGTTATTCCAAAAGTCTCTGTCTAGATCGCTACGGAGGAGGTCGGAGACCATAAAGAAGAAAACAAAGGGAAGAGAAGGGGGGGAAAAAAAAAAAATGACCCAAACCCCTCCCCCCCCCCCCGGCAAAAAAAAAAAGCAACAAGAAACCGACCCCGAACCACAGCCCCAAAGCGAAGGGAAGTAGGAAAGAAGCTGAATTCCTGTGGGGGGAAAAGGGGGGAGAGGAAAAAAAAACATCTCCTGCTGAACCCTCCCCCCGGCCCCCCCTCCCCATCCCCTCCCGACCCCCCCCCCCCCCCCCCCCGCACACACAGCAAACCCAGCCCCAAAGCCTCCAGCCCCGGAGCGCTGGGATCCTGTGGAGAGAGCTGGGGCCGCGGTGCTGCCCACCCCGCGGAGCCGGCCACGGACACACGCACACACACACGGACAGACAGACGGATGGACGGAGCGGGGAGCGGCTGTGGAGAGACAGGGGAGGGAGGCTGGGGAGGAGAAGGAGGGCGGTGAGGGGTTAGAGAGGTGCCGGGAGGCGTGGGGCTGGGCGGGGGGTGCCCGGCGAGGGGGTCTGGGTGCCCCTGGCACCTGGGTCTGGGTGCCCCTGGTACCTGTGTCTGGGTGCCCCTGGCATGCATCTGCATCCTTGGCACTGTGACCATGTGTCCCTGGCACAGGTGTCTGTGTGTCCCCATCAGGTGTGTCTGTGTGTCCCCATCACAGGTGTGTCTGTGTGTCCCTGGCACAAGTGTGTCTGTGTGTCCCCATCAGGTGTGTCTGTGTGTCCCTGGCACAGGTGTGTCTGTGTGTCTGTGCCACAGGTGTGTGTGTCCCCATCAGGTGTGTCTGTGTGTCCCTGGCACAGGTGTGTCTGTGTGTCTGTGCCACAGGTGTGTGTGTCCCCATCAGGTGTGTCTGTGTGTCTGTGCCACAGGTGTCTGTGTGTCCCCATCAGGTGTGTTTGTGTGTCCCCATCACAGGTGTGTCTGTGTGTCCCCACCAGGTGTGTCTGTGTGTCTGTGCCACAGGTGTGTCTGTGTGTCCCCACCAGGTGTGTCTGTGTGTCTGTGCCACAGGTGTGTCTGTGTGTCCCCACCAGGTGTGTCTGTGTGTCTGTGCCACAGGTGTGTGTGTCCCCATCAGGTGTGTCTGTGTGTCCCTGGCACAGGTGTGTCTGTGTGTCTGTGCCACAGGTGTGTGTGTCCCCATCAGGTGTGTCTGTGTGTCCCTGGCACAGGTGTCTGTGTTTCCCCATCAGGTGTGTCTGTGTGTCCCTGTCACAGGTGTCTGTGTTTCCCCATCAGGTGTGTCTGTGTGTCTGTGCCACAGGTGTCTGTGTGTCCCTGTCACAGGTGTCTGTGTCCCCACCAGGTGTGTCTGTGTGTCCCTGGCACAGGTGTCTGTGTTTCCCCATCAGGTGTGTCTGTGTGTCTGTGCCACAGGTGTGTGTGTCCCCATCAGGTGTGTCTGTGTGTCCCCATCACAGGTGTGTCTGTGTGTCCCTGCCACAGGTGTCTGTGTGTCCCCACCAGGTGTGTCTGTAGGTCCTCTCCTCCTGGGCAGCCGGGTGCTGGAGGCGGTCGCTGCTTGCTCGCCCATGCTGCTGCCACATCCTTGCAGAGCCCTCCAGGTGCCCTCTTGCAGGCTGCCAGCACTGCCTCCAGCAAGCCCAGGCTGAGCTTCCTGCCAGAGGCTGGGGTGCTGAGCAGCGCCCTGCTGGCCCTGGAGAACTCGAGGGTCCACCCCTGCCCAGCCCTCCCAGCCCTCCTCGCTGCCCACCTGCGGCTCTGGCCTGAGCCTGGCTGCGTGGAACCTGCTGGAGCTGGGAAGGAAGGGCTGCAAGTGCTGTGCCTGTGAGGAAAGGAGGTGCCCCCTCCTCCAGTCCCAACTGGGCACAGCCACCCCCGAGGGAGCCCCAGGTGCCTGCACCCTGATATCACCCTGGGCAGGTTGCTCCAGGTAGGGGAGTGGTGGTCCAGCCCTGGCTCCTCCCAAGAGCCCTGGGAGTGTGCCAGGGGGTGTAGGGGACTGAGCTGGAGCTGGGGTGCCCAGAAAAGGCTCAGCTGGCTGCCAGCTCCTTACCCAGCAGCAGGAGGTGTGCCAACCACCTCCACCCTCCACATGCCCACTGGCCACGGTCTGCAGAGCTGTGCCAAGGGGCCAGGCACGGCTCCAGTGGCAGGGCTTGGGCTCTGCACCTCTGGGCACAACTTGCTGAGGTGCCCATGGCCCCAGCCAGCCATGCCCACAGCTTGGTGGGCAAGCCAGGAGGGGCACCCAGAGCCCTGTCAGCTCTGCCTGTCTCCTGCAGAGCCTCTCCCACTGGGGCTGGAGGTACCTGGGGGCAACTCTGCCGTGACCGAGGGGACCAGGCAGCCACAGGAGGAGTGGGGGATGGCACAGCAGTAGGGACCACCCATTGCTTGGTCTTCCTGGGCAAGCAGCTGCTGCCAAGCTCGCTCTGCCAGGGCTGGGCATCAGCCTTCATCATGGGCAGCAGGGGGCTGGGCACCTTTGTCCCCAAGAAGGGACCTCCCAGCTGCCAGTGGGGACGGCACCCATCCAGCTCGTGTCCCCCGAGCTCGCCGTGGTGCTGAGCAGGCTGTGGCCGTGCCAGCCCTGTGGGCACAGAGGCTCCTGCTGCCACAGCCCCCCTGCACCTTTGTCCCCCTTCAAGCCTGGCACCTACTTGATGGTTTTCTTCTCACTGCGGCCTCGGCTGGAGTCTGGGGTCCCTACGGTCTCCAGGGAAGTCTTGTAACGCTTCCCCTGCTGGGAGGAAGAGGAGGGGGAAGGGGGGGAGGAAGAGGGGAAGGAAGTGGGGGAGGAAGGGAAGGGAAGGGAAGGGAAGGGAAGGGAAGGGAAGGGAAGGGAAGGGAAGGGAAGGGAAGGGAAGGGAAGGGAAGAGGGAGAGGAGAGGGAGAGGAGAGGGAGAGGAGAGGGAGAGGAGAGGGAGAGGAGAGGGAGAGGAGAGGGAGAGGAGAGGGAGAGGAGAGGGAGAGAAGAGGGAGAGGGAGAGAAGAGAAGAGGGAGAGGGAGAGAAGAGAAGAGGGAGAGAAGGAGGAGAAGGGGAAGGGGAAAAGGCAAAGAACGAGGGAAAGGGAGAGAAGGAGAAGCGAGTCAGTGTGTGGCCAGGAGACTCCCAGCACAGCCCAGAGCATCCCAGCCAAGAGCGAGGATGGGAGAAGTTCCCCTGGGTTTTCCTCCTTACCCCTCACAGCTCCCCCCCCCCCCCCCCCCCCCCCCCCCAGTTCTTCCCCCTTGTTCCCCCTGTAGTTGCCAGGCTCCATCCCAGCACACATCAGCATCCCCTGGCAGAGACGCTGCTCAGACACTGCTGTGGCCACCCTGGCACCACCCCTGGGAGGCTGGAGGGCAGAGGGGGAGCTCTGTGTGTGTGTGTGTCCCCCCCGCCAGGACAGAGCAGCAGCCACCACCTGCCTACCCTTCTGTGAGCTCACTGGGGTGGGGGCAAGCAGGTAATTTTAGGACTAATTGAAGCTGGATTAATTGAGTTCACCTTCCCCAGTGAAAGGCAGGAGCTGCCATATGCTAATGAAGCAGGAGCTGGCGCCGAACTGGGGCTCCTAATCAGGGCACCTCCGATGGCAGGTTCAGCCTGTGCCGCTCTGCTCCCAGCCAGGGAGGCCAAGGGCCCAATTAAGGCCAATTAGCCACCAATTAGGAGCAGAAGGTGCTCCACGCAGCTGCGAGGGGCGGGGGGAGGAAAGCAGCCGAGGTGGGCTCGGAGCAGGCTGAGGTCGTGGATCAGCCACCCCGCTGCTGCTGCTGCTGCTCCTGCAGCTGCGAGGGGGTTGCCCGTCAGCTGGAGGGGAGCTGTGCCTTCTCCTCCCCCCCAGCCACGTCCCCTGGGCTCAGAGCTGGCTCCCTGGCAGCGAGGAGTCCAAGGGCTGCCTCCACCCTCAGCGTGGGACGGCCACAGGCTTGTCCTGCCGGCAGCTGCAGGGTTGCAGGACACCCCTGGGCTACTCCTGGTGGCATGTTGGACCTCCTTGGATGGCCATGGACTGATCCTGCCAGGATCTGCTGGGGTGCTGGACCTCCTTAGACATCCCTGGGCTACTCCTGGTGGCATGTTGGACCTCCTTGGATGGCCATGGACTGATACTGCCAGGATCTACTGGGGTGCTGGACCTCCTTAGCTGCCTCTGGACTACTCCTGGTGGCATGTTGGACCTCCTTGGGTGGCCATGGACTGATACTGCCAGGATCTGCTGGGGTGCTGGACCTCCTTAGACACCCCTGGGCTACTCCTGGTGGCCTCTTGGACCTCTTTGGATGTCCATCAGCTAATCTTAGCAAGATCTGCTGGCATGCTGGACCTCCTTAGACACCCCTGGACTGATCCTGGTGGCATGTTGGACCTCCTTGGATGTCCATCAGCTAATCCTAGCAAGATCTACTGGCATGCTGGACCTCCTTAGCTGCCTCTGGACTACTCCTGGTGGCATGTTGGACCTCCTTGGATGTCCCTGGACTGATACTGCCAGGATCTGCAGGGATGACCAACCTCTCTGGAAGCCCATAGGCCAATCCTGCTGGCACCTGCAGGATGCTGGGCTTCCTTGGATGCCCACAGGCTCGCCCTGGAGGCAGTCAGCCTCCAACCCAGCCTTGTCCCCAGCTGGCCATGGCACAGGGCTCATGAGGACATGGGAGCAGAAGCTGCTGGCCCCCACTCTGCCAGCCCTAGCCAGGCTGGTGCTGCTGGGCACAGACTGGGGCCAGCCCAGCAGCCTTCCAGGAGCTTTGGCTGTGTTCCCCCACAGCCCTTCCAGCTCTGTGAGCTGTCAAGGCTCAGCCAGGCTGTGCCTGTCCCCAGCCTGAACACCTCTTCCTTGCCAATTTACACTTCTTTGATCCCCTGCCAGCTTTGCCCTTCAGCACTAAACCTTCTCCTCCTTGGTGCTCAACCCTCTGCCAACCTCCTACCCATCCCTGGATGGCACCAGCTAGGTTTGGAAGCTCCTTCCCACCTCCGTGGCAGCTCCCTCTGCCTCTGTGCTGCCTCATCCTTGATGGGCATCCCCCCCCTCTCCTCTTCCCATGGGATTGTTGTCTTCCCACAGCTTGGGAGGAGCCACTAGAAACCCTGGGCTGGGCATCTCCCACCCAGGAGCATCCACCAGCACCTCAGTGCCTGACCCAGATTTGAGTGTGATGGTGGAGGAACTGTGGCAGCACCCAGGGGCAGTGGAGGAAGAGGAAGGAATCAGGGCAGGAAGCAGCCAAGCCAAAGACCTCCCTGCCATGGTGGGGCTCTCCTCACAGGGCTGTGCTCCAGACCCCTCCCCAGCCTCATTGCCCTTCTCTGGACACCTTCCAGCATCTCAATGTCCTTCTTAAGCTGAGGGGCCCAGAACTGGACACAGGACTCAAGGTGTGGCCTAAGCAGTGCTAAGCACAGGGCACAATGACCTCCCTGCTCCTGCTGGCCACACTCTTCCTGCTGCAGGCCAGGATGCCCTTGGCCTTCTTGGCCAGCTGGGCACACTGCTGGCTCCTGTTCAGCTGCTGTCCACCACTACCCCCAGGTCCCTCTCTGCCTCCAGCCTGTAGCTCTGCCTGGGGTTGCTGTGGCCGAAGTGCAGCCCCCGGCACTTGGACTCATTCAGTGCCATCCTGTGGCGCTCTGCCCAGCCTGGCAGGGTCCCTCTGCAGAGCCCTCCTACCCTCTACGAGGTCCCCAGCTGCCCCCAGCTGGGTGCCAGGCGCAGTGCCCCCCTCCAGCCCCGGGGCAGCACTTACCAGCTTGCGCTGGCACCACTGGCAGATGCCGCAGAGGACGATGGTGGCACTAAGGCTGACGGTGATGATGGCTGACACCAGGAGGACGTCACGGGAGGGAGACCCTGCTGGGGCAGCAAAGCAGAGTCACCACTCAGAGAGGAGGGGGCACTGGAGGGGGAGGGGGGGTCGCGGCTCCCCGTGCCCGAGGTGCCAGCAGCGTGGAGGTGACCGGCACCCACCGAGAGCTGGGCGAGGACAGCGAGAGTAAAGAGGTGGGGGGAGGGGGGCACGGGCCAGCTGACAGGTGCCAGCCCCACCACACCACCCTGCCTGGCACAGCTTGGGAGTTGCCTGAGCTGGGAAAGCCCTCTGAGACCGCCAGGTGCAACCATCAGCCCAGCAGCACCACCGCGGGCGCTGAGCCCTGTCCCCAGGGAGGTGCCGTGGCCACAGGCTTCTCTGCCACCCCCCTGGGCAGCCTGTGCCACTGCCAGACACCCCACCCCCGCCAGCCCAGCTCTGGCTTCCCAGTGGCATGTCCTGGGCTCCAGCTGCTCCCCAGGAGCTCAGCTGGGGGCAGAACAAAGGTTTTAATCTCTGGGGCACCCTGGCAGAGCTGGCAGGTCCTGCAAAGGGCACAGCCTCCCCAGCAGCTTCCCACAGCTTCTGCCACAGCCAGGCCACCAGGCTGCTGCTTTGGGGCCCTTCCCCTTCCCCTTTTCCTTCCCCTTCCCTTTTTCCCTTCCCCTTCCCATCACTTACCCATCCTATCACCTTCCCCATCCTCTTCCCTTACCCCTTTCTCTTCCTCTTCTCTTTCCCCAACCCATTTCCCTTCCCCATCCCTTCCCCTTCCCCCTTCCCTTTCCTCTTTCCCTTTCCTCTTTCCCTTCCTCCTTGCCTTCCTATTTCCTATCCTTTCCCCATGCCTTCCTCATCCTTTCACCTTTTCCTTCCTCTTCCTCTTTTCCTTCCTCTTCTCTACCTCTTCCCTCTTTGCTTCCCCTTTCTCTTCCCAATCCCCATCCCTTCTCCATCTCCACCTTCAGCCCTTGCCCATCCTTTCAGGGTGTCCTCACTATCCAGCACAGCCCCCAAGCCATGGCCACATTGTCCCCATGACCCCCAGCACAGTGTCCCCAGCACCAAGCTCATAGCCACACTGTCCCCATGCTGTCCCCAGCACCAAGCCATGGCCACACTGTCCCCATGCTGTCCCCAGCACCAAGCCATGGCCACACTGTCCCCATGCTGTCCCCAGCACCAAGCTCATGGCCACACTGTCCCCATGCTGTCCCCAGCACCAAGCCATGGCCACACTGTCCCCATGCTGTCCCCAGCACCAAGCTCATGGCCACACTGTCCCCATGACCCCCAGCACAGTGTCCCCAGCACCAAGCCATGGCCACACTGTCCCCATGCTGTCCCCAGCACCACGGCAGGGTGACCCTAAGGTGGCTCTGGGGGTGGTGGGGTCCAGCAGGGCCCCCAAGCCCAGCTCACCCCCCTTCCCTGGCAGGCCCCCTTGCTGTGGCACCCCAGAGGCAGGTCTCCAGCCCGGGCTGGGGCCATGGGGCCAGTGGGGAGGGAGGTGGCCAGAGCAGCTCTGCTGGAGCCGTGCTGCACTATCAATACTAATCACTACTGATTAATAATTCATTTGCCCACAGCCCTTGTTGTTGTAAAGCCATTTGCCAGTGGCTGAAGGAGGAGGAGGTGGGGGGGGGGGGGGGGGGGCGCTAAGTACAGAGCAGCCTGAGCAGATGGCCTGGGACACAACCAGGTCCCCAGTGCCCCCAGTGCCACGCTCCCAGCCTGGCAGGAGCGGGGGTGAGGAAGAACCAGCAGCCTCCTGTTCTCCAGGGGAAAGAGAAAGAGATATAAAGGGGATGGGGCAGCAAAGAGGAGGTTAGGGAGGCCCTCAAAGAGCTGAGCAGCATGGAGAGGGGTGAAGATGGTCAAGGTGATGCTCAAGAAACATGTGGCCAGGGCATTTGGGGGCCATTTGGGTGGAGGGTTGGACACCTTCTCCATCCTTCTCCATCCCTTCTCCATCCCTTCTCCATCCTTCTTCATCCCTCTTCATCCATCCTTCTCCACCCATCTCCATCCTTCTCCATCCTTCTCCATCCCTTCTCCATCCCTTCTCCATCCCTTCTCCATCCTTCCTCCATCCCTTCTCCATCCTTCTCCATCCTTCTCCATCCCTTCTCCATCCCTTCTCCATCCCTTCTCCATCCTTCCTCCATCCCTTCTCCATCCCTTCTCCATCCTTCTCCATCCTTCTCCATCCCTTCTCCATCCCTTCTCCATCCTTCCTCCATCCCTTCTCCATCCCTTCTCCATCCTTCCTCCATCCTTCCTCCATGCCTTCTCCATCCCTTCTCCATCCTTCCTCCCTCCTTCCTCCATGCCTTCTCCATCCCTTCTCCAACTCTTCTCCAACTCTTCTCCATCCCTTCTCCATCTCTTCTTCATCCCTTCTCCATCTCTTCTTCATCCCTTCTCCATCCCTTTTCCATCCTTCCTCCATGCCTTCTCCATCTCTTCTCCAACTCTTCTCCATCCCTTCTCCATCCTGAGGAGCCTGTGTACAGTCCTCACTTAGCAACTGTTGCCTAGGAGGGAATTTGGGACCAACCCTTAATTTCAAACATTTATAAACCCAAGTGAGAGAGCTGCTGCTGGGGAGGGAGGAGGGGGGGGGGGGCATCTAAAGCAGCCTCTCTGGTGGAGGGGGGCTGGGACAGCCCCCACTTGGCATAGCCAGCTCTTGGAGGTGTGTGATCCCAAACAGCCCAGCTTTGTGCCTCCTTGGTGGCTTTGTGCCTCCTTGGTGGCTTTGTGCCTCCTTGGTGGCTTCATGCATCCTTTGTGGCCTTGTGCCTCCTTGGTGGCCTTGTGCCTCCTTGGTGGCTTTGTGCCTTCTTGGTGGCTTCATGCACCTTGGTGGTTTCATACATCCTTGGTGGCCTTGTGCCTCCTTGGTGGCTTTGTGCATCCTTGGTGGCTTTGTGCCTCCTTGGTGGCTTTCTGCACCTTGATACCTTCATTCATCCTTGGTGGCTTAGTTCACCTTGGTGGCTTCATGCATCCTTGGTGGCTTTGTGCCTCCTTGGTGGCTTCATGCATCCTTGGTGGCTTTGTGCCTCCTTGGTGGCTTTGTGCCTCCTTGGTGGCTTCATGCATCCGTGGTGGCTTCGTGCCTCCTTGGTGGCTTCATGCATCCTTGGTGGCTTCATGCATCCTTGGTGGCTTTGTGCCTCCTTGGTGGCTTTGTGCCTCCTTGGTGGCTTCATGCATCTTTGGTGGCTTTGTTCACCTTGGTGGCTTTGTGCCTCCTTGGTGGCTTTCTGCACCTTGGTGGCTTTGTGCCTCCTTGGTGGCTTTCTGCATCCTTGGTGGCTTTGTGCCTCCTTGGTGGCTTTCTGCACCTTGGTGGCTTTGTGCCTCCTTGGTGGCTTTCTGCATCCTTGGTGGCTTTCTGCACCTTGTTGGCTTTGTGCCTCCTTGGTGGCTTTGTGCATCCTCGGTGGCTTTCTGCACCTTGATACCTTCATGCATCTTTGGTGGCTTCGTGCCTCCTTGGTGGCTTCATGCATCTTTGGTGGCTTTGTTCACCTTGGTGGCTTTGTGCATCCTTGGTGGCTTTGTGCATCCTTGGTGGCTTTCTGCACCTTGATACCTTCATGCATCTTTGGTGGCTTTGTGCCTCCTTGGTGCCTTTGTGCCTCCTTGGTGGCCTTGTGCCTCCTTGGTGGCTTTGTTCACCTTGGTGGCTTTGTGCCTTCTTTGTGGCTTCATGCACCTTGGTGGCATTGTGCACCTCGAGGTTGGACCTGATGACCTTGGAGGTCTCTTCCCAGCTAAGTGTTTCTGTGGTTCCCTGCCCTTGCTGCCCCTCTACAGCTCAGTGCCTTTGGGCACCTTGGTGGCCAAGCAAATCTTGGTGGCTTTGCATATCTGAGTGCTTTTGCACCTCTCACTTGCTTTGTGCCCCACACTGACCTTGTTCCCCCTCCCCCAGCTCTCCCCTTCAGCCTGGCACAGCAAGACCACCCCACTCCAGGGCATCTCCACCTCCTTTCCTCCTTCTGTCTCCTTGTGTGCATCCCAGCACTCAAACCCAGCCAACATCTTCTCCACCAGCACCAACTGCTCACCACAAGTCCCACCCTGTGCTGCCAGGGCAAAGCACCCAAGAGGGGCACCCAAGGTGAAGGCCTTCAGCTGCTGGCTGCTCTCTCAGGCAGGAGGGGGAAGCTGGAAAGCTCCTCCCCGGAGTGGCAGGTGGCCAAAGGGCTTTGGCCAAGCAGTTGGCCAAGGGCTTTGGATGAGCATTTGGCACAAGCCAGCCCTGCCAGGGCTGGGGCCAAGCTCTCCACAGGTGCCCCAGTGAGAAGCCAGAGCCCAGCTGTACTCTCAGGGCCATAACCTTGGGTGCAGAGCCCAACATGCCCGAGGCGGGCACGGTGCCCACCCTATAGCTGCTCCACTCTCCGGCCCCACGTCCTCAAGCATCCTCCTTTGGTCCTGGGGTGGGGAGGAATCAAAGCCATGCAGAACAACTCCCCAGGCCCCCCAGCCACCTGGAGAGGCAAAGCCCCAAAGCTCCCTTCCACAGCCACATCCCCAGGCAGAGAAGCTTCGCCCCGTGCCAAGCCGCCGTCGCCACGCCGGTGCCCGCTGTGCCAGCCCGTGCCCACCTGCTCCCCAAAACCAGCAGGGGAAAGCATGTGAGCACCCAGGGAGAGGAGGGACTGGGGGAGGGGAGGGGAGGGGAAGGGGGGAGGGAAGGAGAACAGGAGAAGGTGCCAAGAGAGCTGCACGTCCCCAGCACCACCACGGTTTGCTGCCAGCCGGTGCCCGCTGCCAGCCGCCGAGCCGGGGTGGGATGTGACGTGGAGCCCAAACTGGGATGGTGATGGTGATGGTGATGATGATGATGATGATGATGGTGGTGGTGGTGGAGGGGATGCTGGGCAAGTGGGGGATGGGGTGGGATGGAGAGAGCCTGCCCCACATGGCATCCAGAGCCTCGCTTTGCCCCGGGGGGGTGGCGGTGCCAGGGCGGAGGAGCATGGGGTGGGGAGGGGAGGTGGCAGCGTTGCCACGCTGGGGCTTCCCAGATGCTGTTTGCCTGGCACCAGGCCATCAATTCCTCCTCTTCTCCTCCTCCCACTCATTTGCTAGATATTTCCCCAAAACCTCTTATTTTTAGGCTGCAGCTGAGAAGCTGTGAATCCTGCAGCTTTCTCTCCTGGGCAGCATCCTGCAGGCAATGGCAGTGGGTACTGGGCAGGGGCACGGTGGGGGCAAAACACCGGCACAGGGAGAAGGAGAGGAACTGGGCATGGAGGGGGAGGTGGGGGGCTGCCAGGATGCCAACCCTCCAAGGAGGGATGAGGCCTCCCCAGCATCCCTGGGAAGCTGCTCAGAGCAAGGTTGGCATCGCCTGGGGCGGAGCTGGGTGGGCACAGAGGGAGCAAGGTGGGTGTAGAGGTGCCCCCAGGGGCTGGGTGGGCACTAGGAGCTCAGTGGGGGGATGCTGGGAGCCCCATGGTGGTCCCACTGTCCTGGGTGGGGGGGAAGGCCTGGCCAATGTCCCACCATTGGATGAGCCTTGGGTGGGAGAGGATCAGCACAACACCATGGCTCAGCACCACGGCTCAGCACCACAGGCATGGCCTTGGGTAAGAAGGAAGGGAACAGGAGTCTGTCCTCCCTATGTGTCTGTCTGTCCTCTGCTCCAACACATTCATCAAGCTCTTCATCCATCCATCCATCCCCCCATCCATCCTTCCATCCATCCCTCCATCCATCCCTCCATCCATCCCTCCATCCATCCCTCCATCCATCCTTCCATCCATCCTTCCATCCCTCCATCCATCCATCCATCCATCCCTCCCTCCCTCCCTCTATCCCTCCACCATCTATCCCTTCATCCACCCCTCCATCCATTCATTCATCCATCCTTCCTTCCATCCATGCATCCCTCCATCCCTCCTTTCACCCCTCCCTGCCTCCCTCCATCCCTCGGACACATCTGTTTCTCCAGCCAGCCATCTGGCCAGCCCCCGGAGCTGTCAATCCATCAATCTCTCTCTCTGCCTCCCCCCCACGCAGAAGCTGCCTCCCCTGGTGGGGCTTTGCCTCCAGGCTTTGCCCCTCCCCCCCGCTAACCAAGCTGCCTCCTCTGCCAGGGCCCCCCCAGCCTGTGGTGGTCCATGCCCCAGCACCCATGTGCCAAGACACTCGAGCCTGGTGAGAGCACCATGCTGAGGATGGCAGTGCCCATGGGTACCATCCTAGGCTCTGGAGAAGGAGGATACCCCCTCCCCCCCCCCCCAGATACACCACCCGGTGCCGCTGGGCATGCCCTGTCCCAGCCTGATGCCACCCATCGATGTGCCCCGCGTGGAGGAGCAAGAGTGAGGCACCTGGGTGGTGGAGGAGAAAGCTCCTCAAGCCCTCAGGGTGCTTCCTGGCAGCCAGCTTTCACTTCATGCCACCTCCAAAAGCAAAGCCCCGCTCCCACTTCGGCTGCGGCGCCAGGAGCGGGCACCAGCTCCCCAGCCCTGCCCGGCCCCAACATGGCAGCGGCGTGGCACCGCTCCCCCCCTCGCCCTCCCCGCCGCGGAGCAGCCAAGCAGAGCTCCTGGGCACCCTCCTGCCGAGGGCCAGGGGCCGCTGAGGGTACCCAGCGCCTCGCCGGGCGCCCGGCTGGGCAGCGCTGCCCGCGGGCATCCCTCCTGCCTGGGCTCGCCCAGCACGCCGGCAGCCAGCAGCTGCCTGCTCTGCTCTGCCGCCGCGCTGCCTGCACGCCTCACGCCTTGCCCTGCCGCCCACCCAGCCCTGCCCGCTGCGGGCACCTGGCTGGAGGTGCCACCCGCGGCCCCTCTCGGGGGCTGGCAGCGGGCGGGAGGCAGAACGGTTTTGGCAGGAGCTGAGGCTCCTTCCTCCCGGGCTGGGCTATTTTTGGCTGAGGATTTCCGGAGAGCTCTGTGGTTTCTCTGCCTCGTGGTCCTCACCAGCACCTCTCCTCTTGAGGAGCGACCGAAGCCGCAGCCCTCCCCGCCCCCCAGCCCGCCCCCAGCCTCACGGCTGG
This sequence comes from Dryobates pubescens, assembly GCF_014839835.1. NCBI lineage: Eukaryota > Metazoa > Chordata > Aves > Piciformes > Picidae > Dryobates > Dryobates pubescens. The sequence goes on from NC_071633.1 coordinate 14,592,649, forward strand.
CTGCCCCCATGCCCTGCCCAAGCCCCCTGGGGTTTCCGTCCGTCCCAAACCCTGCTCCTGACAGCCTCCTGCTGCTCCTCGCAGCCCTCTGCTGCTCCTCACAGCCTCCTGATTCTTCTCACAGCCTCCTGGTGCTCCTCATAGTCTCCTCATGCTCCTCACAGCCTCTTCATGGCTCCTCACAGTCTCCTGGTGCTCCTCATAGCCTCCTGGTTCTTCTCACAGCCCTCTGCTGCTCCTCATAGCCTCCTGATGCTCCTCATAGCCTCCTGATTCTTCTCACAGCCTCCTGATGCTCCTCATAGTCTCCTGATGCTCCTCACAGCCCTCTGCTGCTCCTCAGAGCCTCCTAATGCTCCTCAGAGCCTCCTAATGCTCCTCACAGACTCCAGCTGCTCCTCACAACCCTCTGCTGCTCCTCATAGCCTCCTGATTCTTCTCATAGCCTCCTGATGCTCCTCATAGCCTCCTGATGCTCCTCACAGCTTCCTGATGCTCCTCACAGCCCTCTGCTGCTCCTTATAGCCTCCTGCTGCTCCTCATTGCCTCCTGATGCTTCTCACAGACTCCTGATGCTCCTCACAGCCTCCTGATGCTCCTCATAGCCTCCTGATTCTTCTCACAACCTCCTGATGCTTCTCATAGCCTCCTAATGCTCCTCACAGCCCTCTGGTGCTCCTCATAGCCTCCTGATGCTTCTCACAGCATCACAGCCTCATGATGCTCCTTACAGCCCCCTGATGCTCCTCATAGCTTCCTGATGCTTCTCACAGCCCTCTGGTTTTCCTCACAGCCTCATGATGCTCCTCACAGCCTCATGATGCTCCTTACAGCCCCATGATGCTCTTCATAGCCTCCTGATACTTCCCACAACTTCCTTATGCTCCTCATAGCCTCCTGCTTCTCCTCATAGCCTCCTGCTTCTCCTCATAGCCTCCTGCTTCTCCTCACAGCCTCCTGCTTCTCCTCACAGCCTCCTGCTTCTCCTCATAGCCTCCTGCTTCTTCTCATAGCCTCCTGCTTCTCCTCACAGCCTCCTGCTTCTCCTCACAGCCCTCTGGTGCTCCTCATAACCTCCTGATGCTCTCAGGTTGCACCAGGGGAGGTGGAGGTTGGGTACCAGGAACAATTTCTTCATCACAAGGGTCACTGGGCCCTGGACCAGGCTGCCCAGGGAGGTGGGGGAGGCTCCATCCATGGAGGGGTTTAAAGGGATGAGGGACAGCTAAGGTGGAGCAGGGCAGGTTGGACATCATCAGGAGGAAGCTGTGGACAATAAGAGTGGTGAAACCCTGGGACAGGTTGCCCAGAGGTGTGGTGGAGTCTCCATCCCTGGAGGTATTCAAGGCCACACTGGCTGGGGCCCTGAGCAACCTGCTCTGGTTGGAGATGTCCCTGCTGAGGGCAGGGAGGGTTGGCCAAAGATGACCTTTGCTGCCTTCTGTGGGGCTGTGATGGTCTCACAGCTGTGCACAGGGAGATGCTGGGGCGGGGGGGGGGGGGGGGCTTGGACTTGATGCTCTCAAGACCTTTCCCAGCCAGGCAACCCTTTGGCAAGGCTGGATTGTGCTCACCCTCCCCTCCACATCCCCTCTGTCCCCAAACACAGAATCCCAGCATCACAGAATGGGCAGGGCTGGAAGGGGACCTTGAGGCTCAGCCAGTTCCAGCCCTCCCTGCCCCGGGGCAGGGACTCCTCACACCGCAGCAGGCTGCTCACAGCCACCTCCAGCCTGCCCTTCAAAACCTGAGCTCCACAAGTTGTCCCCCGGCCCTTGCAGCCCCAGCCCCAGCTCGGGCAGGCTCAGAAGCCTCTGGCAGCAGCGCTGGCAGGCAGGCAGCGGCAGGCAGGCAGCAGCAGGCTGGGCTCTCCCAGCCAGCGGCGCTGCCGGCTCCTGCGCTCTCACCGCCGCCACCACTTAGCCTCTCGCCCCCAGGGCCCTCCATCATTCCCAGGCACTCCGGGTGACAGCCAGAGAGAGAGGGAGGCAGAGAGCCAGAAGCTCCCGAGGGGACAGGAGTCAGCAGGCTCCACATGGCCACGGCCAGCCCCATGAGCTCCATCCCCCCCTCCCCCCCGGCCTGCTTCCCCAGCTCCCTGATCCCCCTGCCCAGGCGGTGCCCCCCTGGCCACCAGCGTTCTGCAGCCAGGGGGAGAGAGGCTGAGCTTTGTGGCCACCACGGGGACAGAGCTCAGGGCTGGGGGGGGGTAGGGGAAATGATCAGCATCAGCCACAGCCACCCAGATTAGGGGGCTGGAGGTGCTGGGGGAGGAAGAGGAGGAGAGATGCAGCTTGGAGGGGAGGAAGCAGGGGAGAGGAATGAAGGGCTGAGGAAGGCCCCTGGCTGGAGGACAGGAGGGGGACACAGAGAGGTGGGCTGGTGCCTGGGGGGGAGTGGTGTGGGGCTGGGTGGAAATCCTCCTGCAAACCCTGGCTCCTCCTCCAGGGGTGAGATGCTGAGACCACGGAGGGGGGCTGGTCACCCACAGGGGCTGGCCACCCATGGTGGAAGGAGGATGGGGGAGCAAGGATGGGGGAGCAAGGATGGGGGAGCAAGGATGGCCACCTATCATACCCCACACACACACACCCCCAGCCACCAGCATCCCACAGACCCAAGCTGGAAGGAGGAGCTCCTCACATCTCCTCTGAGGGGTGCCCAGCGCTCCTCCCCTCCAAGCACACCCTCAGGCTCGGTCCCCCACGCCGTGCCCGGGCTGGATGGGCAGGGGAAGAGGTGCTTGCTGCTCTGTGCCATCCCTCTGCCACCACCCCCCCCTCAGCTCCATCCCTCTCGGCTCCATCGGCTGCTTCCCTTTCAAACCTCATTAACTCCCCCCAAGGTGACTCTCTCCCTCCTGCAGCAGGACCACGAGGGAAGGGACAACAGGAGGCGGGGGGGGGGGGGGGGGGGGATCACACAAGATACTCCCAGGACACCCCCCAAAAGCTGGCAGCAAGGCACTGAACACCCCCCCCCCCCCCCCCCCGCACACAGCCCCCTCCCCACACCACAACCAGCTTGGCACCTACGGCGATGTGGGGACACAACCTGACCCCCGATCCCCCCCAGCCCACAACTCTGTGTCCCCAGCTTGAGACCCTTCCCCCCCCCCCCATATCCCTCCCCATATCTCCCCCCTCCCAGTCTGATGCTGCTGTAGCATTCCTGGGAAGCTCTTCCCTTGCTCCAGCGGAGCCCCCCCCAGGGGCTGGGGTCGGGAGGTGGGGAGGAGATGTTGGGGGGGGGTGTGGCAGAGATATTATCTGCGTCTTATCTCCCTCCCTCCTCTCTCCCCCTCCCTTCCCTGGCAAGCTGAAAAGCCGCGAGATCAGGCGGTGGGAAAGCCGCCTCCGGCTCCTCTCCTGCTCCTTCTTGGTGTGCAGGGGGGGGGGACGACGACACACACACACATCAAGCAGACCCCCCGCCCCCCACCTCAGCTGGACCCCCTGCCCGCTTATAATCCGCCCCCCCCAAGCCGTTGGGTTTGATGTCCCCCAGCTCTGGGGCTGTGTCACATCTCTGTGCCTGGCTCTGTGTCTGTTTGTGTGTGTGTGTGTCCCCCCCAAAGTGGGGCTGATGAATGGCTTGGAGGTGGGGAGGGGGCAACAAAGCAGGCAGGACCCCCCGGGGGGGAGCTCAGCACCTTCCTGGATGCCTCACTGCTGTGGGGAATGGGATGGAGTTGTAGAGGGGAGGGGGCAAAAGAGCAGGCAGGACCCCCCCGGGGGGAAGCTCAGCACCTTCATGGCTGCCTCACTGCTGTGGGGAATGCGATGGAGTTGTGGTGGGGAGGGGGCAAAAGAGCAGGCAGGACCCCCCGGGGGGGAGCTCAGCACCTTCCTGGATGCCTCACTGCCGTGGGGAATGGGATGGAGTTGTGGTGGGGAGGGGGCAAAAGAGCAGGCAGGACCCCCCGGGGGGGAGCTCAGCACCTTCATGGCTGCCTCACTGCTGTGGGGAATGGGATGGAGTTGTGGAGGGGAGGGGGCAAAAGAGCAGGCAGGACCCCCCCGGGGGGGGGGAGCTCAGCACCTTCCTGGATGCCTCACTGCCGTGGGGAATGGGATGGAGTTGTGGAGGGGAGGGGGCAAAAGAGCAGGCAGGACCCCCCGGGGGGGAGCTCAGCACCTTCCTGGATGCCTCACTGCCGTGGGGAATGGGATGGAGTTGTAGAGGGGAGGGGGCAAAAGAGCAGGCAGGACCCCCCGGGGGGGAGCTCAGCACCTTCATGGCTGCCTCACTGCCGTGGGGAATAGGATGGAGTTGTGGAGGGGAGGGCAGGGGCCCGGGGGGGGCACACAGAAAGGGGCAGGGTGAGGTTGTGGAGGAGGTGCCAGCAGGATGGGATGCTGGGGGGGTGGTGAACCCCAACCTTGAGGAGGGTGCTGGGGAGGGGGCAGTGTGTGGGGGGGGTTGGTGCTGGAGCCACCAGTGCTGTCCCTGCACCATGTGGGGCCGTGGCTGCAGCAGGTGCCTGGCTCCCAGCTCTTTGTCTGCCTTCCTCCTCAGCTGTCACGAGTCCCCCTCCTCATCCTCCCAGCAGCTCCTGGCCTTCTCCCGCTGCTCCTCGGGGTTTGGTTGCTTTCCCCACCTTCTCCTCCCATTTTATCCCAGCCCTGGGAAACCTTCTCCTCCAGCTCCCTGCAGGCAGCCAGCAGCCACTTCCCCGCGGCCCAGACCTCTCCACTGCCCACCGGGAGACAGCGCTGGGGGGAGGACGGTAGGGGAGGGAGGGAGGGAAGCAGGCAGCTGCTGGTTGTTGATTCACCGGCTCCAGCACCACCACCTCGGCTCGGCTCCACATGGAGCATGGGAGGATGGAGCTGGGGGGGGGGGGCAAGGAGGTCCCAGACCCTCCCCAGTATACCTCCTGGAGGCACTGAGGTGCTCATGGAATCAGTCATGGAATCAGTCATGGAATTGCCTGGTCGGGAAGAGAGCTGAAGATCATCAGGTCCAAGCAGGGAGGGACTGAGGTGCAGCCACCTCCCCCAGGGAGGGGACAGCTGCTGGCGGCGGGGGGGTGGGCAGCAAGGATGGGGATGGAGAGGAGGAAGGAGCTGCCTGGTGTCCCCAGAGCTGGTGTGGGTGGCCTGTGGCACCGAGGGGACCTTTGCCTCCAGCCCCAGTCACGACTCTCCTGACACCTCCCGGGGTGGCCCCACCGGGGGGCACAGCCTCCCAGCAAAGCCCTCTCCCCCCTCCCCCGGCTGGAAGGAATCACCTCAGCTGGGTGCCCATCTCAGACACCTCTCCCCCAGCCCAGGCTGGTGACCAGGGGTGGGGTGGCACCAGCCCTCCCAGGCATCAGCACCTCCTGGGTGCACCTCGCCCCCTCCCCCCCCCAGCCAGCCTGGGGGGACGCAGAGCAGAGGACAAGGTTCAGGGGGCAGCCAGGAAGGTGGCACGGCCAGCACCTGGCTCTTGCCAAAGCCAGCAGGGGTGGCTGAGCCACCAGCACCCTCCCAGCCCCCACGGGTGGGTGACAGACCTGGCACCCCGCTGGCACGGGCGGGGGAAGCAGGGGCAGGGGGGAGAGGTGGCTGAAGCAGATGGTGCCCCAGTGCCAGCCCAGGGCTGCTGGCAGGGGTGGAAGCAACTCTGCCCCCACCACAGCACTCCTGGCCCCACCACAGAAAGCGATGGCTCCACCTCAGGACCTCCAGCCCCACCACACCACCTCTGCCCTGCCCACAGCGTGCCATGGCCCCACCACGGCCCCCCTGGGCCCACCCCAGCCCCACCACAGCACTCCATGGGCCCACCAGGGCTGCTCTAGATGCATCATGGCATCCTGGGACCCACCACAGCACCCCACAGCCCCACCAGAGCATCTCTAGACCAACCAGAGTACCCACCACAGGTCCCCACAACCCATGGCCCTACCACAGCTCTGCATGGATCCACCACAGCTCTGCATGGATCCACCACAGCACTCCATGGATCCACCACAGCTCTGCATGGATCCACCACAGCTCTGCATGGATCCACCACAGCACTCCATGGATCCACCACAGCTCTGCATGGATCCACCACAGCTCTGCATGGATCCACCACAGCACTCCATGGATCCACCACAGCTCTGCATGGATCCACCACAGCACTCCATGGATCCACCACAGCACTCCATGGATCCACCACAGCTCTGCATGGATCCACCACAGCACTCCATGGATCCACCACAGCACTGCATGGATCCACCACAGCTCTGCATGGATCCACCACAGCACTCCATGGATCCACCACAGCTCTGCATGGATCCACCACAGCTCTGCATGGATCCACCACAGCTCTCCATGGATCCACCACAGCACTCCATGGATCCACCACAGCTCTGCATGGATCCACCACAGCACTCCATGGATCCACCACAGCACTGCATGGATCCACCACAGCTCTGCATGGATCCACCACAGCTCTGCATGGATCCACCACAGCTCTCCATGGATCCACCACAGCTCTGCATGGATCCACCACAGCTCTCCATGGATCCACCACAGCACTCCATGGATCCACCACAGCTCTCCATGGATCCACCACAGCTCTGCATGGATCCACCACAGCTCTCCATGGATCCACCACAGGTCTGCATGGATCCACCACAGCTCTGCATGGATCCACCACAGCACTCCATGGATCCACCACAGCTCCACCACAGCCCCCCTGGACCCATCACAGCTCCACCACAGCCCCCCTTGGACCCATCACAGCTCTACCACAGCTCCACCACAGCACCCCTTGGACCCATCACAGCTCCACCACAGCACCCCTTGGACCCATCACAGCTCCACCACAGCACCCCTGGACCCACCACAGCTCCACCACAGCTCCACCACAGCATCCCTGGACCCACCACAGCACCCCTAGACCCATCACAGCTCCACCACAGCCCCCCTTGGACCCATCACAGCTCCACCACAGCTCCACCACAGCACCCCTGGACCCATCACAGCTCCACCACAGCTCCACCACAGCACCCCTGGACTCTTCACAGCTCCACCACAGCCCCCCTGAGGAGCAGAGAGCTTGGGGAGGGGGCAGCTGGGATCTGTCCCCCAGCAACTCAGGCTCTGCCTGGTCACCTTGCAGCTGGCAGTGCCACCTGCAGCCTGCTGAGTGCCAACAGGGAGGGCCAGGGAGGGCATCTGGAACAAAGCGGGGGCAGAGGCCATGCCTGGAGGGGACATGAGGCAGGTGCACACCGTGGGCACCAAGAGGGAAGGGCAGCTCTGCCACCCTGCTGCCTGCCAGCAGGGACAAGCTGGTGTCCCCCACTCTGCCACCCGGCCGGCAGGTGACCTTGGGCCGAGCAGTGCCGTGCCACGCTCCCCTGACCCACCGTGGCACAAGCAATGGGGTGGCACAGGGCTGGAGTGGCACACAGATGGGGTGGCACAGGGTTGAACTGACACAGGGATGAGGTGGCACACAGATGGGGTGGCACAGGGCTGGGGTGCAGGCACAGGGCTGGAGTGGCACACAGATGGGGTGGCACAGGGCTGGACTGGCACACAGATGGGGTGGCACAGGGCTGGACTGGCACACAGATGGGGAGGCACATGGATGGGGTGCAGGCACAGGGCTGGACTGGCACACAGATGGAGTGGCACAGATATGGTGTGCAGGCACAGGGATAGGGTGCAGACACAGGGCTGGACTGGCACACAGATGGGGTGGCACAGGGCTGGGGTGCAGCACAGGGCTGGACTGGCACACAGATGGGGAGGCACATGGATGGGGTGCAGGCACAGGGCTGGACTGGCACACAGATGGGGTGGCACAGGGCTGGGGTGCAGGCACAGGGCTGGACTGGCACACAGATGAGGTGGCACAGGGATGGGGTGCAGGCACAGGGCTGGACTGGCACACAGATGGGGTGGCACAGGGCTGGGGTGCAGGCACAGGGCTGGACTGGCACACAGATGGAGTGGCACAGATATGGTGTGCAGGCACAGGGATAGGGTGCAGACACAGGGCTGGACTGGCACACAGATGAGGTGGCACAGGGCTGGGGTGCAGGCACAGGGCTGGACTGGCACACAGATGGGGTGGCACAGGGCTGGGGTGCAGGCACAGGGCTGGACTGGCACACAGATGGGGTGGCACAGGGCTGGGGTGCAGGCACAGGGCTGGACTGGCACACAGATGGGGTGGCACAGGGGTGGCAGAGCCGCAGCCAGAGGGAAGGTTCATCCCCCCGGGGCAGGTGGCAGCTTCACCTGGCAGGTGGCTCGTCTGGAGCTGCCAACAACTCTCGGGGCAGGCACCGCCGCTGCCACCTGCCCTGGGTGGCAGCTCGGCGCCGGCCCCAACCCTGCCCTTCTCCCGCAGGCCTGGCTCTGCCCGGCTCCTGCGGCTCTCCCCAGCGGCGCGCAGCACCGGCAGCTCCCGCTCTGCCCGGCCCGGTGCTCCCCACCGGCACCGCCACAGGACACCTTGTCCTTCTGCCCGCCCCGGCCCCTTCGGGGACGTGGCCAGGGAAGGCCTCCAGGTGTCTCCCCCCCGCCCCAGCCTCGGTGCTCCCTTCGCCTCCACACCGGCTGCCGCCAGCTCTCACACCCCCAAAAAAAGCCCTCCCCGGCGGCGTCCCAGATTCCTCCATCCTGGGCCGAACTGATGCCTGAGCCGGGAGCATGAGCTCAGCAAAACGGCCCCGCTCGGAGCCCCTGCCCCGGCTGCCCACCCGGGCGAGCAACAGCGCAGCGGGATGGGGGCGGGGGGGCACAGGGGCTGGGGGCCCCGGAGTGATGGAGCGAGGAGGATTGGGAGTGATGCTCTGCCCGCTGGTACCCAGCGGGGCTGGGGCTGTCAGCGAGGGGCTGGGCTCATCAGCCTAGGAGCTCACCGTGGGGCTTTGGGGTCACCCCAGGGGGCTAGGGGGTCGCTAAGGGGCTGGGGAGGAGGGGGTGTCACTGAAGGGCTTCGGGGTCACCCCAAGGGGCCGGGTCTTTCTCTTGGGGGGGGGGGGTGGGTTGGGTTTTGCCCAGGATGAAGGGGTACTGGCCCCGTGGTTTGGGGTGTCCCCGGGATGGGGTGTCCCTGGATGGGGGGCCAGGACCCCCCGGCGGGGGGTGGACTCCAGCAGCTCTCGGTGTCGTTTGCAAGTGGTGACGGTGACTTTTCCTCCCTGAACTCCGGGTAACTCCCGACAGATCCCACAGCCCGGGAGGAGGAAAGGGGAGGGGGGTGGGGGGGAAACTGGGAGAGGTGTGGGGGGACGGGGGACACACACACAGACATCACGGACCGGTCCCACCGGTGGAGCCGGGCAGGCACCACCGGGCAGCGAGGAAGCCCTGGTGTTTGTGTGCCCATCTCGGTGTCCCCCATCCTCTCCCAGCGCCTGTGTCCCCATCCCGGCGTCTCCCCATCACCTCCCCGCCGTCTGGCCCCATCCCGCTGGCCCCATCCTGGTGTCCGTGTCCCCGTCCTGGTGTCCCCCATCACCTCCTCACAGTCTGTGCAGCCCATCTCGGTGTCCCCCACGCTCTCCCCGCTGGCCGTGTCCCCAACCTGGCGTCCCCCCACCCTTTCCCCAGTGCGCCCCTGTCCCCATCCCGCTGTCCGTGCGTCCCCATCCCGCTGTCTGTGTGTCCCCAGCCCCACGTCCCCCGTCCTCTCCCTGCTGTCCGTTGTCCCCATCCCAGCGCCTCCCATCCTTTCCCCAGCGCGTCCGTGTCCCCATCCCGGTGTCTCGTGTGTCCCCAGCCTGCTGTCTGCGTCCCCAGCGCGGTGTCCCCCATCACCTCCCCGCCGTCTCCGCGTCCCCGTCCTGTCATCCGCCACCCGGCCCCCCCCCCCCCCCCCCGCCATCTCCCCGGTGCTCGGCGCTGCCCCCTCCCAACTCACCTGCGCTGGCAGCCTCCGGGTGCAGGTACATGGTGGCGGCCGGTGGCAGGGGCGGTGGCGGCGGTGGCGGCGGCGGCGGCGGCTGCTGCCCGCTTCGGCGGAGCCGAGGCTCTCATCAGACAAGGGCGGCGGGCGGCGGGGCGGGTGCGGGGGCCGCGGGAGGCGGCGGCGGAGCGGCGGGGGCCGGCATGCGGTGGTGGTAACGGGGGTGAGGGAGGGGGGGTTGGAGGGGGTGGGTGGGTGAAGGGGGGTCCGGTAGCCCCGGGGCTGCCCGTTCGCTGCCTGCCCGTTCGCTGCCTGATGCCTGCTGGGGGTGGGGTGGGGGTGTAAGGGAAGGGTGGGGGGGATTGGGGGGGGGGGGGTGTGCACCCCGATCGCGCATCCACTTGCTGCTCGCTGCTGGCGGGAGAGGAAACTGCAGCCGGTGGGGGAAAGGGAGGGAGGGATTTGGGGGTGGGGGCGTTGGGGATGCGCATGGAGTGTATGTGTGTGTGTGGGGGGGGTCGCACATACACAAGGCCAGCAGCAATGGGGGGGGGACACACACACACACACGCGTGGGGTGACACAAGACACGCGTGAGGGTTCACACCACCCCACCTCCAAGCAATACCGGGGCCACATATCGGAGGGTTGGGGGGGGGGGGAGAATCTAGATGCACGCCCCCCCCGCCCCGCCCGCATGGCAACAAGCGCGGGGCACGGTGTGCGCGTCCCCGTGGGGCCGGGCAGGCGCGCACACACACGGGGGGCAACAAAGGGATTCAGTGGGTGGTGGCACTGCCCGGACAGCGCAGCGCAGCTTTGTCATATCTCCCCCGCCCCGAATACACCCCCGCAGGTTGTCCATTGTCCGGATCCCACGGGCTCCGGTCCGGGTTTTGCCGGGGCCGGGGCACGGCGGCTGGGGCCGGGGCACTGCGGGAGAGGCGGCGGCGGCGGGAGAAGGAAAAACCCGGAGCGGAACTGCCGGAGCGGGAGGTGAGCAGGGCTCCTGTTCTAGAATCGCACAGCGAGAAAATCGTGGAATTGTGGAGTCACAGAACGCTTCGGCTTGGAGGAGATCTCTCAGGCCCTGGAGGCCAACCCTTCACCCAGCGCTGCCCAGGGCAGCACCGAGCCAGGGCCCTCAGCACCCCAGCTCCACAGCTCAGAAACCCCTCCAGGGATGGGGACTGCCCTGGGCAGCCTGGGCCAGGCCTTGGCAAGGCTTTTGGGTGAGGATGTTTCTCCTCGTGTCCAACCAGAAGGTCTCCCCTCAGCCTCCTCTCCTCCAGGCTCAACACCCCCAGCTCCCTCGGCTGCTCCTCCCCAGCCCTGTCCTCTAGACCCTTCCCCAGCTTGGTTGCCCTTCTCTGGAGCTGCTCCAGCTCCTCAACATCCTTCTTGGAGTGAGGGGCTCCAAACTGACCCCAGGGTTCCAGGTGTGGCCTCAGCAGTTCCCAGGGCAGGGGGACAAGCACCCCACCACGAGAAGGTGATCTGTGCCCCGGTGTTGATCACCCAGTGAAGAGCAGACAAAGGGCAGAACTGCACTTAGGGTGCAAAGAGCAGGTCCTGCCAGGCACCTTCACCTCCAGTTCTGTTTCCAGCATGCTCACTTGGGAGTCCCTAGGGTGCAGACCTGAGGGTCCCTGGACTGGTGGCTTTGGGGTTTTGTGGGTGCTGACCTGGAGGTCCTTGTGGGGCTGACCTGGGGGTGACCCTGCTGCTGGTCTTGGAGGCTTTGGAGGTCCTGGTCTGGGGGTCCCTGGGGTGCTGGCCTTGAGGTTCTGAGGGTGCTGGCTTGGGGTCCTTGGGGTGCTGACCCGGGGATCCCTGGGGTAGGAGGGAGCAGGGTGAAGGAGGTGGTGCAGGAAGTGCCTCCAGATGAGGTGGTGAGGCAGGGGCTGATGATGGCAGCTGAGGCTTTGCTCCCAGGACCGTTCCTGCTTCCCCCTTCTGCTGAGGGGAGGGGGTCAGAGGCGCACCCCAGCGCTGAGCCATGGGGCTGGGGCACTCACTTGGATGGTCCAGGGCTTGGGGGAACCTCGAGGGACAGAGCCCAGCCTGGATGGAGGGGATCAGGTGGAAGTTCTCTGGAATCATACCGGGGAGAGCCAGAAAACTACCTCCAGGATGGTTTGGAAGCTTCTGGGACTGAATCTTGACATTCCTTGCCCCCAGGCTGGATTTCCAGCAGGGGAGGAAGCAGGGCTAATCTCCTTAGGATGATGTTTGATGCAAAGGAGCCTGCAGAGAAAAGCCTGCACCAGGGGAGATTGGATTTAGGGATGTGGCTGAGCAGGGGGCAAGTGGCTCCCCGGGCAGCAGGCTGCCACCTCTCGCCGCTGCCCACTCCAGCCAGGCCACGTGGGTGATAAGGGATCTGGTCTCGTGGGCCTGACTCACACCATGGGCTCCTCAGTGCCCATCCTGATCACGGCACACACCCCGGGGGAGGTTGTCAGCCCCTCAGAGCTGAGCCAGCAGCAGCCCAGCTTGGGCTGGGCGCCAGTGCCCGCAGGCGGGGGTCTGGCTGGGGAGTGGTGTGCCAGGCAAACTTCTGCCTTGTATACACCCAGCAGAAGCTGTTCCAACGCTGAGGAGCAGGTGCCAGCCTGCTGCCAGCCTGCTGCCAGCCCCTCCAGGACCACGAGTGGGTTGGGGGAAGGAAGGGGACCAACCCTCTGCCCTTTCTGTGCTGGGAGGAGGGCTGGCAAAGCCTCCTGGCGGGGCTGCGGGGCTTTTCCTTTGGTTCCGCGCTGCCTTTTTGTCTTCTCTCTGCCCCCCTCCTTCGGTTGTGGGAACCTTCTCATTAAGCCCTTGGCACCAGCCCTTGCTTTCACTCTTGCTTTTCTTTCTTCCCCCCTCCACTGGCTTCCCACACACTCTCCAGCAGCAGCTCTCAGCTCCCCATCCCCGCACTCGCAGACATCCCGGCAGCGCCGTAACCTCCCCGCACCCACGCCGCCGCTCGCCGCCGCTGCCACTTCCACCGGGGGCCAAGTGGGGGGGGGAGGGGCAAAAAACCCCTAACAACCCACAACCCACCCGTGGCTGACTCATGGCTGGGTGTCACACGTGAGCTCCTGGCCCGGCTGGGTGCTGAGCAGCACCCCGAGGTGGTGCTCGCTGCCCAATGAGCCCTGGCAAGCTGAGCACCTTCCGTCGCACAGCAGCTCCTGGGGAAGGGGAGAGCCTGCCAGCCCAAAGCAGCTCCTGGGGAAGGGGAGAGCCTGCCAGCCCAAAGCAGCTCCTGGGGAAGGGGAGAGCCTGCCAGCCCAAAGCAGCTCCTGGGGAAGGGGAGAGCCTGCCAGCCCAAAGCAGCTCCTGGGGAAGGGGAGAGCCTGCCAGCCCAAAGAAGCTCCTGGGGAAGTGGAGCCCCTTCCATCCCAAGTGCCTGCACAACTGGAGCCCCTTCCACCCCAAGTGCCTGCACAACTGGAGCCCCTTCCAGCCCAAGTGCCTGCACAACTGGAGTCCCTTCCATCCCAAGTGCCTGCACAACTGGAGCCCCTTCCAGCCCAAGTGCCTGCACAACTGCAGCCCCTTCCACCCCAAGTGCCTGCACAACTGGAGCCCCTTCCATCCCAAGTGCCTGCACAACTGCAGCCCCTTCCAGCCCAAGTGCCTGCACAACTGGAGTCCCTTCCATCCCAAGTGCCTGCACAACTGCAGCCCCTTCCAGCCCAAGTGCCTGCACAACTGGAGTCCCTTCCATCCCAAGTGCCTGCACAACTGCAGCCCCTTCCAGCCCAAGTGCCTGCACAACTGCAGCCCCTTCCAGCCCAAGTGCCTGCACAACTGGAGTCCCTTCCATCCCAAGTGCCTGCACAACTGCAGCCCCTTCCAGCCCAAGTGCCTGCACAACTGCAGCCCCTTCCAGCCCAAGTGCCTGCACAACTGGAGTCTCTTCCGTCCCCAATGCCTGGGTAAATGGAGCCATTTCCATCTCAAACCCCTAGCTAAATGGAGCCCATTCCATCCCAAATGCCTGGATAACTGGACCTCCTTTCACCCCAAACTCCTGGATCAGAAGAATTCCTTCCATCCCAACCCCCTGGCTACCTGGAGTCTCTTTAATCCCAACCCCCTGGGTAACTGGAGCCCCTTCCACCCCAACCCCCTGGAGAACTAGAATCCCTTCCCCCCCCCCAAACCCCTGGCTACCTGGAATCACTTCCATCCCAAATCCCTGAGTACCCCAAGCCCATCCCAGTGTGGTCCCCTTGCCCTGGCCACAGGGAAGGGAGGTGCTCCTGCAGCTCCAGCAGGGTGCTGAGCTGTACCGGGGGGGCATCACCATCTGGTCCTGTTGCGTTCCTCTGGGACTGCCCCACTCCTACCCACTGCCCAGAGCTTGGCTTTGGCTTCTACAAACCTCAGTGGGACAGCCCCAGCTCCTCCTGCAGCCCCCCAGCATCGTGCCCAGGTCCTTCCCCAGAGCTGCCCAATGGCCCTTCCGTGGCCAGGGCTCCACCAACTCACCTGGAATGTCTCAGGGAGGTGTGGGCAGAGGGCTCCTGGGCAGAGGTAGGTTCCTCTGCCAAATTGCAGCTTTCACTTCTCAACTGCTTCAGCTTTCAGGCTGTTCAGAAGAGAGTCATTAAGCTCCTTTCTTCCCTCCTTCTCTTTTATTGTGGTGATGGGGGAGAAAGAAAACAAAAATGGATTGATTTCTGCTTTAATTCACCCTTCCCAAGGAACCTTTTCTGCTTTGGGGGGGATTTTTTTCTGTGTGGGGGGGGATTTTTTTTCTCTGCCCTTGCTGAAGGCTTGCTCTGGTTTGTTTTGTTGGGAATGAATCCTTGGGTCGAGGCCAAGGCTGGGGAAATTTCAGCTCAAAGGCTGAAACTCTCAGAGGCTCACAAGAAATCACAGAGCTACAGAGTGGTTGGGCTTGGAAGGGACCACTGGAGGGGGTTGAGTCCAACCTCCCCCCCTGCCAGAGCACCTACAGAAGGTCACACACACATCCAGGTGGGGTTGGAATGTCTCCATGGATGGAGACCCCACCACCTCTCTGGGCTGCCTGTCCCAGTGCTCCCTCACCCTTACATTAAAGATCTTCCTCCTCACACCCAGCTGGAACTTCTGCTGTCCAAGTTTGTGCCTGTAACCCCTTGTGCTGTCCCTGGGCACCACTGAACAGAGCCTGCTGCCATCCTGCTGCCACCCACCCTTGAAGTATTGCTCAGCATGGGTGAGATCCCCCTCAGGCTGCTCTTCTCCAGGCTAAACAGCCCCAGGGCTCTCTCAGTCTCTCCTTGGCACAGGGATGTCTCAGTCCCCTCAGATGTCTCAGAGATGTCCCAGCCCCTCCTTGGGTCAAGGCCAAGGCTGGGGAAATTTCAGCTCAAAGGCTGAAACTCTCAGAGGCTCACAAGAAATCACAGAGCTACAGAGTGGTTGGGCTTGGAAGGGACCACTGGAGGGGGCTGAGTCCAACCCCCCCTGCCAGAGCACCTACAGAAGGTCACACAGGAGCACATCCAGGTAGGGTTTGGAATGCCTCCAGCGATGGAGACCCCACCACCTCTCTGGGCTGCCTGTCCCAGTGCTCCCTCACCCTTACATTAAAGATCTTCCTCCTCACACCCAGCTGGAGCTTCTGCTGTCCAAGTTTGTGCCTGTAACCCCTTGTGCTGTCCCTGGGCACCACTGAACAGAGCCTGCTGCCATCCTGCTGCCACCCACCCTTGAAGTATTGCTCAGCATGTGTGAGATCCCCCTCAGGCTGCTCTTCTCCAGGCCAAGCAGCCCCCATCCCCTCCCCCTTTCCTCATCAGAGATCTCTCAGTCCCCTCAGCATCTTTGCTGCACCTTCTCCAGCAGGTCCCTGTCCTCCTTGAACCTGGGAGCCCAGAACTGGACACAGCTCTCCAGACGTGGCCTCACCAGGACAGAGCAGAGGGTGGACCTGCTGGCCACACTCTTCTTGATGCCCCCTACCACCAGGAGACCACTGGCATAAGCCATTTCCCAACCTGACCAAGGGCAACCTGTGACCCTCCCCTGCTTACAACGAATTCAAATGGCCCTGAAGCAGCAGCAGCAGCCATGGGGCTCCCCCCCCCCATCCATCCCTCTTCCTTCTCTGCTGCTCCTGGTCCTCTGGAGTGGAAGCAGAGCTGTGTTTGCCTTTCTGTGCAAACAGGGCAGAGGGCAGAACCGGTCAGGTGGGATCAGAGCTGCTGACATCAGCCAGGCAGCTCCTGCTGAGGCTGGGGGTGCACTGGGAGGAGCGCTGTGGAGCTGGGCAGGCGTGGGGGCTGTGTGTCTGTGGGCAGAAGCACTGAGCCAGGAGGATGCTCAGCCCCCCAAGGAGGTGCTCTGGGTGTGGGACACAAGGGAGTGAGCTGGGGCTGCCCTCTTCTCCTTAGGATCAGGTGGTAGAACGAGAGGAAATGGCCCTGAAAGTGCCCAAGAGGAGGCTTAGGGTGTTCAAGAGGGGACTGGATGTGGCACTTGGTGCCATGGTTCAGTCATGGGGGCTGTGGGGACAGGTTGGACTTGATGATCTCTGAGGTCTCTTCTCACCTTGGTGATTCTGTGTGACAAGAGGAACCATTTCTTCACTGGAAGTGTGGTCAGGCATTGGAAGAGGCTGGCCAGGGAGGTGGTGGAGTCAACACAGCTGAAGGCACTTAAAAACCATCTAGACATGGCACCTGGGGGCATGGGTCAGTGGCCATGGTGGTGTTGGGTCAGTGGTTGGGCTGGATGAGCTCAGAAGGCTTTTCAAACCCAGTGGTTCTATGATTCTATCAAGTGGCCAAGTGCAAGGTCCTGCACATGGCTCAAAGCAACCCCTGGTATCAATCCCTGCCAGGGATGAAGGGATGGAGAAGGGCTTGGGGGTGCTGGAGGTGAGCTGGCTCAGAAGCCAGCCATGGCCTGGGCTGATCCCCAGCAGGGTGGGCAGCAGGGGCAGGGAGGGGATTCTGCCTCTCTGCTGGGCTCTCCTGAGACCCAACCTGCAGTGCTGGGGCAGCTCTGGAGCCCCCAGCACAGACAGGGAGCTGCTGGAGCAGGGCCAGAGGAGGCCACAGCAGTGATGGGAGGGCTTCCAGCTGAGAGAGTTTGGGTTGGGCAGCCTGGAGAAGGGAAGGCTCCAGGGAGATCTTCTGATGGCCTTTGAGTGCTTCAAGGAGCACAGAAGAAAGCTGAGGACAGACAAGGGCTGATGGTTTGGAACTAAAAGAGAGATTTGGATGGAGAGAAGGGAGAAATGTGTGCCACTGAGGGTGGTGAGAGCCTGTCCCAGGGTGCCCAGAGACAGCTGGGAGCTGCCCCATGGCTGGACCCACTGCAGCTCAGGTTGGTTGGGGCTCTGAGCAACCTGCTGTGCTCGGGGCTGTCCCTGCTGAGTGCAGCAGGGGGAGGGCTGAACTAGATGAGCTGTCAGGGTCCCTTCCCACCCAAACCACTGCGTGCTCCTGTGATTCTCTGCTGGCTGACAGTGAGTGATGAGCTCACCAAGCCATGCATGAGCAAAGCTCCCAAACCCCAGCCTGGGGCTCCCTGGGGAAGTCAGCTCAGCTGGAAGCCCACCCACGGCGGGGGCCAGCAGGAAGCCAAGGACCGCATCAAACCCCATGTGCTGGGGGTGAGAGGGGCCAGCTCCGCTTGGGTGCTCCTCCCTGGGAGGCTGGCATGTGAAGAATTGCCCTGCTGGTGACACGGCAGCCCCGAAGGTGGAGTTTAATTGCCGGCAGCATCCGCGCCCGGCCCCTCCCGCAGCCCAGCTGCTCCGCAGGCACCACCTTTGCCTGGGGTTCTGAAGGCTCTTCCCGTCGTGGCCGGGGCTGTTTGCCGCGGCCACCGCCTGCCTGTTTGCTTTGTGTGCCTCCTCCTACCAGGACAACCCTTTTGGGGAGCTTTCCAGACCACACCAGTGCAAAGAGACGGAGTGTTCCAGCCCCGCCGCTGCCGACACTTGGACGCCCCGAGGCTTGGTGGCTTTCCAAGGAGGTGTGGTGGGGACTTTGCTTGGAGGTTCCTGAGCTAGGTCAGAGGATCCCAGGGTGTTAAGGGTTGGAAGGGACCTCTGAGGATCGAGTCCAACCCCCCCCCCTGCCAGAGCAGGAGCAGAGAAGCCAGCACAGGGCACACAGGAACACATCCAGATGGGGCTGGGAAGGCTCCAGAGCAGGAGACTCCACAACCTCTCTGGGCAGCCTGCTCCAGGGCTCTGGGACCCTCCCAGGGAAGAAGTTCCTCCTCCTGTTGAGGTGGAAGCTCCTGTGCTGGAGTTTCCATCTATTGCTCCTTGTCCTAAGCCATCAAGGATCTGCAGGGTGAGGCAGGAGGCTCCAGCATGGATGGTGCTAATCCAGCCCTGGAGCTGTGCTCTCCATGGGGATTTCTTCCTGAGCAAGAGGTTGAAGCCATCAGGGATCTGTAGGGTGAGACAGGAGGCTCCAGCATGGATGGTGCTAATCCAGCCTGGAGCTGTGCTCTCCATGGGGATTTCTTCCTGAGCTAGAGGTTGAAGCCACCAGGGATCTGTAGGGTGAGACAGGAGGCTCCAGCATGGATGGCTCTAATCCAGCCCTGGAGCTGAGCTCTCCATGGGGGTTTCTTTTCTTCTTTGAGCTTCTCAAGCTTGAGGTTGAAGCCACCAGGGACCTGTAGGGTGAGGTGGGAGGCTCCAGCATGGGTGGCTCTAATCCAGCCCTGGAGCTGTGCTCTCCATGGGGATTTCTTCCTGAGCTAGAGGTTGAAGCCATCAAGGATCTGTAGGGTGAGGTGGGAAGCTCCAGCATGGATGGCTCTAATCCAGCCTGGAGCTGTGCTCTCCATGGGGATTTCTTTTCTTCTTTGAGCTTCTCAGGCTTGAGGTTGAAGCCATCAGGGATCTGTAGGGTGAGACAGGAGGCTCCAGCATGGATGGTGCTAATCCAGCCTGGAGCTGTGCTCTCCATGGGGATTTCTTCCTGAGCTAGAGGTTGAAGCCACCAGGGATCTGTAGGGTGAGACAGGAGGCTCCAGCATGGATGGCTCTAATCCAGCCCTGGAGCTGTGCTCTCCATGGGGATTTCTTCCTGAGCTAGAGGTTGAAGCCATCAGGGATCTGCAGGGTGAGGCAGGAGGCTCCAGCATGGATGGCTCTAATCCAGCCTGGAGATGTGCTCTCCATGGGGAGTTCTTCCTGAGCTAGAGGTTGAAGCCATCAAGGATCTGTAGGGTGAGGTGGGAAGCTCCAGCATGGATGGTGCTAATCCAGCCTGGAGCTGTGCTCTCCATGGGGATTTCTTTTCTTCTTTGAGCTTCTCAGGCTTGAGGTTGAAGCCATCAGGGATCTGTAGGGTGAGGTGGGAAGCTCCAGCATGGATGGCTCTAATCCAGCCCTGGAGCTGAGCTCTCCATGGGGGTTTCTTTTCTTCTTTGAGCTTCTCAAGCTTGAGGTTGAAGCCATCAGGGATCTGCAGGGTGAGGCAGGAGGCTCCAGCATGGATGATGCTAATCCAGCCCTGGAGCTGTGTTCTCCATGGGGAGTTCTTCCTGAGCTAGAGGTTGAAGCCATCAAGGATCTGTAGGGTGAGGTGGGAAGCTCCAGCATGGATGGTGCTAATCCAGCCTGGAGCTGTGCTCTCCATGGGGATTTCTTTTCTTCTTTGAGCTTCTCAGGCTTGAGGTTGAAGCCATCAGGGATCTGTAGGGTGAGGTGGGAGGCTCCAGCATGGGTGGTGCTAATCCAGCCCTGGAGCTGTGCTCTCCACGATGGGAATTCATCACTGCTTGGCTGCTGAGCAGCAAACATCAAAAGCAGCAGAGCAAAAGCCATCAGGAACAGGAGTTATCCTCAAATGGCAATGCTGGAGATGGCCTCATGGCTTGGAGAGACACAAGCCCAGGTACCATTCCCCACAGCCCTGGGTCAGCCTCATGAGCCCCCCAGGAACCCTCCCCCAGACTGTACCACACATTCCTGCCCCAGCACCCCCCTGACCCCAGGCTGAGAGGGAGGATGAGGAAGGACAGAAGTGGTTGTGTGTAGCCATGGCACTTGGGGACGTGGTTTGATGGCCATGGTGGGGTTGGGTCAGCAGCTGGGCCTCCTGATCTTGGAAGCTGCGTGGTGTGGAGGCTCCTCAGATCCCACTGACCTCCCTGACTTCATCCTGAGGGGGGTTTAATGTGCTGCCTGGGGGGATGCCCTCGACAGCCTCCAGTTGCCCCAGGGGAGGTTTAGGCTGGCTATTTAAAGAGGTTTCTTCACTGGAAGGGTTCTCAAAGCCTGGCACAGGCTGCCCAGGGAGGGCATTGAATCCCCATCCCTGGAGGTGCTTGGAAGAGGCAGAGATGTGGTGCTGAGGGAGATGGTTTAGCAGCAGCCTTGGCACAGAAGAGTTGGACTGGGCCATCACAAAGGCCTCCTCCAACCAGAGTAATTCTCTGACTCAGTGATTTGATGCCAAATCCTTCTGGGCAAGGTCCCTGCTGCCCTGGAGCCCCCTTCCTCCCTGGAATTCTTGGTGGGCTCAGGTGGGGTGGAAGCTTGGGCCTTTTGCAGGCATTCCACTGGCATGTGGAAGGAGCCCTGGCAGCTCCTGTGTGGTGGTGCTGGGAGCCAGGATGGTGCTTGGCACCAGGGGGGTGGGCAAGCTGCCTGCTGCTGGTGCAGAGGGCTCCTGCCTCGCTGAGGGAAGCAGGGGAAAGTGGCAGGTGGAGGCTGAAGGTCACAGCTTGGACTTTGCCTGTGGCACTGCTGGCAGCAGCTGCTCAGCAGCTGAGCTGTGGCTGCCCCCCCAGGCTGGCTTCCTCCCTGCTGGCCCCCAAGCCATGGGATGTAGGAAGATGCACTGCTGCTCCAGGAGCATCTGGGGGGGCTTTCAGCCTGGGCTACCTGGGTCCTGTCCCCCCCCCCAGACCCTGCAGAGGCTGGGGGCAGCCACCTTGAGTCCAGCTTTGTCCTTCATGGCAGCACAGAGGCCAAACCCAGGATGTGCTGAGGTCCTTCTCCACAACCAGACCTTTCTTTTCCCTCCTCCCTGCCCCCTGCTCGCTTGGGAAGTGTTTCTTTCTATGCTAGGAAGAAATTCTTCCCAGCAAGAGAGGTTGGCCGTTGGGATGGGGCTGCCCAGGGGAGGTGGTGGAGTCACCATCCCTGGAGGTGCTTGAAAGGAGCCTGGATGAGGCACTCGGTGCCATGGCTTGGTTGATCAGATGGTGCTGGGTGGTAGGTTGGACTGGATGGTCTCCAAGGTCTTTCCCAACCTGCTTAATTCTGTGTTTGGGGCTTTGTTTCCATCGGGATGCCCTCAAGGGAGGGGACAGAGGTCTGCTCCAGCACCGCGGAGGACACAAAGGACGTGTGGCCGCCCATCACCTCTCAGCCTCTCTCCCAGGACCGAGGGCTGCTCTGAAGTCCTGGGGCCGGGGCCGGGCGGAGCAGCCGTCACCTGAGGGAGGGTTTTCATGCGGCTCAGCCCTGGCTCGGGGCTCAGGTTTCGATCGATGCCTGCTCCGGCCCCGCCGCCCTGACTCAGCAGCTGCCAGCGCTGGCCAGCGGCGCTGGGCACCGCGGCCGCAGCCTGGCGCCGCCGCTGCCCGCAGCCCCCCGCCCGGGGGCACCCAGCCGCCCTCGTCGCGGGCGGCAGGCTTGGAACCGGCCAAGCCCCCTCCTCAAGGGGCCTGGGAGCGCGCTGGGGATGCTGGCCCTCCCCAGGGGAGCCGGGGACAGCGGGTGGAGCGCAGCGGGGACAGCGCTGTGCGCCGGGGACAAGCCGGGCCGGGCTGAGGACACCACCCGGGAGCAGCCTGCGGCAGCATCGGGCTCCTCTCTCCTCTCGGCCCCCCGCACCCCAAAGGCCCTGCGGGATCCCCACCCTCCCTCCTGCCGCATTCCCAGCGCTGCCCTGGGGTCATCTTTATTTCATGAGCTCTGGAAGGCCTTGAGCTGGTCGATGGCTGGCTGAAGATGCTGCCCTCGGGCAGCTTGGCAGGGCTTGAACCTTGCTTCTTTGCAACCACCCCCCTCAAAAGCTCTCCTCAGACGCCGGCACGGGCTGGAGAGCTCCCTCTGTGTCCACACCGATAGCTCTCCATGCCCTGATGCTCCTCTGATGTGCGGTGCATGGCTCTGTAAATGAGTGGGGGCCTCAATTAGCCGTGCCATTAAGCTCCCGGAGCACAGCAGCAGCTTGGGCTGGAGGCTTCAGCTATTTGGTTTGGGGTGGGGAGAGAAGCAAGTTGGGTTCTGCCCAAGCAGCTGCACAATTAGGGGCCAAATCCTTCCTGCAGCCACTGAAGGATGGGAGCTGGTGGGGAGGGCTGGGGGTGGGGGTAGGGGTGATGGGCAGTTTCTCCTCTGGCTGCTCTCCATCGTGGCATGGCTGCAAAGGTGCTGGTGCTGGTGGTGGTGGGGAGGTCGGGTGGGACCAGCTCCATCTGTCAGGAAACAAGTGGGGCAGAGGTGTGAAAGGAAGGACCTGACCTGAAAAATCAGAGAGAAAAGGGATGGAGAGATGAAAGGCTGTGCTGGACCTCACCCTGACAAGCTGCAGGGACCCAGAGAGCCAGTCCCATCCTGGGCTGCAGCAAGAGAAGCACGGCCAGCAGGGCCAGGGAGGGGATTCTCCCCCTCTGGGGAGACCACCCCTGGAGCTCTGGGTCCAGTTCTGGAGCCTCTGTGCCAGGAAGGATCTGGAGGGGCTGGAAGGTAACCAGAGAAGGGCCACGAGGGTGAGCAGAGGGCTGGAGCTGCTCTGCTAGGAGGACAGGCTGAGGGAGTTGGGGCTGTGCAGGCTGGAGAGGAGAAGGCTCCCAGGAGACCTAATTGTGACCTTCCAGGATCTGCAGGGGGTACAGGAAAGCTGGGGAGGGACATTTGAGGGTGTCAGGGAGGGATAGGACTGGGGGGGATGGAGCAAAACTAGAAGTGGGGAGATTGAGATTGGCTGTGAGGAAGAAGTTGTTCCCCAGGAGGGTGGTGAGAGCCTGGCACAGGCTGCCCAGGGAGGTGGTGGAAGCCTCCTGCCTGGAGGTGTTTGCAGCCAGGCTGGAGGTGGCTGTGAGCAACCTGCTGTGGTGTGAGGTGTCCCTGGACATGGCAGGGGGGTTGGCACTGGCTGAGCCTTGAGCTCCCTTCCAACCCTGACAGTTCTGTGATTCTATGTCCCAAATCTGGCTACCTCAAACTCATTGCCACCTTGGACACAATTTAGGGTGAGCCTTTCCTTCAAAGCCTCCTGAGATGTTCCAGCAGCACCAAGGAAACCCTTGCTTTGCCCTGGCACCAGAGAAACCTCCTCTCCAGGCAGCAGCAGGGTGGGTAGAAGGGGGCTGGGGAAGAGAGAGCTTCAGGGAAGATCCCATGGCATCCCAGAGAGATCTGCAAAAGGGATTCAGTGGCAGCTGGGGAAGACACAGAGGGGAGAGTGTGTGGGAGAGCCAGAGGAGTTGGGTGGAGAGCTGGGTGGAGAGGAACCTCATGAGGTTCAACCAGGGCAAGTGGAGGGTCCTGCACCTGGGGAGAAACAACCTCCTGCAGCAGTGCAGGGCAGGGGGGGCCTGCTGGGAAGCAGCTCCAAGGAGGACCTGGCAGTGCTGGGGGACAACAAGTTGCCCATGGGCCAGCAATGTGCCCTGGTGGCCAAGAAGGCAAATGGTGTCCTGGGGGCATGAAGAAGAGTGTGGCCAGCAGGGCAAGGAAGGTTTTCCTCCCCCTCTACCCTGCCCTGGTCAGGCCCAGGCTAGAGCACTGGGTCCAGTTCTGGGCTCCCCAGTTCCAGAGAGCCTGGGAACTGCTGGAGGGAGTCCAGGGGAGGCTCTGAAGGTACTGAGGGGCTTGGAGCAGCTCTGTGAGGAGCAAAGGCTGAGAGCCCTGGGGCTGTGGAGCCTGCAGAAGAGCAGCCCCAGAGGGCAGCTGAGCAATGCTCAGCAAGAGCTAAAGGAGCTGTGGGGGGCAAGAGGCTGGGGCCAGACTCTGCTGAGTGGTGCCCAGGGCCAGGCCAAGGGGCAGAGGGCACAAAGTGGCAGGCAGGAGGTTGCCTCTGAAGCTGAGGAGAAAGTTGTTTGGGGTGAGGGTGCTGGAGGCCTGGAGCAGGCTGCCCAGAGAGGTTGTGGAGTGTCCTGGTGTGGAGAGCTGGCAACCCCCCCTGGGCACTGTGCTGCTGGGCAAGCTGCTGGGGGTGCCCTGCTGGGGCAGGGGGCTGGGGCTGGCTGAGCTCCAGCGGTTCCTTCCCCCCTCCCCCGTGGGTGTGGAGGGTGAGGGGGCAGGGCAGGGGGGATGGTGCGCGGCCAAGCGCTGCCACATCCGCTTGCAAACCAAACATCGCTGCCGCACCGCCGGCGCTGGAGCAAAGTCCAGCCCAGCCCCCGGCCCTGCCAGGGCCGGAGCAGATGGGGCTAGGCAAATCCTCCAGCCCGTGATGGATGCAGAGAAGCAGGGCAAGGGAGAGGCAGGGAGCGGGGTGGGGGGACAAAGGGGAGGGAGCCTCGTCCCGGCTACGGGAAGCGCAGAGGTTGGGAATCATCCGGACACCCCGCCCCGGCCATAAAAAGCCATTTGCGGAGGATTGCCCTCGCTAATGCTTAGGAGAAAGGTTGCTAATAGCCACCGAGCAACCTGGGGTTATCAAGAACGCGTCGTGCCAAAGCCCTCTAAAAGCCTCCTCAGATGTAATCGGCGAGGAAGGAGGCAGAGCAGCGCCGGGCGCAGCAGCCCCGCACCTCCCAGCCCGGAGGTGGGAGCAGAAGTTCGGAAGCTGGCCCCGGTGCCAAGCGGCTGGAGATGCCACCGCGTGTGTCGGCCGGCAGGGAGCCCTCTGCCCGGGGGCTCTGGGGATGCCAGCATCGCCCAGGGGGGGATTTGGTAGCTCCGAGGTGTGCCGGCGGCATCCAAAGCAGCTGCAGGGAGTGAGAGGAGATGGGAAGTGGGGAGCAGCCTAAAGGCATCTCTGGGCTGGTTGGAGCCTCTCTGAAGCTTCTCCAGCCTCCTCCTGCCCACCCTGTGCTGCCCTCTCTTCTCCAGCCTCCTCCTGCCCACCCTGTGCTGCCCTCTCTTCTCCAGCCTCCTCCTGCCCACCCTGCTGCTGCCTTGAAAGGTTTCTTCAGTGCCAGGGCAAAGCAAGGCTCCATTGGTGCTGCTGGAGCATCTCAGGATGGGATGGGAGCCTCCCTGAAGCTTCTCCAGCTTCCTCCTGCCCACCCTGTGCTGCCCTCTCTTCTCCAGCCTCCTCCTGCCCACCCTGTGCTGCCCTCTCTTCTCCAGCCTCCTCCTGCCCACCCTGCTGCTGCCTTGAGAGGTTTCTTCAGTGCCAGGGCAAAGCAAGGTTCCTTTGGTGCTGCTGGGGCATCTCAGGATGAGATGGGAGCTTCCCTGAAGCTCTCTCTTCTCTGAAGCTCTCTCTTCTCCAGGTTCTTTCTGCCCAGCTGCCTTGAGAGGAAGTTTCTTTGGTGCCAGAGCAAAGCAAGGGTTCATTAGTGCTGTTGGAGCATCTCAGGATGGGAGGAGAAGAGCTGGTGGCCTCCCTGGAATGGATGAAGTCCCATCACTGGGCCAGGCTTGAGACTGCTCTGTGCCAGCAGCCCCTGGGGCAGAGAAGAGGAGCAGGGGGTTGTGGCATCCAGCTGAGCAGCTGCTGACAGGGCAGGACAAGAGGAAACAGCCCCAAGCTGCCCCCAGGGTGGCTGAATCCTCATCCCTGGAGGGGTTTCATGGCTGCAGAGCTGTGGTGCTGGGGGCCATGGTTTAGCACCAGCCTTGACAGAGCTGGAGAATGGTTGGTCCTGATGGTCTGAAAGGTCTCCCCCAGGCCAAGCCATTCTGTGATCACTGGTAACCAGTGATTGAATGGTCAGCAGCCTGCTGAGAGCCAGCCTCAGGGGGCACCACCTGGCTGGGCAGTGGGGCTGTGGGGACCTGGGGGAGCCCTGACACCTCCTGGCAGCCTCACTCATCCCAGGTGAGACCCCAGGCAGCCATCCTGCAGCCCTGGCCTGGGATGGACAAGCTCTGTCCTACCTCTGCCACTGTGTCCCACAGCTCCCCAAGGTCTGCTGGCCTGGTGCTCTCCATTTTTGGCTAGGGAAGGAGCAGAAGCTTCATCCTCCCATCCTCTTTGCACAGGGAACAACATCAAAGCAGAAGAGAGAAGCTCTTCTCTCAGCTGAGTCCACTCCAACATCATCACTTGAGCCTCTGGCAGGGAGGGGAGAGAGGAGTTGTGTCCTGGAGCCAAGGGAGGGAGATGCTGGCTTGGCCACCATGCCTGGAGCTGTTCAGGTGTAGGTTGGACATGAGGGGGAAGCTCTTCACAGGGAGGCTGCTGAGCCCCTGGAACAGGTCCCCAAAGAGGTGGTGGAAGCCTCATCCCTAGAGGCAGTCAAGGTGAAGCTTGCTGGGGTTGAGGGGTAGGAGTTCAGCACTAGAGGAGGGATTGGGAGCTCCCAGGCGTGGGGTTGGGACTTGATGGTCTCAGAGGCACTTCTGTGATTGGCAAAGGCTCCCCAAAGCAGGCTGCTCCTGCTCCATGTCCACTCCCCAGCTCTGAGCCCTCACCCACAGACATCACCACGCTGAGCAGGAGATCTGCTGGCTGTGGAGAGCTGGCAGCAGCTCCCACTCCATCCCAGCAGCCAAGCTGGCAGATGCTGGGGCTGGGAACGCCCCACAGCCTCCCAGCAGCCTCCTGGTTCCAGCCTCATGTGCTGCTGCTTGCCACTGGTCCCCCTCCTGCCTCTGTGGGCCCTGAGGCTGGCAGCAGATGCCCAGCACTGAGCCCCTCTGGCACCGGCCACAGCAGATGGGCTCCCGGTGAGCAGCCCTGAGGCTCTGCAGGGAAAGCAATTCCCAGCACCACGGGGAGCAGAGGGGAGAGCAGCCAGCTCCAGGTACCTCCTGCCCCTGCATGGCTGCCTGAGCCCAGTGTGGATGAAGCAGGAGCTGACCCAGGGTGCTGCAAGATCCCTGAGATCCCAGAGAGGCTTTGAAAGGAGATCCTTCTGCCAGCGCTGCCTGAGCCTGGCTGGGAGAGGATGGAGCCTGGCTGGGGAGCAGGACTTTGAGATGGCCACATGGGGAACTGCAGGGCTTGGAGCACAGGATCCCAGAATCCCAGCATGGTAAGGGGTGGAAGGGAGCTCTGGAGACCACCCAGCCCCAGCCCCCTGCCCCAGCAGGGCACCCCCAGCAGCTTGCCCAGCAGCACAGTGCCCAGGGGGGGTTGCAAGCTCTCCACACCAGGACACTCCACAACCTCTCTGGGCAGCCTGCTCCAGGCCTCCAGCACCCTCACCCCAAACAACTTTCTCCTCAGCTTCAGAGGCAACCTCCTGCCTGCCCCTTTGTGCCCTCTGCCCCTTGGCCTGGCCCTGGGCACCACTCAGCAGAGTCTGGCCCCAGCCTCTTGCCCCCCACAGCTCCTTTAGCTCTTGCTGAGCATTGCTCAGCTGCCCTCTGGGGCTGCTCTTCTGCAGGCTCCACAGCCCCAGGGCTCTCAGCCTTTGCTCCTCACAGAGCTGCTCCAAGCCCCTCAGCACCTTCAGAGCCTCCCCTGGACTCTGTCCAGCAGTTCCCAGGCTCTCTGGAACTGGGGAGCCCAGAACTGGAGCCAGGACTGCAGCTGTGGCCTGAGTGGAGCAGAGCAGAGATGGAGGAGAACCTCCCTTGCCCTGCTGACCACACTCTTCTTCATGCCCCCAGGACACCCTTGACCTTCTTGGCCACCAGGGCACATTGCTGGCCCATGGGCAACTGGTTGTCCCCCAGCACTGCCAGGTCCTCCTTGGAGCTGCTTCCCAGCAGGCCATCCCTGCCCTGCACTGCTGCAGGAGGTTGTTCCTCCCCAGGTGCAGGAGTCTCCTCTTGCCCTGGTTGGACTCCATGAGGTTCCTCTCCCTCACCTCTCCAGCCTGGCCAGGTCTCACTGAAGGGCAGCACCCCTGGTGCTGGGTGGCTCAAGCCCAGCTGGCAGCACAGGGTCCCAGCCTTGCACCTTCTGTGCCAAAGCCAGGAGCAGGCAAAGGGCTGCGGGGAGGAGAACCTCCAAAGGCTGCTCTCCACCTTCCTTCCATCCTCACCCTCCCTGCACATGCCAGGCTGGCACAGTGGGGCTCCCCCCCTTGTCAGGGGCTGCCACAGGCCCTGTCTTGCCTGAGGGAAGCTCTCCCTGGGTGACTCAACTGCTGCTGCCTCTCCTCCCGGCGGAGTCCCCACTCCTGCCGCGTGTCACCCTCTGACGTAAATCCTCCCACCCCCAGTGCCAGGCACTGCTGTGGGAAAGGGCTCATCTGGCCTGTCAGGGAGGATCCTCACACCCCCAGGCACCAGCACAGGGGCTGCTGCTCTGAACCTGTGCCAGGCTGTGCCCAGCTGGCCAAGGAGGCCACCAGCAGCCTGGCCTGGAGCAGCAAGAGTGTGGCCAGCAGGAGCAGGGCAGGGATTGTCCCCCTGGGCTGGGCACTGCTGAGGCCACAGCTGGAATCCTGGGCTCAGTTTTGGGCCTCTCACTCCAAGAAGGACATTGAGAGGCTGGAACAGATCCAGAGAAGGGCAAGCAAGCTGGGGAAGGGTCTGGAGAAGAGGGCTGGGGAGGAGCAGCTGAGGGAGCTGGGGGTCTTGAGCACTGGAGCAGAGGAGGCTGAGGGCAGAGCTTCTGGCTCTCTGCAAGGAGCTTGGAGCCAGGTGGGGGCTGGACTCTTGTGCCAAGGAACAAGTGACAGGACAAGAGGCAATGGCCTCAAGATGCCCCAGGGGGAGGTTTAGGTTGGCCATGAGGAACAACTTATTGCCCTTGAGGGTTGTCAGCCCAAAGCCTTCCATGGTTCCATGGCTCACAGATGAGTCCAGCTGCAGATGTCCATCTTGGAGCTGCTCCTACCCAGCTGGAAGCCCTCTTCCAACATCCCTGAAGCCCTGGGAATGGGTGTGAAGGGCTGAGGTGAGATCAGGAGCACTGGGGGCTGGAAGCTGATGGAACAGGAGGCACCCCGGGGTGCCCTGGGGGTGCCAGGAGCACTGGGATGCCCTGGGAACATCGAGGATCCTTGGAACAGACCAGGAGCACCAGGAATCCCGGGGGCACCGGGGTGCAACAGCAGCCCTTGGAGAGCTGGGATGCTCCAGGGTGCACTGAGAGCCCTGGGAGCAGAGGGATGTGCTGGGAGCACTGGAGCTTTGGGAGCACAGGGATGCTGCAGGTGCACTGGGACCCCTAGGAGCTCAGGGATGCATTGGGAAGCACAGGGATGGGACCAGGAGCCCTGAGAGCAGCGGGATGCTCCAGAAACGCTGGGATGCTCCAGGAGGAGCAGCGGGAGCCCTGGGAGCAGCGGGATGCTCCGGGAGCAGCGGGATGCTCCGGTGCGGTCCGAAAGCTCCTCCTCGTGGCTCCCGCACAGAATTACCGGGCACCGGCTCCTGGGAGAGCCCCGGGACACGGGTGGGACACGGGAACACGCCGCGGTGCGTCCCTCCCCACCCCGCCAGGTCACAGCCACCACCCTAGGAGTGACGGGGCCGTCGGGCTGGGCTAAGGAGGGGCCATCAGGATGGGCTAAGGAGGGGCCATCAGGATGGGCTGCTGCTGGCCCATCAGGCTGGGACTCTCCCTGTGCCCACCTGGGTCGGGACTGTGGCCACGTCCCAGCTCTCTTGCCACGGGGAACCCCAGCAGCGCGGGGTGACTCTGGGCACAGGGCCACCAGGCACCCTGAAAGAGGCTGGTGTGGCAGCAGGGTTGGGTTTCTGCTGGCTTCCAGGAAGGTATTAGGTTAATGCATGAAATCTGATTTGGAGCCACCAGCCCTGGCTGGGGAAGGGCTGTGGGGAGCAAGGCTGGAGCTGGGTGAGTGGAAAATCACTTCTGCTGCGAGCAGCAATTTCCTCTCCCTCTGTCCCCTGGCTGGAGAAGGTGTTTGACATGGGAGTGAGGGCAGAGGGATGGGGACAAGAAGGGAACCCTCGGGGCAGGGTGCAGCTGTACCCCTCAGAACCCTGTGCCCCTTTCTGAGCATCCTGAGGTGGGCTGTGCCCCACCACCTTGTGTCCCCACCCCAGCAGGCTGGTGCTCCCCTGCAGGGAGGCACATCCCCAGCTCCCTCTGTGCCAGTCCCCCACCATGGACAGCCTGGCAGCAAGGGATGGAGCAGACTGGGGCTGGAGTCTTTTGGGTTTGGGGTGCTGGAATCCCCTGGGGGGGGTTAACCCTGTCCCTTGCCAGCTGATCCCAGCTGCTGCTGGCATCACAGCCAGCTTGGCCACCCCAAGCTGACACGGGAAAGGGGTGGTTGGGTCCTGCAGGGTGCCACCCCTCCTCTCCCACCCCCCCACCCCCCCTCCCAGTCCCCTCCAGTTACAGACACACAAGGAAAAATCAATACCTGGCTGCCCAAAAGAGAAAGGGCAGCAGGCAGCAGCTTTTTATAGCAAGCTGTCCCATTTGCATCCTTCCTCAGCCCTGACCCAGGGAGACCGACCTCTGGCTAAATTAGCTGCCTTATCCCAAGGGAAAGAGGCTTTAAAAAGCAGCAGGCAGAAGCTGAGGAGGTGAGGCTGGAATATTCCACCACAGCCACCCCCTTCCCCTGCTCCCTGCTGCCCCCCGAGCAGCTCCCCGCCGGGAGGTAGAGCTGCTCCCTCCTCCTTGTCCCCATCCCAAACCAGGGCTGAGGAGTGGGCAGGGGGATGGCTGCCAGCAGCCCCAGCCTCCTATTTCCTCTGGGATCACTTCTCAGGTGGGAAAAAGCCGACCCCAAAGTAAATCAGATAGAAGGATGCAGGCAGGAGCAGAGCTGGGGCAGCCCTTCCCTGGGGGTGCTGTGGGGTGGTAGCCCCGAGCTGCACCCCCAGCCCTTCGCCGTGGCTTTAGGGAGGGTTGCCAAGCAAAAAGCAGCACAAGGAGCAGGAATGTTCCTCTGGGAAGCAGGGAGAGGGGTGGAGGAGCCTGCAGATGCATGCCCAGGATGGAGAGGAGCTGGACTGTGCCTCTGCCCCGTCCCAAAGTGCCGCTGGCACCCGGAGGTGCTGAGGCAGGGGAGCAGAGCGCGGTGGCATACGGAGGGCACCAGCGTGAGTGTCTGACTGAGGCCCCTCCTCAGCTGCTTCTCTCTCCTCAGGGCACCTGCAGGAGGCTGAGGGCTTGAAATTGGTCTCTGCCCTGGTGAGGAGGAGATTCTGAAAGCCCCTGAGTGGGGAGGAAAGACAGATGGACTCACGAGCCCATCCAGACTGGAGCAGAGGAGAGGCGGGGAAGGGAATGTTGGGGTGGAGCAAGGCAGGAAGGTGGCAAGGAAGGAGGGAGGGGGGAAGGGAGGGAGGGAGGGATGGATAGATGGAGGGATGGATGGATGGATGGATAGATGGAGGGATGGAGGGATGGATGGATAGATAGAGGGATGGCTGGCTGGATAGATAGAGGGAGGGAGGGATGGATGGATGGATGGATGGATAGATAGAGGGAGGGATGGCTGGCTGGCTGGATAGATAGAGGGATGGATGGATGGATGGATGGATGGATGGATGGATGGATGGATGGATGGATGGATGGATAGATGGAGGGAGGGATGGATAGATGGAGGGATGGATGGATAGATGGAGGGAGGGATGGATGGATGGATGGATGGAGGACAACTGGGCTCATATGGGTGCAGGCTGAGCACAGGCTCCAGTACCCTCATGTTGTCCTTGACTTTGGGTTTTCCCTGCTCTGGAGGCTGCCTTCCACAGCCAGCCCAGGTGCTGTGCATCAGCATCCCCCACCTGGAGCAGATAAACTGTGCCCTGATAAAAGGGCAGCCAGGGGGAGGAGGAGCTCTTTAGGAAGAGGACAGCCTGATCTGGGGCTCTCTGTTGGGATGGTTCCAAGCTGGAACTCTGGAGCTGAGGGTGGTGCCTTGGAGGAAGGTAAGAGACCTCCTGGAGCCTGTCTGGAGAGGATGGACCAGGAGCTCTGCCTCCCAAAGAACATTTTCCTCTGTAGCACTGCCTGCCTGGGACTGGCTCAGCCTGAGGTCACCAGCCCTAAGCCTGCTTGCTGGAGCTGGAGGGCCCCCCCCCCAGCTGCTGGAACTGCCTCCCCCCCCAGCTGTGTGCCCCCCAAACCTTTTCTTGCTCTCCTTTGTTGCTGCTGTTCTGTGTGGCTGACCTCCAAACCGTGCCCCTGGCCTGGCTTTGAGCCCTGCTCTCCTGCCGCCTCCTTGTGCCTTTCCCATCAGCAGGGTGTTTTGATGACTCTGGGAGGGTGTGAGGTGCTTGTGGCTTTGGGGACATGCCACTGACACCCCCTCCCCTCTCCCCCCTTCCCCCCCCTCCCCCCAGCCAGGATTAGGTCAGGAGAAGGAGCTGGGTGGCAGAGGCAGGGATGGGTGAGCCATGGGTTGGGAGAGCAAGGAAAAGGAGGAGGTGTGCTGGGGTTGGTGACTGATAGGATCTGGAGTGGAAGCAGCAGCCAGAGCCCTCCTGAGGATGAGTCAGTGTCACTGGGAACAGGGCTGGTGACCAGGAAAAAAAACGTTTCAAGGACAGAGCCTCTTTAAAGCTCCACTCTGCAGGCAGGGCTGCAGTGGTGCTGAGGTCCCCAGGAGCTGCCTGGTCCCACCCAGGGCCACCCCCAGCTGCATGGCTGCCCCAAGGGGCTCAGGTCCTCCATGTGCTGCTGCAATGGTGTCTCCAGCTCCTGTTCTCGGCACAGCAGAGACAGGGGCTCACTGGAGCAGGGCCAGAGGAGGCCACAGCAGTGAGGGCAGGACTGGAAGCCCTCTGCTGTGAGGCCAGGCTGGGAGAGTTGGGCTTGGGCAGCCTGGAGAAGAGAAGGCTCCAGGGAGACCTTCTGGTGGCCTTTGAGTGCTTCAAGGAGAGCAATAAGCTGGGGACAGACTTTGGAGCAGAGCCCTTTGTGCCAGGACAAGGGGTGGTGGTTTGGAACTAACAGAGGGAGATTCAGGCAGGAGAGGAGGGAGAAATGTTGGACCCTGAGGGTGGTGAGAGCCTGTCCCAGGCTGCCCAGGGAAAGCTGAGAGCTGCCCCAGCCCTGGCACCACTGCAGCTCAGGTTGGTTGGGGCTCTGAGCAACCTGCTGTGGTTGGAGCTGTCCCTGCTGACTGCAGTGGGGGAGGGGGGGGGTTGGACTGAATGACCTTGAGAGGTCCCATCCCACTCAAAGCCTCCTGCAGGGTGCCCACAGGCAGCAGCCCGGGGCAGGGGGGGCTGCCCCAGCAGCTCCTCTCCCAGCCCCCCCCTGCCTCGTCCCCTTCTCCTGCCGCGGGGCTCCACGCCGGGGGGCATTAAGCTGCTGCTGGAAGGACCTTGAGGAGCTCGGAGCTTCTGGAGGCCAGCAGGGCCCCGTGCTGTGCTGCCGTGCCTGGTGACCAGCCTGGCACCGGCCCGCTGGGGTGAGCGGTCAGCGACAGCCGGCAGCGCCTTGCGTGGCACCGGGCGTGTAATTGGTGTCACCGTGAGGCGGCGGCTGAGGCCGGCGCTCCGAGGATGAGTAATTACAGCAGCCTTAATTGGGACGATCAGCTTCTTAATGTCTTGCCAAGCTCATTTGCAGGACAAGCCTGGCGCGGCCGGAGCCGCTGTGCCAAGGGGCGGGCAGCTGGCGGCGGCGATGCCCGGCTGGCCCCGGCCCCGTGCCCGCCGGAGGTGGGCGCAGCGCGCCCGGCTTGTCCCCCTGCCCTGCCCAAGGAGGGGCAGGTCCTGCTGCCCCTCGGTAGGAGGGCAAGGGGCCGAGGAAGGCGTCGCCCCCATTGGCACCGGGGCAGCTGGCAGGGCTGAGCCCGGGGGCAGAAGGTTTGGAGGACACCGGAGTCCTTGGGGAGGAGGTGGAGCTCCGGGGGGGGGCAGTGGGCAGGGGACAGCAAAAGGGTTGGGAGAGCCTCGGTTTGCTTTTGTTTAGCTCCTGCAGCTACTTTGGGTCATGTCAGAGAATCCCTGAATTGGTTTGGGAGGAAAAGACCTCCAAGGGCATCGAGTAGCACTGTTAAGATGTCCTTGGTGCTTGCAGGGTGAGAAGAGAGGATACAGGGAAAAGATAACTCCATTGAGCTTCAGATCCCAGCATGGTGAGGGCTGGAAGGGACCTCTGGTGCTGCAAGATCCCTGAGATCCCAGAGAGGCTTTGAAAGGAGATCCTTCTGCAAGCACTGCCTGAGCCTGGCTGGGAGAGGATGGAGCCTGGCTGGGGAGCAGGGCAGTGAGATGGCCACATGGGGAACTGCAGGGCTTGGAGCACAGGATCCCAGAATCCCAGCATGGTAAGGGGTGGAAGGGAGCTCTGGAGCTCAGCCAGCCCCCTGCCCCAGCAGGGCACCCCCAGCAGCTTGCCCAGCAGCACAGTGCCCAGGGGGGGTTGCCAGCTCT
Organism: Dryobates pubescens; assembly: GCF_014839835.1. Taxonomy (NCBI): domain Eukaryota; kingdom Metazoa; phylum Chordata; class Aves; order Piciformes; family Picidae; genus Dryobates; species Dryobates pubescens. The sequence goes on from NC_071633.1 coordinate 14,626,799, forward strand.
CCACACAAGGACACTCCACAACCTCTCTGGGCAGCCTGCTCCAGGCCTCCAGCACCCTCACCGCAAACAACTTTCTCCTCAGCTTCAGAGGCAACCTCCTGCCTGCCACTTTGTGCCCTCTGCCCCTTGGCCTGGCCCTGGGCACCACTCAGCAGAGTCTGGCCCCAGCCTCTTGCCCCCCCCAGCTCCTTTAGCTCTTGCTGAGCATTGCTCAGCTGCCCTCTGGGGCTGCTCTTCTGGATCTTCTTTTCCTGTCCTCCAGCACTGGAGGAGAGCTGCAGCTCCCCTTGTCCTGGCTGCAGAATCATAGACCTGCTTGAGCTGGAGAAGACCTCCAAGATCATTGAGTCTAACACTCACACCAAGACCACCATGGCCCTTAAACCACGTCCTGAAGTGCCATGTTCAGATGGTTCTTGAACATGTCCAGGGATGATGAATCCTCTCCAGCCTGGACCTCCTTTCCCTGCCTCTAGGACTGGAGGAGAGCTGCTGGTTGCAGATGTTCCTCTCCAAGCTCTGCCACCCAGCACCTGGCTGCTCCTGCTCCCTGCTGCGTGCCTGGGCTGGCACTGGAGCTGTCACACGGGCACAGAGGGTGCTGGCAAGGAGCAGGGGGAGGGCTGTGTGTGCTCCTGGCATTCCCCCTCCCCTACTGCCCTGCTGTAGAGGGACAAGATGTGTTGCTGGCTTCCCCTCCCCAGCAGGCCCAGCCCCAGGAAGGAAAGGAGCTGGGGGGGGAGGCCTTGGCGTGCGAGTGGTGCCGAGCTCCTTGGCTTGTCTTAGCATCTGTTTGTTTGTGTGGGTTTCATCTCAACAGCAGCCCTGGCAGCTTGGCACCAAACGTGGTAGCTGCTGCTGCTATCTGCAGCTTCTCTTGAGCACAGCTCCAAGATGTAGCTGCCCACACAGCCAGCTGAACTGCCTGGGCCAGCAGCTCGGCGCTGCCACGCTCCTCTTCAGCACAGGATTGCCAGGGTTGGAAGGGAGCTCAAGGCTCAGCCAGCTCCAACCCCCTGCCATGGCCAGGGACACCTCACACCGCAGCAGGTTGCTCACAGCCACCTCCAGCCTGGCTGCAAACACCTCCAGGCAGGAGGCTTCCACCACCTCCCTGGGCAGCCTGTGCCAGGCTCTCACCACCCTCCTGGGGAAGAGCTTCTCCCCACTGCTGGCCCAAAGCTAGCTGGCAAGGAAGCCAGGGAGTGCTGGTGGCATGTTCTGTGTCCTCCTGGTGCTCCAGCCTCCCTCTGCTCAGCATCAGCTGCCTTGCAACACACAGAACTAACCAGGCTGGAGAAGACCTTGGAGATCATCGAGTCCAAGCTACCACCCAGCACCACCTAATCAACTAAGCCATGGCACTGAGGGCCCCTTCCAGTCTCTCTTTTAAACCCTTCCAGGGGTGGTGACTCCAGCACCTCCCTGGGCAGCCCATCCCAGGGGCCAAGCTCTCTTTCAGTGAGGAGTTTGGATGCTTCTCGTGGCGCTGGTTGCTGTTGCTCCTGCGGGTCCACGCTCCAGGGGGTGTGGAGGTGCTCTCCAGGGCTGCAGCTGGGGGGGGTGCCAAGGCTGCCAGAGCAAATTCCCCCTCCTCCTCCTCCTCCTCTGCTTGGCAGCAGGAGCAGAGCAATCCTGTGAAGCAAATGATCTGGGCCCTGCTGCTCAGGGCTCCCCCTCTGGGGCTGTCGCTGGGAGCAAGGTGGGGGGGGAGGGTCCTGGGCAGCTCTTTAATGGCCTGTTGAGACCTGCACTTCCAGGTGGACCTGCTGAGATGATGTCAAGGCTGAGGGGTGCCTGTGACAGGAGCTTGGAAGGTGGAGTCACGATTTCTACCCCCAGAACCCTCCCTCCCCACTGTGGGTGTGAGAGCTGCTGGGGAGGTGGTGACAGGAGGCAGCCTGGTCCAGCTTGAGGTTCCTCAAGCCCTCATCCCTGCCTGTTAGACCTTGCCTCTCTCCCCCCACCCCTCAAATCCCAGCAGAGAGCTGCTCTGTTGGGTGTGACACAGTGGTGCATGTCTCAGCTTGAGCTCTGCTGCCTTTGCTGCCAAGCTTTGGGGTGGCTTTTTTTCCCCCTCCTCTTTCTTTCCCCCCCCCCATCCCCTTCTTCCCTTCAGTGCCTTGTTTATGGCTGTCAGGGTTTGACAGGCTCTTGGCACCCCTCCCACCCTCTCTCCCCTTGCCACTGAGGCTGGAGACCTGTTGAGGAAGGGCTGGCTTTGCAGGGAAATGAAGTTGGAGACTTTTTAGAGCCAGAAAAGACCTGGCAGAGGGCTGACAGCAGCAGAAGCCAAGGAGGCTCAGATGGTTTTAAATGTCAGGGAGAGGTGTAAATGGATCCCAGAGCCAGTGTGGCCAGGAGGGCTGGGGTGTTACAGGCACCTCCAGAGCCAGCATCTCCTCAGCTTTCCTTTCTCTTGCAGCTGTGGCTTTGCCTGGTCGCTGCCCCAGGGCTGGGATTTGCCCAGTGTGGGGATGGGGAGGGTGTTGGGGGCCTCTGGGGAGCAGGAGCAGGGTGAAGGACTTGGCAGTGTGTGAGTGGAAGGGGGGGGGGGGGAGGGGGGAGGGATGAGTTCTTGATGAGCAGGAGTGCAAATGCATCTTGGCTCCTGCTGCTTCCATGACCTTTCTCATTCTGACATGATCCACTCTGACACTTGGAGGGGGAGAGGAAGGGGGGAAGTGGTCATCCTGCTGCTGCTGGGGGAGAGGAAGGGGGGAAGTGGTCATCCTCTTGGTGCTGGGGGAGAGGAAGGGGGGAAGTGGTCATCCTGCTGCTGCTGGGGGAGAGGAAGGGGGGAAGTGGTCATCCTCTTGGTGCTGGGGGAGAGGAAGGGGGGAAGTGGTCATCCTCTTGGTGCTGGGGGAGAGGAAGGGGGGAAGTGGTCATCCTCTTGGTGCTGGGGGAGAGGAAGGGGGGAAGTGGTCATCCTCTTGGTGCTGGGGGAGAGGAAGGGGGGAAGTGGTCATCCTCTTGGTGCTGGGGGAGAGGAAGGGGGGAAGTGGTCATCCTCTTGGTGCTGGGGGAGAGGAAGGGGGGAAGTGGTCATCCTCTTGGTGCTGGGGGAGAGGAAGGGGGGAAGTGGTCATCCTCTTGGTGCTGCTGGGGGAGAGGAAGGGGGGAAGTGGTCATCCTGCTGCTGCTGGGGGAGAGGAAGGGGGGAAGTGGTCATCCTGCTGCTGCTGGGGGAGAGGAAGGGGGGAAGTGGTCATCCTCTTGGTGCTGGGGGAGAGGAAGGGGGGAAGTGGTCATCCTCTTGGTGCTGGGGGAGAGGAAGGGGGGCAGTGTTCATCCTCTTGGTGCTGGGGGAGAGGAAGGGGGGAAGTGGTCATCCTCTTGGTGTGCTGGGGGAGAGGAAGGGGGGAAGTGGTCATCCTCTTGGTGTGCTGGGGGAGAGGAAGGGGGGAAGTGGTCATCCTCTTGGTGCTGCTGGGGGAGAGGAAGGGGGGAAGTGGTCATCCTCTTGGTGTGCTGGGGGAGAGGAAGGAGGGGAAGTGGTCATCCTCTTGGTGTGCTGGGGGAGAGGAAGGGGGGAAGTGGTCATCCTCTTGGTGCTGGGGGAGAGGAAGGGGGGCAGTGGTCATCCTCTTGGTGCTGGGGGAGAGGAAGGGGGGAAGTGGTCATCCTCTTGGTGCTGGGGGAGAGGAAGGGGGGAAGTGGTCATCCTCTTGGTGCTGCTGGGGGAGAGGAAGGGGGGCAGTGGTCCTGCTCTTGCTTGCTCTCCTCTGCCACTCCCCTCCAAGGAAAGAAAGAGAAAGGAAGGGAAGGAGAAGAGTTTGAAGGCTCCAGGAGTCAGCAAGTTCCCCGTGCCAGCCATCTGTCCCATTTCCCTTAGCAACCATTTGTCCTTTTCTCCTTCATCAAGTGTCTGAAGCAGCTCCTGACTGTCAGACCCTCTCTGCTGTCCCTGTTTTTTGCCTGCCTTTGGCTCTCTGGGTGATCCTCCCCCCCTCCCCCATTGCTTCTCACTCTTGCAGAGACAGTTTGCAGCCAGCCCCACAGCATCCTCCCCGCTCAGGGCCCAGTGGCCAGGCTCATGTTCTGGCAGGGGCTGTGTTTGCTCACCCCTGGGGTGGGTGCTGCTTTCTGCACCCATCCTGCTGCCCTGTGCTGCATGGAGGCACAGAGTGGGTCAGGCTGGCAAGGACCTTAAAGGTCATCTGGTTCCAACCCCCCCCTGCTATGGGCAGGGACAGCTTACACCAGACCCAGCTCATAGAATCAGTGAGGCTGGAAAAGACCTCAGGGATCAGCAAGTCCAAGCTGTCAGCCAGCACCTCCTGACAGCTGAGCCATGGCTCCAAGGGCCACAGCCAGACCTTGACTGAGCACCTCCAGGGCTGGGGACTCCACCACCTCCCTGGGCAGCACATCCCAAGGGCCAATTGCTCTTGCTGGGAAGAACTTTCTCCTCACCTCCTGGGGAGGGCTCTGGAGCTCAGCCCTGTGAGGAGAGGCTGAGGGAGCTGGGGTTGCTTAGCCTGCAGAAGAGGAGGCTCAGGGGAGACCTTCTTGATCTCTACAACTACCTGAAGGGAGGTTGTAGCCAGGTGGGGGTTGGGCTCTTCTCTCAGGCACACAGCACCAGAACGAGATCTCTTCCAACCTTAGTGATACTGTGATTCCCAGGGGCTGGCTTTCAGGGACCCTCTGCTCCCAGAGCCCTCTCCCATCACCCTTGGCACCCCGTGGTCCCCCCCCCAGCCCTGTGCCTGGCTCTGCTTTGCTCCCAGAGCCCTCTCCCATCTCCCTTGGCACCCTGTGGTCCCCCCCAGCACTGTGGCTGGCTCTGCTTTGCTCCCAGAGCCCTCTCCCATCACTCTTAGCACCCTGTGGTCCTCCCAGCCCTGTGCCTGGCTCTGCTTTGCTCCCAGAGCCCTCTCCCATCACTCTTAGCACCCTGTGGTCCTCCCAGCCCTGTGGCTGGCTCTGCTTTGCTGCCAGAGCCCTCTCCCATCACTCTTGGCACCCTGTGGTCCCCCCCCAGCCCTGTGGCTGGCTCTGTGGAGGAGCTGTCCTCTCCTGAGTGCTGTGAGAAGGGTTAGGAGCTCCATGGGCAGCCGTGCCTCCAGGCAGGAGCTGTCAGACTCCCCCTCTGGCTCTGGAGGGCTGGGCTCATGCCAAGTGGGGCAGGAAGGGCTTTGAGGTGGCAGGGAAGGGAGGGCTGGCTCTGCAGGCCTGCTGTGAGGAGTGGGCAAGGTGCCAGGGGGAGGTTTTGAATGTGAACTGTTCCAGTTCAGCACAGCTGCCTCAGGCCTGTGCAGAGTCACCTCCAGAAGCAGGGGCAGGGAAGGGAGGATGTGGGACCCAGCAGAATGACCCAGATCTGGCTTTGCATCACAGCCCTGAACCCAGTCCCTTCCAGGAGGAGGAGGAGGAGAAGCTCCACACACCTGGGGGAGGAAGAGAAGTGGCCAGGACCCAGCTCCTGCTTTAATTGGATCTGATTGATGTCCAGAGCTGTGGCAAGCAGGGAGGGAGAGAGCCAGTGGAAGAGGGACAGGAATGCACTGCAGTGCCCAGTGGAGGCTATGGGGAAGATGAAGAGATTGGAGCATCTGTCTTCTGAGGAGTACTGGGGGACAGGGAGCTGCCCAGGAGCCAGCAATGTGCCCTCATGGCCAGGAAGGCAAATGGGCTGCTGAGGGGCATGAGGAAGAGTGTGGCCAGCAGGGCAAGGGAGCTTCTCCTCCACCTCCACTCTGCCCCACTCAGGTCACACCTGGAGTCCTGGCTCCAGTTCTGGGCTCCCCAGCTCAAGAGAGCCTGGGAACTGCTGGAGAGAGCCCAGGGCAGGCTCTGAAGATGCTGAGGGGCCTGGAGCAGCAAAGGCTGAGAGCCCTGGGGCCTGGAGCTAAAGGAGCTGTGGGGGGCAAGAGGCTGGGGCCAGACTCTGCTGAGTGGTGCCAAGGGGCAGAGGGCACAAAGTGGCAGGCAGGAGGTTGCCTCTGAAGCTGAGGAGAAAGTTGTTTGGGGTGAGGGTGCTGGAGGCCTGGAGCAGGCTGCCCAGAGAGGTTGTGGAGTGTCCTTGTGTGGAGAGCTTGCAACCCCCCCTGGGCACTGTGCTGCTGGGCAAGCTGCTGGGGGTGCCCTGCTGGGGCAGGGGGCTGGGGCTGGCTGAGCTCCAGAGCTCCCTTCCATGACTCTCTGTGCAGCACCTGCATCCTGCAGGCAGTGCCCATGGTCCTATTCCTGGCCCCTCTCTCTTCCTGGGGAACAGGAGAGGAGGCTGCAGGTGCTGCTTGGTGAGGGAGAGGCAGGCTCAGAGCTCTCTCTGACTGCTGCTCTCTCTCTCTCTGTCTCTCACTGACAGGCACAACACAGCTGAACCATAAAGCCTCCCCAGCCTGCTGCAGCCCTCACAGGAGGTTAGGAAGCTGCTGGCAAGCAGGGAGCAGCTCAGTCTTGGTCAGCCCATGGGGCAAATGTTCATGGGCTTGCTGTCTCAGGCAGCTTCTGCTCTGCAGGGAGGTTGTGTTAATGCCACCTGAGTGAGCCCTGGGAAGAGGCCAGCTCCTCCTGCTCCTGCTGGGGCTTGGATGCTATATCCCACCAGCCCTGAAGCTCCTCTTCCCAATCCCTGATTCATTTCTGGGCTAAGAAGGTTTCCTTCCAAAAGGAGCTTTGAAGCAAAGAGAAGGAGAGGGGTTGGGGGGGGGGGGGGGGGGGGGGAAGAAGGATGGAGCCAAAGGTATTTTGGGAGGTGAGGAGAGGACTGAGGGCATGCAGGAATTGGGAGGGGGTTTGGTCAAGCAGCTCAAGGACAGGAATGGTTGGGGCAGCTGGTTTGGGCAGTGGCTGTGATGGAAAACCTCCTTCTGCCTGGCTGCCAGTGCTGCAGGCACCAGCACCATGAGTCAGGGGCCCAGGATGGGAAGCTGAGAGCTTTTTGGGGGCTTGATTTTTATTCATGTTTTAGTATGGTTGTGGGTTTTTTCCTCTCCCCTTGCAGCCTCTGAGGTTCACTTCTAGGATTCCCTTTCATTTGCCCAACCCCATGAGGGCTTTGCAAGCCAAGAGGAAAAAGCAGCCTTCAGAGCAGGGCAACAAAAGGCTTGCTGCAAATGAGGGAGCTTGAGCTGGAGGATGATGGGGAAGGTGGGCAGCAGTGGGGCAGGCTCTCCAGCTGGAGGGCTGCAGGTTGTGGTGTGGCCCCCAGGGGCAGGGCTGGGTCCAGTCTTGTTTGTTGTCCTCCTCAGCGACCTGGAAAACGACCCAGGAACGGGGACTGAGCCATCCTGCTGCTGGCACAGCACTGGGAGGAGTGGCTGGCACCCATCAGGCTCTGCTGCCATGCAGGGAGACCTGGCCAGGCTGGAGAGGGGAGGGAGGGAAACCTCATGGAGTCCAACCAGGGCAATGCAGGGTCCTGCACCTGGGGAGGAACAACCTCCTGCAGGGGAGGGTAACCTGCTGGGAAGCAGCTCCAGGGCAAAGAGACCTGGCAGTGCTGAGGGATAACAAGTTGCCCATGAGCCAGCAATGTGCCCTGGTGGCCAAGAAGGCAAATGGTGTCCTGGGGGCATGAAGAAGAGCGTGGCCAGCAGGGCAAGAGAGGTTCTCTTCCCCTTCTACTCTGCCCCACTCAGGCCACAGCTGCAGTCCTGGCTCCAGTTCTGGGCTCCCCAGTTCCAGAGAGCCTGGGAACTGCTGGACAGAGCCCAGGACAGGCTCTGAAGATGCTGAGGGGCCTGGAGCAGCTCTGTGAGGAGCAAAGGCTGAGAGCCCTGGGGCTGTGGAGCCTGCAGAAGAGCAGCCCCAGAGGGCAGCTGAGCAATGCTCAGCAAGAGCTAAAGGAGCTGTGGGGGGCAAGAGGCTGGGGCCAGACTCTGCTGAGTGGTGCCCAGGGCCAGGCCAAGGGGCAGAGGGCACAAAGTGGCAGGCAGGAGGTTGCCTCTGAAGCTGAGGAGAAAGTTGTTTGGGGTGAGGGTGCTGGAGGCCTGGAGCAGGCTGCCCAGAGAGGTTGTGGAGTGTCCTTGTGTGGAGAGCTTGCAACCCCCCCTGGGCACTGTGCTGCTGGGCAAGCTGCTGGGGGTGCCCTGCTGGGGCAGGGGGCTGGGGCTGGGTGGTCTCCAGAGCTCCCTTCCAGCCTCACCATGCTGGGATTCCTGGATTCATGCAAGGAACTGGGAGCCCAGAGCTGCTTTAACCACTCACCCTGCTGTCTCCTCTGCAGATGCCACCTGCAGCTGCTGTGCAGGAAAAGCCTCTGGGCTTGGCTTGGCTAAGCAGCTCCACCAGCAGTGAGAGAGCTCCAGTGCAAGGTCAGTTAATGCTCCTCTCAGGTGCTGCTGGCTATTTCCCTGTGAGAAATTGCTGGGCTGAAGAGGCACAGCTTGGGTAATGCTGGCTGAGGTTCCTTGGGAAGGGGAGGGCTGAGGCTTGAGAGCAAAGCCTTGGAGGCTTGGCTTCCAGAGCTGGATCTGGCCCAGATTTAGAAAAGCAGCTGGAGGATGAGTTTGTGCTTGGAATCATTAGCAGGGAGGCTTGTGGGGGGGAGAAATCCTTTCAAGGGCCAGCAGAGTGTGTGCCCCACAGGGATGGATTCATTTGGGGCCAGCAGACAGCCCCCAGCGCTTGGAAGGCAGGGAGTGAGTGTCCCAGCTCCTTGTGCTGGGAGCTGGCCTGCAAGGGGAACGGCTCCTGCTGGAAGAGGGAAGATTGAGGCTGGAGAGCAGGAGGACAATTCTGTACAGTGAGGGCTGGGAGACACTGGCTCAGGTGGCCCAGGGAGGCTGTGGATGTCCCCTCCCTGGAGGTGTTCCATAGAATGATGGAGTTGTCAGGGTTGGAAGGGAGCTCAAGGCTCAGCCAGCTCCAAGCCCCCTGCCATGGGCAGGGACACCTCACACTGCAGCAGGCTGCTCACAGCCACCTCCAGCCTGGCTGCAAACACCTCCAGGCAGGAGGCTTCCACCACCTCCCTGGGCAGCCTGTGCCAGGCTCTCACCACCCTCATGGGGAACAACTTCTTCCTCACAGCCAATCTCAATCTCCCCACTTCTAGTTTTGCTCCATCCCCCCCCAGTCCTGTCCCTCCCTGACACCCTCAAAAGTCCCTCCCCAGCTTTCCTGTAGCCCCCTGCAGATCCTGGAAGGCCACAATGAGGTCTCCTTGGAGCCTTCTCCTCTCCAGCCTGCACAACCCCAACTCCCTCAGTCTGTCCTCAGAGCAGAGCAGCTCCAGCCCTCTGCTCATCCTCCTGGCCCTATCACTTCAAGCCCTTGCAAAGAATCCCTCTGCTGGGCTCCCTCTCAGATGTTAGACTGGACCCCAGAATGAAACACTCCTCACACCAGAGCAGGTTGCTCAGAGCCACCTCCAGCCTGGCTGTAAACACCTCCAGGGCTGAGGCTTCCACCACCTCCCTGAGCAGCCTGTGCCAGGCTCTCCCCTCCCTCATGGGGGAAGGTTGCCTGAAGCCTTGAGCAACCTGGGCAGGTGTCCCTGCCCGAGGCAGGAGGGTTGGAAGTGGCTGGATCTCCACAGTCCCTTCCAAGCCAACCCATCCCATGACCCTGCAAAGCAGTGCCTAGGAAAGCAGCTCTGGGGCTTGGAGCATTGGTGTCACCTGCTGAGGCAGAGCTTTGGAGGCCTCCTGGCTGGGCCTGGTGTGGAAGGAAAGAGCTGCTGTCCAAGAGGAGGAGCTGCCAAGCTGGCCAGGGGCATGCCAGCACTCTGCCCAGCTTGGCTGCAGTGGGAGCTGCTCCACACCTGGCTGCTGGTTTGCCTCTTCGTGTGCAGGGCAGAGGTTTGCCAGCCCTGGGGGCGAAGGGTCCCTGCTCACTGGGTGCTGTTTCAGCTGCCAGGGCAGCCTCTGAACCCCTGGGAGGTCACTTTAGGAGCCTCACTCTGTGCCTTCAATTTGTCTCCAGAGCTCCCCAGGTGTCAAGTGGCTGAGGCTGGAGAGCTCTCATCTCTCCAGGGAGTTGTAGCTGACAGAATCCTGGCGTGGCTGGGCTTGGAAGGGACTTGTAGGAGATCAGCTGGTTCAAAGCCTCCCCCCTGCTAGAGCAGGGTCACCCAGAGCAGGCTGCACAGGGCTGCAGCCAGCTGTGCTCTGAATGACTCCAGAGAAGGAGACTCCAAAACCACTGCTCTACCACCTTCCAAGCAAGGAAGCTCCTCCTGATGTCCAGGTGGAACTTTCTGGGGTCAACTTTACAGTGGGGAAGAACTTTTCAGTGGGTTGGAGGAACAAAGGAGGAGCCAGGAGTGAACCTGGCTACTTTGGGCTGCTCCATGATGCACCTCCTGAAAGGCACAGCAATGGGGGCAAGCCACCCAGCTTGTGCTGAGTGGGAGTTTGTCTTTGTCCCCCCCACAGTGGGACCCACTGAGCTCTCCTGGGATGCCCTGACAGCAGTGCCTGTGGGGTATTTGAATCAGCAGGGTCCCTCCTTTGCCTTGGGCAGCTTCTGGACCTTTCCATGGATGCTGCCTGCTGGCAGAAAGTGCCAAGGAGCAGCTATTAATCAGGAGAGAGGAGGCTGGGTGCAGAGTCCTCAGTGTGGTGTGGAGAGGCTGGGGGGAGGGTCACTGTGCTTGGCACAGCAGTCTGGGGCCCCCTCCCCAAGCCATGTGCTGGCATCTGGAGGAAGCCCAGGAAGCTCTGCCCCAGCTTTGGAGGGAGATTGTTACCAACATGCTGAGCACAGGAGAAGCACCTCCATTAGGAGAGTGATTTTTAGTTAAGGTTGGAGGGATGCTGCTCCTCTGCAGTGCTGCAGCAGCTGGTCCTGCTGTGGGGACATCAGCAGCAGCTAGCTCCTGCTTGGAGAGCTTGGCAGTGCCAGAGCAAGGGACAGGAGAGGGAGGGAGGGAGGAGGAGACAGAGGGCCCAGTCTGGGGGTGGTGGTGGCTTGGTGTGTTGGGCTCCCAGCTGCTGCTGTGGGTGTTCATGAAGAGCAGGTTTCTGGGGGAGAGCTGCTGGTGGAGGATGGAGGACTTGGTGTGTGGGTGTGTGTGTGTGTGTGTGGAGCTTCTCCTCAGGCAAGCAGGATCAGAGAGTTGTTTTGGGTGAGAAAAGACCTCTAAGATCAAGCTCAGCTGCCAACCCAGCCCCACCACAGCCACTCAACCGTGTCCCCAAGGGCCATGGCCACAAGCTGCTTGAACAGCTCCAGGCATGGGGACTCCACCACCTCCCTGGGCAGCCTGTGCCAACGCCTGACCCCTCTGGCAGCCAAGAAATTGTTCCTCGTGCCCAACCTAAACCTGCCCTGGCACAGAATCACCAAGGCTGGAAGAGAGCTCAAAGATCATTCCCTCTCATCCCTGGCACCTGTAACTAGGGAGCAGAAACCAGCACCCACCTTGCTCCAACCTCCTGTCAGGGAGCTCTGGAGAGAGGCTTTTATTGCACGTGGTGGAGGAAGCTTCGGGCTGATCACTTGGTGGTGAGGTGCTGCCCCCTCATTTCCCACCCCCCCCCCCCCCCCCAAAAAAAAGCCATCTCAAGGCAGTTTTTAGCCTGCAAGGAAAGAGAATGAACCTGGAACAATGCCTGGAAGTGATGAGGTGCACCTTGGCTTGGTGTTTTGCAGGGCTTGAGCAGGAGGTGGCCTGGGTGCCCGAAGCGCTGCGGCGAGGAAGCTGTTGCGGTCTCAGAAGCAGCCTGTGTGGGTTTGTGGTTAATAGTTTGTTGGCTTCTGGGTTTGTTTTCCCCTCTTTTCCTTTCTGATTTTTTTTTGTTGTTGCCACAGAGTGGTTCAAGAAAGCTGGCAAGGCTGGGATGGAGGAGGAGGAGAAGGGTTTGCTGCCACGGGAGTAACAAACTGTCTGGCTCCGCCGGAGAGGCAAACGGGAGCAGGGGGCTGGGGTGCAGAGCGCTTGGAAGTGCTGTGCTTGGGGGTGGTGGGAATGAAAGCTGCAGAAGAAGGATAAATAATAACAGTATTAAAAGGGCTTCCCATCCACACAGCTATTTTTTTTGGCAGCTGGGGGGGGGGGGGGGGGGCTTTTGGGTGGTTCTACCCTGCAGGGCTTTGTTCCTCGCCCGGATTTCCCGGGGAGGGCCTTGGGTTTGCTTCGCAGGAGGAGGTGATGCTCCTGTGGGCCTCAGGGCAGGGTGTCAGAGCACTGCCACAGGCTGCCCAGAGAGGTTGTGGAGGCTCCTGATCTGGAGCCTTCCAAGCCCCATCTGGATGTGCTCCTGTGTGAGCTGTGCTGGGTTCTCTGCTCCTGCTCTGGCAGCGGGGGGTTGGACTCGATGACCTTCGGAGGTCCCTTCCAACCCCCTGTGAGCCTCTGATCCTTAACTCTCTTCAGGAGACCAAGATCATGGAATCAGAGAATGCTTTGGGCTTGGAAGGGGATGTTGAAGATCATTCCACCTCCCCTGCTGTGGGCAGGGACACCTTCCACCAGCCCAGGTTGCTCAAGCCCTCATCCAACCTGGCACGGAACACCTCCAGGGAGGGGACAGCCACAACCTCCCTGAGCAACCTGTTCCAGTGCCTCACCACAGGATCACAGCATGCATCTGGTTGGAAGAGACTTTCAAGATCATCCAGTCCAGCCCTCAACCCAGCCTATAAAGCCCACAAGAGAAGGTAATAGCCCCCTCCTCCACCCCCCAAAAGCCCTGATATTAACAGAAGCCTGATGGGATAGGGATAGGGATGGGATAGGGATAACAAGGTTGGAAGAGACCTTTGAGATCATCAAGTCCAACTATCACCCAACACCATGTGATCAACTAACCCATGGCACCAAGCACCCCATCAAGTCTCCTCCTAAACACCTCCAGGGATGGGGACTCCACCACCTCCCTGGGCAGCACATTCCCATGGCCAATCTCTCTTGCTGGGAAGAACTTTCTCCTCACCTCCAGCCTAAACCTCCCCTGGCACAGCTTGAGACTGTGTCCTCTTGTACTGGTGCTGGCTGCCTGGGAGAAGAGACCAACCCCCACCTGGCTACAACCTCCCTTCAGGGAGTTGGAGAGAGCAAGAAGGTCTCCCCTGAGCCTCCTCCAGGCTAAGCAACCCCAGCTCCCTCAGCCTCTCCTCCCAGGGCTGTGCTCCAGACCCCTCCCCAGCTTTGTTGCCCTTCTCTGGACACCTTCCAGCATCTCAACATCTTTCCTCAACTGAGGCTCCCAGAACTGGACACAGGACTCAAGGTGTGGCCTAAGCAGTGCTGAGCACAGGGGCAGAATGTCCTCCCTGCTCCTGCTGGCCACACAGTTCCTGATGCAGGCCAGGATGCCCTTGGCCCCCTGGGCACACCCCCCTGGACTCCCCCCTTGCCCTGGGGAGCTGCTCTCAGCGCTGTGGCCGCGGACCAGCTCTGCGTGGCTGAAGCACGACACGCTCCACCTTAAAGAGCAGCTCAGAGGATGCTTCTTCCCTCTTGCCCCTGGGTTATCCTTCAGCTCCAGTGCACAAAGCATGCAGAGCAGCCCAAGGGTGAGCAGGGATGGGGAGGGCTGGGGCCGTTTGTCAAAGCCAGCGCTGCCGCTGAAGGTTTTATTGTGGGACCGCTGGCGAGGTGTCAGCCGAGGTGATGTCCTGATGGAGAGGCAATAAAGCAGGGCTGCACAAAGTGCACCCTGAGAGGCTCATATCTGAGCTATCCACTGCCTGATAGATGTAGCCTCAGTGCTGTAACTCTGCTCTGCTACATGCCTCTGAGATGTAGGACCCGTCGCCGGGGCATCCGCTTCTCCCTGCCGTTGCCCTGGGCGCTCGGACCCAAGCTCCATCCTCCTCCCCAGCTTGGTTTAATGTTCTTCCCCCTCCCCAGATCAATGCCCTTGCTGCAGGAGACTTGGCTCAGTGGGGGTAAAGTGGTTCTCTGGGGCTTAGTGAAGTCTGTGTGGTTGAATCCCTCTCCCTGGAGGGGGTTTCAAAGAGGCAGAGACGTGGTGCTGGGGGGAGATGGTTTGGCAGAGTTAAGAGAATGGTTGGACTCGAAGATCTCTTCCAAGCAAGAGGATTCTGTGGTGCCACCTCTCTTGTGGGGCACTCCCATTGCTGTCCAAACTGGTTTGTGACCTCTCACTGCCATGTAGGAGTCTGGAGAGAAGGAGGCTGTGCAAGGGTCAGCTGCTTCTCCCTAGCAGCAAGTGATGGGACAGGAGGAAATGGCCTTAAGTTGCCCCAGGGGAGGTTTAGGTGGCACATTACAAACATCTTCTTCACTGCAAGGGTTCTCAAAGACTGGAGCAGGCTCTCCAGGGAGTTGCTTGGATGCCCATCCCTGGAGGGGTTTCAAAGAGACAGAGAGGTGGTGCTGAGGGACATGGTTTAGCAGCTAGACCATGGCACTAAGTGCCTCATCCAGGCTTTCCTTGAACACCTCCAGGGATGGGGACTCCACCACCTCCCTGGGCAGCACATTCCCATGGCCAATCTCTCTTGCTGGGAAGAACTTCTTCCTCACCTCCAGCCTAAACCTCCCCTGGCACAGCTTGAGACTGTGTCCTCTTGTGCTGGTGCTGGGTGCCTGGGAGAAGAGACCAATCCCCACCTGGCTACAACCTCCCTGCAGGGAGTTGTAAAGATCAAGAAGGTCTCCCCTGAGCCTCCTCTTCTGCAGGCTAAGCAACCCCAGCTCCCTCAGCCTCTCCTCCCAGGGCTGTGCTCCAGACCCTTCTCTGGACACCTTCCAGTACCTCAACCTCTCTCTTTGAGCCTCCCAGAACTGGACACAGGACTCGAGGTGTGGCTTAACCAGTGCTGAGCACAGAAGAGGAATAACCTCCCTTGTCCTGCTGGCCACACAGTTCCTGATGCAGGCCAGGATGCCATTGGCTCTCCTGGCCAGCTGGGCACACCTCTGGCTCCTGCTCAGCCTACTGTCTACCGGCATCCCTGAGTCTCTTTCTGCCTGGCTGCTCTCCAGCCACTCTGTCCCCAGCCTGTAGCACTGCCTGTGGCCAAAGTGTGGAACCCAGCACTTAGCCTTATTAAATCTCAGGCCATTTGGCCTCTGCCCACCCAGCCAGCCAGCCTGGCAAGGTGGCTCTGCAGGGCCCTCCTTCTCCTCCAGTGGGGAGGAGCTCTGCCCCATCAGTCAGACTCCAGCCTTGCCCAGCTCCTGACTGCATTTTCATTAACAAATTAATCACACCACAGGGTTTTTTTTTTGGGGTTGAGATTTGGGGTGGGGTTTTTTCCCCCTTGGGGGGGGGGTAAGGGGGGTGTGTGTGCTGCTTTTTGCTGCTGTCTGCTCCAGGCTCTCAGCCCTTCTGTGCCCACCGGCTTGGCACCGCTCTCGCTGAGAACAGTTCGTGCTGAGAGGAGACCTTGGAAGTGCCACACACACACACACACAGAGGATGGAGGGGAGGGGAGGAAAAAATGATGATTTGTGGCAATCCTATATTTGGCACCCAGCTTTTCATCTAAACCAGAGCCACTTTACACCTGTCTGGCAAGATAAAGGGCCTGCAAATGAGCGTGAGTGGAATTCTTCTGCCTGAGCAGGACACAAAGGGCCTCGGCAGAAATGAATACCTGAGCTTCAAAGCTGCTGCTGGATGGGGGTTTTTTCACCCACCTCTAGCACTGCCAGGCTGTTTTCTTTTTCAGGGCAGGCTGATATCGCTCCCCAGGACCGTTTGAAGGCTGCTCTTAGCTTGCTTTAAGGAGGGCTGGTGTGTGCTGCTCTCCCCTGCTGAAGGGGCTTAGCTGTTTTCTGGGACACATCTTCCTGCCCACAGGAGACTCTCTCTCTTTGCTGCTTTTCCAGGTCTGCCTGTCTTTTTTTGTGTGTGTTAAGAGCATCTCAATGATGTCATAAAATCATAGCAGTATAGAATGGGAAGGGTTGGAAGGGAGCTCTGAGTCTATCCCTGAGATCCCAGAGAGGCTTTGAAAGGAGATCCTTCTGCCAGCGCTGCCTGAGCCTGGCTGGGAGAGGATGGAGCCTGGCTGGGGAGCAGGGCAGTGAGATGGCCACATGGGGAACTGCAGGGCTTGGAGCACAGGATCCCAGCATGGAGAGGGTTAAAAGAAACCTCTGGAGGCCACCCAGCCCCCTGCCCCAGCAGGGCACCCCCAGCAGCTTGCCCAGCAGCACAGTGCCCAGGGGGGGTTGCCAGCTCTCCACACAAGGACACTCCACAACCTCTCTGGGCAGCCTGCTCCAGGCCTCCAGCACCCTCACCCCAAACAACTTTCTCCTCAGCTTCAGAGGCAACCTCCTGCCTGCCACTTTGTGCCCTCTGCCCCTTGGCCTGGCCCTGGGCACCACTCAGCAGAGTCTGGCCCCAGCCTCTTGCCCCCCACAGCTCCTTTAGCTCTTGCTGAGCATTGCTCAGCTGCCCTCTGGGGCTGCTCTTCTGCAGGCTCCACAGCCCCAGGGCTCTCAGCCTTTGTTGCTCCCAGAGCTGCTCCAGGCCCCTCAGCACCTTCAGAGCCTCCCCTGGACTCTCTCCTTGTCTCTCTTGTACTGGGGAGCCCAGAACTGGACACAATATTGCAGGTACTGCCGGACAGAATAGAGGAGGAGGAGAATCTCCATTGCCCTGCTGGCCACACTCTTCTTCATGCCCCCCCAGGAGACCATTTGCCTTCTTGGCCACCAGACACATTGCTGGCTCATGGGATATTTGTTGTCCCCCAGCACTGCCAGATCCTTCTCTCTTGTGCTGTCCCTGGACACCATTGACAAGAGTCTGGCAACTTCTTGACACTCACCCTTCAAACATTAATAAGCATTAATGAGATCTCCTCTGTCTTCTCTTCTGCAGGCTCAACAGCCCCAGGTCTCTCAGCCTTTCCTCATCAGACAGATGTTCCAATTCCTCCTTCATCCTCATAACCTCTGTTGGGCACTCCAGTACATCCCTGTCCCTCTTGAAGTGAGGAGCCCAGAACTGGACACCATACTCCAGATGTCCATGGATGAGATGTTGGTATTTGAGGCTTGAGATCATTGTGCCTGACCCAGGCCACTGCTGCCCTTCCAAATGCCATGAGGAGGAGAAGGTTCTTCTGCCAAGTCCATTCTGGGGAGAGCTCTTGGTGAGGGTTATGTGTGAGCAGCAGGCAGTGGAATCATAAAGGTCTTTCCCAACCTTGCTGATTCTATTCTAAGCTCACTAAGTCATCAGCCCAGTGAAGGGCCTTGGGTGTGGAGCTTCTCCTAAGCCAAGAAGGATCACAGAATGACAGAATTGTGTGGGTGTGAAAAGACCCTTAGGATCTAGTCAAACCATCAAACTAAGGTCACCAGGGCCACTAAACCATCTCCCCAAGTGCCATGTCTACATGTTTCTTGAGCATCTCCTCCAGGGAGGGTGACTCCACCTCCCTGGGCAGCCTCTTCTAAAGCCTGACCACTCTGGCAGGGAAGAAATTGTTCCTGGTGTCCCCATGGTGTCCTAGCCTGGGGATGGTCCATGAGGGAGGCTTCCATGTAGTGCTGGGGGCTTTTCTCAGGGAAGGGAGAAGTGATTGTCACTGGTGAGGCCACACTTCATCCTGGGTACAGTTTTGGGCCCCCTTACTGCAAGAAGGACATTGAGGAGCTGGAGCAGGTCCAGAGCAGGACAACCAAGCTGGGGAAGGGTCTGGAGAACAGGGCTGGGGAGGAGCAGCTGAGGGAGCTGGGGGTGTTGAGGCTGGAGCAAAGGAGGCTGAGGGGAGAGCTTCTGGCTCTCTGCAGCTCCCTGCAAGGAGCCTGGAGCCAGGTGGGGGTTGGGGGTCTTGTGCCAAGGAACAAGTGACTGGATGAGGACATGGCCTCAAGTTGCCCCAGGGGCCCCAACTGAGATTTAGGTTGCACGTGAGGAACAATTTCTTCTCCCTGAGGGTTATCCAAGCCTGTCCCAGGCTGCCCAGAGCATTGGTGGAGTCTCCATGCCTGGAGAGATTTCAAAGCCCTGGAGCTGTGGTGCTGAGGGCCATGGTTTGGTGGTGCCTTGGCAGTGCTGGGTTAAGGGTTAGACTCCATGAACTTCAAGGTCTTTTCCCACCCAAATGATTCCATGATTCTCTGATCTGTTTTAAACAAGGAACTAGATGCTGGCCTTGGTTATGTCTTCACTACTGGGTTAATGGTGGGACTCCACAGAGGCTGTAGTGAGGTGGGGGGTTGGTCTCTTCTCAGTAGTGTCAGGTGATAGAACAAGAAGAAATGGCCTGAAATTCTTCCAGGGCAGGTTTAGCTTGGGTATCAGGAACCATTTCTTTGCTTTGCATTGGAAGAGGCTGCCCAGGGAGGTGGTGGAGTCCCCATCCCACGAGGAGATGTTCAAGAAGCGTGCGGCCACGGCTCTTGGAGATGTGCTTTCATGGCCATGGTGGTGTTAGATTGATGGTTGGGGTCGATGGTCTTAGGAGGTCGTTTTCAACCAAAGCAATTCTAGGAGCTTAAAGCTCTTTGCCAGCCCAAACCGTTCCGTGGCTCCACGTCAAAGCCACTTCGATGCCCGTAGTGGGGTTAGGAGGCGCCCGCATGCAGCAGGGCTGGGATTTACCCCCGGCTGAGGGTTGTGAGAAGGAAAGATCGGGCTCCCTCAGGGCACTGTGCCACACGACAGCCCTGGCCGGGTTGGGGTACCCCTGCTTTAGGGGGTGGGTGCTCAGCGGGGCCGGTCCCGGTGCAGCCCCGCGGTAACCGCAGCGGAGCCTGAAGGGTCCGGTCCGCCAGCTCCGCCTCACCCCCGCCAGGGGGCGCTACCACCTGCTGTAGTTACTCCGTCTCTCCCCCCCGGCTCCCCTCCCGCCTTCCCCAGCCGTCGCTATGGTTACCTACGCTGGGTGCGTAGCGGTCCTTACGAAGCTGACGCAGTGGGCGGCCCGCTACGGGCGGGGGCGGCCCCTGGACGGGCGGAGGCGGTGTTAGAGAATCGGGGGGCCGCCGGGCCCCCGGGATGGAGGCGGCGGCGCCGGCGGCTGCCCCGGGCTCGCGTGTGGCTGGCTGCAGAGAGGTGAGGGCGAAGCGGCTGGAGGCAAGGGCAGAGCCGCGGGACGCCCGGCCGGCCGCGCGGAGGGGCTCGCCGGCACCTCTCCTCCGCGGTAGGAGGGTAGGTCCCCGCCGGCGGCTGGGGGAGGAGGCCGCTGCGGCAGGTGCGGGGGCGGCGGTGCGGGGCAGGGGCTGCTGGTCCCGGGGCTGCTGGTCCCGGGGCTGCGTCCCCCCGCTTCTCCTCTCTTCCCGCACCGGTGTCGCCTTGCCGAGCGGCCGGGGGAGGCGGGCAGGTGCGGGGCCGTGCCCGGAGCGGAGCGGCTTCCTCTGCCGGGCCGCGGGGGGATGCGGGGCCGGCCGGGCAGGGCCGCTGGCTCCGGCCGGAGCGGCCTCTTCCCACCGCAGCCTTAGGGCCCCTGGAAATGGGGCCTGCAGCCCGCGGGCAGCGGAGCCTCTTCTAGCCGAGAGGTGCGGTGGCAGGGTCGGGGTTGGGCTGCGAGCCGCTGGCCGGGGCCGGGCTGGGACCCGAGCCCCCCGCGGGCCGAGCCGGCCCGGGCCGGCAGCGCCGTCCCGCTGCGGGAGATGGGCGAGGGGCTGCCCTGTGCCTGCGGAGGGAGAAGCTGCTGCCGTGCGGAGGGCTTGGGTGTGCCGCACGGGTCCTTCCAGCCTTTATTCTGCGCGGGGGCTGCCGTCTGAAACTGTTACCTGGCGCTCCGGCAGCCGCTGCCCGCCCCGGCGGGCGGTGAGCCCCGGCCCGGGGCATCCCCAGGGAGGGTCCCAGGGCACCTGCCGGCTTGTCACAACAAAGGCTCTATCGCTCCGAGATCTGAGGAGCTGGGACGCTGCCCAGGGCTGCTCAGCCAGCGCTGTGCCCGCTCTGGGAGCTGTCACTCGCCTGCTGTGCTCGGGACGGGTTTCGCTTGCCACTTGCGCTGTGGGAATGGGAGGGGATGGAGCCTTCGGGGGCTGAGCTGCGGGGGTGGCTTTTTTTTCCGCCCCCCACCCAGCTCCGGGTGGGAGGCGAGGTTGTGATTGCCCAAGATGGACACTGGAGTGTTTGGAAGTGTGTGCGCGCTGGAAGCGAAGCAAATCGTGTGCTGGGTTAGGCAAGGCTTAAAGGAACTGGTTCTGAGCGGGGGGAAGGCAAGTGTCACCTCCGCCGAGGTGGGAAGGTGATGACTCGCCTGCCAGGAGCAAACCTCGTGGCGCCTGGGGGTGAGCTGCTGCATCCCACTGACTGCAATTTGCTGCTTGAGCAGGGGAGAAGTGCCTGAGCTGGTGCGGTCAGGCTGAGTGGTTTGGGTTTGTTTTGAAGCAGCCGTGGTTGGGAGCTAATGAAATGGCAGGAAGTGGCTTGGGTAAAAGAGAGTCTTTAATCTCCTGCCGTTGTGACACCGGGCTTCGGGTCTGCTGGGGGAGTGCCTGCCTTCCAGGAGCTCAGCTTGTGGCTGGGGAGGGAGGAACTATCTCTTGGCACCAGTGGGGGTGTCTCCTAAATAGCAAACGGTATCTGGCTGAAGCTATTTGTTGTCCTAGGTGTTAGCTTTCTGGGTCGTGGAAGTTGACTCTGGGTTCTGGAGGCTGCTGATTAGGTGGCAGCTCAGCCCCCTGAGCCTGGGACAGTCTGGGGGGGGAGGGGGCTGGCAGGATAGCAGGGCAGGAGTCTGGCCAAGGGTGGGTGTCAGGAGGATGGAAGCAGGTGCCCAGGGACAGGGCAAGGGGGAAGAGGCACAAGCTGGGACGTGAGGAGTTCCAGCTCAGCATGAGGAGGAGCTGCTGCAATTTAAGGCTGGTGGAACACAGGCTGCCCAGAGAGGTGGTGGAGTCTCTGTCTCTGGAGGAATTAAACACCCCCCACCCCCACCACCCCCCCCAGCAGTGTTTCTGTGTGGTGTTCCCTAGGTGACTCTGCCTTGGCAGAGGGTTTGGACTCAGTGTTCTCCAGAGGTCCCTTCCAGCCCCTGTGATGAGAAAGTTGAGCAGTGTCTGGTGAATGATGAATGTAGCCTGGAGCTGCTGTAGCCAAATCACTTCAGAAAGGAGTAAGACAAATGCCCCCCCTTTAAACTTGTGTTTGAAAGGTCTGGGACATAGCCTCTCTGCAGCTGTACTGACATTTGACTCCCTCCATGACAAGCTAAGGTGCCAAACTTAGCCAGGAGGGTCTGAACTCTGTGTGTGGCAGGTTTCAGCAGCCTTGAGCAGAGTTTTGTTCAGCTGCAGGAGATCCTCTCTGTAAAACCAAACCAGAAGCTGCAGAAGCAGGGGGAGGGCTGCTGTAATTTTCTCTGATAGCTCTGCTGGTGCTGGGAAATGGGCAGTGAGAAAGCCAAAGTTCACTCTGGCTGTGCCACCCCTTCCTCTTCTGGCTTCTGAGGAAGGAGCAGTTGTGCAACAGTATGATCTGAGCCTGAGCAATGGGGAGAGGTGCTGTTCCAGGGAGGAAAATGGGGAAGAGGGAATGCTGCTTCCAGTGGCAGTCCACAGTGGACCAGAACAGGTGAGGGCTTGAGCTGCTGCAGGGCAGCCCCAAGGAGAAGGATCTGGCAGTGCTGGGGGACAAGAAGTTGCCCATGAGCCAGCAACGTGTCTGGTGGCCAAGAAGGCAAATGGTCTCCTGGGGGGCATGAAGAGGAGTGTGGCCAGCAGGGCAAGGGAGCTTCTCCTCCTCCTCCTCCTCTATTCTGTCTGGCAGTACCTGGAATATTGTGTCCAGTTCTGGGCTCCCCAGTTCAAGAGAGACAAGGAGAGAGTCCAGG
Organism: Dryobates pubescens; assembly: GCF_014839835.1. NCBI lineage: Eukaryota > Metazoa > Chordata > Aves > Piciformes > Picidae > Dryobates > Dryobates pubescens. Next base: position 14,648,423 of record NC_071633.1, read on the forward strand.
GGAGGCTCTGAAGGTGCAGCTCTGTGAGGAGCAAAGGCTGAGAGCCCTGGGGCTGTGGAGCCTGCAGAAGAGCAGCCCCAGAGGGCAGCTGAGCAATGCTCAGCAAGAGCTAAAGGAGCTGTGGGGGGCAAGAGGCTGGGGCCAGACTCTGCTGAGTGGTGCCCAGGGCCAGGCCAAGGGGCAGAGGGCACAAAGTGGCAGGCAGGAGGTTGCCTCTGAAGCTGAGGAGAAAGTTGTTTGGGGTGAGGGTGCTGGAGGCCTGGAGCAGGCTGCCCAGAGAGGTTGTGGAGTGTCCTTGTGTGGAGAGCTGTCAACCCCCCCTGGGCACTGTGCTGCTGGGCAAGCTGCTGGGGGTGCCCTGCTGGGGCAGGGGGCTGGGGCTGGCTGAGCTCCAGAGCTCCCTTGCCAGCTCCCCCAGGCTGGGCTGCTGAATGGAACTGAAGTGGCTGCTAGCACAGGATCTGCCCTTGGCCTCCGGCCGGGGATAGCCGTGCAGCCTTCCCTGTGCTCTGTCCACCTCAGCTGCTGAGATGAGATCCCTTAACCCCTGGGTGCATCTCACCAAGGAGCTGGCACTGTGAGCTTGCCAGGCCTGTAGAGCTGCTTGCTTGTGCCACCTGCCTTTGCTTTCCCCCCGTGGCAGGGTGGCACTTCCCCTGGCGTGTGCCAGCTGCGCTGTGCGGAGCTCGGTGGTGCCGGCGTGGGGGAGCTGACCTTTCATCCCAGGCTGCTGAAGGTGCAGCTCTTCAGGGCTGCTTTCTGGGGCCAGGTGGAGAACTGGCCAGAGGAGGTCTTTGTTTTGCCCTGGGGGCTCAGCTGGAGGTGCCTCACCCAGACAGAGTCCCCTGGAGCCCCTTTGGCGGCCCTGAGCTGCAGGCAAACACGAGGGGCTCCCCAAACCTCCTCTCTGGCTTCACAGCTCTCCTTAAAGCAACCTGGGTTGGCTAGGGTGGGCTAGGGTAGGCTAGGGTGGGCTAGGGTAGCAAAGGCTGGGCTAGGGTGGGCTAGGGTAGCAAAGGCTGGGCTAGGCTGGGCTAGGTTAGGGTATTATAGGCTAGGCTAGGTTAGAGTGGCTTAATCTAGGCTAGGGTAGCAAAGGGTGGGCTAGGCTGGGCTAGGCTAGAGTAGCAAAGGCTGGGTTAGGCTAGGCTTGGTTAAAGTGGCTTAATCTAGGCTAAGGTAGGCTAGGGTAGCAAAGGGTGAGTTAGGCTGGGCTAGGGTAGGCTAGGTTGGGGTATTATAGGCTAGCCTGGGGTATTCTAGGCTAGGCTAGAGTGGCTTAATCTAGGCAAGGGTGGGCTTAGGGTAAGCTAGGATAGCAAAGACTGGGCTAGGTTGGGGTATTATAGGCTAGGCTAGGTAGGATAGGGTAGCAAAGGGTGGGCTAGGCCAGGCTAGGCTAGGTTGGGGTAAGCCAGGCTAGGGTGATCTAGGCCAGGTCAGGCTAGGCTAGTCTAAGTTAGCAGCCCCTTAGCAGAAAGAGTTGCAGCCCTTGAGAGGGTAAAAGCCTGTGTGGGGGACAAGCTGCTGAGCGCTGGGCAGGCAGCTGGGAGGTTTCCAAGTCAGGAAGCTCCCAGGATCAAGCCAGCAGGGATTCTCTCCTGCCTTCAGCCAGGGGAAGGATGTGTCCTTCTCCTTTATCCCCCTTGCAGAGTTTCATATCTAGGATGGAGTGGGGAATGGGAGTGAAGTGGGGAATGGGAATGGAATGGGAATAGGAATGGAGTAGGGAGTAGGAGTGGAGTAGGGAATGGAGAAGGGAATGGGAATAGGGAATGGGAATGGAATGGGAATAGGAATAGGGAATAGGAATGGAGTAGGAATGGAATGAGAATGGGAAGGGAATAGGAATGGAATAAGGGATGCAATAGGGAATGGGAAGGGAATAGGAATGGAATAGGGAATAGGATTGGAGTTAGGGAATAGGAATGGAATAGGGATGGAATGAGAATGGGAAGGGAATGGGAATGGAATAGGGAGTAGGAATGGAATGGGAATGGAATAGGGAATAGGAATGGAGTTAGGGAATAGGAATGGAGTAGGGATGGAATGAGAATGGGAAGGGAATAGGAATGGAATAGGGAATGGGAATGGAATAGGGATGGAATGAGAATGGGAAGGGAATGGGAATGGAATAGGGATGGAATGAGAATGGGAAGGGAATGGGAATGGAATAGGGAGTAGGAATGGAATAGGAATGGAATAGAACAGCATGAACCAGGTTGGAAAAGACCTTGGAGAGCATCCAGTCCGACCTATCACCCAGCAGCATCTAACCATTCAAACCACGGCACCAAGCGCCTCAGCCAGGCTCTGAGGACTCCTCCTGTGCCCCGCTTGTCCCTCTGCCCCTTGCAGCTCAGCGCTGAGAGAGCAGCGAGCGCTCCTCAGCCGGAGCCGGTGTCTGCGGTGCTGACGGCGATCCAGCCGATGAATAAGCACATCCTGAGCCGGAGGCAGCCCCGGAGTTTGAGGAAGTTCCGCTTAAAGAGCAGCTGGGGATGCTCGGAAGGGCGAAACCCTTCTCACCAGCCGGCTCGCAGGGCTGGGGCTGCCAGGGAGCCGAGCGGGGGTGGAAGGAGCCGCTGCGAGCGCCCTGTGCGCCGGCGGGAGCTGACAAACGGCCCCCGTGGGGCGTGGGGAGAGCTCTGCGGAGGGCTCTGCCGGCCGGGATGGATGCTCGGCGGTCAGTCAGGCTTTGAACTCAGCTAGGTGGTGCTGAGGTTTCCTCTGCTCTGCGCCGTCCGCGCACGGGGTCGGCATTTCAGCCTGTGCCTGCCGGAGCAAACAGCCATGGCACAGCTGCAGGCAAACTGCTGAGAGTTGTAGGAGCACAATACAGGGGGGGCAGGGGGAGCTGAGAGTCTACCCCAGGGCACAGGGACAGCCTCTGGGGTCTGCTCCCTGTGCTCATCCTGCTGGCTGGATCTCACTCTGCTTTCCCCTGTACCCCAGGGCACAGGGACAGCCTCTGGGGTCTGCTCCCTGTGCTGATCCTGCTGGCTGGATCTCACTCTGCTTTCCCCTGTACCCCAGGACACACAGGGACAGCCTCTGGGGTCTGCTCCCTGTGCTGATCCTGCTGGCTGGATCTCACTCTGCTTTCCCCTGTACCCCAGGGCACAGGGACAGCCTCTGGGGTCTGCTCCCTGTGCTGCTCCTGCTGGCTGGATCTCACTCTGCTTTCCCCTGATGCATTTTGTTTTGTCTCCTCTGCCTGCAATTCTGGGAGCCACTTGCTCTTCCCCTGCTTGCTTAGGGGCTGGGTTGAAGCCCTGGTGCTGGCAGCTTGAGCCTGAGCTCATTATTAAGCCAATGATGCAGACAGGCTTCAGAGGTGAGCTAAAAAGTCAGCCTCTGGAAGTGCACCAAGGTAAGGGCAATCCCAGCTGCCAAGCCCTTTGGGTCTCTGCTGGGCTGGGCTAGGCTAGGCTAGGGTGGGCTGGGCTAGGCTAGGGTGGGCTAGAGTGGCTTCAGAGGTGAGCTGAAAGTCCAGCTGGGGAAGTTCACCCAAGCTAAGTGCATCAAGGTAAGGGCAATCCCAAGCCTAACTGCAGGCTGGGTGGAGAGGGGAAGGAAAGCAGTGCTGAAGGGGGAGTTCAGGCTGCTGGGGGATGAGAAGGGCTGCATGAGCTGGGAGTGTGCATTCACAACCCAGGCCCAACCATCTCCCTGGCAGGGAGGGGATTCCTCCCCTCTGCTGAGAGCCCACCTGCAGTGCTGGGGCCAGCTCTGGAGCCCTCAGCACAACAGGAGGCAGGGACCTGTTGGAGCAGGGCCAGAGGAGGCCACAGCAGTGCTGGGAGGGCTGGAAGCCCTCTGCTGGGAGGGCAGGCTGGGAGAGTTGGGGGGTGTTCAGGCTGGAGAAGAGAAGGCTCCAGGGAGAGCTTAGAGCATCCTTCCAGTATGTGAAGGGGGCTGGAGGAGAGCTGGGGAGGGATAAAGTGATAGGGCTCATTGCTCTCTGCAACTACCTGCAGGGAGGTTGGAGCCAGGTGGGGCTTGGTCTCTTCTCCCAGGCACCCAGCACCAGAACAAGAGGACACAGTCTCAAGCTGCACCAGGGGGAGTTTAGGCTGGAGGTGAGGAGAAAGTTCTTCACTCAGAGAGTTGTTAGCCACTGGGATGTGCTGCCCAGGGAGGTGGTGGAGGCCCCATCCCTGGAGGTGTTCAAGAGGGGACTGGATGTGGCACTTGGTGCCATGGTCTGGTCATGAGGTCTGTGGTGACAGGTTGGACTTGGTGATCTTTGAGGTCTCTTCCACCCTTGGTGATGCTGTGGTGAGGGGTGATGGTTTCCCCCTGGAGGAAGCTGGATTTAGATGAGGGAGAGATTCCTTCCAGTGGGGGTGGTGAGGCACTGGGGCACAGCCTGGCAGGCAAGACCTGCAGAAGGGGAGGTTAGATGCAGAGCAAGGTGCTGCTGAGTTGGAGGAGAGGGTAAAAATCCATCCTGTCTCCTCTCTCCAGATCATTTCTGGTCCTTCCCTCCCTCCTTTTTATCCTTTGCTGTCCTCCTTGCACTGAAAGCAGTGCAAGTCCCTTCCCTCCTGCACTGGATTTGGTTGCAAAGATGTGAAGCTAAAAGATGAAAAGAAGAAGAAAACAGCTTGCTGATGCACTTTGGTTTCCCCCCTCTGCCTTGCAGCAAGAGCAGAAAATCTGCATGGCAAGCAGAGCCTGCTTGATTCACAAGGAGTCCTCTCAGGGGCTCTTAACCCCCAAGCTCCCAATCTGGCTGCTAAGATGCAGAGACTCCTTCAGGCAGGCTCCTGGTGCTCCACATCCTTGCAGACCCATGCAAGTCCTTCTCCTTCTTGCCCCCCACTGCAGTTCCTGGCCCTCTTTGAGGGGGGGCTTGGTCTTCAGGTTGCCTCCAGATCTCTGTGGAGCTGTTTGAGAGTTCATGGAATCCTGAAGGTGAGGCTGGAAGGGAGCTCTGGAGCTCAGCCAGCCCCCTGCCCCAGCAGGGCACCCCCAGCAGCTTGCCCAGCAGCACAGTGCCCAGGGGGGGTTGCCAGCTCTCCACACAAGGACACTCCACAACCTCTCTGGGCAGCCTGCTCCAGGCCTCCAGCACCCTCACCCCAAACAAGTTTGTGCCCACCTGCAGGAGGAGCATCCTCTGTGACCAGCTGCTGCCCACAGGCTGCTCCCAGGCCCCAGCAGGTTTGCTCTGGGGGTTGGGGCAGGGAACTGCTCAGCAGCTGGGCACTGGGCTGCTGCTGGAAGCAAGCTAATGGAGGACTCTTGGTTAGAGCTATTGGTGTCACTCAGAGTGGCTTTCACACCAACATCTGAGCCCTCACCTGAACAGGATGCAGTTCTCCAGCATCCCCCTTTTAGGACTTTATCATCTGATACCAGGGGGAAGAACCTGACCCCCACCTGGCTGCAGCCTCCTTGCAGGGAGCTGCAGGGAGCCAGAAGCTCTCCCCTCAGCCTCCTTTGCTCCAGGCTCAACACCCCCAGCTCCCTCAGCTGCTCCTCCCCAGCCCTGTTCTCCAGACCCTTCCCCAGCTTGGTTGCCTTTCTCTGGCCCTGCTCCAGCTCCTCAATGTCCTTCTGGGAGTGAGAGGCTCAAAACTGCCCCCAGGATTCCAGCTGTGGCCTCAGCATTGCCCACTCCAGGGGGACAATCCCTGCCCTGCTCCTGCTGGCCACACTCTTGCTGCTCCAGGCCAGGCTGCTGGTGGCCTCCTTGGCCAGCTGGGCACCCCCTGGCTCACCTCCAGCTGCTGTCACCAACCCTCCAAGTCCTTCTCTGGCCCTGCCCCAGCCCCAGCAGACCTTTTCCAGCCCAGTGGCTCCTGTTGCAGGCCATCCCTCTGAAGCTGTGTCCTTCCAGGGCAGCAGTGCTGGGTGGCTGCTTCACCTCTCAGCCAGCTTTAACCTTTCCCACTCCAGTCCCCCTTTTCCTCTGTCCCTGGCTTCTGTTTGCTTCAGCTGTTTGTCACCATCTCCATGGCACCCAAGCATCCTCCCAAGGCCAGCTCAATGAGAGCATTCAGCGCCTGGAGAGGGGGGTGGGGGTGAATGTGCCCCTGATCCCCTGTCAGAGGAAGTCAACCAAGCTTCCCTTGGCTCTGCTGAATGGTGGAGAAGTGACATCCTGGAAAGAACAGCAAGCTGCAGGCACTTAGTGACTCCATCTCTGGAGTTCCTGATGTGGATGCTCTTTGTTCCTGGGCTGGACACTCTTTTCTCTGCCCTGGAGCAGGGCAGGATGCTCTGAGGGATGCCTCTGTGTGCTGTGGGTGCTGTTTCTCTGCCCTGGAGGAGGGCAGGATGCTCTGAGGGATGCCTCTGTGTGCTGTGGGTGCTCTTTCTCTGCCCTGGAGCAGGGCAGGCTGCTCTGAGGGATGCCTCTGTGTGCTGTGGGTGCTGTTTCTCTGCCCTGGAGGAGGGCAGGATGCTCTGAGGGATGCCTCTGTGTGCTGTGGGTGCTGTTTCTCTGCCCTGGAGCAGGGCAGGCTGCTCTGAGGGATGCCTCTGTGTGCTGTGGGTGCTCTTTCTCTCCCCTGGAGGAGGGCAGGCTGCTCTGAGGGATGCCTCTGTGTGCTGTGGGTGCTGTTTCTCTCCCCTGGAGGAGGGCAGGCTGCTCTGAGGGATGCCTCTGTGTGCTGTGGGTGCTGTTTCTCTCCCCTGGAGCAGGGCAGGATGCTCTGAGGGATGCCTCTGTGTGCTGTGGGGCTGCTCTTCCCCCTCCCCTTTGTCATCCTCCCCTCCTGTGCAGCTGAGGCTGCTCTTTCCTTTTCCTCCTGCCTCCCCAGCCTGCCTCCCGAGGTGAATGTGGTGCTACAACTCTTTGGCAGCTGCATGATGAAGCCCACAGGAAGTGAAGTGAGATTTGCCTTTCCTGAGCTCTTTGCTGCATGCTCTCAAGCTGGCAGGAGCAGAGCTTCCCTGGATCCCCAGCCCCCCCGTGGGGAGCCCAGGGCAGGATGCCTTGGGGGAGATGTGCTGTTACAGCTTCCTGCTGCAGGGAGCTTCTGTCTCCTCAAGCCCTTTCCCCTCCTCTCCCCCCTCCCCCCCTCTCTAGATTTGATGCCTGTTCTTGGCTCAGCATCTTGCTTTTGGAAGTCTTTTGGGCTTGAATCACAGAATCCTGTGGGTTGGAGGAGACCTTCAAGCTCAGGGAGCCCAAGCCTTCCCCCAGCACTGCCAGGGAGCCCCCAAGCCCTGGCCCTCAGCAGCACAGCTCAGAAAGCCCTCCAGGGATGGGGACTCCAGCACTGCCCTGGGCAGCCTGGGCCAGCCCTTGACCACCCTCAAGGGTAACAAATCGTTCCTCATGGCCAACCTAAACCTGCTCTGGGGCAACCTGAGGTCCTTTCCTCTTGTCCTGGCACTTGTTGCTTGGGAAAAGAGCCCAACCCCCACCCCTGGCTGCAGCCTCCTTGCAGGGAGCTGCAGAGAGCCAGAAGGTCTCCAGGCTAAGCAACCCCAGCTCCCTCAGCCTCTCCTCACAGGGCTGTGCTCCAGACCCCTCCCCAGCTTGGTTGCCCTTCTCTGGACACCTTCCAGTACCTCAACCTCTCTCTTTGAGGAGCCCAGAACTGGACACAGCACTCAAGGTGTAGCCTCAGCAGTGCTGAGCACAGGGCAGAATGAGGAGCCCAGAACTGGACACAGCACTCAAGGTGTAGCCTCAGCAGTGCTGAGCACAGGGCAGAATGAGGACCCCAGAACTGGACACAGCACTCAAGGTGTAGCCTCAGCAGTGCTGAGCACAGGGCAGAATGAGGAGCCCAGAACTGGACACAGCACTCAAGGTGTAGCCTCAGCAGTGCTGAGCACAGGGCAGAATGAGGAGCCCAGAACTGGACACAGCACTCAAGATGTAGCCTCAGCAGTGCTGAGCACAGGGCAGAATGAGGAGCCCAGAACTGGACACAGGACTCAAGGTGTAGCCTCAGCAGTGCTGAGCACAGGGCAGAATGAGGAGCCCAGAACTGGACACAGCACTCAAGGTGTAGCCTCAGCAGTGCTGAGCACAGGGCAGAATGAGGAGCCCAGAACTGGACACAGGACTCAAGGTGTAGCCTCAGCAGTGCTGAGCACAGGGCAGAATGAGGAGCCCAGAACTGGACACAGCACTCAAGGTGTAGCCTCAGCAGTGCTGAGCACAGGGCAGAATGAGGAGCCCAGAACTGGACACAGCACTCAAGATGTAGCCTCAGCAGTGCTGAGCACAGGGCAGAATGAGGAGCCCAGAACTGGACACAGGACTCAAGGTGTAGCCTCAGCAGTGCTGAGCACAGGGCAGAATGAGGAGCCCAGAACTGGACACAGCACTCAAGGTGTAGCCTCAGCAGTGCTGAGCACAGGGCAGAATGAGGAGCCCAGAACTGGACACAGGACTCAAGGTGTAGCCTCAGCAGTGCTGAGCACAGGGCAGAATGAGGAGCCCAGAACTGGACACAGCACTCAAGGTGTAGCCTCAGCAGTGCTGAGCACAGGGCAGAATGAGGAGCCCAGAACTGGACACAGCACTCAAGGTGTAGCCTCAGCAGTGCTGAGCACAGGGCAGAATGAGGAGCCCAGAACTGGACACAGCACTCAAGGTGTAGCCTCAGCAGTGCTGAGCACAGGGCAGAATGAGGAGCCCAGAACTGGACACAGCACTCAAGGTGTGGCCTAACCAATGCTGAGCACAGGGCAGAATGACCTCCCTGCTCCTGCTGCCCACACTGCTCCTGCTGCAGGCCAGGATGCCCTTGGCCCCCCCCTGGCACCCTGCTGGCTCCTGTTCATCAGGGGCTGCTTCCCCTGGGCAGGGGCTGGCTGAGGCAGTGTGGTGGATTCCTCTGCTGGGGACAGTGTGTTGGTGAGGCTGGGCTGTGTGGTAGGAGCCTGCACAGCCAGAGCTGTCAGGAGGGTTTCATTTGCCCTGCTGAAGGCTCTGTGTGTGTAAGTTTGCTCAGGGAGGGGTGGGCAGGAGCCTTGGCAAGCCACTGTGAGCTGGGGAGAGAGGCAGCCCCAACCTGCCCTCCTGGCCACCTTCTGCTGTGCTGTGCAGCTTGCAGCTTGCTCCTGAGGGGGTCAGAGGTGCCCTGAGGACCATCTCCCCCACCACCTGCTTGGATGTCCCTTCTCTGGCCTGGCTTCAAAGCCCCTGGGCAGCTCCAGGGCGTGCTGCAGCTCACCTTCTGGGCTCTGCAGTGCTGCTTGGGTGCTGAGTTTGCCCTCGGGGTGGGGGGTGGGGGATCTTCAAGGGGATGATTATCACCACAGAAAGAGTGATTCATCTCTTGGGTTAGATCAGAGAGAGGGATTCAGGTAGGGCAGGAGGAAGAATTTCTTGACTCTGAGGGCATTTGGGGGGGGGGAAGATGAGGAAGAGCAGGAAGGAGGCCAAGGGAAGGTTTGAAGCCTCCAACACTGGAGCATTCTGGAGTGGCCTCTGAGCTCCCTGGGCTTGTGATTCCCTCCCAGTGCTGCAGTGTTGTGCCCTGGGGGAGCCAATGCCCTTGGTGCCCCCCAGCTGCTGTGCTCTTTAGCCTGACACAGCCTGGCTGGGGTGGGAAGGGAGCTTGGGAGGCTGCAGCTCAGGGAGAGGAGGTTGGTGGGCTGCAGGTCCAAGGTGGGGGTTCTGCTCCCCCCCTCCCCTGCTGGGGCAGCTCTGGAGCCCTCAGCACAGGCAGGGAGCTGCTGGAGCAGGGCCAGAGGAGGCCACAGCAGTGCTGGCAGGGCTGGGAGCCCTCTGCTGTGAGGCCAGGCTGGCAGAGTTGGGCTTGGGCAGCCTGGGCTCCAGGCTTCTGGGGGTCTTTCAGTCTCTTTGGGTGGGAAGGGCCTTTACAGCTCCCCTAGCTCACCCCCCCTGCAGGGACAGCCCCAACCAGCCTGAGCTGGGGCAGCTCCCAGCTCTCCCTGGGCAGCCTGGCACAGGCTCTCACCACCCTCAGGGGCAAACATCTCTCCTTCCTCTCCAGGCTGAATCTCTCTCTGTCAGTTCCAAACCATCAGCCCTCATCCTGGCACAAAGGGCCCTGCTCAACAGTCTGTCCCCAGCTTTCTCCTCAGCCCCTTGAAGGCCACCAGAAGATCTCCCTGGAGCCTTCTCCAGGCTGCCCAAGCCCCAACTCTCCCAGCCTGGCCTCACAGCAGAGGGCTCCCAGCCCTCCCAGCACTGCTGTGACCTCCTCTGGCCCTGCTCCCCCAGCTCCCTGCCTGTGCTGTGCTGGGGACTCCCTTCCAAGAGGCAAGGAGCTGGGTTTTGGGGGGCAACAGGAGGAAGAGGCAGGAGGTGTGTGGGCCCCTGGAGCCCTGGCTGTGTCCCTGCCCTGCAGCCTGGGGCTGTGCACCCAGAGCCTTTGTGGTGCAGGAGCGTGAAAGGGAGGGGTCAGGGCAAGCAGGAGCCTTTGCACTTCAGATGACTTGATTTATGGCATGAGGAACCCTCTCCATGCTGCCATGGGCTTGTTTGGCAAGCCTCTGGAGTGGAAGTGAGCTGCTGCCACCCCAGGACACTCCCTCCTGCCTGCCCTCTGCCAAGGCAGCTCCCTGAGCCTCTGCTCCCCACCGGCAGGGCTGAATGCCCCTGAGACACAAGAGAGTAAGTGGAACCTTCACTTCTGGCTGATGGGCTCCGTTCCTGGGGGCAGCTCTGGGCCTCCCACTCCCAGAAGGGCTTTGAGGAGCTGGGGCAGGACCAGGGAAGGGCAACCAAGCTGGGGAACAGGGCTGGGGAGGAGCAGCTGAGGGAACTGGGGGTGTTGAGCCTGGAGAGAAGGAGGCTGAGGGGAGAGCTTCTGGCTCCCTGCAGCTCCCTGCAAGGAGGCTGAGGGGAAACCTCCTGGCTCTCTGCAGCTCCCTGCAAGGAGGCTGAGGGGAGAGCTGCTGGCTCCCTGCAGCTCCCTGCAAGGAGGCTGAGGGGAGACCTTCTGGCTCCCTGCAGCTCCCTGCAAGGAGGCTGAGGGGAAACCTCCTGGCTCTCTGCAGCTCCCTGCAAGGAGGCTGAGGGGAGAGCTTCTGGCTCCCTGCAGCTCCCTGCAAGGAGGCTGAGGGGAAACCTTCTGGCTCCCTGCAGCTCCCTGCAAGGAGGCTGAAGGGAGAGCTTCTGGCTCCCTGCAAGGAGGCTGAGGGGAGAGCTTCTGGCTCCCTGCAAGGAGGCTGCAGCCAGGTGGGGGCTGGGCTCTTGTGCCAAGGAACAAGTGACAGGGCAAGAGGAAAGGACCTCAGGTTGCCCCAGAGCAGGTTTAGGTTGGCCATGAGGAGCAATTTATTGTCCTTGAGGGTGGTCAAGGCCTGGCCCAGGCTGCCCAGGGCAGTGCTGGAGTCCCCATCCCTGGAGGGCTTTCTGAGCTGTGCTGCTGAGGGCCAGGGCTTGGGGGCTCCCTGGCAGTGCTGGGGGAAGGCTTGGGCTCTCTGAGCTTGAAGGTCTCCTCCAGCCCACAGGATTCTGTGATTCAACCCCAAAAGACTTCCAAAAGCAAGGGGTGTTGAGCCTGGAGCAGAGGAGGCTGAGGGGAGAGCTTCTGGCTCTCTGCAGCTCCCTGCAAGGAGCCTGGAGCCAGGTGGGGGTTGGGCTCTGCTCCCTTCTATCAGGTGATGGAACAAGAGGAAATGGCCTGAAGTTGTGCCAGGGGAGGTTTAGGCTGGACATAGGAACAATTTCTTTGCTGCAAGAGTGGTCAGGCATGGGGATGTGCTGCCCAGGGCAGTGCTGGAGTCCCCATCCCTGGAGCTGTTCAAGAAACCTGTGGCCATGGCACCCTGGGACATGGTGCAGTGGCCATGGTGGGGTTAGGTTTGCTGGTTGGACTCTCAGAGGGCTTTACCAAGCCAACCAATTCCATGAGTCTGTGAATTCTGTTAGTACTTGAGGAAGTCTTTTGGGTGAGGAGTGTGAGTGAAGCCCCTTTCCCCTTCCTCTTCTGGTCCACCTTAATCCCCCCCAGTCTGGATGGGCCTGCAGCTTGTGTGTTAATGGAACCCTAGAACTGCCAGGGTTGGAAGGGACCTCAAGGCTCAGCCAGCTCCAACCCCCTGCCATGTCCAGGGACACCTCACACTACAGCAGGTTGCTCACAGCCACCTCCAGCCTGGCTGCAAACACCTCCAGGCAGGAGGCTTCCACCACCTCCCTGGGCAGCCTGTGCCAGGCTCTCACCACCCTCCTGGGGAACAACTTCTTCCTCACAGCCAATCTCAATCTCCCCACTTCTAGTTTTGCTCCATCCCCCCCAGTCCTATCCCTCCCTGACACCCTCAGGAGTCCCTCCCCAGCTTTCCTGTACCCCCTGCAGATCCTGGAAGGCCACAATTAGGTCTCCTTGGAGCCTTCTCCTCTCCAGCCTGCACAACCCCAACTCCCTCAGCCTGCCCTCACAGCAGAGCAGCTCCAGCCCTCTGCTCATCCTCCTGGCCCTTCTCTGGACACCTTCCAGCACCTCCAGATCCTTCCTGGCACAGAGGCTCCAGAATTGGCCCCAGAGCTCCAGCTGTGGTCTCAGCAGAGTGGAGCAGAGGGGCAGAATCCCCTCCCTGGCCCTGCTGGCCACACTTCTCTGGCTGCAGCCCAGGCTCTGCTTGGCTCTCTGGGCTGCAGGTGCTCCCTGCTGGCTCCTGTCTGAACCCAGGCTTGCTCTGCTGCCCTGCCCAAGCCCCTCTGACTGCAGAGCAGGTGGCTGCTGGCAATCCTGCTTGTCCCAGGCTGGGCAAGCAAGGGCTCCTGTTTCCAGAAGAGGTGTCCATTTGTTCCCCCCGTGCTGCAGCTGATTGTGTGGTGTTTGCACAACTGCTGTGCACCTGATCCCTGCAGGAGTGTGCCAGGAGCTTCTCTGTCACAATGGAGCTTTTGTTGAAGCTCTTGAGGGGGTTTGTGGAAGAGAGGGAAGTGAGGGAAGAGAGAGGAGGAAGGTGGGATGAGCCTGGGCTGGGGGGTTGGCCCTTTTTGGGGGGGTGGGGGGCAGGGTTTGGGATGCTGAGGCAAGTGTTGGCTTTTGGCTTCGTGGGCTGCCCCCAAGCCCCTGCCAGAGGTTGCTGCACTGAGGGGCTGGAGGCAGTGGTGGCTCTCCTGTTCCTAGGGGAACAGATCCAGAGATGCAAGGGCTTGAGCTCCCCAGCTCCTCAGGGGAGGTGGGGGAAAGGATTTCATTTGTGAGGCAAGTGGGGGACTAATACTCATCCTCTGCCTGGCTGCCTGCTGCAAGCTTTCCCCCTGCTGAAGAGGGGGGGACAGCATTCTCTGCAGGGCCTCACTGCTGCCTGGCCATAAGGCTGATTGCAAGTGGGACACTGTGGGGCATGAGTCCCTGGTGCTGGCCAGGTCAGCAGTGGGGGAAAGGGCAGCAAGAGAGCCCCCCACCTCTGCTGGCAGTCCCCAGAGCAAGGGGAGCAGGCCCCTCTGACTGCTCCAGGCTATTCTTGAACCCACTTTGCTCACTGGCACAGGGTGGAGGAAGCAGGCAGAGTACAGCTGGGCCCTGCCCTTGGCTCACAACCACCCCAGGAAGGCTCCAGGCTGGGAACTGTTCAGTAGAGAAGGACCTGGGGGTGTTGGTCAAGAGCAGCTGGAGGTGAGCCAGGGGGTGCCCAGCTGGCCAAGGAGGCCACCAGCAGCCTGGCCTGGAGCAGCAAGAGTGTGGCCAGCAGGAGCAGGGCAGGGATTGTCCCCTGGGCTGGGCACTGCTGAGGCCACAGCTGGAACCCTGGGGGCAGTTTTGGGCCTCTCACTCCAAGAAGGACATTGAGGAGCTGGAGCAGGGCCAGAGAAGGGCAACAGAACTGCTCACCAGCAGCTTCCCTGCCCTCTGCTTGCTCCAGAGGCTCACCAGCAGCTTCCCTGCCCTCTGCTAGCTCCAGAGGCTCTCCTGCAGCTTCCCTGCCCTCTGCTAGCTCCAGAGGCTCTCCTGCAGCTTCCCTGCCCTCTGCTAGCTCCAGATGCTCACCAGCAGCTTCCCTGCCCTCTGCTTGCTCCAGAGGCTCTCCTGCAGCTTCCCTGCCCTCTACTAGCTCCAGAGGCTCTCCTGCAGCTTCCCTGCCCTGTGCTAGCTCCAGAGGCTCTCCTGCAGCTTCCCTGCCCTCTGCTAGCTCCAGAGGCTCTCCTGCAGCTTCCCTGCCCTCTGCTTGCTCCAGATGCTCTCCAGCAGCTTCCCTGCCCTCTGCTTGCTCCAGAGGTTCTCCTGCAGCTTCCCTGCCCTCTGCTTGCTCCAGAGGCTCTCCTGCAGCTTCCCTGCCCTCTGCTTGCTCCAGAGGCTCTCCTGCAGCTTCCCTGCCCTCTGCTTGCTCCAGAGGCTCTCCAGCAGCTTCCCTGCCCTCTGCTAGCTCCAGAGGCTCTCCTGCAGCTTCCCTGCCCTCTGCTTGCTCCAGATGCTCTCCAGCAGCTTCCCTGCCCTCTGCTAGCTCCAGAGGCTCTCCTGCAGCTTCCCTGCCCTCTGCTAGCTCCAGAGGCTCTCCTGCAGCTTCCCTGCCCTCTGCTAGTTCCAGATGCTCTCCTGAAGCTTCCCTGCCCTCTGCTTGCTCCAGATGCTCTCCAGCAGCTTCCCTGCCCTCTGCTAGCTCCAGAGGCTCTCCAGCAGCTTCCCTGCCCTCTGCTTGCTCCAGAGGCTCTCCAGCAGCTTCCCTGCCCTCTGCTAGCTCCAGAGGCTCTCCTGCAGCTTCCCTGCCCTCTGCTAGCTCCAGAGGCTCTCCTGCAGCTTCCCTGCCCTCTGCTAGCTCCAGAGGCTCTCTTGCAGCTTCCCTGCCCTCTGCTAGCTCCAGAGGCTCTCCAGCAGCTTCCCTGCCCTCTGCTAGCTCCAGAGGCTCTCCAGCAGCTTCCCTGCCCTCTGCTAGCTCCAGAGGCTCTCCTGCAGCTTCCCTGCCCTCTGCTAGCTCCAGAGGCTCTCCTGCAGCTTCCCTGCCCTCTACTAGCTCCAGAGGCTCTCCTGCAGCTTCCCTGCCCTCTGCTTGCTCCAGAGGCTCTCCTGCAGCTTCCCTGCCCTCTACTAGCTCCAGAGGCTCTCCTGCAGCTTCCCTGCCCTCTGCTAGCTCCAGAGGCTCTCCAGCAGCTTCCCTGCCCTCTGCTTGCTCCAGAGGCTCTCCAGCAGCTTCCCTGCCCTCTGCTAGCTCCAGAGGCTCTCCTGCAGCTTCCCTGCCCTCTGCTAGCTCCAGATGCTCTCCTGCAGCTTCCCTGCCCTCTGCTTGCTCCAGAGGCTCTCCAGCAGCTTCCCTGCCCTCTGCTAGCTCCAGATGCTCTCCAGCAGCTTCCCTGCCCTCTGCTTGCTCCTTAAAAGCTTCCCTGCCCTCTGCTAGCTCCAGATCCCATCCTTTCTTCCCAGCCCTTCCCATCTCCCACCCCCAGCCTTTGCAGGATGCAAGGTGAGTTAAGCTGCCTTAGGTGTGCAGCACACTTTTGCAGTGCTTGAGCTGCAGCCTCTGTAGCCTTTCTCCTGAAGGCTTGGAGCTATTTTGAGTGCATGATTTCACCTCCCTTGGAAGGCAGGGGGGTGTATGGGGAGGGGGAAAGCCCACCCTGGCAACGTGGAGGCTTAGAGCTTCTGTTCTTGCCTGCAGTATCCCAAACCATCTTCTGGCAGTTCTTCCTAAGGGAAAACAAACCCAACCCAGGAGATGTCAGAAAGTTGGGAGGCAGCTGGGACTCCCTGGCTGTGTGCTGGTGGCTCAGCAGCTGCTGCAGGGATGGGGGGCACAAAGGGCAGCCCTGGAGCAGGCAGGGGCTGCCTGGCTGCTGGCAGCTGAGGGAGGGCTGCTGAAGGGGCAGGCTCTCCCTCTTCCCAGCCTGGGCCTAGCAACTTTTCCTCCCTCCTTCCCTCCCTCCCTCTCTCTCTCTCCCCCTCTCCAGGCTGCCAGTTGCTGTTGTGCTGCTGGATTCTTTGTGTAGGTGAGCTCTCTCTCTCTCCCTGCACTGAATGCATTTCAGGGAGCAGATTGGCTCCCTGCCCCTCCCCTGCTTCTTTCCCTGCTGGGAACACTGAAATTTCCCCAGTTTTGTTTGGCTGCAGGGTTTTTGTGATTCCTCTCCCTTCTCCTCCCTGCTATTAGGGGAAAGCACAGGGAGAGGAGGAGGGAGAGAAGGGAGAAGACAAGTGTGGGCTGCTGGTGTTGCAATCTAAAGCCTCCTCCTGGAACAGGAGCTGGGGTCATGCTGGAGTCCTTTCCAGGTTAGTTTTCCTTCTGCAGCTTACCTTCAGCCTGGCAGCTGGAACACCTTGCAAGTGTCACGGGGCTGAGGCTGAATTATTCAGTGGCCTTCCACCAGGCTTCTTAAGTGGCAGCCAGGCAGTGGTGCTGGGCCCCCAGGAAGCAGTGCTGGGCCCCATGCTCTTGAACATCTTCAGTGATGAGCTGGAGGAGGGCACTGAGTCCCTCAGCAGTAAGTGTGCAGAGGACACCAAGCTGGGGGCAGGAGTTGAGCTGCTGGAGGGTAGGAGAGCTCTGCAGAGGCACCCTGCCAGGCTGGGCAGAGCCCAAGGGCAGGAGATTGAACACAGCCAAGTGCCAGGGGCTGCACTTTGGCCACAACGACCCCAGGCAGTGCTACAGGCTGGGGGCAGAGTGGCTGAGAGCAGCCAGGCAGAGAGGGACCTGGGGGTAGTTGTTGACAGCAGCTGAACAGGAGCCAGCAGTGCACCCAGGGGGCCAAGAAGGCCAAGGGCATCCTGGCCTGCAGCAGGAACAGTGTGGCCAGCAGGAGCAGGGAGGTCATTGTGCCCTGTGCTCAGCACTGCTCAGGCCACACCTGGAGTCCTGTGGCCAGTTCTGGGCTCCTCAGTTTAAGAAGGATGTTGAGCTGCTGGAAGGTGTCCAGAGAAGGGCAACAAAGCTGGGGAGGGGTCTGGAGCACAGCCCTGGGAGGAGAGGCTGAGGGAGCTGGGGTTGCTTAGCCTGCAGAAGAGGAGGCTCAGGGGAGACCTTCTTGCTCTCTCCAGCTCCCTGAAGGGAGGTTGGAGCCAGGTGGGGGGTGGTCTCCCAGGCACCCAGCAGCAGAACAAGAGGCCACAGTCTCAAGCTGTGCCAGGAGAGGTTTAGGCTGGAGGTGAGGAAGAAATTCTGCAGAGAGAGAGATTGGCCATGGGAATGTGCTGCCCAGGGAGGTGGTGGAGTCACCATCCCTGGAGGTGTTTAGGAAGAGCCTGGATGAGGCACTTGGTGCCATGGTTGAGTTGATCAGATGATGCTGGGTGAGAGGTTGGACTTGATGATCTCAAAGGTCTCTCCTAACCTGGTTTATCCTATCCTGTCCTATCCTGTCCTATCCTATCCTATCCTGTCCTATCCTAGCTGGAAGAGGGGAGGTTGAGCCTGGAGATGAGGAAGGAGTTCTTGATACTGAGGCTGGGGAGACACTGGGGCAGGAGGCCCAGGGAGGTTGTGGCTGTCCCCTCCCTGGAGGTGTTCCAGGCCAGGCTGGATGAGGCCCTGAGCAGCCTGGGCTGGTGAGAGATGTCCCTGCCCTGGGCAGACGGCTTGGCCATGAGCTGATCTCTAAGGTCCCTTCCAACCCAAGCCCTTGTGTGATTTTGTGCCCCTTGCTGGGGGCTGAGGAGGAAGGGAGAAGCCTGAGGAGCTGCTTTACAGCATGGCTGAATCCATCCTGTGCTGGGCAGGTGGTAGCTCAAGCCTGGAGGGAGCAGCAGGCTCTGCTCTCTGGGGCTGGCTGCTCTGCCCTCTTCCTCTTTGCAGGGAGAAGGGAAGTCAGCCATTCCCTGTGGAGCTTTCTGCCACACCTTTTGGGAGCTGCTCAGCTGAAGGTGTGCAGAGGGCTCAGATGTTGGTGTGAAAGCCACTCTGAGTGACACCAATAGCTCTAACCAAGAGTCCTCCATTAGCTTGCTTCCAGCAGCAGCCCAGTGCCCAGCTGCTGAGCAGTTCCCTGCCCCAACCCCCAGAGCAAACCTGCTGGGGCCTGGGAGCAGCCTGTGGGCAGCAGCTGGTCACAGAGGATGCTCCTCCTGCAGGTGGGCACAAAATTGTTTGGGGTGAGGGTGCTGGAGGCCTGGAGCAGGCTGCCCAGAGAGGTTGTGGAGTGTCCTTGTGTGGAGAGCTGGCAACCCCCCCTGGGCACTGTGCTGCTGGGCAAGCTGCTGGGGGTGCCCTGCTGGGGCAGGGTGGTCTCCAGAGCTCCCCTCCAACCCCACCACCCTGGGATTGTGTGTGATTTTGTGATGCAGAAGGGCTCAGACCTAGGCTGGGCTTATGCCTCGTGCTTAGCTGCTTGATTATAGCTTAATCAGCCAGGTTAATTGCAATGTAATCCTGCCTGGAGGCTTTTGGGCTCTAATCAAGGATGAGGAGCTGAATCAAGTGCTGCAGCTGAAGGAGATGAGATCAAGAGGCTTGCTTTTGCAGGCTTGGAGAGTTCCCCTGCAACAAGGCCAAAGGAATCAGTTCCCCAAGCCCAGACCTTGTGATCTCTTCCAAGGTGATCAAAAGATTCTTACCAGGTCCTGTGAGGAGCAGCTGAGGGAGCTGGGGGTGTTGAGCCTGGAGAGAAGGAGGCTGAGGGGAGAGCTGCTGGCTCTCTGCAGCTCCCTGCAAGGAGCCTGCAGCCAGCTGGGGGTTGGGCTCTGCTCCCAGGCAAGCAGCACCAGAACAAGAGGCCACAGTCTCAAGCTGTGCCAGGGGAAGTTTAGGCTGGAGGTGAGGAGAAAGCTCTTCCCAGAGAGAGCTGTTGGCCATTGGGATGTGCTGCCCAGGGAGGTGGTGGAGTCCCCAGCCCTGGAGGTGCTCAAAGGGGACTGGATGTGGCCCTTGGAGCCATGGTTTAGTCATGAGGTGTTGGGTGACAGGACAAGAGGAGGTGGCCTCAAACTGCCCCAGGGGAGGTTTAGGTTGGCCATGAGGAACAACAACTTCTCCTTGAGGGTTGGCAAGGCCTGGGGCAGGCTGCCCAGGGCCAGTGGTGGAGTCCCCAGCCCTGGAGGGGTTTCTGAGCCCTGGAGCTGTGGTGCTGAGGGCCAGGGTTATAGTATCACAGTATCACAGTGTAACTAAGGTTGGAAGAGACTCCAAGGATCATCAAGTCCAACCTGTCCCAACAGACCTCACGACTAGACCATGGCACCAAGTGCTTGGTGTGGTGGCTCCCTGGCAGTGCTGGGGGAAGGCTTGGGCTCCCTGATCTTTGGGGGCTCTTTTCCACCCTTAATCATTTCCATGTTTCTCTGACCATTGACTTCTGAGGCCCAGCTGCAAAGCTTGAAATGAATTAGAAGCCTCCTGCTTAACTGTAATGTAATTAAAGGAGGGGGGGAGAGGATAGGGGGGCTGGGGGGGGGAAGTCCACACCTAGACAAATCTTGCTGGAGACATCTCCACAAAGGCTCTGACTTTAATTACAGGGATAACTCTGTGCTGCCTGCAGTGGAAGAGGAAGAAGCATTTTCTCTTCATACAGCTTAAACCCTGCCAGCTCAGAGCCAGCCTCTTGTCCTGCAGTGGAGCTGAATAAACAGCTTTAGGGTTTTTTTTTTGGTCCCCCCCTCACCCCACCCCCTTCCTTCTAATCCTGTTGGGATTAGAAGTTGAAGTGTGAAGGCTCATGTAGCATTTGCAATCCTGATCTGCCAGGCTGGGAGGAAAGGTGGCTGCCCTCCTGGAAATCCAGTGGGAAGCTCATCCCTTTTCTCCCCTGCTGCTGGAGCTGCAGCCTCCTTCCCATCCTCCACATGGGAGCTTGCCTCTGTGCAGCCCCAGCAACCCCAGGCAGTGCTACAGGCTGGGGGCAGAGTGGCTGAGAGCAGCCAGGCAGAGAGGGACCTGGGGGTAGTGGTGGACAGCAGCTGAACAGGAGCCTGCAGTGTGCCCAGCTGGCCAAGAAGGCCAAGGGCATCCTGGCCTGCAGCAGGAACAGTGTGGCCAGCAGGAGCAGGGAGGTCATTGTGCCCTGTGCTCAGCACTGCTTAGGCCACACCTGGAGTCCTGTGTCCAGTTCTGGGCTCCTCAGTTTAAGAAGGATGTTGAGGTGCTGGAAGGTGTCCAGAGAAGGGCAACAAAGCTGGGGAGGGGTCTGGAGCACAGCCCTGGGAGGAGAGGCTGAGGGAGCTGGGGTTGCTTAGCCTGGAGAAGAGGAGGCTCAGGGGAGACCTTCTTGCTCTCTCCAGCTCCCTGAAGGGAGGTTGGAGCCAGGTGGGGGATGGTCTCTTCTCCCAGGCAAGCATCACCAGAACAAGAGGACACAGTCTCAAGCTGCGCCAGGGGAGGTTTAAGCTGGAGGTGAGGAAGAAATTCCTCACAGGAACAGAGATTGGCCACTGGAATGTGCTGCCCAGGGAGAAATTTCTTCCCAGAGAGAGTTGTTGGCCATTGGGATGTGCTGCCCAGGGAGGTGGTGGAGTCCCTGTCCCTGGAGGTGTGCAGAAAAGGCATGGATGAGGCCCTTGGAGCCAGGGGTTAGTTGATGAGATGGTTTTGGATGATAAGTTGGACTTAGTGATCTCAAAGGTCTTTTCCATCCCATCCCATCCCATCCCATCCCATCCCATCCCATCCCATCCCATCCCATCCCATCCCATCCCATCCCATCCCATCCCATAGGCAAATCTTGTCCTGGGCTGCACCAAGAGGAGTGTGGCCAGCAGGGCAAGGGAGAGGATTCTGCCCCTTTCCTCTGCTCTTGTGAGCCCCCCACCTCCAATGCTGCACCCAGTTCTGGTGTCCCCCAGCACCCAAAGCAACTCCCCAGAGCTGCTGGAGGGAGTCCAGAGGAGGCCCCAGGGATGCTCCAAGGGCTGGAGCAGCTCTGCTGTGAGGACAGGCTGAGGGAGCTGGGGCTGTGCAGCCTGGAGAAGAGAGGACTCTTGGGGGGGGACCTTAGGAGCTGCCTTCCCATATCTGAAGGGATCCTGCTGGAAGGCTGCAGAGGGACTTCTGATGAGGGTGTCTGGAGACAGGGCAAGGGGGGGAAGGGTTTGCTGCAGAGGGGGAGCAGGGTTAGGCTGGAGGATTAGGAGGGGGTTGATAGGGACAGGATGAAAGGGAAGGGACTGAAGCCTGAGGGCAGATTGAGACTGGAGAGTAGGAAGAGATTCCTGCCAGTGGTTGTGGGGAGACCCTGGAGCAGGCTGCCCAGGGGGGGGCTGTGGGTGACTGCTCCCTGGAGGTGTTGAAGGCCAGGTTGGGGGAGGCCTTGAGCAAGCTGGGCTGGAGGGAGGTGTCCCTGCCCGTGGCAGGGGGCTTGGGACTGGGTGACCTTCAAGGCCCCTTCCAACCTAAACCATTCTCTGAATCTCCTGGCCTGCAGCTCCCTCCCTGAGACTGAGGATAGTGAGCTTGCTTCCCTGTGTTGTAGCACAGGCTGAGTTACTGATGTGGCCAGAAAGTTAGCTGAGCAGGGAGGGAAACTTGAGCTGGGAGCACCTGGCTCTTGTCCAGGTCCCAGAGGATCACAGACTCAGCTGAATGGAGCAAGACCTCCAGGCCAGCCAGCAACCCAACCCCACCATGGCCATCAAGCCCTGTCCCCAGGTGCCAGGGCCCCAGGTTTCTTGAGCACCTCCAGGCATGGGGACTCCACCACCTCCCTGGGCAGCCTGTGCCAGAGCCCTCTGGCAGGAAGGACTTTTTCCCTTCGCTTCCTCCATGCTGTGGCCATCCCCACAGCTCTGGAAGTCCTGCCTGGGAGCAGACAGCTAGGCTGCAAACAGCTCTGTGCCTGACCCTGCTGATTTCCTTCAGGAAGGATGCCATTTGTCCTGTTCAGCCCAGCCAGGCATGAGTTAGGAGCAGCAAGTCAGGCCAGTTCAGCCCTCTCCTGGAAAGCAAAGAGCTCAGGTGAGTCAGCTTTGAAGGAGGGTTTGATTAGCTGTGTCCAGAGGGCCTGCAGCTGGCTGCCATGGGGCTGGGCTCTTTGTCCAGCAGATCTCTTCCCCTCTTCCCTGCTCCCACGTAGGATGGGTGGTGTTGGTTCTTCTTCCTCTGCAGCTCACTGGCACCCCAGTGATGTCCCCCTGGGCATGGAGCTGGATTTGGGCAGGGAGGAGAGAGCTCATGCCTTCCCTGGCCTCTGTTTTGTCAGCTCTCATCCACTTCAGCTGCAGGGTGCTGAGGCACTGGAACTGCTTGCCCCAAGGAGCTGTGGAGACTCCAGGCCTGGAAGTGTTCCAAGCCAGGCTGGATGGAGGCTTTGAGCAACCTGGTCCAGCAGGTTCCTTCCTTGCCCATGGCAGGGGGGGGTTGGAACTGGATGATCTCTAAGGTCCCTTCCAACCCAACCCATTCTGTGGTGCATGGTTCTCCTCTCTCTCTGTTTGTTAAGCATGGCTTTGAGTTAGCTGGGTCTGGAGCACAGCCCTGGGAGGAGAGGCTGAGGGAGCTGGGGTTGCTGAGGAGGCTCAGGGGAGACCTTCTTGCTCTCTGCAACTCCCTGAAGGGAGGTTGTAGCCAGGTGAGGGTTGGTCTCTTCTCCCAGGCACCCAGCACCAGAACAAG
The DNA here is from genome assembly GCF_014839835.1 of Dryobates pubescens. Classification (NCBI taxonomy): domain Eukaryota; kingdom Metazoa; phylum Chordata; class Aves; order Piciformes; family Picidae; genus Dryobates; species Dryobates pubescens. The sequence continues at coordinate 14,670,797 of NC_071633.1, forward strand.
AGGCCACAGTCTCAAGCTGTGCCAGGGGAGGTTTAGGCTGGAGGTGAGGAGAAAGTTCTTCCCAGAGAGAGTTGTTGGCCACTGGGATGTGCTGCCCAGGGAGGTGGTGGAGTCCCCAGCCCTGGAGGTGTTCAGGAAAGGCTTGGATGAGGCCCTTGGAGCCATGGGTTAGCTGTCAGGAGGTGCTGGGTGACAGGTTGGGCTTGATGATCTCTGAGGTCTGTTCCAGCCTGGTTGACTCTATGATTCTATGATCTCCTGAGCAGTCTCCTGCTGCTTTCTGTACCTCCTGCAGCCCTGCCAGCCCCCTTCCACCAGAGCTGGGGGACTCCCCTGTGTGCTTAGGTGATGTTTCCTGCACCCCATGAGCTTGGGGGAAGGATTGCTCCTGCTTGTTTTGGTGTGTTCAGCAGGGCCCATCTTCAGCCAGGGAAGCAGACACTTGCAGCCTGTGTTGGCTCTTCAGCCTGTGGCTGTGCAGCTGCCTGGGGCCAAGGGATGCCCTTGCAGGGTGGTCTGCTGCAGCTCTCCTCTTGCCCCGTAGGGAGGTCTGCTTCTGCCTCCCCTCCTTCCCCCTCAGGTGTGTGGCTGTCCCCTGCCCCCAGGCTCTTCCAGCTCCTCCCAGCACAGAGTCACTGAGTGCAGCAGGGGGGAAGGGACCCTCAAAGGGTCATCTCAGAGGCCTGGAATTGCTTTGGCAGGAAAAGGCCTCCAAGATCTCTGGCTCATGGGCCCAGCACCACCGTGGCCATTAAACCAGGTCCCCAAGTGCCTGTTGAACAGCTCCAGGCATGGGGACTCCATCCCCTCCCTGGGCAGCCTCTCCCAATGCCTGACCACTCCTGCAGCCAAGAAGTTGTTCCTCATGGCCTCCCCTGGGGCAACCTGAGGCCCTTTCCTCTTGTCCTATCACTTGTTCCAAGCCTTCCCCCAGCCCTGCCAGGGCACCACCAAACCCTGGCCCTCAGCACCACAGCTCCAGGGCTCAGAAACCCCTCCAGGGCTGGGGACTCCACCCCTGGCCCTGGGCAGCCTGCCCCAGGCCTTGCCAACCCTCAAGGAGAAGTTGTTGTTCCTCATGGCCAACCTAAACCTCCCCTGGGGCAGTTTGAGGCCACCTCCTCTTGTCCTGTCACTTGCTCTCTCTGGGAAGAGCACCTCACCTCCAGCCTAAACTTCCCCTGGCACAGCTTGAGACTGTGGCCTCTTGTTCTGGTGCTGCTTGCCTGGGAGCAGAGCCCAACCCCCAGCTGGCTGCAGGCTCCTTGCAGGGAGCTGCAGAGAGCCAGAAGCTCTCCCCTCAGCCTCCTCCTCTCCAGGCTCAACACTCCCAGCTCCCTCAGCTGCTCCTCCCCAGCCCCTTCCCCAGCTTCATTGCCCTTCCCTGGCCCTGCTCCAGCCCCTCAGTGTCCTCCTTGGATTGAAGGGCCCAAAACTGAGCAGGGGGTTCAGGCACTGTGGTGCAAGCAGCCTGCAGGGCCCTCTCGAGCTGGCTCAGGTTGCTGAGGATCCCATCAGCTTGCAATGATCCTTCTCACATGGAGCTGGCTAAATAATTACTGAGCTGGGAGCTGAGCTCTCTGCTGCTCACCTCCAGCTCTCTCCCTGGGGAGCAGCAGGGAGGGATGGTGGCTGGCAGAGGCTGGGTTGAGGCACAGGGGAGCTGTTGGAACCCCCAGGCAGGGCTCAGCCAGCAAGGACCTGGAGGAGCTGCTTGTGCAGGTGAGGTGCTGTGAGTGTGTGCAGGAGGGGGAGGAGGAGGAGGAGGAGATGTGTGCTGGGGGTCAGCAGTGGAGCTGGTGGTGGCTCTGGCTGAAGAGAAGCTGCTTTTGAGCTCTGGATGATAGGAAGAGAGAGAGAGAGAGAGCTCTCCAAGGCTTCAGCATGCTGTAAGCTCAGAGGAGCCTGGGCCTGATTCATCCTTTGCTTACATAAGCACCTTGAACATCAGGCTTCCTGCCCTCCCAGCCAGGTCTGGGATTCAGGGAAGAGGCCAACCCCTTCAGCCTGGCAGGATGCAGCCCAGGGCATCACTTGGATCTTGCTGTGTCATGAGGGAAGTGCTTGGATGCTCAGGGACTCCAGGGAAGGGGAGGGGAAGGATTTGGAGCTCTGCTGGTCCCTGGGGGGGGGATGAGAGAGGCGTGGGGCCTGTGCTGCTGCTGGCTTGCTGCTGCCTCTTGCTGTGTGGTGCCAGCATCCCTGGCTGAAGCAGCAGCTGGAGCAAGTGTCTGGAGGGGAAGGAAGCAGAGGGGTAAGTCACCAGGGAGTTGCCTGGCTTGGATTTCCTCTCTGGTTTTTGCACTGGGGACTTCATTTCCCAACCCAGGGGTGGGGAGCTGTGGCTGCATGCACTGGTGGGTTTGTGACTCCTTGCAGGCACTTCCTCCTCAGTCCATCTCCTTTTGGGGGCTGGGCAAACAGCTGGCAGCAGCTGGAAGGAGAGTGGGGCGGGGGGGAAGCTCAAAGATAGCTCCAGGGCATCCTGGCAACCATAGATGGGGAGGAATTAGATGGAGGGCTGCAGAGCCAGTGTGAGCAGTGCAAGGCAGAGGAAAGGTGGAGAGGGAAGAAGCAAAGGGGGGCAGAGAGCTGGCAGAATAATGGGGGAGTGGGCTGGGAGGAGAGAGAGCAGGAGCAGCAAATGCAGAGGGTTTGGGTGAGGAGAGGAAGGAAGCTCTCAGAAAGTGCTGGGCAGGGTGATGTGTGAGGGCATGGTGATGTGTGAGGGCAGGGCTGCCCCCAGCAGAGGAGGCTGCTGCCCCCAGAGCTGTGTGCAGCAGAAGCAGGGTGGTGTGGAAAGAGGCTGCACTTCAAGAGGGTCTCCACGAGGTGATGGGCACTGGGGGCTTGGCAAGGGCTGGTGGTGCCAGGAGGAGGGGGGTGGTGGGTGTGAGCTGGAAGAGGGGAGGTTGAGCCTGGAGATGAGGAAGGAGTTCTTGATAGTGAGGCTGGGGAGACACTGGGGCAGGTGGCCCAGGGAGGTTGTGGCTGTCCCCTCCCTGGAGGTGTTCCAGGCCAGGTTGGATGAGGCCCTGAGCAGCCTGGGCTGGTGGGAGCTGTCCCTGCCCAGGGCAGGGGGGTTGGAGCTGGATGCTCTTCAAGGTCCCTTCCAAGCCACTCTGTGATTCTGGGAGCTGTTGGAGTGGCTCCAGGGGGGGTCACAAAGATGGTCCAAGGGCTGAAGGCCTTCCCCTGTTGCAGGCAGGCTGAGAGAGTTGGAGCTGCTGAGCCTGGGGAGGAGAAGGTTGCAGGGAGATGTCAGAGCAGCCTTCCAGCAGTTGAAGGGAGCTACAGGAGAGCTGGGGAGGGACTTTGGACAAAGGGCTTGGAGTGAGAGGATGAGGAGAGCTGGCTTCCATGTGGAAGAAGCTGGGGTTAGATGAGACAGCAGGAGGAACAACTTCTCCATGAGGCTGGGGAGACACTGGCACAAGTTGCCCAGGGAGGCTGTGGCTGCCCTCTGCCTGGAGGTGTTCCAGGCTGGATGAGGCCCTGAGCAGCCTGGGCTGGTGAGAGATGTCCCTGCCCTGGGCAGAGGGCTTGGCCATGAGCTGATCTCTTAAGGTCCCTTCCAACCCAACCCCTTGTGTGATTTTGTGCCCCTTGCTGGGGGCTGAGGAGGAAGCCTGAGGAGCTGCTTTACAGCATGGCTGAATCCATCCTGTGCTGGGCAGGTGGTAGCTCAAGCCTGGAGGGAGCAGCAGGCTCTGCTGTCTGGGGCTGGCTGCTTTGCCCTCTTCCTCTTTGCAGGGAGGAGGGAAGTCAGCCATTCCCTGTGGAGCTTGCCCAGGGAGGCTGTGGATGCCCTCCCTCTGGAGGTGTTCCAGGCTGGATGAGGCCCTGAGCAGCCTGGGCTGGTGAGAGATGTCCCTGCCCAGGGCAGGGGGCTTGGCCATGAGCTGATCTCTTCAGGTCCCTTCCAACCCAACCCATTGTGTGATTCCTGCAGCCCTGAGCCCTGGAGGGGGATTTATTTATAGCAGCCACCACTGAGGCAGGAAAAGTTTTGCTCAAGCTGTCATTTGGGTGAGGAGCCAGAGCACTGGAGCTTGCCTCTGCCTCCCTCTCCCTCCTGCCCTTGCTTCCCTTCAGCTTTTGCACTGTAATTAGCAAGCTTTCCCTGAGCTGGGGCAGAGCTGGCAGCTTTCTTTAGCAGCCTCTGCTCCTCCAGGCAGGGATACAGCAGGATTCCTCTTCTGGGAGTGCTTAGCCTGAGAGTTTGTTTTAGTTCAAGGGCTGCTCTTGAGTGCTGAGGTGGAAGCCACAAGATGGGAGGGGCAGGGAGCCACAGGGCTTCTGAAGTTGCAGCAGCATCTTGAGGCTTCACTTGGGCTTTAAATGTTCACTTGGAGCTTCAGAGAGAGAGAGGGAGGCATAAAAAGCTCATTTACAGACTGATCTGTACTAATTTGGGCTTGGCTGGGCTGGGAAGCAGCAAAGCTGTCAGTGCAAAGCTGGCCTGCTCTTTGTCTTGAAGGCTTCTTTCCTTTCCAACCTGAGCCAGCCTTGGTTCTGAGGAGCCAGAGCAATGGGGTGAGGACAGCAGGAGGCCAAGGTGCAGCCACAGATGTCCCAGCTGGGCTCTTGGGCCAGACCTGGCACCCCTCTGCTGGCACATGCTGTAAACCACAGGATGGCTTAGGCTGGAAGGGTCCTTAGAGCTCCCCGTCCCGTGGGCAGGGACACCTGCCACCAGCCCAGGATGCTCAAGGCCTCATCCAGCCTGGCCTGGAACACCTCCAGGGAGAATCAGAGAATCAATGAGGTTGGAAAAGACCTCAGAGATCATCAGGTCCAACCTGTCACCCAACACCTCATGACTAAACCATGGCTCCAAGGGCCACATCCAGTCCCCTTTGAGCACCTCCAGGGCTGGGGACTCCACCACCTCCCTGAGCAGCACATCCCAATGGCCAACAGCTCTCTCTGGGAAGAACTTTCTCCTCACCTCCAGCTTAAACCTCCCCTGGCACAGCTTGAGACTGTGGCCTCTTGTTCTGGTGCTGGGTGCCTGGGAGAAGAGCCCAACCCCCACCTGGCTACAACCTCCCTGCAGGGAGTTGCAGAGAGCAAGAAGGTCTCCCCTGAGCCTCCTCTTCTGCAGGCTAAGCAACCCCAGCTCCCTCAGCCTCTCCTCCCAGGGCTGTGCTCCAGACCCCTCCCCAGCTTTGTTGCCCTTCTCTGGACACCTTCCAGCACCTCAACATCTTTCCTAAACTGAGGGGCCCAGAACTGGGCACAGGACTCAAGGGGGCATCCAACCTCTTCCAGAGTCCCACCACCCCTGTAGTGAAGGAAAGACCTCTTGGAGTGTGAGTACAACTGCTGTCACCCAGGGCAGGGATGCTTCCAAGCTGAAAGTTCTAATTCTGGGGGATCTGAGCAAATCTGACATGGGAGTGATGCTGTGGGGGGCAGAGGTTGGAGGCAGTCAGAGGCAGTGGTGTGGTGTTGGTAGCCTTCTGCTTATGGCTGTAGGTATTCTCCCTCTGCTCTGACCTGGTCAAGCCACAGCTGCAGTCCTGGCTCCAGTTCTGTGCTCCCCAGTTCCAGAGAGCCTGGGAACTGCTGGACAGAGCCCAGGGGAGGCTCTGAAGGTGCTGAGGGGCCTGGAGCAGCTCTGTGAGGAGCAAAGGCTGAGAGCCCTGGGGCTGTGGAGCCTGCAGAAGAGCAGCCCCAGAGGGCAGCTCAGCAATGCTCAGCAAGAGCTAAAGGAGCTGTGGGGAGCAAGAGGCTGGGGCCAGACTCTGCTGAGTGGTGCCCAGGGCCAGGCCAAGGGGCAGAGGGCACAAAGTGGCAGGCAGGAGGTTGCCTCTGAAGCTGAGGAGAAAGTTGTTTGGGGTGAGGGTGCTGGAGGCCTGGAGCAGGCTGCCCAGAGAGGTTGTGGAGTGTCCTTGTGTGGAGAGCTGGCAACCCCCCCTGGGCACTGTGCTGCTGGGCAAGCTGCTGGGGGTGCCCTGCTGGGGCAGGGGGCTGGGGCTGGCTGAGCTCCAGAGCTCCCTTCCAACCCCCCATGCTGGGATCCTCTGACATCCCAGGATTCCTTCAACACCTATGGAGCTCAGGCTGGATGAGGCACTTGGTGCCATGGTTTAGTTGTCAGGAGGTGCTGGGTGATAGGTTGGCCTCCATCATCTCCAAGGTCTCTTCCAACCTGGTCCATTCCATCCCATCCCATCCCACTCCATTCCATCCTGACCAGAGGCTCACCCAGAGCATCCTCTGCCATCCCTTAGCCTGCTGCCCTTCCAGGGCCACCTTCCCTTCCCTTCCCTTCCCACACCCCAGCCGCCCTTGCATGTGAGCAGCGCCAGCACTTCCTCCTCCTGTCCTGGCAGCCAGCACAGGGAGGAAACCTCTCCCCTGCTCTTGGGAGCCTGCTGCTGCCTCTCTGCTGCTGCTGGAGCAGGCCTGCTGCTGCTGCTGCTGCTGAGCACAGGCTGCTGTGGGGAGGGGGGAGCAGGGGAGGAGTGCCAGGGAGCGCTGCTGACCGCCCGGTTCCCCCCAGCTTGGCACCGAGCTTCTCTTCTCCCACTTCCTTCCCTCTCCTGTTGGCAGCAGGGGGGTCCTGCAGAGTGCCTGCTGGCTTTCCTTCCACTGACTCATCCTCCAGGGAATTCCTGAAGCAGTGAGTCAAGTTCTTGGGAAAAGTGTTTGCCCAGCAGCAGGCATCAGGAAGGCAGGGAGCCCGCTTCCAAGGCGCCGTGTGCTGGGGCTGGCCCCTCTCTGGCTTCCCCCAGCTGAGCTGCAGTGGGGAGAAAGCGCTGAGGAGAGGCTCCCAGGATTGTTTGGCTTGGGAAGGAGCTCTAAGAGCAAGGCCAACCTTCAAGCTGAGGCCAACCTTCAAGCTCAAAGGCCAACCTTCAAGCTGAGGCCACCGTGGCCATTAAACCATGTCCTCAGAGGTCGTGTCCACACCTTTCTTGAGCCCCTCCAGGGCCACCCCCTCAGCCTCTTCCAGTGCCTGGCCTCCCTTGCAGCAAAAAGCTTGTTCCTCATGTCCAACCTGACCCTCCCCTGGCCCAGTTTCAGACCATTTCCTCTTGTTCTATCCCCAGAGAGAAGAGCCTGACCCCCACCTCACTCCAGCCTCCTTGCAGGGAGCTGTAGAGAGCCACAAGGTCTTCCCTCAGCTTTCTCTGCTCCAGCTCCCTCAGCTGCCCCTCCCCAGCCCTGTTCTCCAGACCTTTCCCCAGCTTGGTTGTCCTTCTCTGGACCAGCTCCAGGCCCACAATGTCCTTTTCAGAGTGAGTGACTCAAAAGTGCACCCAGGATTCCAGGGGCATCACTCAGCAGTGCCCAGTCCAGGGGCACAATCCCTGCCCTGCTCCTTCTGGCCACGCTCTTTGCTGCTCCAGGCCATCTGAACAAAGGCTTTGCATAGGATGGGTTAGGTTGGAAGGGACCTAGTTCCAACTAGGACTAGTTCCTAGTTCCTAGATCATCTGGTTCCAACCTTGGTGCCATGGTTTCTCAGGGGAAAACAACCCCACTGCCCTATCTTCCTGATCCTAGGGTGGGAAGTGACCAACCCCTGAGGGTTGCCTCTGTCCATGGCACCAAAAGGCATGTCAAACAAGGCTGGTCCCTCAGCTGCTCCTCTCCAGCCCCTTCCCCACCTTATTCTCACCTTGAAACCTTCTCCTCTTGACAGCTAATTTCCCCACCCCTCCTCCCCTGTTGATTTTTCAGGTGCCTGCCCTGGTGAGACCCCAAGCACACCACCACCACCACAAAACCCCAAACCCACCACCCAGACCCCTGAATCAATCAGGTGCCTGAAGACCTGAAGCTGCTCAGCCTGGCAGCAGCTCAGCTGCTCCCTGTGGAAGGGGAAGCCCTAATGGCTGTTTAACCACATGGCCCTGGCTGCCTTCCTCCAGCCCTCCTTGCTTTTGAACTCCAGACAAGTTAATGGGTGTGTGGTTTCCAACCAGGAATTAACCACTTCTCAAGCTGGCCACAGGGATATTGCAAGGAACCCAAACAACTTTCCTTCCCCCCCCCCCCCCCCCCCCCTTCCTCCAGTGTCTGTGTCCAGGGAAAGAACATTAACTGGGGTGCTGTGGGGTTTCCTGCCTGGCCTGAGGCCACCCCTGGGAGCCCTGGGGTCAGTTTTGAGCTCCTCACTCCCAGGAAGGAAACTGAGAGGCTGGAGCAGGGCCAGAGAAGGGCATTAAAGGTGGGGAAGGGGCTGGAGGGAGGAGCAGCTGAGGGCCCTCAGGGGTCAGTCCTGGGACCAGTCTTGTTTGACATCCCTGTTGGTGCCATGGGCAGAGGCACTGAGTGCAGCCTCAGCAGGTCTGCTGATGGCACCAAGCTGTGTGGTGCAGCTGACAGCCTGGAGGGAAGGGATCCATCCACAGGGCCCTGGACAGGCTGCAGAGCTGGGCCCAGCACAACCTCATGAGGTTCAACAAGACCAACTGGGTCAGGGCAGTCCCAACCACTGATACAGGTTGAGAGCAGCCCTGAAGAAAAGGAGCTGGGGGTGCTGGGGGAGGAGAAGCTCAGCAGGAGCCAGCAGGGAGCTCTTGCAGCCCAGAGAGCCAAGCAGAGCCTGGGCTGCAGCAAGAGAAGTGTGGCCAGCAGGGCCAGGGAGGGGATTCTGCCCCTCTGCTCTGCTCTGCTGAGCCCACAGCTGGAGCTCTGGGGCCAGGTCTGGAGCCTCTGTGCCAGGAAGGATCTGGAGGTGCTGGAAGGTGTCCAGAGAAGGGCCAGGAGGAGGAGCAGAGGGCTGGAGCTGCTCTGCTGTGAGGGCAGGCTGAGGGAGTTGGGGTTGTGCAGGCTGGAGAAGAGAAGGCTCCAAGGAGACCTAATTGTGGCCTTCCAGGGTCTGCAGGGGGCTCCAGGAAAGCTGGGGAGGGACTTTTGAGGGTGTCAGGGAGGGATAGGACTGGGGGGCATGGAGCAAAACTAGACTGGTGAGAGCCTGGCACAGGTTGCCCAGGGAGGTGGTGGAAGCCTCCTGCCTGGAGGTGTTTGCAGCCAGGCTGGAGGTGGCTGTGAGCAACCTGCTGCAGTGTGAGGTGTCCCTGGCCATGGCAGGGGGGTTGGAGCTGGCTGAGCCTTGAGCTCCCTTCCAACCCCTGACCATTCCATGATTCTATGACCTGGGAGTGTTGAGCCTGGAGAAAAAGAGGCTGAGGGGAGGCTGGAGCCAGGTTGGGGTTGGTCTCTTCTGCCAAGGAACGAGTGACAGGACAAGAGGGAACAGCCCCAAGTTGCCCCTGGGGAGGTTTAGGTTGGACTTGAGGACCAATTTCTTGCCCTTGAGAGTTGTCAAGACCTGGCCTAGGCTGCCCAGGGCAGTGATGGAGTCCCCAACCTTGTAGGGGTTTCCAGGCTGTGGTGCTGAGGGCTGTGGCTTGCTGGTGCCCTGGCAGTGCTGGGTTGAAGGTTGGACTCCAGGACCTTGAAGGTTCTTTTCCCCACTTCGATTCTATGCTGTGTGAGTGTGTGTTGCCCAGGGCTGTTTCCCCCAGCCAGCTGATCCCAGTGAAGTTTGAGCTGCTCAGCATTTGCCCAGGTGAGGTCCTTGCTTCATGGCCAGCCTCAGGTCACCATCTCCTTCTCCTCCTCTTCCTCCTCCTCCTCCTCCCCCTCCCTGCCCCATTCAGGCCGCGCTTTCCGTGCGGCCGCTCGCACGACTGCTCCCCATTAGCAGCTTTGATTCCCACCCCCCCTCCCTGTGGAACACCAAGTCCTCTTTCCAACAGGATTGGTTTCACTCTTGAAGGCATTGCATTCTCTGATTTCCCCCTAGCAACTTGGCCATGATTGCTGCTGGAGCCTGGAGCCGTCAGCAAGCTCAGCTGGTGGGCTCTGCCGGCGCAGCCTGTAGGTGGTTGCAGATATGTCGGCGTTGATACGAGGCTGGGGGGTTGTTTTTAACTCCAGAACTGTCAGCAGGCTGGGGCTCTGCTCCTTCCCCACTCCCAGGCTTCAGGAGAGTGGCTCAGCTTAAGGTCAGCCTCCCCTGTTGGCATCTCTTGGTTCCTGAGCACTTCGTCGTGAAGACTTCCAAGGCCGCCTCTGTTGGTTCTTGGCCAGGCCATCAGGAAGGCTCTGCAAAGCCTTCTCTCTTGGCCTCTTGGTTCTTGACCAGTCCATCAGGAAGGCTCTGCAAAGCCTTCTCTCTTGGCCTCTTGTTTCTTGACCACTCCATCAGGAAGGCTCTGCAAAGCCTTCTCTCTTGGCCTCTTGGTTCTTGACCAGTCCATCAGGAAGGCTCTGCAAAGCCTTCTCTCTTGGCCTCTCTTGTTTCTTGACCAGTCCATCAGGAAGACTCTGCAAAGCCTTCTCTGTTGGCCTCTCTTGGTTCTTGGCCAGTCCATCAGGAAGGCTCTGCAAAGCCTTCTCTCTTGGCCTCTTGGTTCTTGACCAGTCCATCAGGAAGGCTCTGCAAAGCCTTCTCTCTTGGCCTCTTGGTTCTTGACCAGTCCATCAGGAAGGCTCTGCAAAGCCTTCTCTCTTGGCCTCTTGGTTCTTGACCAGTCCATCAGGAAGGCTCTGCAAAGCCTTCTCTCTTGGCCTCTTGGTTCTTGACCAGTCCATCAGGAAGACTCTGCAAAGCCTTCTCTGTTGGCCTCTCTTGGTTCTTGACCAGTCCATCAGGAAGACTCTGCAAAGCCTTCTCTGTTGGCCTCTCTTGGTTCTTGGCCAGTCCATCAGGAAGGCTTCTAGAAGATTTCTCTGTTGGCTTCTTTCTTGGCCACTTCATCCTGAAGACTTTAAAAGCTTCCTCTGTTGTTTCTTGGCCAGTCCATCAGGAAGACTTCTCTCAAGTTTCTCTGTTGGCTTCTCTTGTTTCTTGGCCAGCCCATCATGAAGGCTTCTAGAAGATTTCTCTCTTGACCACTTCATCCTGAAGACTTTTCCAGTTCTCTGTAGTCTGACAGGTAGGAATCACAGGACTGTGGCTGCCCAACCATCAGGAAGCTTGGAGTTCAACTGTGCTGCTGCTGAGGGCAAGGAGGCAAGTGCTGGTCATCTTGGAGCTGCAGGGTGAGGATCTTCTCATCTCTCTCAGGGCATTTTTCTTCCTATGTATTTGGCCAGTTGAAGTTGTCTCATGGTGAGCATTGTCTTTGTGGACTAAAATGAAGGAGCTTTGTAGAGATAAGCACAAAATTCCTCCTCCTGCCATGGACCAGTGCTGGCCTGAGGGCTCTCCAGCTTCATCCTTCCTGCCATGGACCAGTCCTGGCCTGAGGGCTATCCAGCTTCATCCTTCCTGCCATGGACCAGTGCTGGCCTGAGGGCTCTCCAGCTTCATCCTTCCTGCCATGGACCAGTCCTGGCCTGAGGGCTCTCCAGCTTCATCCTTCCTGCCATGGACCAGTCCTGGCCTGAGGGCTCTCCAGCTTCATCCTTCCTGCCACGGACCAGTCCTGGCCTGAGGGCTCTCCAGCTTCATCCTTCCTGCCATGGACCAGTCCTGGCCTGAGGGCTCTCCAGCTTCATCCTTCCTGCCATGGACCAGTCCTGGCCTGAGGGCTTTCCAGCTTCATCCTTCCTGCCATGGACCAGTCCTGGCCTGAGGGCTACCCAGCTGGAAAGAAAAGATAATCAGAGAGGGAAAACTTCAGGTCCAGCTGCTTTGGGTCTGTCTTTTGGGTTTCTGTTTCCTAACCTCAGCTAAGGCACCCTTGGCAAGTCCACCAAGGGCTGTGTCCTGGAACAGAGGGGCTGCTGGGGGGGTTGTCATTGGGTGTCCTCTCTGAGGGAGCTGTGGTGAGGACTGGGGATCCCTGGGAGCAGCCTCTGGGCTGACACCAGCTGATTCCACAGGAGCAAAGGTCTGTCTTTCTCTCTTGGGTTCAGTGAATCCCTTCTGGTGCTGCCTGTCCTTTTTTTTTCCCCTCCTGAATGAAGAGGAATCACTTAAGAGAAGCTCTGAGAAGAGCCTTTGGAAATGGAAAGGTGTAAATTGCAAGGCTGGGAGGGTACCAGGTGGGAGGTGCTGTCTGTTTGAAGATCATGAGGGACTCCTAAGAGCTAATTTTCCCCAAGCCCAGAGGTGCTTGGAGTGAGGGACAGAGGGGAGGGATTTAATCACTTGGAAAACAGCTTCCAGGATGGATGCTGCCTGAGGCACGGGGGGGCTTTGTGGGAAGATGTTAAGGAGGAGTAAGTGGAGATGAGATGGGGCAGGGCTGGGCCAAGTGGCCAGCAGCCTGCTCTTGTTACTGCCAATCTGTTCTGGTGAGCATCCCCACTGCAGCAGCCCCAGTGAGGGGCTGAGCTGCTGCAAAGCAGCATAGAGAAGGGCCTGGCAGTGCTGGGGGACAACAAGCTGCCCATGGTCTGGCAATGTGTCCTTGTACCCAACAAGGGCAATGGTCTCCTGGGGGAGGCATGCAGAAGACTGAGGGCAGCAGGTTGAAGGGGGTACTTCTTCCCTTCTGCTCTGCCCTGCTGAGGCCACAGCTGCAGTCCTGGCTCCAGATCTGGGCTCCCCAGTGCAAGAGAGCCTGGGAACTGCTGGAGAGAGGCCAGGGCAGGCTCTGAAGATGCTGAGGGGCCTGGAGCAGCTCTGTGAGGAGCAAGGGCTGAGAGCCCTGAGGGCAGCTGAGCAATGCTCAGCAAGAGCTGAAGGAGCTGTGGGGAGCAAGAGGCTGGGGCCAGACTCTGCTGAGTGGTGCCCAGGGCCAGGCCAAGGGGCAGAGGGCACAAAGTGGCAGGCAGGAGGTTGCCTCTGAAGCTGAGGAGAAAGTTGTTTGGGGGGAGGGTGCTGGAGGCCTGGAGCAGGCTGCCCAGAGAGGTTGTGGAGTGTCCTGGTGTGGAGAGCTGGCAACCCCCCCTGGGCACTGTGCTGCTGGGCAAGCTGCTGGGGGTGCCCTGCTGGGGCAGGGGGCTGGGGCTGGCTGAGCTCCAGAGCTCCCTTCCAACCCAGCTCCATGCTGGGATGCTGTGAACAGAAGCTGTGGATAAGCTGCACAACAGCAAAGGAAGATGAGGTCCTCCCCAGACATGTCTGCCTTGTACAAGTGGCAGAAGAGATCTCCTAGAGGGGCTGCAGGGGAAGCTCCTTCCATGAAGGTACAGCAGCTGCCAGGAGCTTGTGAGGACAGCTCCAGCATGCCTGAGAATGAGTCTGGGGACAGGGCTCTGCTTTCATGTCTACATGAACAGGAGGATGCTTTTGGCACTGAGGGTGGTGAAACTGTGGCCCAGGCTGCCCAGAGAGAGCTGGGAGCTGCCCCAGCCCTGGCACCACTGCAGCTCAGGTTGGTTGGGGCTCTGAGCAACCTGCTGTGGTTGGGGCTTTCCCTGCTGGCTGCAGCAGGGTTGGACTGGGTGAGCTTGAAAGGTGACTTCAGCTTCCAGGGAGCAATTCAGGGCCATATTGACAACCAGGTGCTCTACATTGGCTAGAAACCCCTGGGCCCTCCTAGTTTGGGTTCTGAATGACACACCACTTCTTAGGTTCTCCTTCAGAGTCTCCCCTTTTTCCAAGGGGAGGGAAATGAGTCAGATCCAGAGCCATGGGACCAAGGCCATCAGGGCTGGAGAAAGGAAAGGGCTCAGAAAGCCCCTCGTGGCTTGGCACATTTCAGATGCAGCTCCCCCAGGGAGGAAGGAGGTCACTGCACCACAATCATCTCCTACAATGTCATCAGGACAGAGCTGATCTCATTAGGTTGCATCTGGGACTGCACAAACTGCCCCCTGACACCAATACCCAAAATACATCTTGGAGGACAAAGTGACCTTCCAAATCCAGGGGACAAGAGCTTACCTGTGTGCCCCACCTGCTGCAAGTGCTGCTGCTGCCAGCAGCCTGCACTGACTTCCTAGGTCTGAGCTCTCCAGATGGGTGTAGGAGCTGCAGAATCACTCAGGGTCCCAGCATGGTGGTGCTTGGAAGGGAGCTCTGGAGAGCAGCCAGCCCCAGCCCCCTGCCCCAGCAGGGCACCCCCAGCAGCTTGCCCAGCAGCACAGTGCCCAGGGGGGGTTGCCAGCTCTCCACACAAGGACACTCCACAACCTCTCTGGGCAGCCTGCTCCAGGCCTCCAGCACCCTCACCCCAAACAACTTTCTCCTCAGCTTCAGAGGCAACCTCCTGCCTGCCACTTTGTGCCCTCTGCCCCTTGGCCTGGCCCTGGGCACCACTCAGCAGAGTCTGGCCCCAGCCTCTTGCCCCCCACAGCTCCTCGAGCTCTTGCTGAGCATTGCTCAGCTGCCCTCTGGGGCTGCTCCTCTGCAAGATGTTGAGATGCTGGAAGGTGTCCAGAGAAGGGCAACAAAGCTGGGGAGGGGTCTGGAGCACAGCCCTGGGAGGAGAGGCTGAGGGAGCTGGGGTTGCTTAGCCTGCAGAAGAGGAGGCTCAGGGGAGACCTTCTTGCTCTCTGCAACTACCTGAAGGGAGGTTGCAGCCAGGTGGGGGTTGGTCTCTTCTCCCAGGCACCCAGCACCAGAACAAGAGGCCACAGTCTCAAGCTGTGCCAGGGGAGGTTTAGGCTGGAGGTGAGGAAGAAATTCTACAGAGAGAGAGAGATTGGCCATGGGAATGTGCTGCCCAGGGAGGTGGTGGAGTCCCCATCCCTGGAGGTGTCCAGGAGGAGACTGGCTGGGGTGCTTGGTGCCATGGTTGGGTTGATTAGGTGGTGTTGGGTGGTAGGTTGGACTTGATGATCTCTGAGGTCTCTTCCAACCTGGTCTGGTCTATTCTATTCCTATTCTATTCTATTTCTATTCCTATTCCTATTCTATTCCTATTCCTATTCCTTATTCTATTCTATTCTATTCTATTCTATTCTATTCTATTCTATTCTATTCTATTCTATTCTATTCTATTCTATTCCTATTCTATTCCTATTCTATTCCTATTCTATTCCTATCCTATTCCTATCCTATTCCTATCCTATTCCTATTCTATCCTATTCTATTCTATTCTATTCTATTCTATTCTATTCTATTCTATTCTATTCTATTCTATTCTATTCTATTCTATTCTATTCTATTCTATTCTATCCTATTCTATTCCTATTCTATTCCTATTCTATCCTATCCTATCCTGCTTGCCAGCAGGGGTGTGACCTGGAGGAGGCTGAGCAGTGGCCAGGAGAGGTGGTTTAGGTGAGGGAGGTGGGGCTGCAGGGTCCCCCCAAGCCTTTGGGGGCCGGGGCTGGGGGGCTGCAGCAGGCTGCTGCGCTGGGCTGCGTGGGTGCCGCTGCTCCCCCGGGGGCCTGCGTGGTGCTGGGAGCTGAACGCAACTCCCGCTGCCGGGGAGAAGCTGCTGCTCTCCCGGGGTGTTGGCGTGGTGTGGGTGGTCTCCTGCCGTGCAGGCTCTCCTCCCAGCCCTTCTCCCTCGGCTCTGCCGGCGCTGGGCTCCGTGCTTGCCTGGGGAGCCGCAGCCGAGGCCGAGGGCAGCCGCGCTGGGCTGCTGGCTTAGAGCAGAGCTCCCAGCCGTAGCTGCAGCCCTGGCTTCGCCGGAGCTTTTTGCTCCCTTGCTCTTTTTCCCTCAGCCTTCTCCTCCAGACAGCTAATTCCAACACCCCCCTTCCCCCACATCCTGTCATAGCCCAGAGCATGTCACAAGGAATTAAGGGCTGAAAAGGCCTGGGAGAAGCAGCTCCTCTGGAACAGTCTCTCCTTTCTATGAGCGCCCTGGCCCCCTCTCTGTGCCCCTTTTGTGTCCCATCCGATCCCTCCCCTCCTTCCCCCTCCCCCCCGGCTCCTCTGCCTGCCCCCCCCCGCCCATTCAGTCCATGCCAGAGGACAAACCAGCAGCAGCCCCGAACCTTTCCCAGCCCTGCTCCGCTGACCCTTCCCTGATGCCATCCCCACAGCAGCTCCCGGAGGATCCCGAGCCTCTGCCGCAGCGCTCCTCCTGCCTGGCAAGGAAGAGGAGGTTTGGGAGCTCTGTGCTGCTGCTGCCGCAGCTGCTGCTGGAGGCTTTCTGCCTCCCTTCTCTTCCCTCTCTCTCTCTCTCTCTCCCTGTGCATCTCTGACAGCATCACCCAGCTCCCCATCCTCCTTCCCACAATCCACACCCGAGCTCCCTCAGAATAGGGATGATGTCACTTCCTTGCAGAGGGTGCTGTGGGGAAGGGGGGGTGGGGGGAGATCATGTGTGGAAAAGGGGAGCCACGACCCCAGGGGCTCTCTCTCGGCAGCCCCCAGCCGAATGGGAGAGGTTTGGGTGCCTCGGAGGGGGGAGGGGTTTGCAGTGAGGACGATGCCGGGCTCTGTCGCAGGCGGTCGCCAGCCCGGGTCCTTCCCTGTGCCGTGTGGGATCGCTCAATGGCTGCAAAGAAGAGTTTGCTGCTCCCTCCCTGCCTTCTGATGGCTGTCTCCGTGGAGCTGCACTTTCCCTGACTCCTAGCCCGATGGGAGAGAAGAATGTGCAGCAGCTGGACCACATGCCATGTAAGCTCTGTGCTTCCATCCAAGCCTTCCCCAGCCTCCCCGAGAGGGCCGAGGGCTCTCCGAACCCCTTCTGCCCACACACAGCTCCCAGCCTGCATGTGCTGCCCTCTCCTTCCAGCCTCGGGAGCCTGGGAACCGGCCCGGGGTGCAGGTGGTAGGGCCCTGGGCGTCGGAGGGGGAGGGAGGGGGAGGAGGTTGTGCTGTTGCAAAACTCCAGTCACAGAGTGGTCGAGGGAGAGAGCTTGGAGCAGCCTCTGGAGGGGGCTACAGGAGAGCTGGGCAGGGGCTTCTGAGGAGGCTTTGGGGAGACAGGGTGAGAGGTGATGGCTTGGAGCTGGGAGAGGGCAGGCTTAGACTGGGGATTAGGAAGAAATTCTTGAGAGCTGAGGGCAGGGAGACACTGGCACAGGATGCCCAGGGGGGGTTGTGGCTGCCCCCAGCCTGGATAGGTTGAACTTGGTGATCTTTGAGGTCTTTTCCGACCTTATTGATTCTCTGCTTCTCCCTGGAGGTGTTCAAGGCCAGGCTGGAGGAGGCCTGGGCTGGTGGGAGGTGTCCCTGCCCATGGCAGGGGGTTGGAACTGGAGGAGCTTTAAGGTCCCTTCCAACCCAAACCCTTCTATGCTTAAGGCTGGAAAAGACCTCTAAGACCACCCAGTCCAACCCCTGTGTGGCCACTAGACCATGTCCCAGAGTGCCACATCTCCTCATGTTCTGAGCACCTCCAGGGCTGGAGGCAGTGCCCTCAGTGCTGTTCGCACTCTGCCCTTCCCAATGCCTCTGCCAGGTACACCTTCATCACCTGAAAGCTACACTCCTGGGAGGAAGCCAAAGAGCCTCCAGACTGGGAGCCTGAATCTTGGAGGCTGCTTTGGGCTTTACAGCCTCAAGGCCCTCTGTCATCAGCCTTCTTTGCACACCAGGGGCAGAGCCCCAGCCCTCATGCTTTAGGTTTTCAACAGCCAGCTTTACCAGTTCCCTGGGAGCCTGGGTGGTGCACTGGGAGCATGGGGAGCACACAGCCAGGAGCATTCTGCTGTCTGACACTGACAACCTGCTCTGTCCCCATCTGCTGCTGTGGGGAAGGAATCCACATTAGGTGCTTGCTGCTCCTGCAGCCTCTTAAACTGGCACAGGGTGGTGGAAGCAGGCAGAGCACACCTGGGACCTGCACTGGGCTCACAACAGCCCCAGGAAGGCTCCAGGCTGGGGGCAGAGTGGAAAGTGCCTGGCAGAGAAGGACCTGGGGGGGTTGGTGACAGCAGCTGGAGATGAGCCAGGGGGTGCCCAGCTGGCCAAGGAGGCCACCAGCAGCCTGGCCTGGAGCAGCAAGAGTGTGGCCAGCAGGAGCAGGGCAGGGATTGTCCCCTGGGCTGGGCACTGCTGAGGCCACAGCTGGAATCCTGGAGTCAGTTTTGGGCCTCTCACTCCAAGCAGGACATTGAGGAGCTGGAGCAGGGCCAGAGAAGGGCAACCAAGCTGGGAAAGGGTCTGGAGAAGAGGGCTGGGGAGGAGCAGCTGAGGGAGCTGGGGGTGTTGAGCCTGGAGCAGAGGAGGCTGAGGGGAGAGCTTCTGGCTCTCTGCAGCTCCCTGCAAGGAGGCTGCAGCCAGGAGGGGGTTGAGCTCTTGTGCCAAGGAACAAGTGCCAGGACAAGTGGGAATAGCCTTAAGTTGTCCCAGGGGAGGTTTAGGTTGGCCATGAGGAACAATTTGTTGCCCTTGAGGTTGTCAAGGCCTGGCCCAGGCTGCCCAGGGCAATGCTGGACTCTCCATCCCTGGATGGGTTTCGGAGCCCTGGAGCTGTGGTGCTGAGGGCCATGGCTTGGCGGTGCCCTGGCAGTGCTGGGTGAAGGGTTGAGCTCCACGACCCTGAAGGTCTCTTCCAACCTTAATGATTCTATGATTTGCTGAATCTGTTCTCAGTTGGGAGAACCTAACCCTCCTGAGGTGGTGGCTTGGAGCAAAGAGGCCCAGGCCAAGGTGTGCTGCCTGGTCTGCGGTGGGACAGGGAAGGTACAGGGGAGAGGACTGAGGGCAGGGAAGCCTGGGGGCAGCCCGCACAGGCAGCAGCTTAGAAGCCACAGGTTGCCCAGAGCACCGAGAAGTCATGCTTGTGGGCCATGGTTCGAAGCCTGGTGCTCAGGGCAGGCAGAAGGGGAGGCTGGGTGAGCTGCAGGAGAGGGCTGAGGCGCCGGGATGGAGCGGAGCAGGCTGGAGGCTGCGCGGCGCAGCAGCCGTGGAGTGGGAGAGCCGTGCTGGGAGGAGGTGTCTGGCCAGCCCTCGGCAGTCTCGTGACTTGGCCCACTGCTGCTGCTTTTTATAAAGCCCTGGGCAAGCTTCAAAAATAGGAGAGCCACCCAGCTGGGAGGGGGAAAAGGCTTTTGGGCTGCTAGAGAGCCTGGCAGGGGCCAGGGTGAGCCCAGAGGTGTGGAGCCGGCAGGGTGAAGCCAGAGCAGGTGAGAGGTGGAGCTGGCTGCACCTGCTCACAGAATCAGTTTGGTGGCAGAAGACCTCTCAGATCTTCAAGATCAACCATTCTCAGACTGCCAAGTCTGGGGCTAAACCATGGTCCTCAGCACCACAGCCCTGCAGCTTTAAACCCCTCCAGGGATGGGGACTCCACCACTGCCCTGGGCAGCCTGGGCCAGGCCTTGACCACCCTCAAGGGTAACAAATTGTTCCTCATGGCCAACCCAAACCTGCCCTGGGGTGACTTGAGGCCATTCCCTGTCACTTGTTCCTTGGCACAAGAGCCCAGCCCCCACCTGGCTGCAGCCTCCTTGCAGAGAGCTGCAGAGAGCCAGAAGCTCTCCCCTCAGCCTCCTCTGCTCCAGGCTCAACACCCCCAGCTCCCTCAGCTGCTCCTCCTCAGCCCTGTTCTCCAGACCCTTCCCCAGCTTGGTTGCCCTTCTCTGGCCCTGCTCCAGCTCCTCAATGTCCCTCTGGGAGTGAGAGGCCCAAAACTGCCCCCAGGATTCCAGCTGTGGCCTCAGCAGTGCCCAGCCCAGGGGACAATCCCTGCCCAGCTCCTGCTGGCCACACTCTTGCTGCTCCAGGCCAGGCTGCTGGTGGCCTCCTTGGCCAGCTGGGCACCCCCTGGCTCATCCCCAGCTGCTGTCACCAACCCCCCCAGCTCCTTTCCCACCAGGCAGTTTCCAGCCACTCTGCCCCCAGCCTGGAGCCTTCCTGGGGTGGTTGTGAGCCAAGTGCAGGACCCAGCTCTTGGCCTGGTTGAACCTCCTCCCATTGGCCTCACCATGGATCCAGCCTGGCCAGACCCCTCTGCAGAGCCTCCAACCCTACAGCAGATCAATACTTGGTGTCATGTCTAAGTTCAGTGAGGGTGCCTTGATCTCCTTGTCCAGATGATTGAGGACAATCTGAGCAGAGGTCTTGGCTTGAGTGAGAGGCCTCCTTGGAGCTTGCTTAAGTGCTTGCTGTTGGGAGTCAGCCAGCAGCTTCTCCACTCACTGCTGGGTGCTGGTTTTGTTTTGGCTGAGAGGAGGGACTGGCAGCAGGTCTGCCTGAGGAGGAGCATGGTAATAAGGCCACCTTCAGAGCTGGGACCTGTCTAACCTGTCCAAAGCTACCCCGTGGTGCCTGCTTACCATCATGCAGCCCTAACAGGATTCTAAGTAATCTCATGAAGTGCAGCTGGGTCAGGAGTGGTGATTATGTTCAGCAAGTCACTCAGTGGCTTCACCTAATGCTGCCAGCTCCTTAAAGAGCCCAGCCCTCTCCTGTCCTCTCCTTCTCGAGCTTGCCATGCCCCCTGGTGCTGGGAGGAAGAAGCTTGGCCTCCTGTGGGATGAAACAGCTCCTGGGGGTAGGAGTCCCTTGGAATCATAGAGCTGATGTGCTTGGAAATGACCTTTAAGTTGATCAAGCCCAACCAGGACCTAACTCTACCAAGTCTACCATGGCCCTCAGCACCACCCCTCTGCCTCCTCTAAGCACCTCCAGGGCTGGGGATTCAATTCCCTTGCCTGGGCAGCCTGTGCCACTCTTGGAGAGCCCTGCCAGTGAAGAAGTCTCTTTGGATAGCCAACCTAAACCTCCCCTGCTGCAACCTGAGCAGCTCTAACGGCCTGAAGCTGTGCCAGGTTGGACATCAGGCAGCCTTTCTTTGCTGCAGGAGTGGTCAGGCACTGGCACAGGCTGCCCAAGGAGTTGGGGGAGTCCCCAGCCCTGGAGGGGTTCAAAAAACATCTAGATGGGGCCCTCCAGGACAGGGTTTAGTGGTCATGGGGCTGTTGGGTAGAAGGTTGGACCTGATGGTCTTGCAGGTCTTTGCCAGCCTCAGTGATGCTGGGACTGAAGCTGTTTCCTCTTCCCTGCCCCTTGTTCCTTGGCAGAGGACACCGACCCCCACCTGCCTCCGACCTCCCTGCGGGGGCCTGGCGAGCGAGGAGGCTTCCCCTCGGCTTCCTTTCCTCCTCCTGCTGCTGGGGCTTTGTGGGGCTCTCCTGAGGGGCCTTGAGGATGCTCAGCAGAGCCTCTGCTTCTCCTCTTTGGCAGGAGGTGAGTGTTGTGCCTGCTGAACTGCCTGAGAGCCACCAGCCATGCCAGGGATCGTCGTGTTCCGCCGCCGCTGGTCCGTAGGCAGCGATGACCTGGTTTTGCCAGCAGTCTTCCTCTTCCTCCTGCATACCACCTGGTAAGTGAGAAAGGCAAGAGCCATGCCTCCTGATGTCTCCCACCCATCCTCCTTCTTCCACCTCTAAGCCTTCCTGCAGCTGGAAGGTTTGGTTGGGGTATTGGTGACAGACACCACCAGGAGGGTGGTGAGAGCCTGGCACAGGCTGCCCAGGGAGGTGGTGGAAGCCTCCTGCCTGGAGGTGTTTGCAGCCAGGCTGGAGGTGGCTGTGAGCAACCTGCTGCAGTGTGAGGTGTCCCTGCCCATGGCAGGGGGGTTGGAGCTGGCTGAGCCTTGAGGTCCTTTCCAACCCTGACCATTCTATGGTTCTATGACCTCTCCAGCTTCTGGTTCTTTGGATGTGCTCCAGTTCCAGCTGCACAGAAGGAACCTGCCCAGAGCTCCCTGCACAGGAGCATAAAATCATGAAGGTTGGAAAAGATCTCTAAGATCATCAAGTCCAACCTTCTGCCCAAGATCTCCATCCTCCAAGGTGGTCCTACCCAAGGAGCTCCCCTGGAGCTTGGGGCTGTGTTTCTCACCCAACATCTCCATCCTCCAAAGAGCTCCCCTGGAGCTTGGGGCTGTGCTTCTCACCCAACATCTCCATCCTCCAAGGTGTTCCCCTGGAGCTTGGGGCTGTGCTTCTCACCCAACATCTCCATCCTCCAAGGAGCTCCCCTGGAGCTTGGGGCTGGGTTTCTCACCCAACATCTCCATCCTTCAAGATGGTCCTACCCAAGGTGCTGCCCTGGTGCTTGGGGCTGTGTTTCTGTAGAGGGGCTCAGGAAAAAAACCCAAATTGGAGTGGCAGCTCCTGCAGTGTTATGAGACCTGACCCAACATCACACTGGTGAGACTGGGGAAGCAGGGCCCCTGGATGGCTTTGTGGCAAGGAGATGTCCAGACCCGAGCAGCTTGGCCACTTGTGGATCCTTAGCTTTGTGAGGAGAGCAGATAGGGAGGTGGGGAGAGGGGAGGGGGGGGAGAGGGGTGTTGCAGCTTTCCTTTGGCTTGCTGCTGGTAACCAGGGGGGTTTGTGCCTGGCAGGTTTGTGATCCTCTCTGTGGTGCTCTTTGGGCTGGTGTACAACCCCAACGAGACCTGCTCCCTGAACCTGGTGGACCACGGCCGAGGCTACCTGGGCATCCTGCTCAGCTGCATGATCGCAGAGGTGGCCATCATCTGGCTCAGCATGAGGGGCAGCATCCTCTACACAGAGCCCCGGGACTCCATGCAGTATGTGCTCTATGTCAGACTGGGTAAGAGGCCTGGAGTCACAGAATCATAACCAACCAGCTGGGAAAAGACCTCGGAGCTCACCGAGTCCAGCCTGGCCCCCAGCACCTCCTGACAGCTAAGCCATGGCTCCAAGGGCCACAGCCAAGCCTTGCCTGAGCACCTCCAGGCATGGGGACTCCCTGGGCAGCACATCCCAATGGCAAATTTCTCCTTCTGGGATGAACTTTCTCCTCACCTCCAGCCTGAACCTCCCCTGGCACAGCTTGAGACTGTGGCCTCTTGTTCTGGTGCTGCTTGCCTGGGAGACCAACCCCCACCTGGCTACAACCTCCCTTCAGGGAGTTGGAGAGAGCAAAAAGGTCTCCCCTGAGCCTCCTCTTCTGCAGGCTAAGCAACCCCAGCTCCCTCAGCCTCTCCTCCCAGGGCTGTGCTCCAGACCCCTCCCCAGCCTTGTTGCCCTTCTCTGGACACCTTCAAGTGTCTCAATGTCCCTTCTTAAACTGAGTGGCCCAGAACTGGACACAGGCCTCCAGGTGTGGCCTAAGCAGTGCTGAGGCCCCGAGGACCTTCCTAATAATGACTCAGCCTCCACTCTGCCATCTGCTAATCACAGAAGAACTTCTCTTCCCCTACCACCCATGACAAACACACACACACACAGAGAGCTTCTGAAAGACATCCAGATGGCCACTTGTATGTGATGTGCATCTGAATCCATCACGTTGCCTGCACCCTGTCAGTGCTGGAAGGCTCTTCGTGCAGTGCCCCAAATCTCTTCCTAGCAAACCCTTCTCACTTGCCATCCTCATTGCCATGCAGGTCCAGCCTTCCCCTCCATACAAAAATCTGCTCCCCTTCTAGCTCCTGACACAGATCTGCCACAGTCAGCTGCTTCTACACCTCTCCCCCACCTTTTCAGTTTAGTTTTCCCCCTCATACAGGGCTGTATTTCATGGTGCTCCTGCCCCTGTCTGTGCTGCAGGCACATCTACACCCACCTACCCTTCAGACATGTGCTTGACCTCTTGGCTTCACATGTGAGGCACCAACCTGTACTTTGATACTTCCACCTCCAGGCACCATGAGATAATCAGGTTTGCCACCTGCTCTCTGCTTCCATCCTCTCTTGCACTGCATATTTGCCTTCCTAAAACACATTGCCTGCCTCCCTCACCCGTCAGGAGCTAGAGCAGGAAAGAGGGTGTGCCTTGCTCTCTTACTCAGGGGCTTCCCTTTCAGCTTGCTTTCCCTCCTCTCTGTGCCCCCCCTGGCTTTCCCTTCTCTCTGTGCCCCCCCTGGCTTTCCCTTCTCTCTGTGCCCCCCCTGGCTTTCCCTTCTCTCTGTGCCCCCCCGGCTTTCCCTTCTCTCTGTGCCCCCCCTGGCTTTCCCTCCTCTCTGTGCCCCCCCTGGCTTTCCCTTCTCTCTGTGCCCCTCCTGGCTTTCCCTCCTCTCTGTCCCCCCACAGCTTTCCCTCCTCCCTGGCCCTTCCTC
Source organism: Dryobates pubescens (assembly GCF_014839835.1). Lineage (NCBI taxonomy): Eukaryota > Metazoa > Chordata > Aves > Piciformes > Picidae > Dryobates > Dryobates pubescens. Next base: position 14,694,547 of record NC_071633.1, read on the forward strand.
CTCTCTGCCCCCACCTGGCTTTCCCTCCTCTCTGTCCCCCCACAGCTTTCCCTCCTCCCTGGCTCTTCCTCCTCTCTGCCCCCCCCTGGCTTTCCCTCCTCTCTGTCCCCCCACAGCTTTCCCTCCTCCCTGGCTCTTCCTCCTCTCTGTCCCCCCCTGGCTTTCCCTCCTCTCTGTCCCCCCACTCAGCTTTCCCTCCTCCCTGGCCCTTCCTCCTCTCTGTCCCCCCTTCTGGCTTTCCCTTCCCTCTGTTCCCCCCTGGCCTTCCCAGTACAGAACCATGGCCAGGTTGGAGACCAACCTCTTTTGGAGCCCCAGAGCTGAGCTCATTCCAAAGCTTCTCCTGGCTTGGGGGTGGTATTTTTTTTTTCCCCTGGGTATTTTTTGCATCTCCTTTTTTCCCTGGTTTCTTTTTTGTTTGCTCACACCCAGGGGTGACCTTGCTTTGAAAGCTCTGCCTGGGAGAGGCATTTTCCACCTTCTGAGTGCAAATCATTAACAGCAAGAGCAAACAAACTCTTCCTCCAGCCTCCCAGCCACTCTGCAGTCTCCCTGGGGGAAGCACGAAGCTCCCTGGCAGTTTGAGTTATAAACCAGGCTCAAATGGGGCAGGGGAGGCAGAGAGCAGGCAGAGAGCAGCCTGAGAACCATTTTTCTACCCCTCCCCAGCCCCCCCCAAATCCTCCACTTCTCTTCTTCCTCTGCTTTCAGCTCTAGATGTGTTCAGGATCTGGATTGCCACTGGAGCCTGGGCCTGCTCCAGGCTTGTCTGGTGGGGGCTCTTCCTCTCCCTGGCTTCATCAGTTGTGATGGTAGAAAGAGGGAGTGTGACCACTGTGTGGGCAAGGTCCATGTGACTGTCCCATTTTAAGCATCTGCTGTCATCCACATCTTCTTTCTAAGGGAAGAATTCCCACTGTGAACCCAGGAGAGTCACATCCCTGCTCCTGCTCCTTCTGCCCTGCAGCAAGGAGTGGGCTGGGGTGGAAGGGACCTGAGCTGGTGGGAAGTGTCCCTGCCCATGGCAGGGGGCTTGGAACTAGATGGTCCTCGAGGCCCCTTCCAACCCTGACAATTCTGTGACCTCCTTGCCATGGGCAGGGACACCTCCCACTAGCCCAGGTTGCTCAAGGCCCCATCCAGCCTGGTCTCCACTCTTAACACCCCCCCAGCCCAGTTCCTTGTTTGTTACCAGGGTAAGTGAGGAGTCAGTAAATGACTCCTTGAGGGCTGTGTCCTGGCAATTAATACTGGGAGGAGGATGGCAAGGAGCAAAGGTGCTGGGAGCATTAGCTAAGTGTAGCAGGCAGAATTCATCCTGGATGCCCCCAGCTGATTCCCTGTGTCTCTGAATCAGGCCAAGTGGCTGGGGAGGGTGAGGCCTAGCCACTGGTGCACTGTGATTCTCCTCACCTGAGGGAGGCTTCCCACTGCTGGCTGGGTGATTCACACCTCTGCACAGCACAGGATGCCCCAACCCCAGCATGGTGAGCTTGGAAGGGTGCTCTGGAGGTCACCCAGCCCCAGCCCCCTGCCCCAGCAGGGCACCCCCAGCAGCTTGCCCAGCAGCACAGTGCCCAGGGGGGGTTGCAAGCTCTCCACACAAGGACACTCCACAACCTCTCTGGGCAGCCTGCTCCAGGCCTCCAGCACCCTCACCCCAAACAACTTTCTCCTCAGCTTCAGAGGCAACCTCCTGCCTGCCACTTTGTGCCCTCTGCCCCTTGGCCTGGCCCTGGGCACCACTCAGCAGAGTCTGGCCCCAGCCTCTTGCCCCCCACAGCTCCTTTAGCTCTTGCTGAGCATTGCTCAGCTGCCCTCTGGGGCTGCTCTTCTGCAGGCTCCACAGCCCCAGGGCTCTCAGCCTTTGCTCCTCACAGAGCTGCCTCAGCACATGGCCCTTGTGTCATGAAGGAGCAGCTGGCAGTGAGGCCCCAGGCCAGTTTGGGTTCACTTCCTTGAGCATCACCTTGCCAGGCACTGAGGCTCAGGCCTGCCCTCGCTTACTCACAGCACTGAGAGCGAGTCCGACCATCAAGCTGAGCCCATGTCCTGCTGAAGGAGCTGGGTTGGGTTTTCCACCCCAGGAGGTGGGCAGAGGCAGTCCTGAGCCCTTGGGGAGAGGCTGCAACCCTCCCTTGTGCTCCCTTTGTTGCAGCCATCCTGGTGATCGAGTTCATCTATGCCATCGTGGGCATCGTCTGGCTGACGCAGTACTACAGCTCCTGCAATGACCTCACAGCCAAGAGTGTCACTCTGGGTACGTGCTTGGGGCATGGTCTGGGCACATTCCATGGCTGTGGGCACCTCCTTGCCTTGGGGAGCCCATTCCTTGGGAGGTGTGGGGGGTTGGGATTGACTGCTTGGGGCTGTCAGTGTGGTGCTTGGCTGCCCGGAACGGCTGGGTCCATTCGTCTCTGCTGGCTGCACTGAGGCAAGAAGTCCTCTGCCCATGGAAGGGGTTTCATAGTATCATAGAATCAGTCAGGGTTGGAAGGGACCACAAGGATCAGCTAGTTCCAACCCCCCTGCCCTGGGCAGGGACACCCCACACTAGATCAGCCTGGCCAGAGCCTCGTCCAGCCTGGGCTTAAACACCTCCAGGGCTGGGGCCTCAACCACCTCCCTGGACAACCCATTCCAGGGCTTCACCACTCTCATGGGTTTGCTGGGGAGTCCTGCAAGGACTGGTTCCTCTTCTTCAGCTTTAAAATAGCTTTACTGGAGCTCCTTTGTAGTCTCAGCCAGTGTCCTGGCAGGGATCAGTCAGAGAATCACAGAGTGGTCTGAGTTGGAAGGGACCTGAAAGCTCATCCAGTTCCAACCCCCCTGCCAGGGTCAGGGACACCTCCCACCAGCCCAGGTTGCTCAAGACCTCATCCAGCCTGGCCTGGAACAGCTTCAGGGAGGGGACATTTGTGGCCTCCCTGAGCAGCCTGTTCCAGTGTCTCCCCACCCTCACTGGCAAGAATTTCTTCCTCATCTCCAGTCTCAATCTGCCCTCTTCAAGCTTCAATCCATTCCCTCTCATCCTGTCACTAGTGATACTAATGCTGAAGTCCCTCAAGATACTCAGGGGGTACTCAGTGGCCTTTAGCATGGAGCTTCAGGATCTCTCTTGGAGCAATCTGCTAAACACCAGCTGGAGAATCTCCCTGGGGTTTAGAGGCCTGTCCAGAGGAGTTCCCTTCTCTGCAGTTGGCTGCAAGGGTATCTGGGGGAGCTTTCTCTGCCCTCTGGCAGAGGGTGGCTCTGATGCCTGTGGTGAAAAGCAGGAAGAGGTAGACTTCATTGAATGCTTGGGGTTGGAGCCACCTGGTCTAGCAGGCAGGGGGGGTGAAACTTAAACGGTCTTTAAGGTCCCTTCCAGCCCAAACCATTCTGTGATTCCATCACCTAGTTCCAGCTCCCCCTGCAGGAGTCACATCCCTGCTGCTGCTCCTTCTGCCCTGGGTTGGAAGGGACCTGCTCTAGTGCTCATGGCAGGGGGGGTTGGAACTTGATGGTCCCAGAGGTCCCTTCCAATCCTGTGACCTTAAAGAGCATCTGGTTACGACCTCCCCGCCACGGGCAGGGACCTCTCTTACTAGCTCAGGTTGCTCAAGGCTCCATCCAGCCTAGCTTTGAACACCTCCAGGCTTGTCTGGAGCTTCTCTGGGCAGCCTCTTCCAGTGCCTCACCCCCCTCATGGGGCAGAAGCTCCTTCTGACACCTCATCGAAATGCAGCCGCTCCCTCTCGGAAGCCATCAGCCCTCCTCCTGACGCTGCCCAGAGCCAGCAGCAGGACACCTGACTTGTTTTCTTTCCCCCCCCCCCCCCTCCTCTCTCTCCTCAGGGATGGTGGTGTGCAACTGGGTGGTCATCCTGAGTGTCTGCATCACTGTCCTCTGCGTCTTCGACCCCACAGGCAGGACCTTTGTCAAGCTTCGAGCCACCAAGCGGAGGCAGCGCAACCTGAGGACCTACAACCTGCGGTGAGGCAGCGCCGCCGGCAGGCTGCTCCCTTTGCTCTCTCCCACCTTGCTCCAGGGGGAGCCTTCACCTCCAGGAACATCAGTTCCTCCATCAGGAGCTGGCCTGATGCTGGCCAGAGGAGCAGTGTGGCCAGCAGGAGCAGGGAGGTCGTTCAGCCCCGCCGCGCGGCGCACACCTGGGGCGCTGCGTGCGGCTCTGGGCCGCTCGGGTCAGGCAAGGTGCTGAGGGGCTGGAAGGGGTCCAGACAAGGGCAGCAAGGCTGGGGAGGGGTCTGGAGCACAGCCCTGGGAGGAGAGGCTGAGGGAGCTGGGGATGCATAAGCTAAGGCTGGTTAGGTCCACCTTGAGGACACTCAGAGGCCATAGTGCCTGCCAGGCTCATGCTGGGCAAGATCCTAGCTGAGCATCAAGTCCCATCCTAGAGTGTGGTGGAGTTGAAGATGGTCCTGCTGACCACAGGGGAGTTGGGCTGCATGGCCTTTAGAGGTGCTTTCAACCCAGTCCTGGGCCCCTCAATTTAAGAAGGACTTTGAGACACTTGGATGTGTTCAGAGAAGGGCAGCAAGGCTGGGGAGGGGTCTGGAGCACAGCCCTGGGAGGAGAGGCTGAGGGAGCTGGGGTTGCTTAGCCTGGAGAAGAGGAGGCTCAGGGGAGACCTTCTTGCTCTCTACAACTCCCTGAAGGGAGGTTGCAGCCAGGTGGGGGTTGGTCTCTTCTCCCAGGCACCCAGCAGCAGAACAAGAGGACACAGTCTCAAGCTGTGCCAAGGGAAGTTTAGGCTGGAGGTGAAGAGGAAGTTCTTCACAGAGAGAGTTGTTAGCCATGGGAATGTGCTGCCCAGGGAGGTGGTGGAGTCCCCATCCCTGGAGGCGCTCAGACAAGGATTGGATGTGGCCCTTGGTGCCATGGTCTAGTCATGAGGTCTGTGGTGACAGGTTGGACTTGGTGATCTATGAGATCTCTTCCAACCTTGGTGATTCTGTGTTCCTCTCAGACTTTACAACATGGTGCTGACACTAGTCCTGCCTATTTGGAGCCTGTTTGCTAGCCTTGTGTTGTGATCTCTGAGGAGATGGGAATGAGAAGCTGTGACAATCAGCAGGGCAAGGGAGTTTGTCCTCCCCCCTCTACTCTGCCCTGGTGAGGCCACAGCTGGAGCACTGCCTCCAGTTCTGGGCTCTCCAGTTCTGGGCTCCCCAGTTCCAGAGAGCCTGGGAACTGCTGGACAGAGCCCAGGGGAGGCTCTGAAGGTGCTGAGGGGCCTGGAGCAGCTCTGTGAGGAGCAAAGGCTGAGAGCCCTGGGGCTGTGGAGCCTGCAGAAGAGCAGCCCCAGAGGGCAGCTGAGCAATGCTCAGCAAGAGCTAAAGGAGCTGTGGGGGGCAAGAGGCTGGGGCCAGACTCTGCTGAGTGGTGCCCAGGGCCAGGCCAAGGGGCAGAGGGCACAAAGTGGCAGGCAGGAGGTTGCCTCTGAAGCTGAGGAGAAAGTTGTTTGGGGTGAGGGTGCTGGAGGCCTGGAGCAGGCTGCCCAGAGAGGTTGTGGAGTGTCCTGGTGTGGAGAGCTGGCAACCCCCCCTGGGCACTGTGCTGCTGGGCAAGCTGCTGGGGGTGCCCTGCTGGGGCAGGGGGCTGGGGCTGGCTGAGCTCCAGGGCTCCCTTCCAACCTCCCCCTTGCTGGGACTCTGTGTGACACCCTGGATCTGCACCTCACTGCCTCAAAAGCTGTTTGACTCAGTGCATTACCCTTCCAAAGGGAACCCAAATGCCTCAGGTGGCAAATTTGGCTTTGGTTTTTAACCAGAGAACTTCAAAAGACCTCAAAAGAAAGGCCAAACCTCTCTCTCCTGTGAGGAGTTTTGAGATCAGAGACAAGTGAGTGAGTGAAGGAGGTTTGTCCTTTGGGCCTTGGCCAGGTTTCTCCCTCCAGGCCTGTAACATTAATGGAGAGCTTGCTCCTGCTGTTTGCCACTCCAGAAAGGGAACCTGAACAGATGTTAACAAGCACAAGGCTGTGGGCTACAGCCTGAAGGGGAAACACAAAACCTTGCTGTGTGCTCACCACACCCCCAGTTGCTTGGTGGCAGGGAACAGGCTCTGAAATTCACCTCTTGCTTAAAGCCACCCTCTCCAGAGGCTAGGTCATGGAACTCTCTGCCTGTTTCTGGCTTGAGGGACAGCAGATCTGATGGAAATCCCTCACTCTGCCTTGGGACTGCATAGAATCAACCAGGCTGGAAAAGACCTCAGAGGTCACCAAGTCCAGGCTGTCACCCAACACCTCCTGACTGCTAAACCATGGCTCCAAGGGCCGCAGCCAAGCCTTTCCTGAACACCTCCAGGGATGGGGACTCCACCACCTCCCTGGGCAGCACATCCCAATGGCAAATTTCTCCTTCTGGGAAGAACTTTCTCCTCACCTCCAGCCTAAACCTCCCCTGGCACAGCTTGAGACTGTGGCCTCTTGTTCTGGTGCTGCTTGCCTGGGAGAAGAGACCAACCCCCTCCTGGCTGCAACCACCCTTCAGGGAGTTGCAGAGAGCAAGAAGGTCTCCCCTGAGCCTCCTCTTCTCCAGGCTAAGCAACCCCAGCTCCTTCAGCCTCTCCTCACAGGGCTGTGCTCCAGACCCCTCCCCAGCCTTGTTGCCCTTCTCTGGACACCTTCAAGTCTCTCAATGTCCTTCTTAAATGGAGGGCTCCAGAGCTGGACACAGGACTCAAGGTGTGACTTCTGCTCTGTCTCCTGCTGGACAGCAGTGCTGTGACCTTGGTATTCCAGTGGGTCTAGGTGAACCTCATGAGGTTCCACAAGGCCAAGTGCCTCCTGCAGCTAGGGCACTCAGTGCCAGTCCAGGCTGAGGGGTGAAGGGCTGGAGAGCAGCCCTGTGGAGGCAGACTTAGGGGTACTGAGAGGTGAAAAGCTGGAGATGAGCTGGCTCAGAAGCCAACCATGGCCTTAGGGCCAGTAGCAGGAGGGAGGGGATTCTGCCCCTCTGCTGCACTCTGCTGAGACCCAACCTGCAGTGCTGGGGGCAGCTCTGGAGCACAGGCAGGGAGCTGTTGGAGCAGGGCCAGAGGAGGCCACAGCAGTGATGGCAGAGCTGGAAGCCCTCTGCTGTGAGGCCAGGCTGGCAGAGTTGGGGTTGTTCAGCCTGGAGAGGAGAAGGCTCCAGGGAGACCTTCTGGTGGCCTTTGAGTGCTTCAAGGAGCTGAGGAGAAAGCTGGGGACAGAGTTTGGAGCAGGGCCCTTTGTGCCAGGATGAGGGCTGATGGTGTGGAGCTGACACAGGTTTGAACTGGAGAGAAGGGAGGAATGTTGGACCCTGAGGGTGGTGAGAGCCTGTGCCAGGCTGCCCAGAGAGAGCTGGGAGCTGCCCCAGCCCTGGCACCACTGCAGCTCAGGTTGGTTGGAGGGGCTCTGAGCAACCTGCTGGGGTTGCTGACTGCAGCGGGGGGCTTGGGCCTGGGTGACCTATAAAGATCACTTCAAGCCAAACCATTCCATGGTTCTATGGCCACACTTCACCTGAGCCAGCTTGCCTGTGGCTCACCTGGATGTGTGGCCCCAGGGGGACTTTGTGTGCCCCTGGCTTTCCTTCCTGTGGGCCTCTGCTGAGCTCCCTGCCGGGGCTGCTCCCCCGGCAGCGGCATCGTGATGTGTGTGGGCTCTTTGTGCTCTTGCAGGGCTAAGAAAGCCAAACAACCAAACAAACAGCTCAGCTAATTGTGCTGAGGCTTTTCTGAGCAACTTGCTGGAGAGCTGATGGGGAAGCTCAGTGCCAGGAAGAAGGAATTTGGGGGGGGGGGGGGGGGGGGGAAGGGGAAAAGCTGGAGTGGAAATAGCTCGGAGCACACTTTGCTTGTTCAGCCCCCGCAGCGAGGTTGCGAAGCTCTCTGCGTCGCTGCCCAAGTTCTCCTGGCGTGTGGTGGAGCAAGCTGAGCCCTGCCAGCTCTCTCCCAGGGCACTGAGAGTCTTCTTTCTCTTTGGGAAGCCTGCCTTGGAGGTTATGGATCCCTGCCCTGGGGGGTTCTGCTCCCTTCTCCTGCAGCCAAATGCTCCTTTCCCGGCGTCTGTTCCTGCAGGCGCGACCCGCTCGGTGCATCCCAGCGTGCTGGGCTTGGGAAGGGGCCTCTGGAGGTTAGCCAGCCCAGCCCCTTGGTACCAGGGGAGGGTTAGGCTGGCCATGAGGAACAAATTGTTGCCCTTGAGGGATGCCAAGGCCTGGCCCAGGCTGCCCAGGGCAGGGGTGGAGTCCCCATCCCTGGAGGGGTTTCAGAGCAGTGGAGCTGCGGCGCTGAGGGCCAGGGTTTGGTGGTGCCCTGGCAGTTGATGGTTGGATTCCATGATCAGATTGGATGTCAGGAAGAAGTTGCTCCCCAGGAGGGTGGTGAGAGACTGGCACAGGCTGCCCCAGGGGGGTGGTGGAAGCCTCAGCCCTGGAGGCTTTTCAGGCCAGGCTGGAGGTGGCTGTGAGCAAGCTGAGGAGCCCCTGCCCACGGCAGGGGGGTTGGAACTGGCTGAGCCTCGAGGTCCCCTCCAACCCTGCCAAATCTATGAAAGGTCTCTTCCAACCAAAGCCAGTCTGTGTTTCTCAGCTCTCAACCCTGCAGCAGCCCCCTGGCAGCTGCTCAGTGGGTTAAAGAGCTCAAGCTGAGCTGGGGAGGTCCCACATCTCCTCCTGCTTCCCCCCAGCCCCCTGCCAACACCACCTGCGCTGCCCCGGCCCGGTGCCCGCTGCCTGCCCACACCGCAGCCCCCTGCTCTGACTCTCTCTTGGGATGGCTTAGTGCAGGTTTCCCCAGGGCTAGCCTGGGCTGGGTGACTGTGTAGCAGAGCCAGCTGTGTGTCCTCCTGCCTGTCCTCATGTGCACCCTCTGTTCACAGGCACCGCCTGGAGGAGGGGCAGGCCAGCAGCTGGACCCGCAGGCTCAAGGTTTTCCTTTGCTGCACAAGGACAAAAGACTCTCAGTCGGTAGGTACCAAGCAGCTGCCCTCAGGCAGGGAGCTCTGAGGCTGAGCTGTGGGGCTCAGCAGGCTGGGAGCAGCGTGGGGGCTCCTGCTGGGGGGCCTGGATGATGTGTGGCCAGTGGGGGCTGGAGGCACTCAGATCAGCCTTCATGGCAGTGCATGCAAGGACTGGGAATGCCCTGCAAGGAGCTGAGCTGCCCTCAGGCAGGGAGCTCTGGGGCTGTGCTGCTGAGCTGCCCTCAGGCAGGGAGCTCTGAGGCTGAGCTGTGGGGCTCAGCAGGCTGGGAGCAGCATGGGGGCTCCTGCTGGGGGGCATGGATGATGTGTGGCCAGTGGGGGCTGGAGGCACTCAGCTCAGCCTCCATGGCAGTGCATGCAAGGACTGGCAATGCCCTGCAAGGAGCTGAGCTGCCCTCAGGCAGGGAGCTCTGGGGCTGTGCTGCTGAGCTGCCCTCAGGCAGGGAGCTCTGAGGCTGAGCTGTGGGGCTCAGCAGGCTGGGAGCAGCATGGGGGCTCCTGCTGGGGGGCATGGATGATGTGTGGCCAGTGGGGGCTGGAGGCACTCAGCTCAGCCTCCATGGCAGTGCATGCAAGGACTGGGAATGCCCTGCAAGGAGCTGAGCTGCCCTCAGGCAGGGAGCTCTGGGGCTGTGCTGCTGAGCTGCCCTCAGGCAGGGAGCTCTGGGGCTGTGATGCTGAGCTGTGGGGCTCAGCAGGCTGGGGGGCAGCGTGGGGGCTCCTGCTGGGGGGCATGGATGATGTGTGGCCAGTGGGGGCTGGAGGCACTCAGCTCAGCCTCCATGGCAGTGCATGCAAGGACTGGCAATGCCCTGCAAGGAGCTGAGCTGCCCTCAGGCAGGGAGCTCTGGGCCTGTGCTGCTGAGCTGCCCTGAGGCAGGGAGCTCTGGGGCTGTGCTGCTGAGCTGTGGGGCTCAGCAGGCTGGGAGCAGCGTAGGGGCTCCTGCTGGGGTGAGCCTGGATGATGTGTGGCCAGTGGGGGCTGGAGGCACACAGCTGAGCCTCCATGGCAGTGCATGCAAGGACTGGGAATGCCCTGCAAGGAGCTGAGCTGCCCTCAGGCAGGGAGCTCTGGGGCTGTGCTGCTGAGCTGCCCTCAGGCAGGGAGCTCTGGGGCTGTGCTGCTGAGCTGTGGGGCTCAGCAGGCTGGGAGCAGCGTGGGGGCTCCTGCTGGGGGGCATGGATGATGTGTGGCCAGTGGGGGCTGGAGGCACTCAGCTCAGCCTCCATGGCAGTGCAGGCAAGGACTGGCAATGCCCTGCAAGGAGCTGAGCTGCCCTCACAATGGGCAGGCTTTGAGGGCTTTGGGCTGTGCTTGTTGCTCTTCCTCTCAGCCCACAGAGCCTGAAGGAGCATTTGTGTTTCTGCAGGAAGGTACAGGCACAAAGTGGAAGGCTCCAGCTGGAGCTGAGGAGAAAGTTGTTTGGGGTGAGGGTGCTGGAGGCCTGGAGCAGGCTGCCCAGAGAGGTGGTGGAGTCTCCTTGTGTGGAGAGCTTCCAAGCCCCCCATGAGGAGCACATGTGCAGAGCTTATTGCTGTCTACAACTGCCTGCAGGGAGGTTGTAGCCAGGTGGGGTTTGGGCTCTTCTCCCAGGCACCCAGCACCAGAACAAGAGGCCACAGTCTCAAGCTGTGCCAGGGGAAGTTTAGGCTGGAGGTGAGGAGGAAGTTCTTCCCAGAGAGAGTTGTTAGCCATTGGAATGTGCTGCCCAGGGAGGTGGTGGAGTCCCCATCCCTGGAGGTGTTCAAGAGGGGATTGGATGTGGCCCTTGGAGCCATGGTTAGTAGTCAGGAGGTGTTGGGTGACAGCTTGGACTTGATGATCTTTGAGGTCTCTTCCAACCTGGTTGATTCTATGATTCTATGCCAGTGTGCTGCTGGGCAAGCTGCTGGGGGTGCCCTGCTGGGGCAGGGGGCTGGGGCTGGCTGAGCTCCAGAGCTCCCTTCCCACACCACCATGCTGGGATCCTCTGACATCCCAGGATTCCTTCAACCATCTGTGGAGCTCAGGCATGGAAGTCTCCTTACTTTTGGACTTCCCCCAGCCCTAAGCACTGAAGCTGAAGAAGGCTTTGGGGTGAATCCTAGAGGAGGGCTTCAGAGGGGAGGCAGAAGTCGAGGGGTCCAGCTGAAAGAGGCTGCTGACAGGTGGGAAACAGAATGGGATGGGATAGGGGAGGGGAGGGGAGGATAGGGGAGGATAGACCAGAACAGGTTGCTGAGCTGGCAGCTCTGGGCTGGGACTTCTCAATGGGGCAACATTGCCTGGGAACACAGTGGCCTTTCAGCCAGTCCTGCAAGGGGGGCCACTGAGAGGGCAAAGGGGGCCAGTGTGAGGGCAAGGGGTGTCACTGAGAGGGCAAAGGGGGCCAGTGGGAGGGCAAGGGGTGTCACTGAGAGGGCAAAGGGGCCCAATCCAGGCTGCTGGATTTCTGCAGTGAGGGCTGTGGCAATTGCCTGCACCCTGCAGACAGCTGCCCAGCACTTCCCACCAGAGCCTTTCAGCCTAAGCCACACTGGCTGCCATCTGTGAGGGCCACACGCTCAGGGAGCCCTCACCTGCCTCCCCATCCTCTGAGGTTCAGATCCCAGCCTCATTTCTCTGCCTCTCCCAGCTCACCTCCCCTCCAATCTGCTCCCTGGGTTTTGTCAGCTGCCTCTGTGAGGAGCCCAAAGACAAGGCTATATTTAGTGAGGACATCACTGATGTGCTTGGTCCCTTGATGCTTTCCCTGGCACTTTCTTTGCCCTTCTGCTGAAGCTAAACATTTCCCCTGTTTTTTTCCCCCCTCCTCCTTCTCTTGGCCACTCCTCTGCACTGATGTCTTTGCTGAAGTGTCCTTGATACCTCCTAGCTGCTTTCCAGACAGGTTGTCATGAATTCAGAGCCCAGCACACGCAGGAAGCTTAGCCTGCTGCTTTTTCACACTGAATCCAAGCGTGGGGGAGCTTGGAAGGGACCTCTGGAGATCATCCTGACTGACTGAAAGGCCACTGTGATCCCAGGCAATGCTGCCCCATTGAGAGGTCCCAGCCCAGAGCTGCCAGCTCAGCAACCTGGTCTGGTTTGGTCTGGTCCATTCCATTCCATTCCATTCCATTCCATTCCATTCCATTCCATTCCATTCCATTCCATTCCATTCCACTTCATTCCATCCCATTCTGTTTCCCACCTGTCAGCAGCCTCTTTCAGCTGGACCCCTCGACCTCTGCCTCCCCTCTGAAGCCCTTCTCTAGGACTCACCCCAAAGCCTTCTTCAGCTTCAGTGCTTAGGGCTGGGGGAAGTCCAAAAGTAAGGAGACTTCCATGCCTGAGCTCCACAGATGGTTGAAGGAATCCTGGGATGTCAGAGGATCCCAGCATGGTGGTGTGGGAAGGGAGCTCTGGAGCTCAGCCAGCCCCAGCCCCCTGCCCCAGCAGGGCACCCCCAGCAGCTTGCCCAGCAGCACAGTGCCCAGGGGGGGTTGCAAGCTCTCCACACAAGGACACTCCACAACCTCTCTGGGCAGCCTGCTCCAGGCCTCCAGCACCCTCACCCCAAACAACTTTCTCCTCAGCTTCAGAGGCAACCTCCTGCCTGCCACTTTGTGCCCTCTGCCCCTTGGCCTGGCCCTGGGCACCACTCAGCAGAGTCTGGCCCCAGCCTCTTGCCCCCCACAGCTCCTTTAGCTCTTGCTGAGCATTGCTCAGCTGCCCTCTGGGGCTGCTCTCCTGCAGGCTCCACAGCCCCAGGGCTCTCAGCCTTTGCTCCTCACAGAGCTGCTCCAGGCCCCTCAGCATCCTCAGAGCCTGCCCTGGGCTCTCTCCAGCAGTTCCCAGTCTCTCTTGGACTGAGTCAGTACAGGACAAAGGCCTTTGCTGTTCTGCAGTCACCCCACAACATATACTGGCCTCCTCACCCTCCCAGTGGCATGCTCCTGCTGGACTGGATGAAATGCCACCATGTTCCCAGACAGTGTCCCAGCCTTGACCTGCTGTCCCTCTGAGACCTCAGACCCAGCACTGGTGGCTCTCACAGATCCTCTCCTCGAGCTGCTTAGGACAATCCATGTGGAAAACTGGAGCCAAGCAAGCTTTGTGTCACAGCAGCTCCAGCAGCAGCATTTTGCTGTCTCTGAGTCTGCTGGAGGCTGGGGCCAGACTCTGCTGAGTGGTACCCATGGCCAGGCCAAGGGGCAGAGGGCACAAAGTGGCAGGCAGGAGGTTGCCTCTGAAGCTGAGGAGGAAGTTGTTTGGGGTGAGGGTGCTGGAGGCCTGGAGCAGGCTGCCCAGAGAGGTTGTGGAGTGTCCTTGTGTGGAGAGCTGGCAACCCCCCCTGGGCACTGTGCTGCTGGGCAAGCTGCTGGGGGTGCCCTGCTGGGGCAGGGGGCTGGGGCTGGCTGAGCTCCAGAGCTCCCTTCCAAGCCCCATCATGAGCCTGTGATCTCCTTAGGGGTTACTCAGTGCTCCTCTGCTTGGCCTCTGCCACCGCAGCTCAGGCATCGTCGCTCCCAGCGCCAGTGCAACCAGGTCACCTCGCCCGGAGGTGCTGGGCCTGAGGGTGGAGGATGGGTGCTGCAGCCTTGCTGGAGAGCCCTGAGAGGCCTCCCAGTGACCTGATTTCTGAACAATTCTGATTTATTCAGGAATGCAAAATATTTCTCTTCATGTCAAGCTGGGTTCCCTTCCCCCCTCTCCCCCCCTCCCCTTCTCTTACCAACCTTCCCTCTCCAGCAGCTCTGTTCCCCCTCTTGTGTTTGAGTTCAGGAGACAAGCAGCCAGCTAGCAGATCTCCACATTCCTTCTGCTGTGGAATTTCCATTTTTACATTCAGCTGGAGTGACTTCCAGCCTCTCTTTTCTTCTGCAGAAACAAGCTCTGACTTTGTGTGTCCTGGCATGACAGGCTGTGGAATGAATGCCTGTGTGTGTGTGTGTCTAAGGGAGCAGAAATGAAGCCATCATCCCTGCCTCTCCCAGCCTTCCTGGGAGGGGGGAGGGGGTAAAAAGTGTTCCAGCAGATGACTGGCATCTTCTGGGGTGGAAAAACAGTTCTGCAGAGTGGGGCTGGATCTGCTCTCAGGGGCTGGAGTGAAGCCTGCAATGTTAAAGGCTCCACCAGCTCTACCAGCTCCATGCTCCTAGATGCACAGAATGGCTTGGGTGGGAAGGGCCCTCAAAGATCATCCACTTCCACCCTCCCCCACCATGGGCAGGGACACTTCCCACCAGCCCAGCTTGCTCAAGGCCTCATCCAGCCTGGTCTTGGACACTTCCAGGGAGGAAGCATCCCTGGGCAACCTCTTCCAGTGTCTCCCCACCCTCCCTGGCAAGCATTTCTTCCTGATCTCCAGTCCAAATCAACCCTCTCCCAGCTCAGGGGATGGAGAAGAGCACCACAATCATCAAGCCACCTCCAGGTGGTCCAGGAGAGCTCTTCTTCTGGAGCAGAACACAGAGGTTGATAGCATCATAGCATCTTCCAGCTCAGGGCATGGAGAAGAACACCACAATCATCAAGCCACCTCCAGGTGGTCCAGGAGAGCTCTTCTCCTGGAGCAGAACACAGAGGTTGATAGCATCATAGCATCTTCCAGCTCAGGGCATGGAGAAGAACACCACAATCATCAAGCCATCTCCAGGTGGTCCAGGAGAGCTCTTCTGGTTCATAGGTTCATAGCATCACAGAACAGCTCAAAGATCCCTTGGGCAGGGACACCTCCCACTAGACCAGGCTGAACTTGGCTTTTTCCTCTGGTCAGGCTGTGAAGGGCTGCCCTTGCCACTTGGGCTTGATGGATTCTGCCCCTGCCCCCACTTGGAGGCTGTTTGCACTTCTTGTGGTGCTTAGAGGAGCTGCTCAAAGCTGGATGGGGTCAGCACTTCAAGGCTACTGCAGCTGAAACACTGGAGAGGTTAATGCTGGTCCATTGGCTCTTCAGTGGCACAGCTGGCACCTCCAATCCCATTCTTAATGGTGCTTTGGCTTGCTTTTGGGTGGGCAAGTGACAAAGGATAGGAAGTCACCTTGCACTCCAGGGGTCTGTCAGTGATAAAGGAAGGTAGGTCACTTCCTGCAGGACTGCTGCTGGAGGAAGGGATCTGCAGTGTGGTGGGGTGTTTTTTTACCCATCAAAGAGGAGAGATTGAGAGATCTTGGCCTGAAGATCAACCCTCCTTCAAGTGCACAGCTCAGCCTCCCTCTGCAGGCACAGCTGCAGCTGCCTGCCTTTGGGGTGCTGTGAAAACCTGGGCTGAAAGGTCAGGGTGAGGCTGTGACAGGATCAGAGGGTGTCAGGGGTTGGAAGATCATCAAGGCCAAGCCCCCTGCCAGAGCAGGAGCATAGAATCCAGCACAGGGCACACAGGAACACATCCAGATGGGGCTTGAATGTCTCCAGAGAGGGAACAGAGGTTGGAAAAGACCTTTGAGATCATTGAGTCCAACCTATTAACCAACACCATCTGATCAACTCAACCATGGCACCAAGTGCCTCACCCAGGCTCTTCCTGAACACCTCCAGGGATGGTGACTCCACCACCACCCTGGGCAGAACATCCCCATGGCCAATCTCTCTCTGTGTAGAACTTCTTCCTAACATCCAGCCTGACCCTCCCCTGGCACAGCTTGAGACTGTGGCCTCTTGTTCTGCTGCTGGGTGCCTGGGAGAAGAGACCAACCCCCTCCTGGCTACAACCTCCCTTCAGGGAGTTGTAGAGAGCAATGAGGTCTCCCCTGAGCCTCCTCTTCTGCAGGCTAAGCAACCCCAGCTCCCTCAGCCTCTCCTCCCAGGGCTGTGCTCCAGACCCCTCCCCAGCTTTGTTGCCCTTCTCTGGACACCTTCAAGTCTCTCAATGTCCTTCTTAAACTGAGGAGCCCAGAACTGGACACAGGATTCAAGGTGTGGCCTAAACAGTGCTGAGCACAGGGCAGAATGAGCTCCCTGCTCCTGCTGGCCACACTGTTCCTGCTGCAGGCCAGGATGCCCTGGGCCTTCTTGCCCCCCTGGGCACACTGCTGGCTCATAATCTTACCTTTCTCCAGGTTCTCCTTCTCAACCCCTTTTGTTTGGATGTAGTCCAAGGTGAACAATTGGACTTGATGCTCTTGAAGGTCTTTTCCAGCCTCAGTGTTTGTATGAGCTTGGTAACTTGGTCAGCTCCTTCACCTCCCATGCCTCATACCTGCTTCCTGCAACTGACTGTTCCAAATCCCATAGCAAAGGGCAGGATGGTGAACGACAAAGCAGCTGTGGACACTGATCAGGGGCTGGCTTCAGAGCTGTCACCTTCTCTGTGCTGTGCCTGGGGTGGTGAGCTCTGGGTTGAGTAAGGGATAAAATGATCCCAGAGCAGGGGTAAACTGTTCAACACCACAAAATCAGTGTGTCCCCTGAATAGCTTTGGTTCAGTTGGCCTGGATCAGCCAGGGTCTGGTCAGCAGGAGCAGGGCAGGGATTGTCCCCCTGGCCTGGGCACTGCTGAGGCCACTCCTGGAATCCTGGGGTCAGCTCTGGTCCCCTCACTCCAAGAAGGACATTGAGGAGCTGGAGCAGGGCCAGAGCAGGGCAACCAAGCTGGGGAAGGGTCTGGAGAACAGGGCTGGGGAGGAGCAGCTGAGGGAGCTGGGGGTGTTGAGCCTGGAGGAGAGGAGGCTGAGGGGAGAGCTTCTGGCTCCCTGCAGCTCCCTGCAAGGAGGCTGCAGCCAGGTGGGGGTTGGGCTCTTGTGCAAGGAACAAGTGACAGGACAAGAGGAGAGGGCCTCAAGTTGCCCCAAGAGAGGTTTAGGTTGGACAGGAGGAACAATTTCATTGCTGCCAGAGTGGTCAGGCACTGGAACAGGCTGCCCAGGGAGGTGCTGGAGTCGCCCTCGGGGAGGTGTTCAGGAAACGTGTGGCCATGGCACCTGGGGACATGGCTTAGTGGCCACAGTGGTGTCATGCTGGCACTTGGACTGGGTGATCTTAGAGGGCTTTTGCAACCCAACCAGCCCTGTGGCTCTGTGAAATTGGTTTTGAGGAGTAAGGGCAACTCTGAGATCCCCTTGGCTTGGGGTTTGCTTGGTTCTCATCTTACTTCCTCTGCTTTATTTCCAACTTAGAGCTGAGAACATAGCTCCTCTCTCCCTTTTGCTGGTGAGGTGCTCTGCTTGCCCACACAAACACCCATCACAGCACCAATTCAGTCTCAGCTGAAGCCTCCAAATGTGCCTGTGTTAAAATAAGCCCCATGCAGACCATCAGAGCAGACACTGTGTTCCCTGAAGGAACCTCCTGGCTGGTTGGGAGCCGGCGCTCCAGAAACGAGGCCGCTCCTGCCGCAGCCCTTCTCCTTCCCTGGGCCTGTTTTGTGGTTCCCCCCCACAGCCAGTCCCCCTCAACTCTTCTCCCCTGGGCTCTTTGCAGGATGCCTACTCAGAGATTGCCTACCTTTTTGCTGAGTTCTTCAGGGACCTTGACATCGTCCCCTCCGACATCATCGCGGGGCTGGTCCTCCTGCGGCAGCGGCAGCGAGCCAAGCGCAGCGCCGTGCTGGATGAGGTAGGTGGCTGAGGAGGAGCCCTCTCCCTGTGCTCTCTTATCTTGCTGCTCTCAATTGCCTTGCTGGGAGCTTCAGGAGGAAGCTCTTTACCAGGAGGGTGGAGGAGCATTGGAACAGCTAAGCCCAGGGAGGCAGTTGAGGCTCCGTCCTCGCGGGGTGTTCGAGGTGAGGCTCTCCAGAGCTGTTGGCAGCTTGGCCTGATGGAGGCTGCCTAGGTGAGCCTTGGAGGCCCCTTCCAACACAAGCCATTCTCTGGCTCTCTGACTCTGCACACCTTGCTGCTCTTGCAGGATGGGGCTGGTGCCAGTCACTGAAGCTGTCAAGTTGACAGCAACATTCCCAGCTTCTCCAGCAGCTCCTTCCTCCAAGGTTCCCAAAGAGCTGAGGCACCACTGAGCCAAACTCGTGAAGCCTGGTGCCTTTTCTGGGGCAGGTGATAGATCCAGATTTAGCTCTTGACCCCAAGGAGGCCTTGGAGGAGGTGGGAGGTACTTGCAGAGCACATGGGAAGATCACTTCTCCAGTCGTGATGTGGAGAAGGCTTCCAGCACCTGGCTAAAGCAAGCTGCAGGAGGAACTCGAGGAGGGGGGTAGGGAAACATTCCCAAGCCAACTGTGGCTTGTCCAAGCCAGCAGCAAACTCCTTGGGCTTAGTTTTCCCCTCAGAGGTGGGGTTCAGGACGTGGTGAAGAGGTTGAGCAGCAGAGTGGGAGCCAGCTGAGGGGAATGGGTTGGGGCTCCTGGGAGGTGTTGTCCCAGGGGCTTTCTGGTGGAGGTGTGGCTGTTGTCTTGGTGTCCCAGAGCAGAACTCTTGGATGTGTGTTTGTGACTTACAGGCAAACAATGACATTCTAGCTTTCCTCTCTGGGATGCCAGTGACCAGGAACACCAAGTACCTGGATCTGAAAAACGCAGTAAGTGCCTGGCTTCTGCTCCTGCAACCTGCTCCTGCTTCCTCACACCACAACCCTGCCTGTGGTGGGCTTCCCAGTGGCTTCTCTTAGGCCTCTCTGGCCCTCTCTGGAATAAGCCCAAGAAATGGGAGTGGAATTTAAAGTTAAATCCAGAAACCCCCAAAGAAAACTAAATAGAATCACAGCATTGTTTGGGTTGGAAGAGACCTCTGAGTCCAGTCCTCAACCCAGCACCACCATGGCCACCAAACCAGCCCCCAAGTGCCCTCTGAACACCACCCAGTCCAGTCCTCAACCTAGCACCACCATGGCCACCAAAACAGCCCCCAAGTGCCCTCTGAACACCATCCAGTCCAGTCCTCAACCCAGCACCACCATGGCCACCAAAACAGCCCCCAAGTGCCCTCTGAACACCATCCAGTCCAGTCCTCAACCCAGCACCACCATGGCCACCAAACCAGCCCCCGAGTGCCCTCTGAACACCACTCAGTCCAACACTCAACCCAGCACCATCATGGCCACCAAACCAGCCCCCAAGTGCCCTCTGAACACCATCCAGTCCAGTCCTCAATCCAGCACCACCATGGCCACCAAACCAGCCCCCAAGTGCCCTCTGAACACCATCCAGTCCAGTCCTCAACCCAGCACCACCATGGCCACCAAACCAGCCCCCAAGTGCCCTCTGAACACCACTCAGTCCAACACTCAACCCAGCACCATCATGGCCACCAAACCAGCCCCCAAGTGCCCTCTGAACACCACCCAGTCCAGCCCTCAACCCAGCACCACCATGGCCACCAAACCAGCCCCCAAGTGCCCTCTGAACACCACCCAGTCCAGTCCTCAACCCAGCACCACCATGGCCACCAAACCAACCCCCAAGTGCCCTCTGAACACCACCCAGTCCAGTCCTCAACCCAGCACCACCATGGCCACCAAACCAGGCCCCCAAGTGCCCTCTGAACACCACCCAGTCCAGTCCTCAACCCAGTACCACCATGGCCACCAAACCAGCTCCCAAGTGCCCGCTGAACACCACCCAGTCCAGTCCTCAACCCAGCACCACCATGGCCACCAAACCAGCCCCCGAGTGCCCTCTGAACACCACCCAGTCCAGTCCTCAACCCAGCACCACCATGGCCACCAAACCAGCCCCCAAGTGCCCTCTGAACACCACCCAGTCCAACACTCAACCCAGCACCACCATGGCCACCAAACCAGCCCCCAAGTGCCCTCTGAACACCACCCAGTCCAACACTCAACCCAGCACCACCATGGCCACCAAACCAGCCCCCAAGTGCCCTCTGAACACCACCCAGTCCAGTCCTCAACCCAGCACCACCATGGCCACCAAACCAGGCCCCCAAGTGCCCTCTGAACACCACCCAGTCCAGTCCTCAACCCAGCACCACCATGGCCACCAAACCAGCCCCCAAGTGCCCTCTGAACACCACCCAGTCCAGCCCTCAACCCAGCACCACCATGGCCACCAAACCAGCCCCCAAGTGCCCTCTGAACACCACCCAGTCCAGCCCTCAACCCAGCACCACCATGGCCACCAAACCAGCCCCCAAGTGCCCTCTGAACACCACCCAGTCCAGCCCTCAACCCAGCACCACCATGGCCACCAAACCAGGCCCCCAAGTGCCCTCTGAACACCACCCAGTCCAGCCCTCAACCCATCACCACCATGGCCACCAAACCAGGCCCCCAAGTGCCATGGCCACACATTTCTGGAACACCTGCAGGGATGGGGACTCCACCATCACCTTGCAAGGGCAGTCTGTTTCCATGCCTGACCCCTGCACTAATGTACAGCAGGCTCTAGACAGATCCCTTTCAAAGCCTCAGCTCTGCCCTCCATGAGGGGCAGAGCTGCCACATGGATGAGGAACGGCAGCGTGAGGTGTTTCCAAAGCTGGAGGGATGAGTGCAGCCTCCAGGAGCATCATGCAGAGCTCCATATGGAAGTGCCACCAGCAGAGCTCACAGAGCCCAGCAGGCAGATCTGCATCCTGCTAAGGGCAGGGAGCTGCCTGGTGGCGGTGAGCTGGAGCCCTTCTCCCTGGGGCTACCTCTCGGGGTGGAAATGGCCACAGTCTGCTCTGCTCTGCTCTGTGTGAATCAAGCTTGGCTTTCCTTCTGGACTGCTTGCTGGGACAGTCCTTCACTTGGCACAGTGTGCTCAGCCCCCCCTGGACGAGGTGGTAGTGCTGCAAGGTTGCCCTGAAGAAGGGATGGTGCGAGGAGGCAGCTCGTGGCCCTGCCGGCGGCGCCGGGAGGAGCAGGGGGGAAGCTCAGGGTCCCCAGGGGCGGTGTGCAGTGAGTCCCTTGTCTCTTGCAGCAAGAGATGCAGCGCTACAAGGAGGTCTGCTACTACATGCTCTTTGCCCTGGCTGCCTATGGCTGGCCCATTTACCTGATGAGGAAGCCCACCTGTGGACTCTGTCGCCTGGCCAGATCCTGCTCGTGAGTGCTCGCCCCGTCCCCCCCAGCACCCTGCCTTCTCCTCTGCCTTGCCCTCCTGTTTTGCCTAGTTGGAGCTGTTTCAGCACTTTCCTTTCCATCACCCCTCGGGTTTCTTGTCCCTGCCCCTGCTAGGGGGGGTTGGAATTGCTAGAGCAGTGGAGGGACAGAGCTTGGAAGCACAGGATCCAAGAGAAGACTCTGAGGGGGACACCTTAGAGCTGCATTCCGGCAGGGTAGGGTAGAGCAGGGTGGGGTAGGGTAGAGTAGAATAGAGTAGAGTAGAATAGAATAGAATAGAGTTAGAGTAGAGTAGAGTAGAGTAGAGTAGAGTAGAATAGAATTAACCAGGTTGGAAGAGACCTTTGAGATCATCCAGCCCAACCTATCACCCAACACCATCTAATCAACTAAACCATGGCACCCAGCACCCCAGCCAGGCTCTTCCTAAACACCTCCAGGGATGGGGACTCCACCACCTCCCTGGGCAGCCCATCCCAATGGACAATCTCTCTGTTTGTGAAGAACTTCTTCCTAACATCCAGCCTGAACCTCCCCTGGCACAGCTTGAGACTGTGGCCTCTTGTTCTGGTTGCCTGGGAGAAGAGACCAACCCTCACCTGGCTCCAACCTCCCTTCAGATAGTTGTAGAGAGCAAGAAGGTCTCCCCTGAGCCTCCTCTTCTGCAAGCTAAGGGTGTCTAGAGATAGGACAAGGGGGAATGGTTTGAAGCTGAGGGAGAGCAGGGTTAGACTGGAGCTTAGGAAGAAGTTCCTCAGCACTAGGCTGGTGAGAGTCTGGACCAGGCTGCCCAGGGAGGCTGTGGCTGCCTTCCCTCTGGGGATGTTCAAGGCTAGGCTGGATGAGACTTCGAGTCCAGTTGAGAGGCGTCCCTGCCCGTGGCGGGGAGGTTGGGGTGGATGATCTCCGAGGTCCCTTCTGTGATCCCTTGAGGAGATGATCCCGTCCTCCCCGCGCGTTGGTTCCTCGGGGACTGCTTGCCCTGGAGCTCTCTCTGGTGCTGGGAAGGAAAACTGCAGCAGCAGCCAGCGCCGCTGGTGCGCTGCCGCCGCTGCTGCCGCGGAGCGGAGCTGCCGCAAGCGGCGGCGGCCGCTGCTCCCCTGCCTCGCTGCCTCTCTCCTTCCTTCCCCTCGCATCGTCCCACTCCAAAGCCAGCCCCTTCCCCAGCCCTCTTTTCCTCCAAGCCCCGTTTGTTTTATCCCGGCAGGTGCTGCTGTCTGTGCCCGGCCCGGCCCCGCTATGCCCCCAGCGTCACCATCGAGGAGGACAACTGCTGCGGCTGCAACGCCATCGCCATCCGCAGGCACTTCTTGGACGAGAACATGACCTCGGTGGACATCGTCTACACCTCTTGCCACGATGCAGTAAGGAGCTTCAATAGGAATAGGACAGAAACAGGACAGAAATGGAATGGGATAGGAGAGGAATGGGATAGGAGAGGAATGGGATAGGAGAGAATTAACCAGATTGGAAAAGACCTTTGAGATCATCCAGTCCAACCTATCACCCAGCACCATCTGGTCAACTCAACCATGGCACCCAGCACCCCAGCCAGGCTCTTCCTAAACACCTCCAGGGATGGGGACTCCACCACCTCCCTGGGCAGCACATCCCAATGGCCAACCTCTCTTGCTGGGAAGAACTTTCTCCTCACCTCCAGCCTAAACCTCCCCTGGCACAGCTTGAGACTGTGTCCTCTTGTTCTGGTGCTGGGTGCCTGAGAGAAGAGATCAACCCCCACCTGACTACAACCTCCCTTCAGGTAGCTGTAGAGAGCAATAAGGCCTCCTCTTAAGCCTCCTCTTCTCCAGGCTGAGCAACCCCAGCTCCCTCAGCCTCTCCTCCCAGGGCTGTGCTCCAGACCCCTCCCCATCCTCGCCGCCCTTCTCTGGTCACATTCAAGTGTGTGCTGCTGCCCAAGATGAGGTGACTCAGAAGAGTGTTTCCCAAGAGGCAGAACCTGTCACCCTGCTCTGCAGGAGAAGAACTGCAGGAGGAATGCCTCCCCTGCTTGTTACAGGAGTGGATCTTTTCCAGGTCTATGAAACCCCTTTCTATGTGGCTGTGGACCACGAGAAGAAGAAGGTGGTCATCAGCATCCGAGGGACTCTGTCTCCAAAGGTGAGTGTGGCCTCCACTGGGCTCACACACCCTGGCAGACACCCAGGAGAGCCTGAGAGCTTCCTGACTCACACATGATGCTGGCTTGACCTGAGCTGTGGTGACTCCTTCTCTTCCAGGATGCCCTGACTGACCTCACTGGGGATGCAGAGCGCCTGCCGGTCGAGGGTCACCATGGAACGTGGCTGGGACACAAGGTGAGGAAATGAAACCAAACTCCACCACTGCTTTTCCTCATGGTTTGGCTTCTTCATTACAGCCTCCCCCCCCCTAAAAAAAAAAGAGGTCTTGAGGTTGTTTTTCAGGAGGGTGTTAAGGGCTGGCTGCAGGACAGAGCTCAGAGGGTTGTGAGCAGCGCTGCGGAGTCCAGTTGGAGGCCTGGAGCTTGTGGTGGTCCCCAGGGGTCTGTATGGGGTCCAGTCTTGTTCAAAACCTTCATCAGTAACCTGGATTGAAGGGACAGAGCTGGAGGTCTCAGCCTTTGCTCCTCACAGAGCTGCTCCAGGCCCCTCAGCGTCTTCAGAGCATCCACTGGACTCCCTCCCAGTCTCTCTTGAACTGGGGAGCCCAGAACTGGACCCAGTGCTCCAGCTGGGGCCTCACCAGGGCAGAGTAGAGGAGCAGGAGAACCTCCCTTTGACCTGCTGGCCACTCTTCTTCATGCCCCCAGGAGACCATTGGCCTTCTTGGCCAAGAAGGCTGAGAGCCCTGGGGCTGTGGAGCCTGCAGAAGAGCAGCCCCAGAGGGCAGCTGAGCAATGCTCAGCAAGAGCTAAAGGAGCTGTGGGGAGCAAGAGGCTGGGGCCAGACTCTGCTGAATGGTGCCAAGGGGCAGAGGGCACAAAGTGGCAGGCAGGAGGTTGCCTCTGAAGCTGAGGAGAAAGGTGTTTGGGGTGAGGGTGCTGGAGGCCTGGAGCAGGCTGCCCAGAGAGGTTGTGGAGTGTCCTTGTGTGGAGAGCTGGCAACCCCCCCTGGGCACTGTGCTGCTGGGCAAGCTGCTGGGGGTGCCCTGCTGGGGCAGGGGGCTGGGGCTGGCTGAGCTCCAGAGCTCCAAGCCCACCATGCTGGGCCTCTGGCTTGCTGTCTTACATAACTGCATTGAAATGGCTTTGAAATGGTAAAGCAGAAGCCTGGGTGTAAGCAGGGCAAGTCAGGCTGCTAATTAAACCCTGCTCAATTAGTAAAAGCCAAACATCTGCAGAGAGACTTAGAACCCAAATCATTGGAGTCATCCAAATGAGGTTGGGGTGGGGTTTTGTTTTTTTTTCATCCAGTGACCTTCTCAGAAGTTGTAATCAGCACCTTGAGGAGCTGTTTAAAATTCTGCTGCTGTGGGGTGGGCCAAGCTGAAGCTCCTTGAAGGACACTGGCAGGACAGGGATGTAGGCAGGGGGGGGAGGGGTGGGCTGAGACCGGTGCTCTGTGTCTGGGTTACTGATCAGCGTGGAGCTGCCTGAAATCCATTTACTGGAGGGCTGACCCCTTGCCCCAGTCCAGCAGAAGCATGCCACACATGCTGAGTTTGAAGATCATCAGGAATTTGGCAGCCTCTCAAGCTCCTCTGCCGGGGTGGGAAAGGAAGAGACAACCTGGAGGCTGTGCGCGGTGGGAAGGACGCGCAGCAGCTGCCGGAGGGGCTGAGCTCAGGGGGAGGAGGTTTGTGGGGGCTTGCAGCTGAAAGGAGGGGATTCTGCTCCTCTGCTCCCCTTTGCTGAGACCCCCCCCCCCCCTGCAGTGCTGGGGCCAGCTCTGCAGGTCCTCAGCACTGCACAGACAGGGAGCTGTTGGAGCAGGGCCAGAGGAGGGCACAGCAGTGATGGGAGGGCTGGAAGCCCTCTGCTGTGAGGCCAGGCTGGGAGAGTTGGGGTTGTTCAGCCTAGAGAAGAGAAGGCTCCAGGGAGACCTTCTGGTGGCCTTTGAGTCCCTTTGGGTGGAAAGGACTTTCAAAACCCATCCACTGCAACCCCCTGCAGTCAGCAGGGACAGCCCCAACCCCAGCAGGTTGCTCAGAGCCCCCCAACCAACCTGAGCTGCAGTGGTGCCAGGGCTGGGGCAGCTCCCAGCTCTCTCTGGGCAGCCTGGCACAGGCTCTCACCACCCTCAGGGGCAGAAATCTTTCCCTTCTCCCCAGGCTGAATCTCTCTCTGATAGTTCCAAACCATCAGCCCTTGTCCTGGCCCTGCTCAAGGGTCTGTCCCCAGCCTTCTCCTCAGCCCCTTGAAGCCCTCTGCACTTGCTTTTAGAGGTCCATGTCCTTCTTGTGCTGAGGACTCCAGGTCTGGCTGGCTGAGGGCACATAAAGTGATCTTTAGCCATGTGACTCTCTAAAGCCTCCTAAGCTCCTGTCCCCTGCAGTGCCAGTGCCACTTCTGCTTGCACTGAGCCATTAGGTCCAAATGACTCCACACAATCAGTGTGAGCAGCAGAAAGAAGGTAAAAGGGAACAAAGGGACAGCCAGGGGATTCCTTCTGGGTTCCCTGTGCAGAAAAGACACCAGGGAGAGACCCTTGCAGAAGCTGGCTTTTCCTTGGGAGCTTTGTGTTGGATGTCTTCACCTGCCAGTGCCTGAGCTGAGCCAGGGGCAGCTCATTGCCTTTCTTCTCCACTGAGCTCTTCCTTGGCCCTCTGTGTTAGCTCTTTTTCTTCTTCTCCTTTTTTTGTTCCCCATTGTTGCTGGGACAGAAGAAAGCTTCAGCCTGAGTTGTTATCAGCATTCATCTGCAGACAAAGGACAGCCCCAGGGGAGCTAATGGGGATCAGAGCCTCCTCAGCTGCCAGGCTGCATGAATGTTTTATGTCCAAAAGTCATCTTCAATGCCAACAGAAATGCAGTGGCCTGGGAACACATTTAATTAGGGGAAGAGGTAGCTGGGGAGGGTTGGTGAGAGTGGCTGGAGGGGTGCCCAGGTGGCCACAAAAGCCACCAGCAGCCTGGCCTGGAGCAGGGCAGGGATTGTCCCCCCTGGGCTGGGCACTGCTGAGGCCACAGCTGGAATCCTGGGGGCAGATTTGAGCCTCTCACTCCAAGAAGGACATTGAGGAGCTGGAGAAGGTCCAGGGGGAAGGGTTTGGAGAAGAGAGCTGGGGAAGAGCAGCTGAGGGAGCTGGGGGTGTTGAGCCTGGAGCAAAGGAGGCTGAGGGGAGAGCTTCTGGCTCTCTGCAGCTCCCTGCAGGGAGGCTGCAGCCAGGCAGGGGTTGGGCTCTTGTACCAAGGAACAAGTGACAGGACAAGTGGGAATGGCCTCAAGTTGCCCCAGGGGAGGTTTAGGTTGGCCATGAGGAGCAATTTGTTGCCCTTGAGGGTTGTCAAGGCCTGGCCCAGGGCAGTGCTGGAGTCCCCATGCCTGGAGGGCTTTCCAAGCCCTGGAGCTGCGGTGCTGAGGGCCAGGGCTTGGCGGTGCCCTGGGCAGCGCCGGGCGAAGGGTTTGGGCTCCATGATCATCAAGGGTCCCTTCCAACCCAACCCCCTCTGTGATTCCATGGCTCTGTGCTTGTCTGGAGGCCTGGCCATGCAGGAGCTGCCTCCCTGGGGCTGGCTGTTGGTTGTGCCTCCTGCTGGTTCCCTCCCGCAGGCTGCTGCGGCCTCTTCCCTGCGCTCAGCTTCACGCAGGGTGCAGCAGGCAGCCGAGGAGAGAAGCCTCTTGATGTGTACATGAGCTGCCTTATCTCCCCACCAGGGCCACCACTGAAGCTGTCTGATTGCTTGGCTTACTGCCAGTGCCACACTTGAAATATAGATGAGGCCTCAGAGCTGCTTTGGATCCAAACACGCAGCTGGGAGTGAAGGTTTAGGGCTTGGAATGGCTAAGGGCAGGGGAAGAGAAGAGGTGGCCACAGTTGGGAGGGGAAAGGAACAGCAAAGACAAGACCCCAAACCCTCTTTCACTGGTTTTGAAATCAAATCTACAGGTTTGGATAGGAATTCACTGGGAAAAAAATCATTGAAGCCATCAGGTTGGGAAAGACCTCAGAGCTCATCGAGCCCAACCTGTCAGCCAACGCCTCCTGACTACCTAAACCACGGCTCCAAGTGCCATGATGCTCCTTAGGCAGAGGTGTGGAGCCCTCCTGAGTTCTCTTGGGCTTGGAGAGGGCAAAAGCCATGTGGTGATGGTGGTGGTGCTGGGTTCTGAAGGTGCTGAGGGGCCTGGAGCAGCTCTGTGAGCAGCAAAGGCTGAGAGCCCTGGGGCTGTGGAGCCTGCAGAAGAGCAGCCCCAGAGGGCAGCTCAGCAATGCTCAGCAAGAGCTAAAGGAGCTGTGGGGGGCAAGAGGCTGGGGCCAGACTCTGCTGAGTGGTGCCCAGGGCCAGGCCAAGGGGCAGAGGGCACAAAGTGGCAGGCAGGAGGTTGCCTCTGAAGCTGAGGAGAAAGTTGTTTGGGGTGAGGGTGCTGGAGGCCTGGAGCAGGCTGCCCAGAGAGGTTGTAGAGTGTCCTTGTGTGGAGAGAGTCTTGTGTGCTGCAGAGTCTAGTTGGAGGCCTGGAGCTTGTGGTGTTCCCCAGGGGTCTGTATTGGGTCCAGTCTTGTTCAAAACCTTCATCAGTAACCTGGATTGAAGGGACAGAGCTGGAGCTCTCAGCCTTTGCTCCTCACAGAGCTGCTCCAGGCCCCTCAGTGTCTTCAGAGCATCCACTGGACTCCCTCCCAGTCTCTCTTGAACTGGGGAGCCCAGAACTGGACCCAGTGCTCCAGCTGGGGCCTCACCAGAGCAGAGGAGGACCTGCTGGCCACACTCTTCTTCATGCCCTCACCTCCAGCCTGAATCTCCCCTGGCACAGCTTGAGACTGTGGCCTCTTGTTCTGTTGCTGGCTGCCTGGGAGAAGAGACCAACCCCACCTGGCTACAGCCTCCCTTCAGGGAGTTGCAGAGAGCAAGAAGGTCTCCCCTGAGCCTCCTCTTCTCCAGGCTAAGCAACCCCAGCTCCCTCAGCCTCTCCTCCCAGGGCTGTGCTCCAGACCCCTCCCCAGCTTTGTTGCCCTTCTCTGGACACCTTCAAGTCTCTCAATGTCCTTCTGAAACTGAGGAGCCCAGAACTGGACACAGGACTCAAGGTGTGGCCTGAGCAGTGCTGAGCACAGGGCACAATGACCTCCCTGCTCCTGCTGGCCACACTGTTCCTGCTGCAGGCCAGGATGCCCTTGGCCTTCTTGGCTGCCTGGGCACACTGCTGGCTCCTGTTCAGCTGCTGTCAGCCACTACCCCCAGGTCCCTCTCTGCCTGACTGCTCTCAGCCACTCTGCCCCCAGCCTGTAGCAGTGCCTGGGGTTGCTGTGGCCAAAGTGCAGCACCCAGCCCTTGGGCTGGTTGAATGCCATCCTGCAGTTTCATTTCTTTGGGGTACAGGAGGAAGTGTCCCTCCTGCTGGTGGGCTCCAGGTCAGGTTGTCTGATTCTCTGCTATTAGAATCCCTGCCTTTATGAGGCCCTCCTTTTAATTGTCCAAAACAGAGCTCCAGGGCTGGCTAACAGCCCCATTTGGAGCCTCTCCATGGATTTAGGTCATGCTGTTCCAAAATAGCATGCTGCCTTTCCCATGCAGTCTGAGGTTCACTTCTCATTAGGGTGGCAAATGAAGAGCCCTCTCAACACCATGGAAGCTGCTGGCAGCTCTGCACAGGCCCCCTCCTGGCATCTGCTTTTGGGTGGTGGGGGTTTTGGTGGCACTGACAGACAGGCAAAGCTCAGCAGAGTCATCCTGGTTCTGCTCCTTTCCCTTCCCTCGGTGCTCAGGTGGGGTTTGATAGTGAGGACTTTGAAGATGCTTTGCCAAGGAGTTCTTTCATGTCTCTGTGATCAAACAGTGCCCAGTCCTGGGCACTTTGCACCTCCAGGCTTTTCAGGCATGAGAAGCAGCAAAGGAGGTGATCTGCCCTGGGTTTGGGGCAGCCCAGGCACTGGGAACTGTCTGAGGTCTTTCATCACCAAATTAGCAGCAGATGACTTCACTTTGCCATGGATCACAGCACTTTGCCTTCAGCCTTTGGAGCTCAGGCTCACTCAGCCCTGAGGTAAACTGCAGTGAAGGCATCACCAAGAGCAGCTTCTAGCTGCATGTTTCAGGCAGAGCAGAGAGGCAGGGAATGCTTCAGGCTGGGAAAAGAACCTCAAGGTCATCAGTTCCAGCCCTTCACCCAGCACTGCCCAGGGCACCACCAAACCACGGCCCTCAGCACCACAGCTCAGAAACCCTTTCAGGGATGGGGGCTCCACCACTGCCCTGGGCAGCCTGGGCCAGGCCTTGACAGCCCTTAAGAGCCAGGTCTTGACTATCCCTGCCCTGCTCCTGCTGGCCACACCATTGCTGCTCCAGGCCAGGCTGCTGGTGGCCTTCTTGGCCAGCTGGGCACCCCCTGGCTCACCTCCAGCTGCTGTCACCAACCCTCCCCAGGTCCTTTCCCACCAGGCAGTTTCCACTCTGCCCCCAGCCTGGAGCCTTCCTGGTTGCTGTGACCCCAGTGCAGGGCCCAGTTGTGCTCTGCCTGCTTCCACCACCCTGTGCCAGCTTGAGATGCAGCAGGAGCAGCCAGCATCTGATGTGGATTCCTTCCCCACAGCAACAGAGCAGATGAGGAGAGGACACTGTGCAGGACCCAGCCCTCTGGCCTCACCCATGGCTCCAACCACACCAGGTCCCTTTGCAGAGCCTTCCAAGCCTCCAGCAGGTCAACACTGCCACCCAATTTAGTGTCATCTGCAAGCTGCCTGAGGGTTCACTCCATCCCCTCATCCCCAGCAGCTGCCAGTGAAGCCCAGTCTGGAGCACAGCCCTGGGAGGAGAGGCTGAGGGAGCTGGGGTTGCTCAGCCTGGAGAAGAGGAGGCTCAGGGGAGACCTTCTTGCTCTCCACAACTCCCTGAAGGCAGGTTGTAGCCAGGTGGGGGTTGGTCTCTTCTCCCAGGCAAGCAGCACCAGAACAAGAGGCCACAGTCTCAAGCTGTGCCAGGGGAGGCTTAGGCTGGAGGTGAGGAAGAAATTCTTCACAGAAAGAATTGGAATGTGCTGCCCAGGGAGGTGGTGGAGTCCCCATCCCTGGAGGTGTTTAGGAAGAGCCTGGATGGGGCACTTGGTGCCATGGTTGAGTTGATCAGATGGTGTTGGGTGAGAGGTTGGACTGGATGATCACAAAGATCTTTTCCAACCTGCTCTGCTCTGCTCTGTTCTCCTCCTGTTCTGTTCTATTCTATTCTGCTCTGCTCTATTCTATTCTATTCCATTCTGCTCTGCTCTGCTCTGCTCTGCTCTATCCCATCCCATCCCATCCCATCCCATCCCATCCCATCCCATCCCATCCCATCCCATCCCCAAAATATGCAGTGGAGTCAGAGTGTCCTCCCTGCCCCCTGGAGCCATGCTGGGTGGCAGTGGGGGCTGGCAGAGCACCCGAGGGGGCTCAGTGTGTGCTCAGGGCTGATGTGCAGCTGTTCACGTCCTGCTCTGCCTTGGTGTTTCTCCCTCAGGGAATGGTGCTGTCTGCTGAGTACATCAAGAAGAAGCTGGAGCAGGAAATGGTGCTCTCTCAAGCTTTTGGGCGAGATTTGGTGAGTCCTGAGCTGGTTTCTCTCCTTGCAGGCTCCCCAGAAGGTGAGAGTTTCAGAAGCTGCTGGCTTGAGGGGAATCTCCACAGCCCTGCATCTCCTGGGCTGGTTTCTCACATCTTCCTCCCATTCCTCTCCCTCTGGATTGCCAGGCAGGCAACCAGTTACACAGCATCCCAGCATGGTGGTGTGGGAAGGGAGCTCTGGAGCTCAGCCAGCCCCAGCCCCCTGCCCCAGCAGGGCGCCCCCAGCAGCTTGCCCAGCAGCACAGTGCCCAGGGGGGGTTGCAAGCTCTCCACACCAGGACACTCCACAACCTCTCTGGGCAGCCTGCTCCAGGCCTCCAGCACCCTCACCCCAAACAACTTTCTCCTCAGCTTCAGAGGCAACCTCCTGCCTGCCACTTTGTGCCCTCTGCCCCTTGGCCTGGCCCTGGGCACCACTCAGCAGAGTCTGGCCCCAGCCTCTTGCCCCCCACAGCTCCTTTAGCTCTTGCTGAGCATTGCTCAGCTGCCCTCTGGGGCTGCTCTTCTGCAGGCTCCACAGCCCCAGGGCTCTCAGCCTTCTTGGCCAAGAAGGCCAAGGGTCTCCTGGGGGCATGAAGAAGAGTGGCCAGCAGGTCAAAGGGAGGTTCTCCTGCTCCTCTACTCTGCCCTGGTGAGGCCACAGCTGGAGCACTTGGGTCTAGCTCTGGGCTCCCCAGTTCAAGAGAGACTGGGAGGGAGTCCAGTGGATGCTCTGAGAGCTGGAGCTCTCAGCCTTTGCTCCTCACAGAGCTGCTCCAGGCCCCTCAGCATCTTCAGAACCCAGCACCACCACCATCACCACAGAACTCAGGAGGGCTCCACACCTTTGCCTAAGGATCACTTTTGGCAGTGAGTTCCTCTCAGAATCTGCAGCTTCCATTTCATAACCAGGGAATTTGCTTTGCTTTTGCTGGGGCTTTGCTGTTGTTCATTTCCCCTGCAAACCCTTCTGCAGGCTCAACAGCCCCAGGGCTCTCAGCCTTTCCTCCTCACAGAGATGCTCAAGGTCTCCAAAGGGTGGTTGATTTTGCAGCCCCCCCTTCCCCCCCCAGTACTGCAGAGCTGATTGCTTTCAGCTCAGGCTGAGCCAAGTCCCATTTGGTGGCAGTGCAGGAGAGGGAACATTAAAGCCCAAACCAACAAGAACTGAAACCTCATCTCTATGGAGATTCTCTCTGGGGGTGGCACCAGGATGCCCCACTGGCTGCCTGAGTGTGCACATCTCTTGTGCTAGCAAAGCTCTCAGAGAACCCAAGAGAGGTGTTAGGAAGCAGCTTACCTTGGGTTATGTGCTTGTAAGAGCAGAGGCTTGTCCCCCCCTCAGGGAAGTGAGTTCTGAGCTGCCTCATTCCCTGCTGCCAGGCAGCTGTCCTTTCCTCATGCCCACAGAGTGCCCAGGGGGACAGCAGCAGCAGCTCAAGGGAGAAGGAAAAGCAGCATGGAAACTGCATGGTTGCCTTCTGAGTTGAGTGTCACAACAGTCAGCCTTGAAGTGGCTGCCTGGAGGTGCTTGGGACACGCAGGGAGAGCTGTGCAGGCATCTGACTTCTTTGTGTGGGGCTTTCATTCCTGCCTCTCCTCTGCTGAGCCCCCACCTGCAGTGCTGGAACCAGCTCTGGAGGCCACAGCACAGGCAGGGAGCTGTTGGAGCAAGGCCAGAGGAGGCCACAGCAGTGATGGGAGGGCTGGGAGCCCTCTGCTGTGAGGCCAGGCTGGGAGAGTTGAGGATGTTCAGGCTGGAGAAGAGAAGGCTCTAAGAGGTTGACCTTTTAGTGCTTCAAGGGGCTGAGGAGAAAGCTGGGGACAGGCTCTTGAGCAGGGCTCTTTGTGCCAGGACAAGGGGTGGTGGTTTGGAACTGACAGAGAGAGATTCAGCCTGGGGAGAAGGGAAAGATTTCTGCCCCTGAGGGTGGTGAGAGCCTGTGCCAGGTTGCCCAGAGAGAGCTGGGAGCTGCCCCAGCCCTGGCACCACTGCAGCTCAGGTTGGTTGGGGGGCTCTGAGCAGCCTGCTGGGGTTGGGGCTGTCCCTGCTGACTGCAGGGGGATTTGGACTTGATAACCTCCAGAGGTCCCTTCAAGGAAAGCAGTGTGGGATTCTCTCCCCAGATAAAGGCTAGCTTGGTGTTCAGTGAGCTGTCATTTGGACCTAATGGCTCAGTGCAAGCAGAAGTGGCACTGGCACTGCAGGGGACAGGAGCTTAGGAGGCTTTAGAGA
Organism: Dryobates pubescens; assembly: GCF_014839835.1. NCBI lineage: Eukaryota > Metazoa > Chordata > Aves > Piciformes > Picidae > Dryobates > Dryobates pubescens. The sequence continues at coordinate 14,727,317 of NC_071633.1, forward strand.
GTCACATGGCTAAAGATCACTTTATGTGCCCTCAGCCAGCCAGACCTGGAGTCCTCAGCACAAGAAGGACATGGACCTCTAAAAGCAAGTGCAGAGGGCTTCAAGGGGCTGAGGAGAAGGCTGGGGACAGACCCTTGAGCAGGGCCAGGACAAGGGCTGATGGTTTGGAACTATCAGAGAGAGATTCAGCCTGGGGAGAAGGGAAAGATTTCTGCCCCTGAGGGTGGTGAGAGCCTGTGCCAGGCTGCCCAGAGAGAGCTGGGAGCTGCCCCAGCCCTGGCACCACTGCAGCTCAGGGTGGTTGGGGGGCTCTGAGCAGCCTGCTGGGGTTGGGGCTGTCCCTGCTGGCTGCAGGGGGCTTGGGCTAGGCGACCTCCAAAGGTCCCTTCAAGCCAAACCAGCCTGGGATTCTCTCCCCAGATAAAGGCTAACTTGGTGCTCAGGGAGCTGTGGCTGTTGAGAAGCTGCTCCTGACGTGCTGCAGAGCTGGGAGGGGATGGTGGGAGTGGGAGCTGCCCCTTTGGCTGGCTCCTGTCGGCGATCTGCAGCATCCTGCTCTGCCCCAGAGGCCACCTCTGATCACTCCCATTCTGGAACCCTCTGAAAGGGCCAGACCTGGGGGGGGGGGGGGGGGGGGGAGGGGGGGGAGGTTGGTTGTGGACTTCTTAAACCTTTGAGTCAATTTCTTGCTTGATTTGCTGTGGTTGCTGCTGCTTCCTTTCAGGGGAGAGGCACCAAGCACTACGGGCTGATCGTGGTGGGTCACTCCCTGGGGGCTGGCACAGCTGCCATCCTCTCCTTCCTCCTGCGTCCTCAGTACCCCTCACTGAAGTGCTTTGCCTATTCTCCTCCAGGTGGGCTTCTCAGGTAGGTTTTGGGCCAGGGGAGGGGGAAAGAGAGAGAGAGAAAGGGAAGTAGCTGTTGCTCGAATCTGATCCTCTTTATGATGCTCTGAGGAGCAGGAGGAAACAACTCTCCACTCCCCCCAGGAAAACAGAGAGGAGGGATGCAGGAGCTGAGAGCAGCTGGCAGCCTTTACTCTGCTACTTTGGAGCTGAGGCTCTGATGGCAGGTTGCTGCTCTCCTAACTCTTCTGCTCTGTGACTTGATTGTGCCTAGCTGGCCCCAATGTCACCCTGAGCAGTGGGAAGTGGCAGCTGAGGGGATGAACGTGGGGCAGCCTCCTCATCCTCTCTGCACAGTGTCCTCTGCTCATCTGCTCTCAGCAGACAGGATCCAGCAGAGATGCCTCCATCAGCTGGAGCTGCTTGGTTGGGTTCCTTTTGTAGGTGACAACCCCCCCCCTGGCACTTCTGGGGAGGGGGGGGGGGATGTGATCTCTGGCATTCTGAAGGGGGTGCCCAAAATGGCTCAGCAGGGTTGTGCTGCTTGGGTTCCTCTGCCTGGCCTATAGGTGGGCTCCAAAGCAGCTGCCTGGGAGATCTCTGAAGAGAGGGATAGGGTGGGTGCCCCCCACCCTACGTTGGGCCAGACCTGCTGCTCATGTTATCTGCATGGCAGCCAAACAAAAGCATCCCCCTTGGTTGCTGGGGGGTGAGAGGAGGTCTCTCTAGTCCTGACAGGCAGTGTGGGGGCACTCAGAAGCAGCTCTGGCTTATCAGAAGCTTCTTGAGATAGTTACTGCCTCCTGTTCCAGCAGCATCCAAGGGGTCTGAAACCATCCTGCTAACCAGCCTGGAGGCTGGCATGGCTTGTCACCAGGATAATCCCTGCTCTTCTGCAGGGCTAGAGGAGCTGCTCTGTACAATGTTTCATGAGAGCCTGATAGCTTTCTGCTCCTGAGCCTCCCAGCTCTGCTGGGTTACAGCTCTGATGTTTGCAGGGTTCAAGGAGGTGCCTCTGACTGCCACAGCCTCCCAGCTCTGCTGGGTTACAGCTCTGAGGTTTGCAGGGTTCAAGGAGGTGCCTCTGACTGCCACAGCCTCCAAGCTCTGCTGGGTTACAGCTCTGAGGTTTGCAGGGTTCAAGGAGGTGCCTCTGACTGCCACAGCCTCCAAGCTCTGCTGGGATACCTCAGCTCTGAGGTTTGCAGGGTTCAAGGAGGTGCCTCTGACTGCCACAGCCTCCCAGCTCTGCTGGGTTACAGCTCTGAGGTTTGCAGGGTTCAAGGGGGTGCCTCTGACTGCCACAGCCTCCAAGCTCTGCTGGGTTACAGCTCTGAGGTTTCCAGGGTACAAGGAGGTGCCTCTGACTGCCACAGCCTCCCAGCTCTGCTGGGTTACAGCTCTGAGGTTTGCAGGGTTCAAGGAGGTGCCTCTGACTGCCACAGCCTCCAAGCTCTGCTGGGTTACAGCTCTGAGGTTTGCAGGGTTCAAGGGGGTGCCTCTGACTGCCACAGCCTCCAAGCTCTGCTGGGTTACCTCAGCTCTGAGGTTTGCAGGGTTCAAGGAGGTGCCTCTGACTGCCACAGCCTCCCAGCTCTGCTGGGATACCTCAGCTCTGAGGTTTCCAGAGTCCAAGGAGGTGCTTCTGACTGCCACAGCCTCCCAGCTCTGCTGGGATACCTCAGCTCTGAGGTTTCCAGGGTTCAAGGAGGTGCCTCTGACTGCCACAGCCTCCAAGCTCTGCTGGGATACCTCAGCTCTGAGGTTTCCAGCGTTCAAGGGGGTGCCTCTGACTGCCACAGCCTCCAAGCTCTGCTGGGTTACCTCAGCTCTGAGGTTTGCAGGGTTCAAGGAGGTGCCTCTGACTGCCACAGGTTTGTTGCACTCTGTGTCATGCCCGGGATCACCTCTAGGGCAATGGTACAACCTCTGTCTGGTTCAGAGGGACCTCCAGGGAGGTTGCAGAACCAGCTCATAGTTTGGAAGCCTTAATTCCCTCTGGCCTTGGCACTCAGGTTGCTGCAGAAAGTGGCCATCTAACTTCTGCTGTGTCTTTGTGAGGTGGTCAGAGGAGCTCAGTAGCCTTAGGGGATATCTTCTTCCTCTCTGCTGTCCTGAGCACTCCCAAACCCTTGGAGAAGTGCTTCCTTTGCCAAGCGCTTTCAGAGCCACCCACAGGGTAACCTTGCTGGGGGCAGAGGATGTGTGAGGCCCAGGCCTTTGCTTTACCAAAGTGGAGGTCCCAGAAGCCTTGAGCAGCTTGGGCTGTGGGCTTTACAAGCCTTGGCAGGTTGGGGAAGGAGGTGCAGCTTGCCAGTGAAACACTGTGTGCTTCTTCTTGGTCCTCTTTCTCTTCCAGTGAGGATGCCATGGAGTATTCAAAAGAGTTTGTGACTGCAGTCGTGCTTGGCAAAGATCTAGTGCCCAGGCAAGTTGAGGAGTGCTTGGATCTCTCTGCTGAGTGCCTGCTGCTCTGTACCAGAGTCACCTCTCTCCTAGCACAAGCACCTAGGTGGCTCCAGGTTCCTCACTTCCTCGCTGTCCTCCTGTGCTTCTTACTTGTCTTCATGGAATCAGAGGCTCAGGGACTTGTTTGGGGCTGGAAAAGGCCTCTGAGATCATCAGGTCCAACCAGCAGCCCAGCATCACCATGGCAGAGAATCATTAGGGTTGGGAAAGACCTCTGGAGAGGCCACTGAAGACCTCTTAAGAAAGACCACTTAAGAGGCCACAACCCTGGCCACCAAACCATGTCCCCCCCAGTGCCATGGCCATAGGTTTCTTTTCAACCCCTCTAAGGGATGGTGGCTCCACCACCTCCCTGGGCAGCCTGTTCCAGGGCCTGACAGCCTATCCAGCAAAGAAACTGTTCCTCCTGTCCACCCTAAGCCTCCCCTGGGGCAGCTGGAGGCCTTTTCCTCTTAGCCCATCACCTGTCACTTGTGGGGTTGGGAAAGGCCTCTAAGATCAGCAGGTCCAACCAGCAGCCCAGCATCACCATGGCATAGAATCATTAAGGCTGGGAAAGACCTCTTAAGATCACCAAGTCTCACCCTCAACCCCACACAACCCTGGCCACCAAAGCATGTCCCCCAGTGCCATGGCCACAGGGGGTTTTCTGACCCCCTCCAGGGATGGTGGCTCCACCACCTCCCTGGGCAGCCTGTTCCAGGGCTTGACAGCCCATTCAGCAAAGAAACTGATCCTCCTGTCCACCCTAAGCCTCCCCTGGGGCAGCTGGAGGCCTTTTCCTCTCAGCCCATCACCTGTCACTTGTGGGGAGAGCCCTGGTGCCCTGTATGGCTGCCTCTTGTGTCTGGCCACCTCCCTCGGTGTTTCCCTCCCCACCTCCCAGCTGCCTGGAGGGAAGGCCTGGGCAGAGCCCTGGCCCTGCTGAGACTTAGCTGACATGTCAGTGCCATCCTCCTGTTTGCTCATCTCATCCTCTTCACACTCTGCCCTGCACTAGATGTGCTGTCATCTCAGTTGGTGCTGCCTGGCCCTGAGCACCTGTGCCGTCTCATCTCCCATCTCTCACCCAGCCTTCCCTCATTGCTTCTCTCTTGGCATCTCTTCAACCTCTCATCATCTCCTGGGAGCATGTTCTGGACTAGGAGCCAGGCCACTTGGGTTTTGACTTGTGCTTCTGCCCCTATCCTGCTGAGTGACCTCAAGAGAGCTGGTGCCACTTGTCTCTGCCCACCCCAAGGCCTGTAGAAGGGAGCAGCACAGCTCTGAGTGTTGCCCTTGGGTAGGCTCCAAGCTTCTCCATCCTCTCACCTGCTTCCACAGCTCCCTCTCACCTTCCTAACTTAACCTTCTGGGTCATCCTCTACTTGGTTCTTGCTTCACTTCTTCCTGTGGTTGCATCATCTCCCTCCTTCTCTGTCCCTTGCCCTCTCTCTCTGTCTCACTGCTCTGATTCTGCCGCTCCATTCCCTCCCGGGTTGTGCTCACCGCGGTGGCCTCTCAGGCCCTGCTTCCTGGACCTCAAATGGTGTCAGCCCTTTCTTTTTTTGGGGGTGGGGGCAGATTCTTCTGTCAGCTGGTTTGGTGGTGTGTGCTGTGTGGCCCTGTGGCCCTGCTGCCTGGCCAGCAGCTGCTGTAAACCTCTCCCTCTCCTCCAGGATTGGGCTGTCGCAGCTGGAGGGATTCCGCCGGCAGCTCCTGGATGTTCTTCAAAGGAGCAACAAACCAAAGGTAAGAGGAGAGCTGTTCAAGGCCAGGTTAGATGAGGCCTCCAGCAACCTGGTCTGCTGGGAGGTGTCCCTGCCCATGCTCACGGCTGGGAGGTTGAACTGGATGATCTTGAAGGTCCCCCTCAGGTTAGGAAAGATGTTGAGGTGCTGGAAGGTGTCCAGGGAAGGGCAACCAAGCTGGGGAGGGGTCTGGGGCACAGCCCTGGGAGGAGAGGCTGAGGGAGCTGGGGTTGCTTAGCCTGCAGAAGAGGAGGCTCAGGGCAGACCTTCTTGCTCTCTACAGCTACCTGAAGGGAGGTTGCAGCCAGGTGGGGGTTGGTCTCTTCTCCCAGGCACCCAGCACCAGAACAAGAGGACACAGTCTCAAGCTGTGCCAGGAGAGGTTCAGGCTGGATGTTAGGAAGGAGTTCTTCCCAGCAAGAGAGATTGGCCATGGGAATGTGCTGCCCAGGGAGGTGGTGGAGTCACCATCCCTGGAGGTGTTTAGGAAGAGACTTGGTGGGGTGCTGGGTGCCATGGTTGAGTTGATTAGATGGTGTTGGGTGAGAGGTTGGGCTTGGTGATCTCTGAGGTCTCTTCCAACCTGGTCTGGTCTGTTCTGTTCTATCCTGTTCTGTTCTATCCTGTCCTGTTCTATCCTGTCCTGTTCTATTCTATTCTGTCCTGTTCTATCCTGTTCTATTCTATCCTATCCTGTTCTGTTCTGTTCTATTCTGTTCTATTCTGTCCTGTTCTATTCTGTTCTGTTCTATCCTGTTCTATTCTGTTCTGTTCTGTCCTGTTCTATTCTATCCTATCCTGTTCTGTTCTGTTCCATCCTGTTCTGTTCTGTTCTATTCTGTCCTGTTCTATTCTATCCTATCCTGTTCTGTTCTGTTCTATCCTATTCTGTTCTGTTCTATTCTGTCCTGTTCTGTTCTATCCTGTTCTATTCTGTCCTGCACAAGATGAGGACCAAGACCAGAGGGGGACTGGGGGGTGACTGTGAGGTGGCTTTGAGGCCACAGCCTGCCCCAGGTCAGGTCTGGCTGCTGCCACTTGGATAGGACCCGAGGCAGCAGCAAGAGACAGTGTGGGGAGGGACTGCATGAAGGCCATGGTGGGAAGCAGGAGAGTGGGAAATGCCAATCGGGCCCCAAGGGAAGGCTGCTCTGAAACACAGCGCTGGGAGCAGCCAACGGCTTTAGAGGGCTTCCCTTTGGCTGCTGGCTGTGCCAGGGCCAGGCCCCCCAGCAGCGCACTCCATAGCTGGTGCCAGGGGAGGCGCAGGACCTTGGCCGTGGCCAGCCCCTCAGCCCTGCCTGCTGACAGCTCTCTGCTTGCCTCCCCGGCGCCGCGCAGTGGCGGATCATCGTGGGCGCCACCAAGTGCATCCCCAAGTCGGAGCTGCCCGAGGAGCCGGAGGAGAGCTCGGTGAGCAGCAACCGCCTGTGGAGCCACCCCAGCGACCTGACCATCGCCCTCTCGGCCAGCACCCCGCTCTACCCGCCCGGCCGCATCATCCACGTGGTGCACAACCACCCTGCCGAGCAGTGCTGGTGAGTGGCGACCCCAGGCGCAGCCCCCGGGGATCAGCCGAGCCCAGGCACGGCCCCCGGGGATCAGCCGAGCCCAGGCACAGCCCCCGGGGATGAGCCGAGCCCAGGCACAGCCTGCAGGGCCCCGGGGATCAGCCCAGCCCAGGCACAGCCCCCGGGGATCAGCCCAGCCCAGGCACAGCCCCCGGGGATCAGCCGAGCCCAGGCACAGCCCCCGGGGATCAGCCCAGCCCAGGCGCAGCCCCCGGGGATCAGCCGAGCCCAGGCACAGCCTGCAGGGCCCGGGGGATCAGCCCAGCCCAGGCACAGCCCCCGGGGATCAGCCCAGCCCAGGCACAGCCCCCGGGGATCAGCCGAGCCCAGGCACGGCCCCCGGGGATCAGCCGAGCCCAGGCGCAGCCTGCAGGGCCCCGGGGATCAGCCCAGCCCAGGCACAGCCCCCGGGGATCAGCCCAGCCCAGGCACGGCCCCCGGGGATCAGCCCAGCCCAGGCACGGCCCCCGGGGATCAGCCCAGCCCAGGCACAGCCCCCGGGGATCAGCCCAGCCCAGGCACAGCCCCCGGGGATCAGCCCAGCCCAGGCACAGCCCCCGGGGATCAGCCCAGCCCAGGCACAGCCCCCGGGGATCAGCCCAGGCACAGCCCCCGGGGATCAGCCCAGGCACAGCCCCCGGGGATCAGCCCAGCCCAGGCACGGCCCCCGGGGATCAGCCCAGCCCAGGCACAGCCCCCGGGGATCAGCCCAGCCCAGGCACAGCCCCCAGGGCCCCAGGGATCAGCCCAGCCCAACCTGTCACCCAACACCTCCTGACTAACCAAACCATGGCACCCAGCACCCCAGCCAGGCTCTTCCTGAACACCTCCAGGGATGGGGACTCCACCACCTCCCTGGGCAGCACATCCCCATGGCCAATCTCTTGCTGGGAAGAATTTCTTCCTCACCTCCAGCCTGAACCTCCCCTGGCACAGCTTGAGATTGTGTCCTCTTGTTCTGCTGCTGCTTGCCTGGGAGAAGAGACCAATCCCCACCTGGCTCCAGCCTCCCTTCAGTGAGTTGTAGAGAGCAGTAAGGTCTCCCCTGAGCCTCCTCTTCTGCAGGCTAAGCAACCCCAGCTCCCTCAGCCTCTCCTCCCAGGGCTGTGCCCCAGACCCCTCCCCAGCCTTGTTGCCCTTCTCTGGACACCTTCAAGTCTCTCAATGTCCTTCTTAAACTGAGGGGCCGAGAACTGGACACAGGACTCAAGGTGTGGCCTAACCAGAGCTGAGCACAGGGCACAATGACCTCCCTGCTCCTGCTGGCCACACTGTTCCTGCTGCAGGCCAGGATGCCCTCGGCCTTCTTGGCCCCCTGGGCACACTGCAGGCTCATGTTCAGCTGCTGTCAACCACTACCCCCAGGTCCCTTTCTGCCTGGCAGCTCTCAGCCACTCTGCCCCCAGCCTGTAGCACTGCCTGGGGTGGTTGTGGCCAAAGTGCAGCCCCTGGCACTTGGACTTGTTGAATGCCATCCTGTTGGCCTCTGCCATCTGTCCAGCCTGGCAAGGTCCCTCTGGAGAGCCCTTCTGCCCTCTAACTGATCAACTCCTGCCCCCAAGCCTGGAGCATTGCTTGGGGTTGTTGTGACCCAAGTGCAGGACCTGGCCTTGTTGAAGCTCTCCTTCTGCTCCTGTTGGTGAGGCACTGGGACTGGCTGCCCAGGTGGGGGTCACCATCCCTGGAGCTGCTCAGAAAAGGCTGTGGCACTTCAGGATATGGTTTAGTGGTCATGGCTGGACTTGATGACCTCAGAGGTCTTTTCCAACCTTGAGGATTCTATGGCTCTACTCCTTTTGCCTGCCAAGATATTGGCTTGCTCTTTCCCCCTCTGTTTGGATCCAAACTGCTCTTCGAGCTGAGAGGAATTTGTCCCTCCTGGGCTGGGCACTGCTGAGGCCACAGCTGGAATCCTGGGGGCAGTTTTGGGCCTCTCACTCCCAGAAGGACATTGAGGAGCTGGAAAAGGTCCAGGGGGAAGGGTCTGGAGAAGAAGGCTGGAGAAGAGCAGCTGAGGGAGCTGGGGGTGTTGAGCCTGGAGGAGAGGAGGCTGAGGGGAGAGCTTCTGGCTCTCTGCAGCTCCCTGGGAGAAGGCTGGAGCCAGGTGGGGGTTGGGCTCTTGTGCCAAGAAACAAGTGCCAGGACAAGAGGAAAGAGCCTCAAGATGCCCCAGGGCAGGTTTAGGTTGTCCATGAGGAACAATTTGTTGCCCTTGAGGGTTGTCAAGGCCTGGCCCAGGCTGCCCAGGGCAGTGCTGGAGTCCCCATCCCTGGAGGGGTTTCCAGGCCCTGGAGCTGTGGTGCCGAGGGCCACGGCTTGGTGGTGCCCTGGCCAGTGCTGGGTGAAGGCTTGGACTCCATGACCTGAAAGGCCTTTCCCAGACTGAAGGACTCCATGATTCTGTGCTTGCAGCTGCTGTGACCAGGAGGACCCCACTTACTTTGCCATCTGGGGTGACAATAAGGCCTTCAACGAGGTGATCATCTCGCCGGCCATGCTGCACGAGCACCTCCCTTACGTGGTCATGGAAGGGCTCAACAAGGTAATGCAGGGAACTGGGGTGGAGGGGCACCCAGCTGCCCCAGGAAGAGTGCCTTGTCACAGGCCTGGAGGTCTGCAGGAGAGGAAGTCCTTGCCCAGGAGAACTGAGTGTTTAATTCCAGAAGGCTTTGGAGGGGAGGAGGCTGTAGTTTGGGTCACTCAGGCTACTAGAGCTGAGTGTAAAGAGATCTGGCAAAGGAGTGCAGCTCTCCATCCCCAGTCCAACCATCCCACACCAGGTGGTCTTCCCAAATTGCCTGGCATCAGCATGGGAAGCTGGGGGATGTTTGCTTCCATCTCTCAGGAGCTGCCTGTTAGAGGCTGCAGCTCAGCTGGCACCCAAGCTACGACGGAAGCTCTCCGCGCTGTGACTGCAGCCCCTCTCTCGGCCTGGGAGGTCACTGAGCTGCAGAGGAGCTGCACTGGATGGCCTTGAAAGGTCCCTTGCACCCCAGAGCGGTCTGTGATGATGTTGTCATGGTTGCAGGATGGCTCTCTGCCACTCAGCTCCACCACGGAGAGGGAGCCAAGCCTCCTTCGCCCTGCTGGTCTGGAAGCTGCTCCTCCCAGCTTCCCTCCAGTCACCTCCTCAGCAGGTGAGGAGGATCAGGATTCCCAGTCAGGGAATCGCCTCAGGATTCCCAGCAGGGCATCCTGCCAGGTTAGGTGGTGTCAGAATCCATGGATGTTACCTCTTATCCCAAGGCCTTGCCCCGGGCTGGCCGGAGGCCTTGGTAAGAAAGAGGCCAACGCAGCTGCTCTGGAGCCCTGAGCTGAGAGGAGCAAATCCCTCCAGCAGAGCTCTGGGGTTCCTCTGCTTGCTCTCCACAGGTCTTGGAGAACTACAACAAGGGGAAAACAGCTTTACTTTCTGCAGCCAAAGTGATGGTGAGCCCCACAGAAGTGGATCTCACCCCGGAGTTGATCTTCCAGAGTCAGCCCTTGCCGAGCGCCCCCTCGGTGCAGGTTGGAACTGCAGCCGTGACAGTGGACAGGAGGAACAGCAGCACCAAGTAAGGAGACAGCTCTGCTGCTCTCTTTGCCCCCCCTTGCCCTCCTTTTCCCCCTCCTTTTCCCCCTCCTTTTCCCCCTCCTTTTCCCCCTCCTTTTCCCCCCTTTTTCCCCCCTTTTTCCCCCCTTTTTCCCCTCCTTTTCCCCTCTTTTCCCCTCTTTTCCCCTCTTTTCCCCTCTTTCCCCCCCTTTCCCCCCCTTTCCCCCCCCTTTCCCCCCCCTTTCCCCCCCCCTTTCCCCCCCCTTTTCCCCCCCTTTTCCCCTCCCTTTCCCCTCCCTTCCCCCCCTTTTCCCCCCCTTTTCCCCCCCCTTTTCCCCCCCCTTTTCCCCTCCTTTTGCCCCCTTTTTCCCCTCCTTTTCCCCTCCTTTTCCCCTCTTTTCCCCTCTTTTCCCCCCCCTTTTCCCCCCCTTTCCCCCCTCCTTTTCCCCTCCTTTTTCCCCTCCTTTCCCCCCCCTCCTTTTCCCCCCTCCTTTTCCCCCCTCCTTTTCCCCCCCCTTTCCCCCCCCTTTCCCCCCCCTTCCCCCCCTTTTCCCCCCTTTTTCCCCCCTTTTTCCCCCCCTTTTCCCCCCCTTTTTCCCCCCCTTTTTCCCCTCCTTTTTCCCCTCCTTTTCCCCCCTCCTTTTCCCCCCCCTTTCCCCCCCCCTTCCCCCCCCTTTCCCCCCCCCTTCCCCCCCCCTTTCCCCCCCCCTTCCCCCCCCCCCTTTCCCCCCCCCTTTCCCCCCCCCTTTCCCCCCCTTTCCCCCCCTTTTTCCCCCCCTTTTTCCCCCCCTTTTTCCCCCCCTTTTTCCCCCCCTTTTTCCCCTCCTTCCCCCCTCCTTCCCCCCCTCCCCCCCTCACCCCCTGGTCTGCCGCCGGTCGCAGGAGCAAGTCTCACTCGGAGATCAGCCTGGAGGGTTTCTACGAGACGAAGCCGAGCTCGCCGGCGCCGAAGGACCCGGTGGAGCTGCTGCTGCTGGACACGAAGGAGCGGCTGGCGGTGGAGCTGCAGGACCGCCGCGCCCCGCTGGCCACCATGGAGAGCCTCTCGGACAACGAGTCCATCTACAGCTTCGACTCGCGGCGCTCCTCCGGCTTCCGCAGCATCCGGGGCTCGCCCAGCCTGCACGCCGTCATGGAGAAGGACGAGAGCCACTGCTTTTACATCGACCCCGCCATCCCCGAGGAGAACCCTTCCCTCAGCTCCCGGACAGAGCTGCTGGCCGCCGACAGCCTCTCCAAGCACTCCCAGGAGACTCAGGCTCCCGACAACGCTCTCAACAGCGGCGGCACCACCCCCCGGCGGCGCTGCAGCGAGGAAGGGGCCAGCAGCGAAGGGGATCACCTCTCCTTGGCCCCCAGGGAGGAGCTGGCCCTCCAAAACGGGCGCCTCGGCGACGTGCCCAGCCCCCAGGTGCTGGAGTTCGCCGAGTTCATCGACAGCCTCTTCAATTTGGACAGCAAGAGCAGCTCCTTCCAGGACATCTACTGCATGATGGTGTCAGACAGCTCCAGCGACTTCGCGGAGCTGCCCAAGTCTGTCAGTGAACAGGAGATCCTCTTGAGGGCGCAATACGAACCCAACTTAGTCCCCAAGCCCCCGAGGTTGTTTGCAGGCTCAACAGATCCTTCGTCGGGCATCTCGGTCTCCCCCTCCTTCCCCCTGAGCTCGTCGGGAGAGCTCATGGACATCACCCCCACGGGGGTGAGCAGCCAGGAGTGCCTGGCCACTGACAAAATCCGGACTTCCACCCCTTCTGGGCCTGTAACCAGCCCTGCCAAGCAGGATGACCTCATGATTTCAGCCCTCTAGTGCCAGGGGAAGGGGGGAGAAAAAACCCACCAACCACCAAGCAGGGGGAGGGGGGAGGGCAGCTCTGAGAGCTGAGCCCGCTGAAAGGCTGAGTGCTGGGACCCAGACAGGGAGGAGGGGGTCCCCTGGGGCAGTTTGGATGGGAGGGAGGCAGCTGGAAGTGGTGTGGCAGGAGTGGAGGCTGGCTGGTGCTGGAAGCTGGCAGGGGGAAGGGGGTGCTGAGAGAGGGCCCTTGAGCTGCTTGCTGCAGCTGGAGGGCGAGCTCCCCACCTCAGCCTGCCTCCTGCCCGAGGCACAGCCCTTGCCCCCCACCCAGGGCACCTGCTGAGCTGGGGAGTGAGCCCCCCCACCCCCCCACCCCTGCTTGGTGGAGCCCTCAGGGGTGGGGGGTGGAGGGCTGGATGCTTTGAGGGCTGCAAGGGGAGGGGGGGGTGCTCCAGAGCAGGTCACACCACCCCCACCCCCCCCCCTGGCCCTGTGTTGGTGGCCATGGAAGAGAGCAGATGGAGGTCTTTGGGCCCTGTTGCACTACCACATGGATCTGGCCCAGGATCCAATCTGCCACCTTTTCCATGGGGGGGGTCTCTCCTCTTTTCAAAGCCATTGTGGGGGGAGGAGGGGGGGGGGGGAGGGGGCTGTGTTCTTCCCCTAAATGCAGTCTCCCCTCTGCCCTCCCCCCCCCATCTCCCCCCTTCCCCTTTCTCCCCTGGCCAGGCACAGCAAGGATGGGGCTGGCACTGTGTTTTCTTAACTCCCTTTGAGCACTTCTGTCTTCAGTGACCTCCCCCCCCCGACCCCAGGGCTGCCTCCAAGAGGGGAAGGGACAGCGTTGTGGAGAGCCAGAGCCCCTCTGCCACGGCCCTCTCTCACCAGAGGAAGAGTTCTCCTGGCTCTCACCAGCCCTCCTGGACCACTCTGAGCTGCCTGCAGGACTTTGGCAGGACCCTCACCTCAGAGCTGCATGGATGGATCAACTTCCAGCATCCCCCCACCACCACCACCACCACTTTTTTTGCTCACCACCCAGTGTTAGATGATGATGATGATGATTATTGTTGTTGTTATTCTTCCCCCCTCCCCCTCTCCCTGCAGAGCCTGGGAGCTCCTCCTGGCCTCTGCTGGCTCCTCACAGCCACCCCTTATGCAGTGAGCACAGATCAGTGCCAGCCTCTTGGCAGTGGGAGTTGAGGGGGAAAGAAGAACTCTGACTTGAAGCATTGAAACTCTTTTGTATTGTTTACAGAGCTGCTAAGCTGCTGCTTTTCCCCCTCCCCTCCCCCCCCTTTTTTTCCCCTTTTTTGGGGGGTGGGAGGTTGGGGGGGGAGGGGAAAGGTATTTATTAAGCAAACAAGGAGCAAAGAGCATGTTCATTCTCTCCTCCCTTCTGCTGCTCCCTCCTGGGGCTGAAGGGAGAGGGGGAGAGAGAGAGGGGCTGGGCAGCCAGGAGGGTGGCAGTCCCCTGCCTTCAAAGCAGGTTAGAGCTGGGGAGGGTGGAGGAGGTGGGGGAGGGGGGGTGGGGAGCAAGCTGCACACAGCCCCTCCCCCCCACTCCCACCCCCCCTCTGCACAGCACCTTGCAAAGCTTGACCAAGTGGCCACTGAATCTCCCTTGAGTGCTGCTGTGCAGAGCCTGGAGGAGCCTTGGCCAGGCAGGGAGATTCCCAGGCTGGAAGCAGGAGGAGGGGGAAACTCCCTGCCTAGCAAGTGAGGGAGGGGGAAACCATGCTGTGAGCTGCAGGAGGCCTTCAGGGGCCAAAAGACCTCCATGTCCAAGCCTGGTGGAGGGGCCAGGGGCTCTTACTGGAGCTCTGCCCTCCCTCCCTGGGAAGGAAGCTCCTGCTTCCTCTTCCTCACAGCCACGGAGGGCTTAGATCTTGCTCAGCTGCAGTATTTGCACGGTGGGAGAGCTGCTGTGCTGCTCAGGAGCTCCACTCAGGAGCAGTCCCCTCCCCACCCCCTGCTCCTGCTGTCCTTAACCTCTGGCAGTGTTCCTTTGAGCAGCTGCTGGCAGCCCCCCAGGCCTTCAGCCAGGGTTGTGCTGGCCCTGGGTGCCACCCAAGAGAGGGCATGGAGAGGCCTCCAGTGCCCCCTGGGTGCCACCCCAGAGAGGGCATGGAGAGGCCTCCAGTGCCCCCTGGGTGCCACCCAAGAGAGGTCATGGAGAGGCCTCCAGTGCCCCCTGGGTGCCACCCAAGAGAGGTCATGGAGAGGCCTCCAATGCCCCCTGGGTGCCACCCAAGAGAGAGCATGGAGAGGCCTCCAGTGCCCCCTGGGTGCCACCCCAGAGAGGGCATGGAGAGGCCTCCAGTGCCCCCTGGGTGCCACCCCAGAGAGGGCATGGAGAGGCCTCCAGTGCCCCCTGGGTGCCACCCAAGAGAGGGCATGGAGAGGCCTCCAGTGCCCCCTGGGTGCCACCCCAGAGAGGGCATGGAGAGGCCTCCAGTGCCCCCTGGGTGCCACCCAAGAGAGGGCATGGAGAGGCCTCCAGTGCCCCCTGGGTGCCACCCCAGAGAGGGCATGGAGAGGCCTCCAGTGCCATCAGGGCAGGATGGGAGCACTTCAGAGCCAAGTGGGCACTGCTGTAGGTGGGCTTCTAAGTGCCCAGAAGTGAGCTGGGTCTCCAAGCAGCAATTTCCCCCCTGGGTGACTTCCCCCCCCCTGCTCCTCAGAGCCTGCAGAGCCTCCAGGCAGTGAGAGCTTGGCCCTGGGGGGTAGGTTCCCCGAGTTCCATTCCCTGGGGCTGGAGGGATGAAGCTCCTGGGCTGGCAGGAGTCTGCCAGAGGCAATGGAGCTGGGATTCTGGGCCACAAGAAGTGGCTTTTGTTTGCCCCTTGTGGCTCCTTCAGCAAGGAGCAATCTGCCCTTGCAACCTCTCTGCTCTCAGGAGCTGCCCACACAGGGCACAGGCTGAGGCTCAGCTGCTTGCCTGCACCCCAGAGGCCACTGGTTGAGGGGGGGGGGAGGTAGAAAAAGGGGGAGGTGAGGTGGGGGGAGGTAAAGAAAGGGGGGAGGTGAGGTGGGGGGAGGTAGAAAGGGGAGGTGAGATGGGGGGGAGGTAAAGAAAGGGGGAGGTAAAGGGGGAGCTGAGGTGGGGAGAGGTAGAAAAGGGGGAGGTGAGATGGGGGAGGTGAGATGGGGGGAGGTAAAAAGTGGGAGCTGAGGTGGGGGGAGGTAGAAGAAGGGGAGGTGAGATGGGGAGGTAAAGGGGGAGGTGAGATGGGGGGAGGTAGAAAAGGGGGAGCTGAGATGGGAAGAGGTAGAAAAGGGGGAGATGAGATGGGGGGAGGTAAAGAAAGGGGAAGGTCAAGGGGGAGCTGAGGTGGGGAGAGGTAGAAAAAGGGGGAAGTGAGGTGGGGGGAGGTAGAAAAACGGGGAGCTGAGATGGAGGAGGTAGAAGAGGGGGAAGGGGAGGCAGGGGGAGGTAGAAGAGGGGGAAGGGGAGGCAGGGGGAGGTAGAAGAGGGGGAAGGGGAGGCAGGGGGAGGTAGAAGAGGGGAAGGGGAGGCAGGGGGAGGTAGAAGAGGGGGAAGGGGAGGCAGGGGGAGGTAGAAGAGGGGGAAGGGGAGGCAGGGGGAGGTGGAAGAGGGGAAGGGGAGGCAGGGGGAGGTAGAAGAGGGGGAAGGGGAGGCAGGGGGAGGTAGAAGAGGGGGAAGGGGAGGCAGGGGGAGGTAGAAGAGGGGGAAGGGGAGGCAGGGGGAGGTAGAAGAGGGGAAGGGGAGGCAGGGGGAGGTAGAAGAGGGGAAGGGGAGATGGGGCAGGCTGAAGGCAGCAGGCTGGCTCCCCTCCCGCTGCCGGGAGGGGGCAGAGAGCGGCTGGAAGGTGGGGGAAGCCTCGGGCAGAGCTTCAGACCTGCCAAGCACTTCGGGGAGGGGGAGGCAGGCAGGCAGCCCCTCTGGCTGGGGGCAGGGGGCTGTCACTCGAGCTGCAGCTCCCGGGGCCCTGCCCCAGGCTGCTGGGGAGCTGGCTTCAAGGGGGGGCAGGGGGATTGTCCCCTCCTTAAGGCGGGGGGGGGGGGGGTTCAGTAGGAGCTGCTGCTGCTGCTGAGCAGGTCACAGTATTGCACTGGGAGTCACTGCTGCCCCCGGGGGTACCTCCGAGGCTGTTCCCTCCTCTGTGCCGCTGGAACTGTGTGCCAGGGGAGCAGGGGCTTGGAGCTGGCCCCAGCCTGGCATGCTGCACTGGCTTGCCTTGTGCTCTGATTCTTCTCCTGGGGGGGAGGAACCCCCCCAGCCCAACAAACCCACCCCCCCCTTGCTTGTGAGCTGGGCTTGCCAGGCATGGAGGCAGTGAGGGTGCAGCAGAGCCCTGTGTGGGAGGCCAGGCTCCCATCTGGGGGCACTGCTGGTGTCCCTCCTGCAGCACAGCGCTGGCCCTGGGGCTCCTGAGGTGGATCCACCCTCTTGGCATTGCTTTCTGCTTGAAGCCTCTCTCTTGTGTCTCAGCCCTCCTCCCTGCTTGGCTGCAGGAGGGTGGAGGCCAGGCTGAGCCTCCTCTGTCACCCTGGAGGAGCAGACCTGCGAGGTGGGAATGCTGAGGCTGAAGCTGCCTCCTTCCTCTGCACCTCCTTGCTGCCTCTGCCCTCACCCTCAGGTGCAGCCCTCTTTGGAGGCAGGAGGCTGCCTCAGATTGCTTCGGCTCTTGCCTTCTGTGCCCTCCTCTTCAGCTGTGTGCCTTCTGCTCTTGCTGTGCTCCCTGCAGGTCAGGGGGCTGCTCCCCCCCGGGGGGAGGCAGTGCTGGCTGCAGGCAGTGCTGGCTGCAGGCAGTGCTGGCTGCACACTTCTGAGCTCCTGACCCAGCCAGCAGCTCTCACCCAGTGCCACGGCACAGCCTTAAACTGTCCCCTGAGAGCTCCTGGGAGGGTTGTGGAGCTGGAAGGTTTGTGGCCCTGAAAGTGAAGAGAGCCTCTGCACCAGCCCAGCTTTGCCAGAGCCTGGCTGGGTCCTCTGCTCCTTCCACCACCCCCTGGGGCAGCCCAGCTGACTGGGGACTGCTGCTTGTGCTGGTGGTGCTGCTTTGGGAGGGCAAGGGAGGTTCTCCTGCCCCTCTGCTCTGCCCCACTCAGGCCACAGCTGGAGCCCTGCCTCCAGTTCTGGGCTCCCCAGCTCAAGAGAGCCTGGGAGCTGCTGGAGAGATGCTGGAGAGATGCTGAGGGGCCTGGAGCAGCTCTGTGAGGAGCAAAGGCTGAGAGCCCTGGGGCTGAGAGCCTGCAGAAGAGCAGCCCCAGAGGGCAGCTGAGCAATGCTCAGCAAGAGCTAAAGGAGCTGTGGGGGGCAAGAGGCTGGGGCCAGGCTCTGCTGAGTGGTGCCCAGGGCCAGGCCAAGGGGCAGAGGGCACAAAGTGGCAGGCAGGAGGTTGCCTCTGAAGCTGAGGAGGAAGTTGTTTGGGGCGAGGGTGCTGGAGGCCTGGCCCAGGCTGCCCAGGGCAGTGGTGGAGTCCCCATCCCTGGAGGGGTTTCAGAGCCCTGGAGCTGTGGTGCTGAGGGCCATGGCTTGGTGCTGCCCTGGCAGTGCTGGGGGAAGCCTTGGACTCCAAGGTCTGCTCCAGCCCAAAGGCTTCTGTGGGTCTATGACTTGCAGCCCTGCAGGGCTCAGCTGTCCCCCTGCCCTTGGCTGTCTCTGCTTCCTTTATTGATTCCTTTCCTGCCCCTGCTTCCCTTTGCTGTGAGCTCTGAGCCTCCTGCTTGGCACCCCCCAGCTGCCAGCTCCCTTTCCCACCCAGCCTTCCTCTCTGGGTGTGCAAAGGTGGCCAAGAGCTGCTCAGAGTCCCCTTCAGTGCTGGGCTCTCCTCCCTCTCTCACCTGGGACTCACCAAACGGCCCCCACCTGCTGCCTCAGGTCCTGTCCAAGTGCCAGCAGCCAAACCTGACCTGGGGCAGGCTGTGGCCTCAAACCCACCTCTCACTCCCCTCCAGTCCCCCTCTGATCTTGGTCCTCATCCTGTGCAGAGCAGTGTGCCCTGCTCACCCTCTGCCCAGCTCCCCAGGCAGTGGCCAGCAGCTCTCTTCCTCAGCAGCACTTCCTCTCAGGCTCAACTCAGGAGTGAAACCCTTCCTTGCTCTCCAAGTCCTGACTCTTGTCTCTGCAGGAGTGGAGCTTGGCAGGCCCTGACCTGGCCCCTGCACTGCTGGGGGGGCCTCTCCCTGGCCCTGGCCCAGCCAGCAGCCAAGGGGCAGCTCTCTAAAGCCAGGGCTGGGGAGTTTTGCTGCTCCCATCGCTGTGCTTCAGAGCTCTGAGCTGTGCTCCACCTGCTGCTGCTGCTGCCCTCTCCCTGCCCAGCACCTCTGGCCCCTGCAGGAACCTCTTCCTGCCTCCTCCTTTCTTCCTGCAGAAGCACAGAGCAGCCCAGGAAGAAGCCTTCCCTTGGGGCATTTCCCACTCTCCTGCTTCCCACCATGGCCTTCCTGCAGCTCTGATGGCTCAGCCTTGGAGGTACCTGCTGCCAGGTGGCAGTGCCAGGAGGAGGGAGCAGCCCCTCAGCCCCCAGGCTGGCTTGGGGGCACATGCCTCTGTGCTCTCTCCTGTCTTGATGCCCTGCTTGGGATGCTGGGTGGGAAGAGAGGGCACCCTGGGGGGGGGGGGGGGGATTTGCTCAGCCCACTGCCACCCACAGCCCCTCCTGGGGGGCTCCACTCCTCCAGCAGCAGGGCTGCTGGCCAGGTGGCATCACCTGCAGCTCCTGGGGGGCTGCAGCTGCCCAGCTTTCCTTCCACAGATGCTGCAGCTGAGTGAAGAGCAGAGGATGGCCAGGGAGCAGCCTCAGGCTCCTGTCCCTGGTGCTAAGCTGCATCCCTGATGTCACCTGCAGGGCTGAGCTGAGCTGGGTGCAGCCCCTGGGGAAGCAGGAGAGGACCTCTTTGCCCTCTTCTCCTTAGGCTCAGCTCTCCCTTCTGGTGTGCTGGCCCAGCCCCCAGGCTGGGGCTGTGCCTGGCTCTGAAGAAGCAGAGGCAGCAAGAGCAGAAGGAACCCTTGGAAGCCTTTTTCTTTCCCTCTCCCCTCCTCTTTTTGTTGTGCTTTCTCTCCTCTTCACCCTGCCAGCCCCCTTGGGTGCAGCCCAGCTGGGTGGCCAGCAGGCTCCAGGAGCTGGCAGTGGCACAGAAGAACTCCCTGTGGAGAAGGCCTCCTGTCCCCCCCCTCCATCCCCTGCTGGAGAGTGGCTCCAAACCCCCAACCCTTCCAGCCCCAGGCTGGCTCAGGCCCTGCACTCCTGGGGGCAGCAGCTCCTCCTGAGGGCCTCTGAGCTGCTCTGCCCTGCCCCTTGCAGGGGCTTGGAGCACTTTGAACCACACTTTGGGGTTAGTGGGGAGGGCAAGAAAAGACCCCAGGATGCTCTGCCTCCTGCTCAAGCCACGGGGTCCCTGCCCTGCTCCAAGCTGCCCCAGCATGAAGCCTCCAAGGCAACTCCCAGCACTCCTCCTGGGCCATCCCTTTAGGGGACTCTTTTTTGTGTCCTGCTGGGTTGGGTTGGGTTTGATTTTTGGGGTTTCCCTTTCGTACCTTTCTGGTCTGGGAAAGATCCCAACCTGCTCTGGGCTGTGAGGAGAGAGAGCAAGCAGCCTGGAGAGAGCTGGAGAGAGCTGTATAGCAAAGGTCCTGTACATTCCATGGCACCCCTGTATAAAGTGGATGTAGAAGCATGACTGGTGGTTACCTGACTCTTGCCAAGCCTGGCCTGGAGGAGGGCAGCTCTGCTGGTGCCTGAGGGGCTGCCTTCAAAGGTGGTGGTGGTGGTGGTGGTGGAGGAGGAGGGGGAGAGGTGGCAGGAACTGTGCTCCCTTCGTGGGGTGGGTTGGAAAGGGACCTGAAAGATCATCCAAGTGCCTCAAGGGACACCTCCCACCAGCCCCAGCCTGCCCCTGAACACCTTCCAGGGCTTCCACAACCTCCTGAGGAGCAAATCCTTCCCAGATGGACATTGGGAGGCTGGGACAGGTCCAGAGCAGGGGAAGGAGCTGGAGAAGAGGGCTGGGGAGGAGCAGCACCATCCAGGGCTTCCACAACCTCCTGAGGAGCAAATCCTTCCCAGATGGACATTGAGAGGCTGGGAAAGGTCCAGAGCAGGGGAAGGGGCTGGAGAAGAGCAGCACCATCCAGGGCATCCACCACAACCTCCCTGGGCAGCCTGAGCCAGGCTCTCTCCACCCTCACTGGCAAGAAGTTCTTCCTCCTCTCCAGTCTCAATCTCCCCTCTCCTCCTCTCCTGTCCCTGCAAGCCCTTGCAACAAGTCCCTCCTTGCAGGAAGGAGAGGGATGTGGGGCTGGAGCAGCACTGAAGCTCTCCAGAAGGCTGTGGGGAAGAGGTTGGCTGCCCCTGGGGCTGGTGGGCACCTCCCTGGCATCTGTCCTGGCTCTCAGCCTTTGGTGGAGTGGGGAAAAGGCTCTGGGGGCCTGGTGGTGTTCATCCAGGGTTAATGGTTGGAAGCCTGGGGTCAGTTTGGGACCCCTCAGTCCAAGAAGGACATTGAGGAGCTGGAGCAGGGCCAGAGAAGGGGCTGGAGAAGAGGGCTGGGGAGGAGCAGCTGAGGGAGCTGGGGGTGTTGAGCCTGGAGAGGAGGAGGCTGAGGGGAGAGCTGCTGGCTCTCTGCAGCTCCCTGCAAGGAGGCTGAGGGGAGAGCTGCTGGCTCTGCAGCTCCCTGCAAGGAGGCTGAGGGGAGAGCTGCTGGCTGTGCAGCTCCCTGCAAGGAGGCTGAGGAGAGAGCTGCTGGCTCTCTGCAGCTCCCTGCAAGGAGGCTGAGGGGAGAGCTGCTGGCTCTCTGCAGCTCCCTGCAAGGAGGCTGAGGGGAGAGCTGCTGGCTCTCTGCAGCTCCCTGCAAGGAGGCTGAGGGGAGAGCTTCTGGCTCTCTGCAGCTCCCTGCAAGGAGGCTGAGGGGAGAGCTGCTGGCTCTCTGCAGCTCCCTGTAAGGAGGCTGAGGGGAGAGCTTCTGGCTCTCTGCAGCTCCCTGCAAGGAGGCTGAGGGGAGAGCTGCTGGCTCTGCAGCTCCCTGCAAGGAGGCTGAGGGGAGAGCTGCTGGCTCTCTGCAGCTCCCTGTAAGGAGGCTGAGGGGAGAGCTTCTGGCTCTCTGCAGCTCCCTGCAAGGAGGCTGAGGGGAGAGCTGCTGGCTCTGCAGCTCCCTGCAAGGAGGCTGAGGGGAGAGCTGCTGGCCCTCTGCAGCTCCCTGCAAGGAGGCTGCAGCCAGGTGGGGGTTGAGCTCTTCTCCTAAGCAACAAGTGCCAGGACAAGAGGAGATGGCCTCAGGTTATCCCAGGGCAGGTTTAGGTTGGCCATGAGGAGCAATTTGTTGCCCTGGAGTGTGTCCCAGGCTGCCCAGGTGCAGTCCCCAAGCCTGGAGGGGTTTCCAAGCCCTGGAGCTGTGGTGCTGAGGGCCAGGGCTTGGTGGTGCAGTGCTAGGGGAAGGGTTTTGGGCTCCATGATCCTGAAGGCCTTTTCCAGGTCTGTGATTCCCTGACTGTCTTCATGCAGGCTCCTGGAGCAGGAGCTCAGTGCCTGCTGCTGGGTCCAGCCCAGGTCACCCCTTGCAGTCCTGAGGCCACTTGTGGTCCTCTCACTGCAAGAAGGACCTTGAGGAGCTGGAGCAGGGCCAGAGGAGGCTGGGAAGCTCTCTGGAAGGGGAGAGCAGGACTCAAGGCTTAGAGAGGGTCGGAGAGGAGGAGACTCAGAGGAGCCAGGGGGAAAGGCTGAGGGAGGGGAAGAGCAGCAGCTCCGCAGCCGGGCAGGAGAAGGAATGCCTGAGGGCAAACAATCCTCTTGATGCCTGCAGGCAGCTGGCTTTAGGGCTGCTGCTGAGGAGCCTGAGAGCCATCAGGGGAATTAAGAGCTCAAAGGTGCCTGCACTGCTGAGTTCCTCCTCTCCAGCTGCCTGCAGCCAGCGGGGGGGGGAGGCTGGGAGGTGCCTCCTGCTCCGGGGGGGCTCTGCCTGGCCCTTTCCTTTCCTCCCCCTTGAGCTGGGCTCAGGCTCATAAAAGGCAATTGCCTCTTCTGTAAACACTTGCTCTGCTGGGGCGAGCCCGAGGGCAAGCTCTGGCTGCAGCCCTGGGATGAAGAGCCGACAATCCGGGCTGAAGGGGCAGCTGGCTTCAGCCAGGCAGGAGGCAGCCAGCTCGGAGCTGCCTGCCCGGCAGCCCCGCCCGGGGCTGTGGCTTCAAAACCTGCTGCAGCCCTTCCAGACCACAGCCCCGGGGCAGCCCTTTCTAAGCAGGCTTTCTGCTGCTCTGGGGCTGGCCACAGGAGGGATGGGCAGCTTCAGGAGGGAGCAGCTTGCTGAGGCTCAGGAGCCATCCAGAGCTGCCCCACAGAGCAGCTTCTCCGGGGGGCTGGGGAGCCCAGCTGCCCTGGGGGCTCACAGCAACCCCCAGGGAGGCTGCAGGCTGGGGGAGGAGGGGATGGAAGCTGCCTGGTGGGAAAGGAGCTGGCAGGGGGTGGGTGGTGACAGCAGCTGGGGATGAGCCAGGGGGTGCCCAGGAGGCCACCAGCAGCCTGGCCTGGAGCTGCAAGAGTGTGGCCAGCAGGAGCAGGGCAGGGATTGTCCCCCTGGGCTGAGGATCCTGGGGGCAGTTTTGAGCCTCTCACTGCCAGAAGGACATTGAGGAGCTGGGGCAGGGCCAGAGAAGGGTCTGGAGGACAGGGCTGGGGAGGAGCAGCTGAGGGAGCTGGGGGTGTTGAGCCCTGGAGCAGAGGAGGCTGAGGGGAGAGCTGCTGGCTCCCTGCAGCTCCCTGCAAGGAGGCTGCAGCCAGCTGGGGGTTGAGCTCTTCTCCCAAGCAACAAGTGGCAGGACAAGAGGAAAGAGCCTCAAGGTGCCCCAGGGGAGGTTTAGGTTGGCCATGAGGAACAATTTGTTGCCCTTGAGGGTCGCCAAGGCCTGGCCCAGGCTGCCCAGGGCAGTGGTGGAGTCCCCATGCCTGGAGGGGTTTCCAAGCCCTGGAGCTGTGCTGCTGCTTTGCTCCTGGTGCAGTCAGCAGAAGGGCTGCAGCCAACCTCTGCTGCCCTGGCTGGAGCTGTGGAGGTGCTGTGCCTGCTGGAGCTGCCCCTGCCTGCAGCAGAGGGTGCTGTGCCCATGCTGGCAGCGCTCCCACCTGGGGCTCTTCCCCCTCTGGGCAGCTTCCCAGGGCCTGGCTGAGCACCACTGGCACTGGAAGGCTGCTGCCTGCCCCCTCCCACTGCTTGCTCTGCAGTGGGCAAGTGAAACCCCAGGGCCTGAGCCCAGAGAGTGGATGCCTGGGGATGCTTCCTCGCTGCAGGAGCTCTCAGGCTGCCCAGGGAGGTGCTGGAGTCACCCAGAAGTGTGTGGCAGTGGCTGTGGCTGGGGTGGGGGTGGGTGGATGGTTGGACCTGGTGGTCCTGGAGGTCTTTTCCAAGCTCAGTCATTCCCTGGTGACCACAACAGAAGGCAGGGGCTGGCTTCTGGAGGGGCATCTCGCTGCTTGAAGACCCCTGGTGGCCTCTCCCAACCTCTGTGGGTGCTGCTCCTTCCCAGGCTGCCCCAGCAGGGCTGGCAGCAGTGCTTGGCTCTCAGCTGCTCCTCCTCTGCCCTGAGCTGCTGTGCATCCCAGCAGGGCTGCTCTGAGCCCTGGGGGGGGGCTCTTGGCTGCCCTGGAGGGGAGAGGGCTCCTGGAAGGGATGTCCCTCTGCCCTGAGGACTGTGCTCCAGGTGGTGTTCTCTCCAGCCTGGGACCCAGCCTCAGGCTGTTTAATGACTAACCAGGGAGGGATCGATCAGAGGCCTCCTGCTTGCCCAGGGGAGATAAGAGCCTGAGCCTGCAGGGCTCTGCTTCCGCCTCCTGCAGCCTGGGAGCTCCCTGGGCTGTGCACAGGGCCCTGGGGAAGGGCAAGGTTGCCTCTCCTGCTCCCCTGTCGCCTCTCCTGCTCCCCTGTCGCCTCTCCTGCTCCCCTGTCGCCTCCCCTGCTCCCCTGTCGCCTCTCCTGCTCCCCTGCCGCCTCTCCTGCTCCCCTGCCGCCTCTCCTGCTCCCCTGCCGCCTCTCCTGCTCCCCTGCTGCCTCCCCTGCTCCCCTGCTGCCTCTCCTGCTCCCCTGCTGCCTCTCCTGCTCCCCTGCTGCCTCTCCTGCTCCCCTGCTGCCCCTCCTGCTCCCCTGTCGCCTCTCCTGCTCCCCTGTCGCCTCTCCTGCTCCCCTGCCGCCTCTCCTGCTCCCCTGCCGCCTCTCCTGCTCCCCTGCCGCCTCTCCTGCTCCCCTGCCGCCTCTCCTGCTCCCCTGCTGCCTCTCCTGCTCCCCTGCTGCCCCTCCTGCTCCCCTGCTGCCCCTCCTGCTCCCCTGCTGCCCCTCCTGCTCCCCTGCTGCCCCTCCTGCTCCCCTGTCGCCTCTCCTGCTCCCCTGCCGCCTCTCCTGCTCCCCTGTCGCCTCTCCTGCTCCCCTGCCGCCTCTCCTGCTCCCCTGCTGCCTCCCCTGCTCCCCTGTCGCCTCTCCTGCTCCCCTGCCGCCTCTCCTGCTCCCCTGCCGCCTCTCCTGCTCCCCTGCCGCCTCTCCTGCTCCCCTGCCGCCCCTCCTGCTCCCCTGCTGCCTCCCCTGCTCCTCTCCTGCTCCCCTGCTGCCTCCCCTGCTCCTCTCCTGCTCCCCTGCTGCCTCCCCTGCTCCTCTCCTGCTCCCCTGCTGCCTCCCCTGCTCCTCTCCTGCTCCCCTGCCGCCTCTCCTGCTCCCCTGCTGCCTCTCCTGCTCCCCTGCTGCCTCCCCTGCTCCCCTGCTGCCTCCCCTGCTCCCCTGCTGCCTCTCCTGCTCCCCTGCTCCCCTGCTGCCCCTCCTGCCTCTCCTGCTCCCCTGCTGCCTCCCCTGCTCCCCTGCCTCCTCCAGGGGCTGCTTGCAGGCCAAGGGGAGGGCAGAATCAGAGCATCCCGGTGGTGGGGACACATCCCCTCGGCATGGGCAAGCTCTGCCTGCCCAGGGCTGGGGCAGCCCTTGGGGATGTGTGCTGGGTGAAGGCTGGAGGACCAAAGGGTTTGTGTGTGGCTTCAGAGGGAGCTGAAGGGGAGGCAGCATCTGGCTAAGGCCAGCAGCAGCCTGCCTTGGGTCAGCCAGAGTGTGGCCAGCAGGAGCAGGGCAGGGCTGGTCCCCCCCTGGCCTGGAATCCTGGGATGAGTTTGGGGCTCCAAGAAGGACACTGAGGGGATGGAGCAGGGCCAGGGAAGGGGCTGGAGGACAGGGCTGGGGAGGAGCAGCTGAGGGAGCTGGGGGTGTTGAGCCTGGGGCAGAGGAGGCTGAGGGGAGAGCTGCTGGCTCCCTGCAGCTCCCTGCAAGGAGGCTGCAGCCAGGAGGGGGTTGGGCTCTTGTGCCAAGGAATAAGTGCCAGGACAAGAGGCAATGGCCTCAAGATGCCCCAGGGCAGGTTTAGGTTGGCCATGAGGAACAATTTGTTGCCCTTGAGGGTTGCCAAGGCCTGGCCCAGGCTGCCCAGGGCAGTGCTGGAGTCCCCATCCCTGCAGGGGCTTCCAAGCTGTGCTGCTGAGGGCTGTGGCTTGGGGGCTCCCTGGCAGTGCTGGGGGAAGGGTTGGGCTCCCTGACCTTGAAGGTCTCTTCCAAGCAAACCCATTCTGTGCTTCTCTGGGCCCCATCCTGCTCCCCCTTCGGGGGGCTGAGCTGGGTGGCCTCAGCTGGGCAGCCCTGGGGGCAGGGTGAGGAGGGAGGGAGAGCACTGAAGCCTCTCTGCCCAGTGCTGGG
Organism: Dryobates pubescens; assembly: GCF_014839835.1. Classification (NCBI taxonomy): domain Eukaryota; kingdom Metazoa; phylum Chordata; class Aves; order Piciformes; family Picidae; genus Dryobates; species Dryobates pubescens. The sequence continues at coordinate 14,752,933 of NC_071633.1, forward strand.
GGATGGATGCCCCTCCTGGGGAGTGCTGCCAGGGGGGGGTTGCCTCCAAGCCCAGCCTGTTCCTAGGACACAGGTGGAGCAATGTGGGAGGTGCCTTAGCACATCCCTGATAAGAGCCTCAGTGATGCTGCCTCTGAGGGCAATGACCCCAGAGCAAGGGACACTGCCTTGGCCCTGCCCTCAGGCACCCCTCAGCCATCTCTTTGCCCTTCCCTCTTTCTGGGCCTTCAGACCAAACCCACATCAGGAGGAAGCCCCTCCTGAGATTCAAAGACAAGAGGGTAATGGCCTCAGGTTGCCCCAGGGGAGGTTTGGCTTGGCCATCAGGAACAATTCCTTGCCCTTGAGGGTTGTCAAGGCCTGGCCCAGGCTGCCCCAGGGCAGTGCTGGAGTCCCCATCCCTGGAGGGGTCTCTGAGCCCTGGAGCTGTGGTGCTGAGGGCCAGGGCTTGGTGCTGCCCTGGGCAGTGCTGGGTTGAAGGTTGGACTCCCTGATCCTGGAGGTCTCTCCCAACCTCAGTGATTCTCTGATGCTTTATCTGGAAGCCTGCAGGGTTTGGAGCTGAGTTTGGCTGCTACTAAACACAAGTTTGAAGCTGAGCTCCACTGAGCAGAGTCTGGCCCCAGTCTCTTGCCCCCCACAGCTCCTTTAGCTCTTGCTGAGCATTGCTCAGCTGCCCTCTGGGGCTGCTCTTCTGCAGGCTCCACAGCCCCAGGGCTCTCAGCCTTTGCTCCTCACAGAGCTGCTCCAGGCCCCTCAGCACCTTCAGAGCCTGCCCTGGGCTCTCTCCAGCAGTTCCCAGGCTCTCTTGAGCTGGGGAGCCCAGAGCTGGAGCCAGGACCTCAGCTGTGGCCTGAGTGGGGCAGAGCAGAGGTGGAGGAGAACCTCCCTTGCCCTGCTGCCCACACTCTTCCTCATGCCCCCCAGGAGACCATTGACCACGAGGGCACATTGCTGGCACATCCTGTTGCCTGCCAGCACTGCCACTTGAGCAGGGACCTTTGGGAAGCAGAGCCCTGAGCTCTGCCCACTGGCACCACCCAAGCAGCCCTGTCCCTGCTGGATCTGCCTCCCCCCTCCTGAGGAGGAGACTCCTGCCCAGAGCTCAGCACAGCTCCACCATGGCCGTGGGGAGTGGTGCACAAGCAGTGGGGGCTTCCTCTTGCTCCTGCTGCTTGGCAGCCAAGAGCTTTGCAGCCGGCCTTGGGCAGCGTGGCAGAGGGGTGCCCAGTCTGGGAGGGCACTCTGGGAGGTGTGGAGCAGGAGATGGAAGGCTGTGGAGAGGTGGCCAGGGGTGAGCAGGGTGGCACAGGCTCAGCAGGGCAGGAGGGGCAGCTGCTTCCCTGCCAGCTTGCTGCATTCCCCTGGAGCTACTCACTGGAGCCACAGCCTCCCCTCAGAAGGTTTGGAGCTCCCTGAGACCACCCTGACCTGCCTGGCTGCCTCAGGGGAGCCTTGGCAGAGGTTTGGAGCTCCCTGAGACCACCCTGACCTGCCTGGCTGCCTCAGAGGAGCCTTGGCAGAGGTTTGGAGCTCCCTGAGACCACCCTGACCTGCCTGGCTGCCTCAGGGGAGCCTTGGCAGAGGTTTGGAGCTCCCTGAGACCACCCTGACCTGCCTGGCTGCCTCAGAGGAGCCTTGGCAGAGGTTTGGAGCTCTCTGAGACCACCCTGACCTGCCTGGCTGCCTCAGGGGAGCCTTGGCAGAGGTTTGGAGCTCTCTGAGACCACCCTGACCTGCCTGGCTGCCTCAGGAGAGCCTTGGCAGAGGTTTGGAGCTCCCTGAGACCACCCTGACCTGCCTGGCTGCCTCAGGGGAGCCTTGGCAGAGGTTTGGAGCTCTCTGTGACCACCCTGACCTGCCTGGCTGCCTCAGGGGAGCCTTGGCACAGCAGATAAGAGCAGCAGCTCTTCCCCCAGCTGGGGTCAAGGTGAGTTTCTCTCTCCTCCTCTGCAGCCAACCAACCACAGGAAAGAGGAAAGTGTCTTGAAGGTGTCCAGAGAAGGGCAAGGAGGCTGGGGAGGGGTCTGGAGCACAGGGCTGGGGAGGGGTCTGGAGCACAGCCCTGGGAGGAGAGGCTGAGGGAGCTGGGGTTGCTTAGCCTGCAGAAGAGGAGGCTCAGGGGAGACCTCATTGCTCTCTCCAACTCCCTGAAGGGAGGTTGGAGCCAGGTCAGGGTTGGTCTCTTCTCCCAGGCACCCAGCACCAGAACAAGAGGACACAGTCTCAAGCTGTGCCAGGGGAGGTTCAGGCTGGAGGTGAGGAGAAAGTTCTTCCCAGCCAGAGAGATTGGCCATGGGGATGTGCTGCCCAGGGAGGTGGTGGAGTCCCCATCCCTGGAGGTGCTCAGGCAGGGCTTGGCTGTGGCCCTTGGAGCCATGGGTTAGCTGCCAGGAGGTGCTGGGTGCTAGGTAACAGGTTGGACTGGATGACCTCTGAGGTCTTTTCCAAGCTGGTTGCCTCTGTGTGAGGAGCTCTGCACAGCCTGACCCCAGCCCTGAGCAGCTCCAAGCTCTGTGGAGCAGAGAGGAGGCTGTGAGGACCATGCCCAGATGAAGTCAGGGACTCAGTGAAGTGCTGGGCTTGGGAGAGACCTCTGAGCTCATCCAGCCCAACTGCTCCCCTGGGGCTCCCAGCCCCACCACTGCCCCCAGGCCACCACCACCAAGCACATCCCTGAGCTCCTTCACAGGGCAGACTCTTCCTCACCCAAGCCCCCCTGAGCCCAGTGCCAGGATGTGCACAGGAGCCCTGGCAGCTCCTGGAGCTGGGCTCTTCCTCTGTCCCCTCCACAGTGTCACCCTCTGCCCCTGTTTTGGTTGGAGCTTCGAGGTCATGGAGCCCAACCCTTCCCCCAGCACTGCCCAGGGCAGCACCAAGCCCTCAGCACCACAGCTCAGAAACCTCTCCAGGCATGGGGACTCCACCACTGCCCTGGGCAGCCTGGGCCAGGCCTTGACACCCCTCAGGGGCAAGAGATTGCTCCTCATGGCCAACCCCAACCTCCCCTGGGGCTCCCTGAGGCTATTTCCTCTTGTCCTGGCACTTCTGCCCGGGGGGAAGAGACTTTGTAAGCACCTGGAGACTTCCACACATGAACCATGAGCAGGAGACCCCAGGTATTCCAGCACCCCCAGCAGCACCTTCCTCAGCCTCTGGTGGCACAGGCAGATCCAGGGGAACAATGACTTCTCCTGCCCCAGGTGCCCTGCTCAGCTGAATCTTAGAACCACAGAATGGGTTGGGTTGGAAGGGAGCTCAAGGCTCAGCCAGCTCCAACCCCCCTGCCATGGCCAGGGACACCTCACACTGCAGCAGGTTGCTCACAGCCACCTCCAGCCTGGCTGCAAACACCTCCAGGCAGGAGGCTTCCACCACCTCCCTGGGCAGCCTGTGCCAGGCTCTCACCACCCTCATGGGGAACAACTTCTTCCTCACAGCCAATCTCAACCTCCCCACTTCTAGTTGTGCTCCATCCCCCCCAGTCCTATCCCTCCCTGACACCCTCAAAAGTCCCTCCCCAGCTTTCCTGTATCCCCTTCAGATCCTGGAAGGCCACAGGAAGGTCTCCTGGGAGCCTTCTCCTCTCCAGACTGAACAGCCCCAGCTGCCTCACTCTCCTATCATAGAATTGTTAGGGTTGGAAGGGACCTCAAGGGCAGGACAGGATGGGATGGGATGGGGTAGGGTAGGGTGGGATGGGATGGAATGGAATGGAATAGGATGAGATGGAATGGAATGGAATAGGATGGGATGGAATGGAATAGGATGGGATGGAATGGAATGGAATAGGATGGGATGGAATAGGATGGGATGGAATAGAATGGAATGGAATGGAATGGAATAGAGCAGAGCAGAGCAGAGCAGGTTCAGCCAGTTCCAGTGGCAGTGTCTCCCCACCCTCACTGGCAAGGAGTTCTTCCTCATCTCCACTCTCAGTCTCCCCTCCTCCAGCTCCTGAGCTGCACCACCGCAGGTCCTTGCACCCCGAGGGCAGGGGCTGAGGGGGGTCCAGCCGTGGGCAGGGCTGCTGAAGCTCTCCTGAGCTGCACCACCGCAGGTCCTTGCACCCCGAGGGCAGGGGCTGAGGGGGGTCCAGCCGTGGGCAGGGCTGAGGAGAGAAGATAAACAAAAGACAGGGATAAAAACCCCTTTCCAGGTGTGTTTGAGAAGCCCAAGGTGGAGCTGGGCGCGGGGTGGGGGGGGGAAGGGAGTGAGAAAGGAGAGGGGAGGGGGGGAGAGGGAGGCAGAGCTGCTGAATTCTGGTTTTGTTTGAAGCTGGACTTTGAGATGCAGCGCTGGAGGGAGCACCAGCCGCACCTCCCATGAGTAATGGCCCTGCCACCCCCGCCCCGGCCAGCGGCAGAGGGATGCGCGCCGGAGAGCACGACCCGGGGGAAGGAGGATGGGAGAGGGAGAGGTGTGCGAGGGCAAGAGCCGGGCAGGGGGGGAAGAGGGAAGGGAAAGGCAGCAGCGCGGTGGGGAGGAGATCTCCCGGCCCCGGCGCTGCCTCCTGCCTCTCCCGGCCTCGGAGCTTGCGGCCGTGAGGGACAACCCTCTGCGGCAGCGCAGCCCGGAGGGGAGCAGCTCCGCGGAGCGGCTCCTGGCAGCGCTGCGGGACGCAGCCCCCCGAGGAGAGCCTGCGGGAGCTGGGCTTGCTCAGCCTGCGGGAGAGGAGGCTCAGGGGAGACCTCATTGCTCTCTACAGCTACCTGCAGGGAGGTTGGAGTCAGGAGGGGGTTGGGCTCTTCTCCCAGGCACCCAGCACCAGAACAAGAGGACACAGTCTCAAGCTGTGCCAGGGGAGGTTCAGGCTGGAGGTGAGGAGAAAGTTCTTCCCAGAGAGAGTCGTTGGCCCTTGGGATGTGCTGCCCAGGGAGGTGGTGGAGTCCCCAGCCCTGGAGGTGCTCAGGCAAGGACTGGATGTGGCCCTTGGAGCCATGGCTCAGCTCTCAGGAGGTAACAGGTTGGACTGGATGATCTCTGAGGTCTATTTCAACCTTACTGATTGTAAGAGGTTGCTCATGAGCCAGCAATGTGCCCTCATGGCCAGGAAGCCCTGGGAGGCATGAAAGTGTGGCCAGCAGGGCAAGAGAGGTTGTCCTTCCACTCTGCTCCATCCTGGTGAGGCCACAGCTGAGGTCCTGGCTCCAGTTCTGGGCTCCCCAGGTCAAGAGAGACTGGGAGCTGCTGTCAGCTGGAATGCACTCTTTGGGGCAGGGGGATGGGATGGAGAGGGGGATGGGGAGGGGGATGGGGATTGTGATGGAGAGGTGGATGGGGTTGGGGTTTCACCATGCAGCACAGTGGAAGAGAGAAGCCTGAGAAGGAATCTTCTCAGTGGTGATCAATCTGCCCTGCTCTGTCTGCAGTCCTGGCTCCAGTTCTGGGCTCCCCAGCTCAAGAGAGCCTGGGAACTGCTGGACAGAGCCCAGGGCAGGCTCTGAAGATGCTGAGGGGCCTGGAGCAGCTCTGTGAGGAGCAAAGGCTGAGAGCCCTGGGGCTGTGGAGCCTGCAGAAGAGCAGCCCCAGAGGGCAGCTGAGCAATGCTCAGCAAGAGCTAAAGGAGCTGTGGGGGGCAGGAGGCTGGGGCCAGACTCTGCTGAGTGGAGCTCAGCTTCAAACTTGTGTTTAGTGGCAGCCAAACTCAGCTCTAGACCCTGCAGGCTTCCAGATAAAGCATCAGAGAATCACTGAGGTTGGGAGAGACCTCCAGGATCAGGGAGTCCAACCTTCAAGCCAGCACTGCCCAGGGCAGCACCAAGCCTCCTCTGTGAGGAGGGAAGGCTGAGAGCTCTGGGGCTGGTCAGCTTGGAGAGGAGAGCATGGACTGGGACAAGAAGTGTCCCTGCTGGCTGCAGGGGATGGGGACTGGATGAGCTTTAGAGGTCCCTTGCAGCCCAAAGCAGGCTGTGGGGGCACCGTGGCCATGTGCTGGGTGCAAACACCAGGCTGCCTTCCAGCCTGAAGGCACCAAATGATTCCAGAGCTTCCTTCTGGGCCCTCAGTCTGCTGCTTCTGGTGAGAGCTTCGTGGCATGGGCCACAGCACCGAGCTTTGGGGCTGTCATGCTCCCCTCCCCATGCCCCAGGGAGTGTTTCTCCAGCAGCTGGGGGGTGGCAGCTGCCCTGCTGTGGTGTGAGTCATGAGCTGGTTGCTCCCAAGGGGCTTCCCCTGCCTCCTTGGTGGGCTGTGTGGTGCCCCAAGGCTGCTCTGCACCCATCACCTGGGGAGGGTGAGCTGCTGGGCTGGTCCCTGTGATGCTGAGAAAGGCAGGGAGCTGGCACCAGCTGATTCCAATCCAGTTTGCTCCTTGGGGGGGGTGGGAGTAGCCCAGGCCAAGCCCACTGTGCTTGGGCCCAGGGGGTTACAAACCCAAGCCTCAGGAGCCTTTGCCTTCCACATCTTCCCACCGGCTTTGGAGCCAGCTTTTAGGGTCTGCTGCCCTCCCAGGCTGGAAGTTCTTCTTCTGCCAGCTTGGCCTCCTTCCAGCTTCTCTTGCTGGCTTCAGCAGCCTCCAGGGCAGTGACCCAGAACAGCCTTGGGTCTTCCCTTGTTGTTTTGTTGTGCTTGAGCAGCTGAAGCTCCAGCTCCCTCCTGCCTCTCCTCTGATTTATGAGCTGCCTCTGAGCCCTGTGTGGAGCCATGGCATCAGTGAGGTTAGAAAAGGCCTGGGAGAGGATGGAGGCCAACCCTTCACCCAGCACTGCCAGGGCATCACCAGACCCTGGCCCTCAGCACCACATCTCCAAGGGCTTTGAAACCCTCTGCAGGCATGGGGACTGCACCATTGCCCTGGGACAGACATGGAAGAGCCTCAAGGAGAAGCAAGTAGGTGATGGAGCAGAGCCCTGATGGCACAGGAGTTTAGCCTGCTGGGTGGACAATGCTGCAGTGAAGCAGCAGGGAGCTGTGGGGAGGTCCTGCAAGTGAGACCTAAGCAGGAGCAAGAGCAGGCTCAGGGTGGGAGGTGTCCCCATGTGCCAGGAGCTCTGAGCTGGTGCTCAGGTCCTGAATGTGTGTGGGGACATCACTGCTGTGTTCTCCAGCAGAGGCAATGATGAAGGCTCTGGAGATGCTGAGGGGCCTGGAGCAGCTCTGTGAGGAGCAAAGGCTGAGAGCCCTGGGGCTGTGGAGCCTGCAGAAGAGCAGCCCCAGAGGGCAGCTGAGCAATGCTCAGCAAGAGCTAAAGGAGCTGTGGGGGGCAAGAGGCTGGGGCCAGACTCTGCTGAGTGGTGCCCAGGGCCAGGCCAAGGGGCAGAGGGCACAAAGTGGCAGGCAGGAGGTTGCCTCTGAAGCTGAGGAGAAAGTTGTTTGGGGTGAGGGTGCTGGAGGCCTGGAGCAGGCTGCCCAGAGAGGTTGTGGAGTGTCCTTGTGTGGAGAGCTGGCAACCCCCGCTGGGCACTGTGCTGCTGGGCAAGCTGCTGGGGGTGCCCTGCTGGGGCAGGGGGCTGGGGCTGGCTGAGCTCCAGAGCTCCCTTCCAGCCCCCCCATGCTGGGATGCTGTGACAGTGAGGGGGAGAGGGCTCTGTGCTCCCTGACACCTTCATGCAGGAGGCTCTTGCTGAGCAGAGCTGACTTGCTGCTGGGAGGATGAGGGACCAAGGGCTGGGGATTGAATCCTCATCCAGGAATGTTTCATTCTGGGGTCCAGGCTAACATCTGAGATGGAACCAGAGGGACTCTTTGTGAGGGCTGCCAGTGACAGGGCCACAAGGATGAGCAGAGGGCTGGAGCTGCTCTGCTGTGAGGACAGACTGAGGGAGTTGGGGCTGTGCAGGCTGGAGAGGCGAAGGCTCCCAGGAGACCTAATTGTGGCCTTCCAGGATCTGAAGGGGGCTACAGGAAAGCTGGGGAGGGACTTTTGAGGGTGTCAGGGAGGGATAGGACTGGAGGGGGGATGGAGCAAAACTAGAAATGGGTAGATTGAGATTGGATGTGAGGAAGAAGTTGTTCCCCATGAGGGTGGTGAGAGCCTGGCACAGGCTGCCCAGGGAGGTGGTGGAAGCCTCCTGCCTGGAGGTGTTTGCAGCCAGGCTGGAGGTGGCTGTGAGCAACCTGCTGCGGTGTGAGGTGTCCCTGGCCATGGCAGGGGGCTTGGAGCTGGCTGAGCCTTGAGGTCCCTTCCAACCCTGACCATTCCATGGTTCTATGATAGGAGAGGAGGAGTGGATTGAAGCTGGTAGAGGGGAGGCTGAAACTAGAGGGTAGGAAGAACTTCTTGCCAGTGAGGGTGGGGAGAGCCTGGCACAGGCTGCCCAGGGAGGTTGTGGCTGTCCCCTCCCTGGAGGTCTTCCAGGCCAGGCTGGATGAAGCCCTGAGCCACCTGGGCTGGTGTGAGGTGTCCCTGCCCATGGCAGTGGGGCTGCAACTGGATGCTCTTGAAGGCCCCTTCCATCCCAACCCATCCTCTGCCTCCATGCTTCAGGCCTGGCTCAGCTCCCAGGACGATGCCCAAGGCAAACTTTTTGCTTCCTTCCCACGCAGCTCGAAGCTGGGGTGGGGGAGGAACAAAGAGTGAGGGGGAAGAGAGAATAACAATTGTCTTAGTGGCAAGAGAGAGGGAGAGGAGGAGAAGAAGAAGAAGGAGGAGGAGGCAAAAAAAAAAACACCCCACAGGCTGTTGAGCTCTTTCTCTCCCTCCCCCTAAATAATAGACCTATTACTGTCCCCAAACCTCGTTCCCCCCTCCTCCTGCTCTCCCTCCCCTTCCCTTTCCCCACCCCCTGAGAAGAATTGGTCACTGCCACAGCTGTGTGAGGGAGAAAAATATATATTCTATTCCCCAAGAGAAGCTGCCCTTCTGAGTTGGGCTTGTGGGCTTGGACAAAACCTCATTGTGTCCTTTATCTGCCCCGCAGAGAATGGGCCCACAGTGCGGCCCTGGCAGGAGCTGGGTGGATGGTGAACTGTGCTCACATCACTGTAACTTCATTTAGATACTGTCCCTTTGGTTGTCTTCTTCCCCCCCATCCCCCTCCTCCTCCCTCTCCCTCTCCCTCTCCTCCTCTCCACCCCCAACCCCCCCCCCCCCCTTAGGGACATTGTGAGGGTTTGTGGCCACATCTGGAGAGGAAAACACAACTGGATCCTTCCCACCCCCAGCACCACCACCACACCTCCCAGGGCTGGAAGGCTTGGAGGGGGCAGCTGGGGAGGGGAGAGGGTTGGGGGGTGGGTGGGTTGGAGGGTGAGGGTTGAGTGGAAGGGGGTGGGGAAAAGTCGAGTTCAGGGAGGGGGAAAAGGTCCTTTGTAGGGGGGCTCAGGGGAGTATTGGGGGGGAAAAGTCCTTTGTAGGGGGGCTCAGGGGAGTATTGGGGGGGAAAAGTCCTTTGTAGGGGGGCTCAGGGGAGTATTGGGGGGAAAAAGTCCTTTGTAGGGGGGGCTCAGGGGAGTATTGGGTGGGAAAAGTCCTTTCTAGGGGGGAAGCAGTGGGGCTTGGGGTGGAAAAAGTCCTTTTTAGGGGGGAACCAGTGGGAGTTTGGGTGGAAAAAGTCCTTTTTAGGGGGGAACCAATGAGGTTGGGGGGAGAAGCAATGGGGTTTGGGTGGAAAAAGTCCACTTTAGGGGGGATCAGGGGAGTTTTAGGTGGGAAAAGTCCTTTCTAGGGGGGAACCAATGGGGTTGGGGGGAGAAGCAACGGGGTTTGGGGTGGAAAAAGTCCATTTTAGGGGGGAACCAATGGGGCTTGGGGTGGAAAATGTCCATTTTAGGGGAGAACCAATGAGGATGGGGGGAGAAGCAATGGGGTTTGGGTGGAAAAAGGCCATTTTAGGGAGAACCAGTGGGGGTTTGGGTGGAAAAAGTCCTTTTTAGGGGGGAACCAATGGGGCTTGGGGTGGAAAAAGTCCTTTTTAGGGGGGAGCAGTGGGAGTTTGGGTGGAAAAAGTCCTTTTTAGGGGAGAACCAATGAGGTTGGGGGGAGAAGCAATGGGGTTTGGGGTGGCAAAAGTCCATTTTAGGGGAGAACCAGTGGAGTTTGGATGGGAAAAGTCCTTTTCAAGGGAGAACCAATGGGGTCTGGGGGAGAACCCACGAGGTTTGGGGTGGAAAAGGTCTATTTTAGGAGGAACTGGTGGGGTTTGGGGTGAAAGGAAGTCCTTTTTAGGGGAGAACCAGTGGGTATCTGGATGAAAAAGTCCACTTTAAGGGGGAACCAATGGGGGTTGGGTGGAAAAAGTCCATTCTAGGGGGAACCAGTGGAGTTTTGGGTGGAAAAAGTCCTTTTTAGGGGAGAACCAGTGGGGGTTTGGGTGGAAAAAGCCCATTTTAGGGGGGATCAGTGGAGTTTTAGGTGGAAAAAAGTCCTTTCAAAGGGGGAACCAGTGGGGTTTGGGGTAGAAAAAGTCCATTTTAGGAGGAACTTGTGGGCTTTTGGGTGAAAAAAAGTCTATTTTAGGGGGGAACCAGTGGAGTTTGGGTGGGAAAAGTCCATTTTAAGAGGGAACCAGTGGAGTTTGGGGTGGAAAAAAGTCCATTTTAGGGGGGAACCACTGGGTGTTTGGGGAGGGGAGGTGATTTATCCTGGGTTTGGAGGGTGAGGGTCAACTCTAAGGGTGTTGTGGGGGGAAAAAGTCAATTTCAAGTGAGAACCAGTGGGGGTTTGGTTGGGAAAAGCCCATTTTAGGGGAGAACCAGCGGGGTTTGGGGGGTTGTGATGATTTCTGCTGGGTTTGGAGAGTGAGAGTCAACTCTGAGAGCTTCATGCTGGTGGCAAAAGTCCATTTTAGGGGGGCAGACAGTGAGGTGTTGGGGAGAGTGATGCTTTATGGTTGGTTTGGGGAGCAAAGATCACCTCTGAGGGTGTCCTGCTGGTGGCAAAAGTCGACTTTGGGGGTAACCAGTGGGGGGGTTTGGGGGGATATTGGGGCTGGTTCTCCCTGCTGGGGGGGAAAAGTCTATTTTAGGGGGGAACTAGTGGGGGTCTGAGCAGGGAAAATGATTTATGGTTGGTTGGGAGAGCAAAGGTCACCTCCAAGGGCGTCTTGCTGGTGGCAAAAGTCAGTTTTAGGGGCTTTTTGGGGGGGGGGGATATTGGGGCTGGCTCTCCCTGCTGGTGGAAGGAGGATGAGGAGGAGGAATGGGAGGAGGAGGAGGCCTGGGAGGAGGAGGAGCTGGAAAGTGGAGGGCGGGCAGGGAGGGAGGGAGGGAGGAGCAGCGGGCAGCAGCCCAAGTTTGGGGGTAGCGCTCGGAGGTGCTCGGCGGAGGCCGATGGGCAGCGGGCGGCTGCGCTCGGCGCCGGGAGCGGCTCCGGGACCCCGCCGGGGGTGCGGCAAAGCTTGGGGGTGCTGAAGGGGACGGCGGTGGAACGGCTCCCCCCTGGGCCAGCCCGGAGGGATGCCCCGTGGCAAGCAAGGGGACTAGTCCGGCAACCTGGTGCATGGCCCAGCTATGGAGGTGGTGGACGAGACGGAGGCTCTGCAGCGCTTCTTTGAAGGTAAGGGGGAAGGGGATGGGGGGGAGGGGGGAGGAGCGGAGGGGTCCCTCGTTCTAGCCCAGTCGTCTCCCAGCGCCGTCCCCCGGGTGGCCTCTGAGCCCCCCGTCCCCCGACCCCCAGGGCACAGCAGGCACCTTGTCCAGCGGCGGGCTGGCAGCAGCTTGCCCGACGGCTGCAGGTCTGCATGCCCTGCTGCACCCACGGGTGCCAGGCTTGGAGCTGCCGGCAGCTGCGCGGTGCCTTGTGCCCTCACCTGCCGCCACCCCAGCCAGCACCCCGGGGTGGCCCTCGCCGGCCCTGCGGCGTGTGGGTCGCAGATGTCAGCGCTCCTGGCCGCCCTCTGTGCCTGTCCCGTGAGCCCCGGCCGCTGGGCACCGGTGCGCTGGCAGCAGGCGGGGTGCCCCGCTGGGCAACCTTCCCTCTCGCCTCTGGAAGATCCTCCAGCGGTGGTGGGCAGCAGCAGACCCCAAGCCGCCCCTCGGGGCAGTGTCTGGAGGGCCGGTGCTGGCCAGCCACAGCCTGGACCCCTTCGGGCACCACGTGTCCGTGGACGGAGTCTCCCTTCCCACCGCTGCACAGCCAAGGTGGACAAGAGGTTTGCAAACGGCATTTGGCCTCTCCAGGGCTGCTGGCGGCAGCTGAGGGCTCGGCGGGGCCGGACCGTGCGGCTGGGGAGGTGTTGGGACCCCCCCGTAGCCTTTGTTGTCCCTCCCCGGCCGGGTGTTGCTTGTCCCGGGGCTGGCTTTGTTGAGGCTCTTTGCCCTTCCTCCTTGACCAGATCCTCGCTTCTCTTTTCTCCTCATGGTCTTTGTTCCTCCCTTGCTGGGGCTGCACCCCCAGCCCACGTCCCCCCGGTTCTCCGGTGGGCTTGGCTGTGCCCCTCGGTGCGGGCACGCAGAAGTGTCAGGACTCGCCCTGCCGGGCTCCCTTGTGCCGCCGGCTCCCGCGGCTGGGGGGTGGCAGAGCTGGGCTCTGGTGGGGCGGAGGGGTCAGCTCAGGAGCTCAGACCCCTTCCAGCCTCTCCGTGGTGCCACTGGGCAGCCAGCTGCCGGCCCGGGGCTGGCTGGGGTGGCAGGGCAGTGTGGCTGCCGTGGCTTCGGCTCGGTGGAAGGACTTCCCCCCGGGGAGGAAAGCAAAGGGGCACCACAAACAGAGGATGCTGTTGACAGTAAACAGAGGCTCAGGCTGCTCTCTTCTCACTTTCCCCTCTCCCGGCAGCCCTGGGGTGCCTCAGTAAAGCATCTCCTGATCTTCAAAGGGAAGAGCATCCCCTGCTTGCTCCAGCGGTGAGCCTGGATTCCCAGGAGCAGCAGGATTAGTGAGGATGGGAAGCCTCCCCACACAGCCCCCTCAGCACATGCTCCCAGCCTCCTGGCTTCCCCTCAGCCTCCAGGGGGTTGGGTTTGGTTTTAGGCTTTCACTTGGCTCGATCTCCTAAAGTCCTGTCCAGCCACCTCCTGTCCTCAGGGCACCAAGCACCTCCTGTCCTCAGGGCACCAAGCACCTCCTGTCCTCAGGGCACCAAGCACCTCCTGTCCTCAGGGCACCAAGCACCTCCTGCCCAGCACCCTGACCTTATGCACAGGCTTCAGCTCTCTGGCTCTCCGCTTGGAGAAGTGGAACTTCTCTCCCCAGAGCATCTTGTCAGAGGGTAGAAGGTTTCTGTCTTCTTCTGACAGTCCTCCTGGGTGCTGTGGGGTGAGCCTGCTGGAGCAGGGGGTTGGACAAGATGACCTCAAGGCCCCTGACAACCTCAACTGCTCTGGGAGTCTTTTTCCTTCTTCCCTTTTTTATCTTCTTGTCTTTGTCTTCCTTTCTTCCTTCCTGTCTTCCCCCTTCTCCTCCTCTCTTCCCCCTTCTCCTCCTCTCTTCCCCCTTCTTCTCCTCCTCTCTTCCCCCTTCTTCTCCTCCTCTCTTCCCCCTTCTTCTCCTCCTCTCTTCCCCCTTCTTCTCCTCCTCTCTTCCCCCTTCTTCTCCTCCTCTCTTCCCCCTTCTTCTCCTCCTCTCTTCCCCCTTCTTCTCCTCCTCTCTTCCCCCTTCTTCTCCTCCTCTCTTCCCCCTTCTTCTCCTCCTCTCTTCCCCCTTCTTCTCCTCCTCTCTTCCCCCTTCTTCTCCTCCTCTCTTCCCCCTTCTTCTCCTCCTCTCTTCCCCCTTCTTCTCCTCCTCTCTTCCCCCTTCTTCTCCTCCTCTCTTCCCCCTTCTTCTCCTCCTCTCTTCCCCCTTCTCCCCCCTTCTTTTCCATTACAACCACCTTGTCCCAGCACAATCCAAGAGGGAACCTGAGGTGAAGGACATTTCTCAGCCTCTGCTGGTTGCTGCCCTGGATCACTTCTGTTGCAGCCCTGGCTCAGCCTCATTGCTGTTGTGGAGCCCAGCATGGGCTGTGAGGTGCCTTGGGGGTGGCATTGAGGAGCATCTCTTACAGTGCAGCATGTTGGGAGCAAGAGGAGGAAGTTCCAGCAGGAAAGGCTCTTGCTCAATTCACTCCCCAGGATCAGGGAGTCACAGAATGGGTTGGGTTGGAAGGAACCCTGGAGGGTCATCCTGTCCAACCCCCCTGCCCTCAGCAGCTAGAGCAGGTTGCTGAGGGCTCCAGCAAGTTTGACCTTGCCAGGGTGGCAGGGATGGGGAGCTCTGGGCAAGCTGCTCCAGTGGCTCCCCAGCCTCCTTGTGAAGAACTTCTTCACAGCTGCTTTGCTTCTGAGCTCCCTTGAAGGGTGGTGCTCTGAAGGAGGAGGTGGCCAGACTCATCCTCTGCTGTTTGGGAGTGAAGGGTTTGGTGCCTTCAGCTTGCAGCAGGGAGCTGGACTTGCCCTGGAACCTTCCTGACCTGAAGAATCAATGGGCTGTGGGGGTGTGACCTGGTGGGGAGCAGGAGCTCTGTTCAAGTTGATTCATAGAAGGCTTTCCCCACCACCCCATCACCTCTTTGAGAGCCTTCTGGAGCTGATTCCCTTCTTGGAGGGGGACACATTCAAACCACATTGGTGTAGGTGACCTCTGAGGACCCTTCCAACCTAAGCCCTTCTGATTTTGTTCTTCTCACCAAACCCCTGCATGGTTGGGGTTGGAAAGGGACCTGGAAATCATCCCCTCCATCCCCCTTGCTGGAGCAAGCTTGCCCAGGATCTCAGCTCACCTCTTTGAGCAGCTCATAGATCATCTCCTCACCAAGTGGAGACTTTACACCAAAGAATTTGGTTGGGTTTCTTCCCTCCTATCTCCACTTGAAACCTCTGAATAAGTTGGGGATTCCCTTTCCCTTGCCTCAGCTCTGCCCAGGGCCTGAGCCTGCCCTGCAGCCCCTGCCCTGCAGAGTAAATCCCTTGGGGCCTGTGCACCACTCAGTAGTTCAAAGTGTCAGAGGAGGATTAGCTGGCCTCTTCTCACAGACTTTTGGGGAGTGGGGGCTGTGCTGGGCTCAGGAGGGGGCTGCTGGCTCTGCTGCTTCTCAAATCCTGGCATTGGGTTGGCCCCAGCAGCAGTGCTGCAGAGCCAGGCTTGGTTCTGGGGAGCAAGAGCTTGCAAGGGTTGAGACCTCACTGCAGAGCCAGGCTTGGTTCTGGGGAGCAAGAGCTTGCAAGGGTTCAGATCTCACTGCAGAGCCAGGCTTGGTTCTGGGGAGCAAGAGCTTGCAAGGGTTCAGATCTCACTGCAGAGCCAGGCTTGGCTTTGGGGAGCAAGAGCTTGCAAGGGTTCAGATCTCACTGCAGAGCCAGGCTTGGTTCTGGGGAGCAAGAGCTTGCAGGGGTTCAGATCTCACTGCAGAGCCAGGCTTGGCTTTGGGGAGCAAGAGCTTGCAGGGGTTCAGATCTCACTGCAGAGCCAGGCTTGGCTTTGGGGAGCAAGAGCTTGCAAGGGTTCAGGTCTCACTGCAGAGCCAGGCTTGGCTTTGGGGAGCAAGAGCTTGCAGGGGTTCAGATCTTACTGCAGAGCCAGGCTTGGCTTTGGGGAGCAAGAGCTTGCAAGGGTTCAGGTCTCACTGCAGAGCCAGGCTTGGCTTTGGGGAGCAAGAGCTTGCAGGGGTTCAGATCTCACTGCAGAGCCAGGCTTGGCTTTGGGGAGCAAGAGCTTGCAAGGGTTCAGGTCTCACTGCAGAGCCAGGCTTGGTTCTGGGGAGCAAGAGCTTGCAAGGGTTGAGACCTCACTGCAGAGCCAGGCTTGGCTTTGGGGAGCAAGAGCTTGCAGGGGTTCAGATCTCACTGCAGAGCCAGGCTTGGTTCTGGGGAGCAAGAGCTTGCAAGGGTTCAGGTCTCACTGCAGAGCCAGGCTTGGCTTTGGGGAGCAAGAGCTTGAGACCTCACTGCCTGCCTCTGGCTTTCCCAGCTGCAGGAGCTGGAGCTTTGTTTTCATGCAGAGGGCTCTCAGGATTTGCTGGGGCAGCACAGCCTGGCTTCCCTGGAATGTGGTTGTCTGCTCTTGGAGATGTGAGACCTGTGGGGATGAAGGAGCAGCAGAGTGATGTGTTTGGGCATCACAGATCACAGAACTGTTTGGGTTGGGAAAGACCTTTCAGATCTTGGGTGGAGCCCAACCCTTAAGCCAGCCCTGCCAGGGCAGCACCACACAGCAGCACAGCTCCAGGGCTTTGAAAGCCCTCCAAGGATGGAGACTCCACCACTGCCCTGGGCAGTGCTCCAGACCCCTCCCCAGCTTTGTTGCCCTTCTCTGGACACATCCAAGTGTCTCAAAGTCCTTCTTAAATTGAAGGGCCCAGGACTGGGTTGAAAGCACCTCCAAAGGCCATGCAGTCCAACTCCCCTGTGGTCAGCAGGGACAGCTTCAACTCGACCTCACTCCAGGATGGGACCTGATGCTCAGCTAGGATCTTGCCCAGCATGAGCCTGGCAGGCACTATGGCCTCTGAGTGTCCTCAAGGTGGACCTAACCAGCCTTAGGAAGACCACCACTGCTCACCACCAAAGCTGGGGAGGGGTCTGGAGCACAGCCCTGGGAGGAGAGGCTGAGGGAGCTGGGGTTGCTTAGCCTGCAGAAGAGGAGGCTCAGGGGAGACCTTCTTGCTCTCTACAACTCCCTGAAGGGAGGCTGTAGCCAGGTGGGGGTTGGTCTCTTCTCCCAGGCACCCAGCACCAGAACAAGAGGCCACAGTCTCAAGCTGTGCCAGGGGAGATTTAGGCTGGAGGTGAGGAGAAAGTTCTTCAGAGAGGAGTAATTGGCCATGGGAATGTGCTGCCCAGGGAGGTGGTGGAGTCCCCATCCCTGGAGGTGTTTAGAAAGGGACTGGATGGGGTGCTGGGTGCCATGGTTGAGTTTCTCAGATGGTGTTGGGTGATAGGTTGGGCTGGATGATCTCTGAGGTCTTTTCCAACCTGGTTAATTCTGTTCTGTTCTATTCTATTCTGCTCTACTCTACTCTATTCTGTTCCATCCCACTCCATCCCATCCCATCCCATCCCATCCCAAAGGCCTTTCCCAACCTGGTTATTCTCTTCTCTTCCATTCCCCTCTTCCCTTTGTGGGCAGCACAGCTGGCAAAGAGCTCTGCTGGTGCCCAGCCCCATCCTGCAGAGGGCTATGAGCTGAGGCTGAAGGGCTGGGAGGCAGGGAGCAGGGCTGGGAGCGGGGGGAGAGGGGAGGGCTGGGGGGCAAAGGGAGCTGGCTTGAGCCTCTCTGGGGGGTGTTTTTTTTGGGGGGGGGGAGGGAGTGCTTCACCCAGAACCTTTGTGTTTGGTATCAAAGGGAAAGGAGGGAGTGGAAGAAGGCTGACCCTTGGCTGGCATCCTGGCTAGAAACCTTTACCTTCCTCCCTGGCGTAAGGGAAACGCTTACGGCACGGCTCAGCTATTTGGGATCCCTCTCTGCTGCCTAATTTATGAGATAAGAGGCTGCTCAAGAATGCACAGGGAGAAAAGATGTGAGAGAGAGGGCTTGGGGAAGGGGGGGGTAGGGGTGGGAGAGATGGGGGCAGGGTTGGCTGATGGCTGAAGGGAGGGAAAGGCAAGGAACGGAGCAGGGAGGGGAGGGGGAGAAACCATAACCCGAGCTGGGAAGAGGATTTGGGGCCCTGGGGAAGTTGGTTGAAGGGAATTAGGAAGAAATTCTTGCCAGGGAGGGTGGGGAGGCACTGGAACAGGTTGTGGATGTCCCCTGCCTGGAGGTCTTCAAGGCCCTTGAGCAGCTTGGGCTGGTGGGAGGTGCATGGCAGGGGGGGGTTGGAATTGGGTGATCTTGAAGGGTCTCTTTCAAGCCACTCTGTGCCTCTGTGGCAGGGGGTTTCAAGGAAGGGAGGCAGAAGGGTTGGAGGTTCTCCCCAAGCCACAAGTGGAGCACAGGGAAGCAGGGCTGGCTGTGCATGGCAGGGTTGGGTTGGAACTGGGTGATCTTGAAGGGTCTCTTCCAAGCCACTCTGTGCCTCTGTGGCAGGGGGTTGCAAGGAAGGGAGGCAGAAGGGTTGGAGGTTCTCCCCAAGCCACAAGCAAGTGGAGCACAGGGAAGCAGGGCTGGCTGTGCATGGCAGGGTTGGAACTGGGTGGTCTTGAAGGGTCTCTTTCTGTGCCTCTGTGGCAGGGGGTTTCAAGGAGGGGAGGCAGAAGGTTGGAGGTTCTCCCCAAGCCACAGGCAGGTGGAGCACAGGGAAGCAGGGCTGGCTGGCTGTGCAGGCATGGTGCTGGAGGGGTCCCAGGAGCCCCCAAGCTGGAGCAGCAGGGCAGCAGAAGTGGTTGTGGCAGTGAATTGTTTTGCCCAGGGCAGGTGGTGATGGCAGTGGTGGCTTCCTTGGTGCAACTTCTCCACTGGAAGGCTCTCAAGCAAGAGCTGTGTTGGACCAGCAGGCAGCAGCATGCACTGGGGGTCCTCAGCCCCAGGTCCAGCCCTGAACCATCCCACTCTTGGGCCTCTTCATGAAGCTCTCTGCACCTTTTACCCAGGGCTGTGTCCCCTCAGCCACCTTAACTGCCTGGTGGTGGCCACCTTGACCTGCATGGCCTCAAGAAGGGAAGGCTCCCAGGAGACCTAATTGTGGCCTTCCAGGGTCTGCAGGGGGCTACAGGAAAGCTGGAGAGGGACTTTTGAGGGTGTCAGGGAGGGATAGGACTGGAGGGGGGATGGAGCACAACTAGAAATTGGATGTGAGGAAGAAATTGTTCCCCATGAGGGTGGTGAGAGCCTGGCACAGGCTGCCCAGGGAGGTGGTGGAAGCCTCAGCCCTGGAGGTGTTTGCAGCCAGGCTGGAGGTGGCTGTGAGCAACCTGCTGCAGTGTGAGGTGTCCCTGGGCATGGCAGCAGGGTTGGAGCTGGCTGAGCCTTGAGCTCCCTTCCAACCCTAACAGTTCTGTGATTCTAAGCTGCCCCAGGGGAGCTTTAGGTTGGCCAGCAGAAGAAACTTCCTCCCTGGAAGGGTTCTGAAAGCCTGGCACAGGCTGCCCAGAGGGGGGTGGTGGTTGAATCCCCATCCCTGGAGGGGTTTAAAAGAGGCAAAGCTGTGGTGCTGAGGGCCAGGGTTTAGCCCCAGCCTTGGCAGAGCTGGAGGATTGGTTGGGCTGGCTGATCTCAAAGGGCTTTGCCACACCAAACAATTCCATGGCTCTGTGGTGGTGTGGCATGGAGCACTTGCTGGAGGTCAGTTGAAAAGGGTCACCCTGAAGGGTCTGGGCCAGCAAGCCAAGCCCCCTTCACCCTGGCATGAGGAGATGCCAAAGGCTGAGGCAAAGAGCTGGCCCCAGGACTTCCTGGCTCTGCACTGTGGCCACCCTGCTGCACCTTGGCCACCCCAAGTGGGGCTCTGTGTGTGTCCACAGCAGGGTTTGGGGCTGGATGGGGACAAGCAGAGGAGGGCTCCACTGGTGAAACTATCAGTGGTGCAAAAGAGTGAAGCCATGAGCTTAAAGGAGCAGGAGCAATGGTGGTGAGAAACATTCCTGAGCTGGGAGCTGCTGCTGCTGACCCCTCCTGTGAGTTCCAGCCTGGGGCTTATGCTGATCCTTGGGGATAGTCCCAGGTTCTGCCAGGCAGGAGGTTGGAGGATGGTGGGAAAAGAGGCACAGAGGAAAAGGAGGCTGCTTTGGGCTCTCCCCAGCTGCTGAGCAGGGTGGAAGGGACAGTGGTGGATCCTGGAGAGCAGCCCTGAGGTGTGGAGCAGAGGCTGTGGTGTCTGTGGTGGTGCTGGCTGCTGGGCAGTGGCACACAGAGCAGCTGCCCCAAGCATCTGCCTGGGCTTGGCAAGCAGCTCCAGCAGATCCCAGGATGCAGCATGGGGGCTGGAAGGGAGCTCTGGAGCTCAGCCAGCCCCAGCCCCCTGCCCCAGCAGGGCACCCCCAGCAGCTTGCCCAGCAGCACAGTGCCCAGGGGGGGTTGCCAGCTCTCCACACCAGGACACTCCACAACCTCTCTGGGCAGCCTGCTCCAGGCCTCCAGCACCCTCACCCCAAACAACTTTCTCCTCAGCTTCAGAGGCAACCTCCTGCCTGCCACTTTGTGCCCTCTGCCCCTTGGCCTGGCCCTGGGCACCACTCAGCAGAGTCTGGCCCCAGCCTCTTGCTCCCCACAGCTTCTTTAGCTCTTGCTGAGCATTGCTCAGCTGCCCTCTGGGGCTGCTCTTCTGCAGGCTCCACAGCCCCAGGGCTCTCAGCCTTTGCTGCTCACAGAGCTGCTCCAGGCCCCTCAGCACCTTCAGAGCCTGCCCTGGGCTCTCTCCAGCAGCTCCCAGTCTCTCTTGAGCTGGGGAGCCCAGAGCTGGAGACGACAGTCCATGTGGAGCAGGGCAGAGCAGGTCAGAGCATCTCATTCCTTCCAGGGCGATGCAGGAGCAGCTGCTCTGGAGCTGGGCTTCACTCTCCCTCTTCACCCTCTGCCTGGGCAGTGAGTGCCTGCTCCTTCACAGCCCAGAGGGGCCCCCCCAGCTCTGCCCCCCTGCTGCAGGGAGGCATTTCCCCACTGGAGCTGCTTGCTGTGGGCAGTGAGCAGGGCAGGGGCTGCGGGAGGGCTGCGTGGGGAAGCGGAGCCCTGACCCTGGCGCGGGTCGCCGCGGGCGCTCGGCGCCTGGGCACAGCCCTGGGGAGGAGCAGGGCCTGGGGGACAGGGTGGCTTGGCAGGGGTGACAGTCACTGCAGGGAGCCTAGCTGGTGCTGTGGGGAAGGGTAAGAGGCTTTGTGTGGAGCTGTGTGGCGCCTGGGGCTAGCCCGTGACAGAGTGGGCCTGGGGAAGCTGGTACAGCCCTAACGCATGACCTCCCCTCCTGGTAATCCCCTGGCAGCCCCACATCCCAGCATGGAGCAGCAGCCTCCCAGCCTCCTCCCAGCCTCCTCCTGGGCCCTCCCACTTCTGTCCCAAAGGGAACAGAAAAAGCAGCCAGCAGCAAAGCCCCTGGGACCCGGAGAAGCTGAGGCAGGCAGCGCCATGCCAGAGGGAGGGCAGAGCAGGGGCGCAGCAGGAGCCTGAGAGCTGCTCTCACCATGCTCAGGATGCACTGGATCCCAGCAGGTAACAGCCAGGAGCCTCCAACCCTGCCCCAGGGCTCAGCTTCCTTTCCTCCTCTGCTTCTCCTCAGCTCTCTTCCCCAGGTGGTTGTTGTAGCTGCTTCTCCCTTCCCTGCCTGCTGTTGCAAGCTGCTTCTGGCCACCCAGCTTTGGGTGCCAGCTGCTGGCCAGCAGGTGCCCTCAAGGAGAGCTGGCAAGCTGAGGATGCTGGCGAGGCCAGCTCCATCCTGCAGTGCTGAGCAAAGGAGGGAAGAGAGGGGAAATGTCCCCCTGAGCTCATGAGCAGTGGTCTGCAGAGCTTGGCTGAGGGGCAGTGAGGAAGAAGATGAAATCTCCATCCTGAGCCCCCCCCGCCCTGCAGTGCTGAGCCCCCTCACCTGCAGTGCTGAGCCCCCTCACCCTGCAGTGCTGAGCCCCCTCACCCTGCAGTGCTGAGCCCCCTCACCCTGCAGTGCTGAGCCCCCTCACCTGCAGTGCTGAGCCCCTCACCCTGCAGTGCTGAGCCCCCTCACCCTGCAGTGCTGAGCCCCCTCACCCTGCAGTGCTGAGCCCCCTCACCCTGCAGTGCTGAGCCCCCTCACCCTGCAGTGCTGAGCCCCCTCACCCTGCAGTGCTGAGCCCCCCTCACCCTGCAGTGCTGAGCCCCCCTCACCCTGCAGTGCTGAGCCCCCCTCACCCTGCAGTGCTGAGCCCCCTCACCCTGCAGTGCTGAGCCCCCTCACCCTGCAGTGCTGAGCCCCCCTCACCCTGCAGTGCTGAGCCCCCTCACCCTGCAGTGCTGAGCCCCCTCACCCTGCAGTGCTGAGCCCCCCTCACCCTGCAGTGCTGAGCCCCCCTCACCCTGCAGTGCTGAGCCCCCCTCACCCTGCAGTGCTGAGCCCCCTCACCCTGCAGTGCTGAGCCCCCCTCACCCTGCAGTGCTGAGCCCCCTCACCTGCAGTGCTGAGCCCCCCTCACCCTGCAGTGCTGAGCCCCCTCACCCTGCAGTGCTGAGCCCCCTCACCCTGCAGTGCTGGGGGCAGCTCTGGAGTCCTCAGCACAGGCAGGGAGCTGTTGGAGCAGGGCCAGAGGAGGGCACAGCAGTGATGGCAGAGCTGGAAGCCCTCTGCTCTGAGGCCAGGCTGGCAGAGTTGGAGAGGAGAAGGCTCCAGGGAGACCTTCTGGTGGCCTTTGAGTGCTTCAAGGAGCTGAGGAGAAAGCTGGGGACAGAGTTTGGAGCAGGGCCCTTTGTGCCAGGACGAGGGCTGATGGTGTGGAGCTGACAGAAAGGTGTTTGGACTGGAGAGAAGGGAGAGAGTTCTGCCCCTGAGGGTGGTGAGAGCCTGTGCCAGGCTGCCCAGAGAGAGCTGGGAGCTGCCCCAGCCCTGGCACCACTGCAGCTCAGGGTGGTTGGGGGGCTCTGAGCAGCCTGCTGGGGTTGCTGACTGCAGGGGAGGGGTTGGACTGGGTGACCTCCAACGGTGCCTTCAAGCCAAACCATTCCATGCTTCCATCCTGTGATGCCACCAGGAGGTCCCCAGAGTCCTGAGCCCTTTGTCAGCTCTTGAGGCCAGGGGCAGCTCAGAGCAGCCTGCTGCTCCCAGCAGCATCCTGTGCCTGTGCTGCTCCTTCCCTGGGCTCTGCCCTTCTCTCCCCACTTTCCCCAGACTCCTTTTTCTTGCCTCTCCTGGGGGGGGGGAGGCACAGGAGCCATCTAGCTGGAGGGAGGCCAGAGGGCTGTTGGTAGGAGGGTGGATCCCTGAAGGCATCTGATAAGGGCAGGGCTGTGGCTGAGGCAGTGACGTGAGCACAGCCCCACAGAGCCTCTGCTGGGATGGACAGCCTGGGAGAGGGGGGGAGGAGGGGATTGCTCTTCCCCAGCTTGGTGTCCTGGGAGCAATGCCTGGCCAGGCAGCAGGGGAAAGTGTGCCAGGGGAAGTTCAGGCTGGAGGGCAGGAGAAAGTTCTTCCCAGAGAGAGTTGGTGGCCCTTGGGATGTGCTGCCCGGGGAGGTGGTGGAGTCCCCAGCCCTGGGGGTGCTCAGACAAGGACTGGATGTGGCCCTTGGAGCCATGGCTCAGCTGTCAGGAGGTGCTGGGGGGCAGGTTGGACTTGCTGAGCTCTGAGCTCTTGTCCAGCCTGATGGATTGTGTGCTTCTAGGCCAGGCAGCAGGATGGGGCTTGGGAGGAAGGGGAACCCAGAGAGGTGACCACCAGGGCAGGCTGGGAGGGAGTCAGGCTGGAGAGGTGAGCCCCAGCTGATGGCAGCAGGCACCCTGGGGGCTCAGAGCTGCAGCTGCCTGGGCTGGGGCAGGGCAAGGGCTGCTCCCTGGGCTGGGGATGGGAGAGGCTGCTCCAGGAGGAGCCTGAGTGCAGTGCTGGGTGGGAAGGGTTGCACTGAATCCAAACATGCTGGAGGTTGGGAGGGAGCTCTGGAGACCACCCAGCCCCCTGCCCCAGCAGGGCACCCCCAGCAGCTTGCCCAGCAGCACAGTGCCCAGGGGGGGTTGCCAGCTCTCCACACAAGGACACTCCACAACCTCTCTGGGCAGCCTGCTCCAGGCCTCCAGCACCCTCCCCCCAAACAACTTTCTCCTCAGCTTCAGAGGCAACCTCCTGCCTGCCACTTTGTGCCCTCTGCCCCTTGGCCTGGCCCTGGGCACCACTCAGCAGAGTCTGGCCCCAGCCTCTTGCCCCCCACAGCTCCTTTAGCTCTTGCTGAGCATTGCTCAGCTGCCCTCTGGGGCTGCTCTTCTGCAGGCTCCACAGCCCCAGGGCTCTCAGCCTTTGCTCCTCACAGAGCTGCTCCAGGCCCCTCAGCATCTTCAGAGCCTCCCCTGGGCTCTGTCCAGCAGTCCCCAGGCTCTCTGGATGTGGTGCTGAGGGCCATGGTTTGGTGGTGCCCTGGCAGAGCTGGGTTAAGGGTTGCTCTTCAAGGTCTCTTCCAACCAAGACACTTCCATGGAGCTTCTGACCCTGTGATCCCACAGCAGTGCTGCAGGTCCTTGCCCTTCCTTGTCTGCTGCCCACAGAGGGTCCTAGCCCCTGGCTTGGCATCTCTCCAGCCTCTGCTGGGGATCTCCTTTGCCAGCTGGGGCTGGCATTGGTTGGGCAGAGCTTGGCAGAGCCTGCTGGGCAACCCCTTTGCCTCTTCCCAGTTGTGTTGCTGACTGGCTCTGGACTTTGGCCTCTCTGATAAGAAGCCCCATGAGCTAAATGTGCCTGGGGAATCATTAACCAGCCTGGGCCTTGCCAGGGGACAGGGGAGCACCTGTGCCTGGGGACACAAACAGGAGCAGCCTTGTGGCCAGTGGGCTTGAGCTGGATGCCTCTCCCATGCACCAGCCTCCAGCTGCCCCAGGGCAGCTTTAGCTTGGCCATGAGGAACAATTTCTTGCCCTTGAGGGTTGGCAAAGCCTGGCCCAGGGCAGTGGTGGAGTCCCCATCCCTGCAGGGGTTTCCAAGCCCTGGAGCTGTGGTGCTGAGGGCTGTGGCTTGGTGGTGCCCTGGCAGTGAGCCTTGAAGGGCTTTTCCAGCCCAAATGATTCCATGGCTCTGTCACCTCAGGAGGCTCAGGGTGCCAGATCAGGTCTGATTTTTTCTTACCCAAGGAGGAGAAGGCAGACACTGGTGGGGAGGAGGCAGGGAGGCAGACCTGAGGATGGGTGTGGAACAGGTAGGAAGGGTATGGAGACAGAGGCTGGGTTCCCAGAAGAGCTGGAACCTCATTCCTGCAACCTGCCTGTCTGCTCTGGGGGCTAGGGGCAGAGGGAGTGCAGAGCTGCTCCTTCCTGCTTGCAACCCTGGGGGAGCAGAGGGGACCCCAAGAGCACAACCAACATCCCTTGGTCTCTGAAGGTTCACTTCCAGCTCTGGGCTACTCAGTTGAGGAAAGATGTTGAGGTGCTGGAAGGTGGCCAGAGAAGGGCAACCAAGCTGGGGAGGGGTCTGGAGCACAGCCCTGGGAGGAGAGGCTGAGGGAGCTGGGGTTGCTTAGCCTGCAGAAGAGGAGGCTCAGGGGAGTCCTCATTGCTCTCTCCAGCTCCCTGAAGGGAGGTTGTAGCCAGGTGGGGGTTGGTCTCTTCTCCCAGGCACCCAGCACCAGAACAAGAGGCCACAGTCTCAAGCTGTGCCAGGGGAGGTTCAGGCTGGAGGTGAGGAGAAAGTTCTTCCCAGACAGAGAGATTGGCCATGGGAATGTGCTGCCCAGGGAGGTGGTGGAGTCCCCAGCCCTGGAGGTGTTTAGGAAGAGCCTGGATGAGGCACTTGGTGCCATGGTTGAGTTGATTAGGTGGGTGCTGGGTGGTAGGTTGGGCTGGATGATCTCTGAGGTCTTTTCAAACCTGGTTAATTCTATTCCATCCCATCCCATCCCATCCCATCCCCTCAGCTTGCCTCTGCCCACACTGCCTGCCCACCAGCTCCCACTGATGATGGCTGCTTCTAACCTGCTGTGCTGATGACTGCTGGCAGTCTCACATCAGGCAGGAACCCAACCACCTTATCACCCTGCTTGATCTTGGCTTATCTCCTCTGTTAGGACAGGCAAAGGTTAGGGACATTGGTTCCACAGAGCACCACAGAGTGAGCTTTGACTTTATTGGGCCATGGAGCTTGGAAGCTGCAGGTTCTGAGGGCCACAGTTGGCTTTGTTGGCCATGGAGCTTGGAAGCTGCAGGCTCTGAGGGCCACAGTTGGCTTTGTTGGCCATGGAGCTTGGAAGCTGCAGGTTCTGAGGGCACTCAGTTGGCTTTGTTGGCCATGGAGCTTGGAAGCTGCAGGCTCTGAGGACACTCAGTTGGCTTTGTTGGCCATGGAGCTTGGAAGCTGCAGGCTCTGAGGGCCACAGTTGGCTTTGTTGGCCATGGAGCTTGGAAGCTGCAGGTTCTGAGGGTACTCAGTTGGCTTTGTTGGCCATGGAGCTTGGAAGCTGCAGGCTCTGAGGGCACTCAGTTGGCTTTGTTGGCCATGGAGCTTGGAAGCTGCAGGCTCTGAGGGCACTCAGTTGGCTTTGTTGGCCATGGAGCTTGGAAGCTGCAGGTTCTGAGGGCCACAGTTGGCTTTGTTGGCCATGGAGCTTGGAAGCTGCAGTCTCTGAGGGCCACAGTTGGCTTTGTTGGCCATGGAGCTTGGAAGCTGCAGGTTCTGAGGGCCACAGTTGGCTTTGTTGGCCATGGAGCTTGGAAGCTGCAGGATCTGAGGGCACTCAGTTGGCTTTGTTGGCCATGGAGCTTGGAAGCTGCAGGCTCTGAGGGCCACAGTTGGCTTTGTTGGCCATGGAGCTTGGAAGCTGCAGGTTCTGAGGGCCACAGTTGGCTTTGTTGGCCATGGAGCTTGGAAGCTGCAGTCTCTGAGGGCCACAGTTGGCTTTGTTGGCCATGGAGCTTGGAAGCTGCAGGTTCTGAGGGCCACAGTTGGCTTTGTTGGCCATGGAGCTTGGAAGCTGCAGGATCTGAGGGCACTCAGTTGGCTTTGTTGGCCATGGAGCTTGGAAGCTGCAGGATCTGAGGGCACTCAGTTGGCTTTGTTGGCCATGGAGCTTGGAAGCTGCAGGCTCTGAGGGCCACAGTTGGCTTTGTTGGCCATGGAGCTTGGAAGCTGCAGGATCTGAGGGCACTCAGTTGGCTTTGTTGGCCATGGAGCTTGGAAGCTGCAGGATCTGAGGGCACTCAGTTGGCTTTGTTGGCCATGGAGCTTGGAAGCTGCAGGATCTTAAAGGTCTCTTCCAACCAACCCAATTCCCTGAGCTTTGTGAACCTCCTCTGGCCCTTCCCCAGCCTGTGCACAGCACAGCAAGGCCCAAACCTGAGGTGAGAATGCCAGGAGTGTCCCTGAGCAGGGCTGAGTAGAGTGGGATAAGGACTCTGCCTCTCAGGTGGTGATGCAACCCAGCCTCCTGGTGCCTTGCTGTGCCTCTGGGGCATGCTGTCCACACAGGAAAGGTGGCAAGAGCCTGCTGGGCTCTCCCTGCATGTGTGTGCCAGCAGGGAGGTGTGTGGCTGGAGGTGATGGGTGCAGCAAGGGGCAGAGGGCACAAAGTGGCAGGCAGGAGGTTGCCTCTGAAGCTGAGGAGAAAGTTGTTTGGGGGGAGGGTGCTGGAGGCCTGGAGCAGGCTGCCCAGAGAGGTTGTGGAGTGTCCTTGTGTGGAGAGCTGGCAACCCCCCCTGGGCACTGTGCTGCTGGGCAAGCTGCTGGGGGTGCCCTGCTGGGGCAGGGGGCTGGGTGGTCTCCAGAGCTCCCTCCCAGCCTCCAGCATGTTTGGATTCAGTGCAACCCTTCCCACCCAGCACTGCACTCAGGCTCCTCCTGGAGCAGCCTCTCCCATCCCCAGCCCAGGGAGCAGCCCTTGCCCTGCCCCCAGCCCAGGCAGCTGCAGCTCTGAGCCCCCAGGGTGCCTGCTGCCATCAGCTGGGGCTCACCTCTCCAGCCTGACTCCCTCCCAGCCTGCCCTGGTGGTCACCTCTCTGGGTTCCCCTTCCTCCCAAGCCCCATCCTGCTGCCTGGCCTAGAAGCACACAATCCATCAGGCTGGACAAGAGCTCAGAGCTCAGCAAGTCCAACCTGCCCCCCAGCACCTCCTGACAGCTGAGCCATGGCTCCAAGGGCCACATCCAGTCCTTGTCTGAGCACCCCCAGGGCTGGGTACCTCGGGCAGCAGTGATGGGCTGGGCTGGGCTTGGTTTGTGCTGGCTGCTCCAGAGGCTTTGTCTCCAGGCATGGTTGGGAAGCCTGATGCTCTTCAGAAGGCCTTTGTGTCCTCACTGCTGCTTGTGTGGCTGCAGGGCTCAGCTGCAGAGCTCTTTGGGGTGGCTGTGGGAGACCAGCCTTGCTCTGAGGGCTTTCTGCTTCAAGTGAGCTGTTCAGGAGGGGACTGGATGTGGCCCTTGGTGCCATGGTTTAGCAGTCAGGAGGTGCTGGGTGACAGGTTGGACTTGGTGATCTCTGAGGTCTTTCCCAACCTTATTGATTCTCTGAAGTGTGGAAGGGAGGACCTGGCAGCACCTTCCCAGCACCCTTCTTACCTCCTTACTTTGGCAAGGGAAGTTTAGCTGGGACATGAGGAGCAATTTGTTGCCCCTGAGGGTTGGCAAAGCCTGGCCCAGGCTGCCCCAGGGCCAGTGGTGGAGTCCCCATCCCTGGAGGGGTTTCTGAGCTGTGGTGCTGAGGGCCATGGCTTGGTGGTGCCCTGGGCAGTGCTGGGGCAAGGGTTGGGCTCCCAAGGCCTTGGAGGTCTTTTTGCAGCCCAAGCTGCTGTGTGCTGCCATGCTCCCAGGAGCTGAGGAGACAGTGCCTGGCCCAGCTGAGCAGCCCTGGTGCTCTTCCACACCAGGGCCACCAGCAGGGAGTGGAGCTAAGAAAGAGACCATTCAGGTCAGGCTCTGAGGAGGGGCAGCCAGACTTGGAGGAGTGTGAGGCTGCAGCATCCTCTCCTGAGGTCCAGGCACACAGGGCAGAGCCCCAGTGAGCAAGCTGGCAATGAATGACCTTCTGCTGGCCCTGGACAGAAGGCTCTCAGAGGTCTTTTCATCTATTGATCTAATGACTCACCCAGTTTGGGTTCCTGCACAGCTCAGCTCTTTGTCCCACTTCTGGCTGGCAGCAGGATGGGTTTGTTCAGCACTCAGGCCCTGCAGGCTGCTCTTGCCCCCCCAGCAGGTGCTCCCCAACAGCAGCAGTGTGTGATCTCTGCTCTGCTGGAAGCAGCTGGCTGAGCAGCACCACAGCCCAGCACCAGCCCCTGCCTCCCTTCCTCTGTGCTGCAGGGAGGAAGAGGAGGGATGGAGCCCAGGCCTCTGCCCAGCTCAGGTAGCAGCAGAAGGCTTTTGGTTTGGTTTCACAGACTCAGAGAATGGTCAGGGTTGGAAGGGAGCTCAAGGCTCAGCCAGCTCCAACCCTCCTGCCATGGGCAGGGACACCTCACACTGCAGCAGGTTGCTCACAGCCACCTCCAGCCTGGCTGCAAACACCTCCAGGCAGGAGGCTTCCACCACCTCCCTGGGCAGCCTGTGCCAGGCTCTCACCACCCTCCTGGGGAAGAGCTTCTTCCTCACAGCCAATCTCCATCTCCAGTTCTGCTCCATCCCCCCCAGCCCACCCCAGGGGTCGTTGGCTCTCTTGAGGAAGGTCTTGCCTGCTGTCAGCCATCCCTTGTGTGCCCCCAGCTCAGGCAGTGCTGCCAGGAGCTTCATCTCACCTTGGCTACACAGAGTCATGGAGTCCCAGCCTGCTGTGGCTGGGAAGGGACCTGTAAAGCTCACCCCCTGCAGTCAGCAGGGGCATCCCCAGCTAGAGCCAGCTCTCCCTGCAGCCTTCTCTTCTCCAGGCTGCCCAAGCCCCAACTCTCCCAGCCTGGCCTCACAGCAGAGGGCTTCCAACCCTCCCAGCACTGCTGTGACCTCCTCTGGCCCTGCTCCAACAGCTCCCTGCCTGTGCTGATGATTCCAGAGCTGCCCCAGCCCTGCAGTTTGGTCTCAGCAGAGAGGCAAATCCCCTCCCTGCCCCTGCTGCCCACCCTGCTGGGGATCAGCCCAGGCCATGGCTGGCTTCTGAGCCAGCTCACCTCCAGCTTTTCACCCCCCAGCACCCCCAAGGCCTTCTCCACAGGGCTGCTCTCCAGCCCTTCACCCCCAGCCTGGCCTGATCCCAGGCTTTGTGTTCACCCAGGTGCACTTGGCCTGGGTGAACCTCATGAGGTTGCCCTTGTCCCCCTTCCCCACCTTGTCTAGAGCCCTGTGGATGGCCCTCAGCCTTCTCTCAGCCCAGATATCCACCTCCACTTGTCTAATGCACAGAAAAGCCCAGGCAGCTCTTCTGCCTGTGGGAATGTGTGCAACCAGTGATTCCCTCCTCCCCAGGGTGACCTCCTCATCCTCTCCTCCCTACACAGCCTCCTGGAGCAGCCTGCCAGGCTCCTTCCCTCTTGCTCTGGCCTACCCCAGGCAGCCACATTGCTTTGAAGTGAGCCCCAGAACACCCAGGGAGCTGGGCAGGGTGGATGGGATCCAAGCAGCACCTTTGGCATCTGCTTTGTATTGTCTGGGAACTGTTTGCTAAGGGCCCTGGAGCAGGAGCTGCCTTCTCATGGAGGAGACACAGCTCCCAGCCAGGCAGAGGATGCAAGCCAGCAGTGCTTCTAGAAGGGGGAAAGAAAGCTCAGCTGCAGTCTGAGGCACATGGAGAACACCAGCAGGGCAACCATCCCTCCCTGAGGTCATCACTTAGGTCATGCCTGAGCTGCTTCTTCATCTGCTGGCTCCAGAGCTCAGCCCCTGCCTGAGCTGCTTCTTCATCTGCTGGCTCCAGAGCTCAGCTCCTGCCTGAGCTGCTGCTTCATCTGCTGGCTCCAGAGCTCAGCTCCTGCCTGAGCTGCTTCTTCATCTGCTGGCTCCAGAGCTCAGCCCCTGCCTGAGCTGCTGCTTCATCTGCTGGCTCCAGAGCTCAGCTCCTGCCTGAGCTGCTGCTTCATCTGCTGGCTCCAGAGCTCAGCCCCTGCCTGAGCTGCTTCTTCATCTGCTGGCTCCAGAGCTCAGCTCCTGCCTGAGCTGCTGCTTCATCTGCTGGCTCCAGAGCTCAGCTCCTGCCTGAGCTGCTTCTTCATCTGCTGGCTCCAGAGCTCAGCTCCTGCCTGAGCTGCGTCTTCATCTGCTGGCTCCAGAGCTCAGCTCCTGCCTGAGCTGCTTCTTCATCTGCTGGCTCCAGAGCTCAGCCCCTGCCTGAGCTGCTTCTTCATCTGCTGGCTCCAGAGCTCAGCTCCTGCCTGAGCTGCGTCTTCATCTGCTGGCTCCAGAGCTCAGCTCCTGCCTGAGCTGCTTCTTCATCTGCTGGCTCCAGAGCTCAGCCCCTGCCTGAGCTGCTTCTTCATCTGCTGGCTCCAGAGCTCAGCTCCTGCCTGAGCTGCTGCTTCATCTGCTGGCTCCAGAGCTCAGCCCCTGCCTGAGCTGCTGCTTCATCTGCTGGCTCCAGAGCTCAGCTCCTGCCTGAGCTGCTTCTTCATCTGCTGGCTCCAGAGCTCAGCTCCTGCCTGAGCTGCTTCTTCATCTGCTGGCTCCAGAGCTCAGCTCCTGCCTGAGCTGCTGCTTCATCTGCTGGCTCCAGAGCTCAGCTCCTGCCTGAGCTGCTGCTTCATCTGCTGGCTCCAGAGCTCAGCTCCTGCCTGAGCTGCTTCTTCATCTGCTGGCTCCAGAGCTCAGCCCCTGCCTGAGCTGCTTCTTCATCTGCTGGCTCCAGAGCTCAGCTCCTGACTGAGCTGCTGCTTCATCTGCTGGCTCCAGAGCTCAGCCCCTGCCTGAGCTGCTTCTTCATCTGCTGGCTCCAGAGCTCAGCTCCTGCCTGAGCTGCTGCTTCATCTGCTGGCTCCAGAGCTCAGCTCCTGCCTGAGCTGCTGCTTCATCTGCTGGCTCCAGAGCTCAGCCCCTGCCTGAGCTGCTTCTTCATCTGCTGGCTCCAGAGCTCAGCTCCTGACTGAGATGGTTCTTCATCTGCTGGCTCCAGAGCTCAGCCCCTGCCTGAGCTGCTGCTTCATCTGCTGGCTCCAGAGCTCAGCTCCTGCCTGAGCTGCTGCTTCATCTGCTGGCTCCAGAGCTCAGCTCCTGCCTGAGCTGCTGCTTCATCTGCTGGCTCCAGAGCTCAGCTCCTGCCTGAGATGGTTCTTCATCTGCTGGCTCCAGAGCTCAGCTCCTGCCTGAGCTGCTGCTTCATCTGCTGGCTCCAGAGCTCAGCTCCTGCCTGAGCTGCTGCTTCATCTGCTGGCTCCAGAGCTCAGCTCCTGCCTGAGCTGCTTCTTCATCTGCTGGCTCCAGAGCTCAGCCCCTGCCTGAGCTGCTGCTTCATCTGCTGGCTCCAGAGCTCAGCTCCTGCCTGAGCTGCTTCTTCATCTGCTGGCTCCAGAGCTCAGCTCCTGCCTGAGCTGCTGCTTCATCTGCTGGCTCCAGAGCTCAGCTCCTGCCTGAGCTGCTGCTTCATCTGCTGGCTCCAGAGCTCAGCTCCTGCCTGAGCTGCTTCTTCATCTGCTGGCTCCAGAGCTCAGCTCCTGCCTGAGCTGCTTCCTCATCTGCTGGCTCCAGAGCTCAGCTCCTGCCTGAGATGGTTCTTCATCTGGTGCCTCCAGAGCTCAGCTCAGCTCAGGAGAAGGCAAAGCAGGAAGGTGCCTGAGAGGGTCCTGACAGCACCCTGTGGGAAAGGAGCTTGCTGGGAGCAGAAGGTTCTCCAGCCTGGTGGTGAAAGGGTGTGGAGATAGACCATGCAGAGTGAGATGGTGTTAAGGGCTTGAACAGCCTGGAGAAGAGAAGGCTCCAGGGGCAGCTCCTGGTGGCCTCTCAGTGCTTAAAGGGGATCAGAGGCTCCCAGGAGTTTAGGGGTTGGAAGGGACCTTAAAGATCATCAAGTCCAACCCCCCTGCCAGAGCAGGAGCAGAGAAGCCAGCACAGGGCACACAGGAACACATCCAGATGGGGCTGGGAAGGCTCCAAAGCAGGAGACTCCACAGCCTCTCTGGGCAGCCTGCTCCAGGGCTCTGGGACCCTCCCAGGGCAGAAGTTCCTCCTCCTGTTGAGGTGGAGCCTCCTGTGCTGGAGTTTCCATCCATTGCCCCTTGTCCTATCCCAGCTGAGCAGAGCCTGTCCCCTCCCTCCTGACCCCCAGCCCTCAGCTATTGATAGGCATTGATCAGATCCCTCTCAGCCTTCTCCTCTGCAGACTGAGCAGCCCCAGGGCTCTCAGCCTCTCCTCACAGGGCAGTGCTGCAGTCCCTTCAGCATCCTCACAGCCCTCCCTTGGCCTCTCTCCAGCACATCCCTGTCCCTCCTGAACCTGGGGAGCCCAAACCAGGTGGCACTGTCCCAGCTGTGGCCTCAGCAGGGCAGAGCAGAGGGGGCTGAGAGCTCTGGGGCTGAGAAGGCAAAGCCTCCTGACCTGCCCCTCCTGCTTGTGAAAGACCCAGGGGTGGTTGCACAAAAGCAGGGATGGCCCTCCCCAGGCCCTGGCAGAGGTCCCATCCAGATAAGACAACTCTGCTTTCTCAGCCTCAGCCTCCTCTGGAGCCCATCCAGGGCAGACAGGAGAGACTTTGTTGGCTCCCAGTGGGAAGGGAGGAGGAAAGAGCTGCCCGATCTGGACGTGGTGTTCCAGGGGATGCTTGGCTGCCCCCAGCCTGCTGGGCCCTTGGCTGTTTGATTATTAATCCTTCTGCCCAAGGAGTGCTTTCTGCTGGGGCTGGGGGTTTCCAGGAGAGGCCAGCACAGCTCCAGCTCCCAGTTTCTGCCCCCATGGGAGTGGTGAGGGCAGCTTCAGGGCCGGGTTGGCAGCGGGCTCCAGGCTCTCCAGGCTTGCCAGCAGCCTGGCAGTGGTGGTGGCCCTGCAGCAAGGGCAGTGCCCAGGGACCCTGTGTCCCTGGGCTCCCTCCCTGTCAGCAGCAGGGCAGTGGGGATGCTGCTGAGCCATCTGCCCAGCTCAGGCCAGGTGAGGCCAGCAGGGTGGAGGAGCCTCAGCAGAAGCCATCTGCAAGCTGCGCTGCGAAGCCTCTGCCCAGCTCCTGGCTCCTTCCCAGGCTGGGCAATGGAGGTGTGAGGGGCACAGTGCTGGCTTCAGGCAGCCCAAAGCTTGGGAGACACCAGCTGAAGTGGCCTTCACTGGTGCTGTTGTGCCTCCTCAGCTTGGGAGGTGCCAGCTGAAGTGACCTCCTCTAGTCCTGTTGTGTCCCTGAGCTTGAGAGATGCCAGCTGAAGTGACCTCCTCTGGTCCTGTTGTGTCCCTGAGCTTGAGAGATGCCAGCTGAAGTGACCCTCTCCTGTCCTGTTGTGTCCCTGAGCTTGAGAGATGCCAGCTGAAGTGACCTCCTCTGGTCCTGTTGTGTCCCTGAGCTTGAGAGATGCCAGCTGAAGTGACCCTCTCCTGTCCTGTTGTGTCCCTGAGCTTGAGAGATGCCAGCTGAAGTGACCTCCTCTGGTCCTGTTGTGTCCCTGAGCTTGAGAGATGCCAGCTGAAGTGACCCTCTCCTGTCCTGTTGTGTCCCTGAGCTTGAGAGATGCCAACTGAAGTGACCCTCTCCTGTCCTGTTGTGTCCCTGAGCTTGAGAGATGCCAACTGAAGTGACCTCCCCCGGTCCTGTTGTGTCCCTGAGCTTGAGAGATGCCAACTGAAGTGACCTCCTCTGGTCCTGTTGTGTCCCTGAGCTCAGGAGATGCCAACTGAAGTGACCTCCCCCGGTCCTGTTGTGTCCCTGAGCTTGAGAGATGCCAGCTGAAGTGACCTCCTCTGGTCCTGTTGTGTCCCTGAGCTTGAGAGATGCCAGCTGAAGTGACCTCCTCTGGTCCTGTTGTGTCCCTGAGCTTGAGAGATGCCAGCTGAAGTGACCTCCCCCGGTCCTGTTGTGTCCCTGAGCTTGAGAGATGCCAACTGAAGTGACCTCCCCTGGTCCTGTGCTGCCCCTGAGCTCAGGAGGTGCCAACTGAAGTGACCTCCCCTGGTCCTGTTGTGTCCCTGAGCTCAGGAGGTGCCAACTGAAGTGACCTCCCCTGGTCCTGTTGTGCCCCTGAGCTCAGGAGGTGCCAACTGAAGTGACCTCCCCTGGTCCTGTTGTGTCCCTGAGCTCAGGAGGTGCCAACTGAAGTGACCTCCCCTGGTCCTGTGCTGCCCCTGAGCTCAGGAGGTGCCAACTGAAGTGACCTCCCCTGGTCCTGTTGTGCCCCTGAGCTCAGGAGGTGCCAACTGAAGTGACCTCCCCTGGTCCTGTGGTGGCCCTGTGGCAGCCCCCCAAGCCCCCCAGTGCAGAGGAGGAGCTGCAGGCCTTGCCTCCTGCCCCTGAGGGCCTCCAAACAAAGAGGGCCATGTGGCCCCCCAGGGCGGGCACCTCGCACCCCACCAAATGGTGCCGCTTGTGTGGGCGCTGCTCTGGCTGCCATCCTGGGGCATGAATGGACAAGAAGGGCATTGAGGGCCCTGGGGACAGGCACAAATGAGCCTCTGTGTCCCCTCTCACACCTTCCCCTCCTCCTCCTGGCCCACCCCCCACCCCCTGCCCCCGAGGACAATGGCTCCATCCATGCCAAGGTTCACAGCTGGCAAGGGCGGAGGAGAGGCTGGGGCAAGGGTGGAGGAGCCGGAAGGAGGAGAGGGTTGGGTGGAGCAGGAGGGATGACAGCTCCTGGAGGGCTGAGGGGAGACCCAAGAGGGGCTCCTGGAAGGGGGAAGGGAGATGCAAGAGGGGAGAGTCACAGAAGTGTCAGGGCTGGAAGGGACCTCAAGGCTCAGCCAGTTCCAGGGGAGCTCCTTGGAGGATGGAGATGGGTGAGAAACAGCCCCAGGCTCCAGGGGAGCTCCTTGGAGGATGGAGATGGGTGAGAAGCACAGTCCCAGGCTCCAGGGGAGCTCCTTGGAGGATGGAGATGGGTGAGAAACAGCCCCAGGCTCCAGGGGAGCTCCTTGGAGGATGGAGATGGGTGAGAAACACAGCCCCAGGCTCCAGGGGAGCTCCTTGGAGGATGGAGATGGGTGAGAAGCACAGCCCCAGGCTCCAGGGGAGCTCCTTGGAGGATGGAGATGTTGGGTGAGAAGCACAGCCCCAGGCTCCAGGGGAGCTCCTTGGGTAGGACCACCTTGGAGGATGGAGATCTTGGGCAGGAGGTTGGACTTGATGATCTTAGAGATCTTTTCCAACCTTCATGATTTTATGCTCCTGTGCAGGGAGCTCTGGGCAGGCTCCTTCTGTGCAGCTGGAACTGGAGCACATCCAAAGAACCAGAAGCTGGAGAGAAGTGGTGAGAGCCTGGCACAGGCTGCCCAGGGAGGTGGTGGAAGCCTCCTGCCTGGAGGTGTTTGCAGCCAGGCTGGAGGTGGCTGTGAGCAACCTGCTGCGGTGTGAGGTGTCCCTGGCCATGGCAGGGGGCTTGGAGCTGGCTGAGCCTTGAGGTCCCTTCCAACCCTGACCATTCCATGGTTCTGTGATAGGAGAGGAGGAGTGCATTGAAGCTGGTAGAGGGGAGACTGAAACCAGAGAGTAGGAAGAACTTCTTGCCAGTGAGGGTGGGGAGAGCCTGGCCCAGGCTGCCCAGGGAGGCTGTGGATGCCCTGGAAGGTGCTGCTCCTCCCCAGCCCCCTTCCCCAGCCCCTTCCCCTGCTTGCTTGCCCTGCTCTGCACCAGTCCCAGCCTCCCAATGTCCATCTTGGAGTGAGGGGCTCCAAACCGAGCCCAAGCCTTGAGATGTGACCTCAGCAGTGCCCAGCCCAGGGGGACAATCCCTGCCCTGCTCCTGCTGGCCACACTCTTGGCTGAGCCAAGCCAAGGCAGTGTCCAGGAGTGAGGAACCAGCCAGTGTAGCTCCCCCAGCCTCAGCTGATGAGGATGCCCCTGAGGTCCAGCCTGGCCACCACACAGAAGTTTCCCCCACGGGCAGCCCCCAGCAGGGTCTCCTGGTGGGTGTGAAGGTAGAAGTTGGAGAGCTTGGTGTGAGGAGGGTCTCACCCCGAGCTGCAGCTCAGGAGGGTCGGGCTGAGGGGTGTGTGGAGAGGCAGAGGAGGGGCAGGGGGCTTTCAGAGCCTCGGCCAACCGGAGCTTTGCTCTGGGGTGGTCCCGAAAGCACTTTGGAGGAGGCGGGTGGAGGAGTGGTCTGGCTGGGGGTCGCACTCGGATTGCAGGAGCCACTTGTCCTGGGAGGGCCTGGTCAGCGTTCCGGGCAGGTCGTAAAGAGCACTCATCAGGCAGGAATGCTGGGCTGGCAGCTGGGGGGTGGGCAGGGGCGCCCCGGGGGGATGTGCCCAGCCAGCCAGCACCGAGCCCCGGGCAGCTCATCCCCTCGGCCCTTCTGGCAGCTGGGCAGCCCCAGGTCTCGGGGCAGGGCTCTCCCGAGCTCTCTGAGATCATCAGCTCCAACCTGCTCCCCAGCACCACCCTGGCCACCAAGCCCTGGCCCTCAGCACCACAGCTCCAGGGAGAGCCTGGATGGGGCACTTGGTGCCATGGTTTAGTTGATCAGATGGTGCTGGGTGATAGGTTGGACTGGGTGATCTCAAAGGTCTTTTCCATCCTGGTTAATCCTATCCTATCCTATCCTATCCTATCCTATCCTACCCTATCCTACCCTACCCTATCCTACCCTACCCTATCCTACCCTACCCTACCCTACCCTACCCTACCCTACCCTATCCTACCCTACCCTATCCTACCCCCTGGGGATGGAGACTCCACCACTGCCCCTGGGC
This sequence comes from Dryobates pubescens, assembly GCF_014839835.1. Classification (NCBI taxonomy): domain Eukaryota; kingdom Metazoa; phylum Chordata; class Aves; order Piciformes; family Picidae; genus Dryobates; species Dryobates pubescens. The sequence goes on from NC_071633.1 coordinate 14,789,976, forward strand.
AGCCTGGGGCCAGGCTTTGACATGAAATTGTTCCTCATGTCCAACCTAAACCTCCCCTGGGGCAGCTGAAGGCCATTCCCTCTTGCCCTGGTGCTTCTCCTCGGGCACAAGAGCCCAGCCCTCACTTCAGCCTCCTTGCAGGGAGCTGCAGAGAGCCAGAAGGTCTCTCCTCAGCCTCCTTTGCTCCAGGCTCAACACCCCTCAGCTCCCTCAGCTGCTCCTCCCCAGTGCTGTTCTTGCCCTTAGGACAACTTCCTTGCCCTTAGGACAGGCACAGGAGAGGGGACAGCCCCCGGGCTGCTCTCCAGGCATCATCCCCAACCTCCTGCTGCCAGGGAAGTGGCTCTGAAGCTGCTGTTGCTCCAGCACCTCGTGGAGGAGGGGGATGTGTGCTTGGGTGCTGTTTGGTTAGGCAGCCCCGGTAGGGATTCCTCCTGCTGGCAGCGGCCAACGGGGTCGGGCCAGGAGGATCGACGGGGGCCGGGGGAGCAGCGCCGGGGCCGGGGGAGCAGCGCCGGGGCCGCGGCAGAGCCATGCCAGGGGAGCAGCACCGGGACCTGGGCAGCGCCGGGGCCGGGGGAGCAGCGCCGGGGCCGGGGGAGCAGCGCCGGGACCTGGGCAGCGCCGGGGCCGGGGCAAAGCCATGCCGGGGGAGCAGCGCCGGGACCTGGGCAGCGCCGGGGCCGGGGCAAAGCCATGCCGGGGGAGCAGCGCCGGGACCTGGGCAGCGCCGGGACCGGAGCAGCGCCGGGGCCGGGGCAAAGCCATGCCGGGGGAGCAGCGCCGGGACCTGGGCAGAGCCGGGGCCGGGGGAGCGCCGGGACCGGAGCAGCGCCGGGACCGGAGCAGCGCCGGGGCCGGGGCAGAGCCATGCCGGGGGAGCAGCGCCGGGACCTGGGCAGAGCCGGGACCGGAGCAGCGCCGGGACCGGAGCAGCGCCGGGGCCCTGGGAATGTGCCGATGCGGCAGCCCCGAGCCTGCTGATCGCACAACCCCTGCAGCAGGGCCAGGGCAAGGTGCTGCCGGCCGGGCTGGGGCTCTGCATCCCCCCAGCTGCTGCCTGCCCCCTCTCCCTGCCCAGCAGCATGAGCTGAGCCTGGCTGTCTCTGCCTCCCCCTCCTCACCGGGGCTCAGCACCTCCTCCAGTGCTGGGGGGAGGAAGGCAATGCTGCACCTTGCCAGGTGGGAGCAGCAGCTCCTGGTGGCCTCCTGGGCCTCTTTGGCTGTTGCTGATGCTGTGGGGAGCAGTTGCTTTGTCAGCAGCCTGCCTCGGTTTCCCCCAGCCTGCCCTGCTGGCCTTGGTGTGCCCAGCTCTGGGCCCCTCGGTGCAGGGAAGATGTTGAGCTGCTGGAAGGGGTCCAGAGAAGGGCAACCAAGCTGGGGAGGGGTCTGGAGCACAGCCCTGGGAGGAGAGGCTGAGGGAGCTGGGGTTGCTTAGCCTGCAGAAGAGGAGGCTCAGGGGAGACCTTCTTGCTCTCTGCAACTCCCTGAAGGGAGGTTGCAGCCAGGTGGGGGTTGGGCTCTTCTCCCAGGCACCCAGCCCCAGAACACAGTCTCAAGATGTGCCAGGGGAGGTTCAGGCTGGATGTTAGGAAGAAATTCAACAGAGAAAGGGAGATTTGCCCTTGGGATGTGCTGCCCAGGGAGGTGGTGGAGTCCCCATCCCTGGAGGTGTTTAGAAAGAGCCTGGCTGAGGCACTTGGTGCCATGGTTGAGTTGATCAGATGGTGTTGGGTGACAGGTTGGGCTTGGTGATCTCAGAGGTCTTTTCCAACCTGGTTAATCCTATCCTATCCTATCCTATCCTATCCTATTCTATCCTATCCTATCCTATCCTATCCTATCCTATCCTATCCTATCCTATCCTATCCTACCCTACCCTACCCTACCCTACCCCTACCCTACCCTACCCTACCCTACCCTACCCCTACCCTATCCTATCCTATCCTACCCTACCCTACCCTATCCCACCCCATTGCCACCAAGCTGAGGTCACTGGAAGTGCTCTGCTGCTCACAGTGAGCAGCTGCAGGGCCATCCCCCAGAGGCTCTGTGCTCTCCAGCATGCTCCAGAGCTCCACCAGCCTCTTCTCCCCAGCCTGGGGTGTCTGACAGCTCTGTGCCCTGAGTGACCATCACCAGCTGCCCTCTGCACCAGGCTTCAGGTGAAGGCTTGCACTCTGTAGCTCAAGGACCTCAAAGTAGAGGGGCTGGGGCCACCATCCCCTGCTCCACCTCCTGGCTGTGCCCCACAGCTGGCACTGCCCAGCACTGCTGCTCCCCTTGCAGGCAGTGCAGCAGTGTTCCTTCCAAGCCCTGAGGCCACAGGGGCTTGTGCCCCAGCCCAGGCAGGCCAGCAAGGAGGCCTGGCTGCTGCTGGAACACTCCCTGTCCCATCTGAGGTGGGCAGCAGGGGCATCTGCCAGGCTTCAGGCAAGGGTTTGGGAGAGGCAGCTGGGGGAGGCCAGCACTTGTAAGTGTTTGGGGAGCCAAGCAGGGCTGAAGCTTCCTCTGGGAGCCTCTTCTACCTCTCTGGGAGCCTCTTCTCTTCCTCTGGGAGCCTCTTCTCCCTCCTCTGGGAGCCTCTTCTCCCTCCTCTGGGAGCCTCTTCCCCCTCCTCTGGCAGCCTCTTCCCCCTCCTCTGGCAGCCTCTTCCCCCTTCTCTGGCAGCCTCTTCCCCCTTCTCTGGGAGCCTCTTCCCCCTCCTCTGGGAGCCTCTTCTCCCTTCCTCTGGGAGCCTCTTCTCCCTTCCTCTGGGAGCCTCTTCTCCCTTCCTCTGGGAGCCTCTTCTCCCTTCCTCTGGGAGCCTCTTCCCCCTCCTCTGGGAGCCTCTTCTCCCTTCCTCTGGGAGCCTCTTCTCCCTTCCTCTGGGAGCCTCTTCTCCCTCCTCTGGGAGCCTCTTCCCCCTCCTCTGGGAGCCTCTTCTCCCTCTCTGGGAGACTCTTCCCCCTCCTCTGGGAGCCTCTTCTCCCTCTCTGGGAGACTCTTCTCCCTCCTCTGGGAGCCTCTTCTCCCTTCCTCTTGGAGCCTCTTCCCCCTCCTCTGGGAGCCTCTTCTCCCTCTCTGGGAGACTCTTCTCCCTCCTCTGGGAGCCTCTTCTCCCTTCCTCTTGGAGCCTCTTCCCCCTCCTCTGGGAGCCTCTTCTCCCCCTCTGGGAGCTTCTCCTCCTCTGGGAGCCTCTTCTCCTTCTCCTCCTCCTCCTCCTGGCTGGGGTCCTCCTCCCCTTTTGCTGATGGTTCCCAGCCTCCCTCCTCCTTCCCCCCCCCAACCCAGCTGACCTCGTTGTCATCCCCAGCTTTGCACATCTGGTTGTTGTTAGCAGAGCCCAGGATGAAGTTGTTCAGCCCTCTCCTTTCCTCCCCCCCCCCCCAGGTGACCCAGGCAGGCTCAGGGGTGATTAGGAGACAAGCAACAGAGCAAGGAGAGCTGGGGGGGGGGAGGGCCTGTTATAAATAGAAATGCCATCAGCTTCTCAGCCTATCACTGGAGGGAGATTCTGGGTCTAATCTCCCAGACCTGTAAATATGATGACTGCTGGGGGGGCTGCTGGGCACCATTAACCCTTGGAGAGCCACCCCAGGAGTGGGGGGAGCACCTCAACAAGCCCCCAGAAGTGCCCAGGGAGCTGAGATGTCCCCAGGAAGGCCCAGCTGGCAGCTCCAGGCTGGCAGAGGAGGGGGAGGCCGGGGTGGGAAGCACCTCTGGGGGTGTTTGGAGGCTTGGGGAAGGCAGAGCAAAGCAGTCCAAACATTGGGATTCCTGACATTCCCACACGTAGTGCCTGCGCTCCCCCAGCAGCCTGCTGCCTGCTCCAGGGCTGCTCCTCCAGCCAAAGGGCACTGCTGGGGGGCAGGGAGCCCCCCCAGTCCTCTTGGGAAGGGTTAGAAAGGGGAGCAGAGGGAGCTGGGATGTGGTGTGGGAGCTGGGATGTGGTGTGAGAGCTGGGTGGCAGTGCAGGGGCCAAGAGGAGGACAGGGCTTAGGGAGCAGGCAGGGTTGGGACCTTCTTTGCAGCAGCAATGATTGAAGGAGTTGGGAAAGAGAAGGTTGTCCTGGAAGGATTTGCTCCTGAGGAGGGTCCAAGGGGAGCAGAGGGAGCTGGGAGGTGGTGTGAGAGCTGGGCAGCAGTGCAGGGGCCAAGAGGAGGAGAGCACTTAAGGAGCAGGCAGGGTTGGGACCTTCTTTGCTGCAGCAGTGGCTGAAGGAGTTGGGAAAGAGAAGGGTTTGCCCCAGGGAGTGTCCAAGGGGAGCAGAGGGAGCTGGGATGTGGTGTGAGAGCTGGGTGGCAATGTAAGGACCATGAGGAGGAGAGGGCTTAGGGATTAAGCAGGCAGGTTTGGGACCTTCTTTGCTGCAGCAACAACTGAAGGAGTTAGGAAAGAGAAGGTTGTCCTGGAAGGATTTGCTCCAAGGAGTGTCCAAGGGGAGCAGAGGGAGCTGGGATGTGGTGTGAGAGCTGGGTGGCAATGCAGGGGCCAAGAGGAGGACAGGGCTTAGGGAGCAGGCAGGGTTGGGACCTTCTTTGCAGCAGCAACAACTGAAGGAGTTGGGAAAGAGAAGGTTGTCCTGGAAGGATTTGCTCCTGAGGAGGGTCCAAGGGGAGCAGATGGAGCTGGGAGGTGGTGTGAGAGCTGGGTGGCAGTGCAGGGGCCATGAGGAGGAGAGGGCTTAGGGAGCAGGCAGGGTTGGGACCTTCTTTGCAGCAGCAACAACTGAAGGAGTTGGGAAAGAGGAAGTTGTCCTGGAAGGCTTGGCCCTGAGGAGGGTCCATGGCTGGCAGTGTGTCAGGTCTGGCTGAGTGACCTGGTCCTGGTGCCCAGCTGAGATGCTGGGTGTGTGTGGAGGGCACCCAGAAGCTGCTTTGCAGGGTGGTGCTCTTTGGGCTGCTCCAGGCTCGAAGGCAGACTGCATCCTGCTGAGCTTTGGGGACAGCAAGGTGGTCATGGGTGACAAGAGAGGGCCCATGGGTGACAAGAGAGGGCCCATGGGTGACAAGAGAGGTCCCAGGCCTGGAGGGGCAGAGGCAGGAGGGGCTCCATGGGCACTGCTGCTGCTGGCCCACGGTGGGAGAGCGAAGGCTGGCGGCAGGAAGGAGCTCAGAGCTTCTCTGGGCTCCTCCTCTCCTTTGCTGGGATGAGGAGATGTGGAAGCCTGCCCTGTGTGGGACTTGATCTTCCCAAAGCCTCTCCTGGGTGGCTGTTTCTTCCTCCTAATCCCCACTTGGGAGCTGGGGGGGAGGGAGCACTGGTAGTGCCACTGGGAGCTTGTGACTCGAGGGAGAAGCTTTGCAGTCAGCACCTGAGCTGCCTGCTGGGAAGAGCCCAGCCTGTGGGGAAGCCCTGGGTGGTGGGACACCCCCTGTGGGTGGTGGGACACCCCCTGTGGGAGCCCTGGCTGGTGGGCCATGCCCTGTGCAGGTCTGCCCTGCTGTCCCCATTTCACCCTGCCTGGGGCAAGTGTCTCCAGCCCCAGGCAGAGGGAAGTCCTCCATGGCTGGGGGGCTGCCCCTGGCCGTGGTGCCTGCACAACCAGACCCCCACCACAGCCCTTATCTCCTCTCACCTCCCACATCATGGTGCTGCTTATCTCCCCCTTCTGCTGAGGGCTCCTGAAGGTCACAGCTGAGACAGCCCAGAAAGAGGAGAGCTCAGCACACCACTGCCTGCTGAGCACCCAAGGAACAGGGGCCAGGGCAAGAGGAAATGGCCTCAAGTGGCCCCAGGGAGAGATTGAGGTTGGGCATGAGGAACAATTTCTTCTCCCAAAGGGTTCTCAGGCTGCCCAGGGCAGTGGTGGAGTCCCCAGGCCTGGAGGGGTTTCCAAGCCCTGGAGCTGTGGTGCTGAGGACCATGGCTTGGTGGTGCCCTGGCAGGGCTGGGTTGAAGGTTGGGCTCCATGACCCTGGAGGTCTCTTCCAACCCAACCAGCTCCCTGATCCTATGGCCTCCTGGCCTTTCTGGCTGGGTCCTGAGCAGCTCTTCTCTGTGGAGAAGCTCCTGAAGGCGTGAGGGAAGCCTCCCCTTGGGGTCAGGCTGTACTTGGGAGAGGCTGGTGGAAAGGCATCAAATTGGGGCCAGAGCCTCTTTTGGCTTCTGTGAAGCTGGGGCAGCAGCCTGGGAGTGGGGGCTGCAGAGGAGGGTGCTGAGAGCTCTTCTGGTTGAGGTTTGCCAGGCATGGTGTGGTCTGGGGCTTGGTCCCTTTGGCCAAGAGCAAGGCAGCAGCAGAAAGTGGGGGACAGCTCAGCCCTGGCAGCAAGGCTGTGGCCAAAGCTGAGGAATCTGAGCCAGCAGTGTGCCCAGGGGGCCAGGAAGGCCAAGGACATCCTGGGCTGCATCAGGAGCAGTGTGGCCAGCAGGAGCAGGGAGCTCATTGTGCCCTGTGCTCAGCTCTGGTTGGGCCACACCTGGAGTCCTGTGTCCAGTTCTGGGCTCCTCAGTTGAGGAAAGATGTTGAGATGCTGGAAGGTGTCCAGAGAAGGGCAACAAAGCTGGGGAGGGGTCTGGAGCACAAGGCTGGGGAGGGGTCTGGAGCATAGAATCAATAAGGTTGGAAAAGACCACAGAGGTCATCAAGTCCAAGCTGTCACCCAACACCTCCTGGCAGCTAACCCATGGCTCCAAGGGCCACAGCCAGTCCTTGTCTGAGCACCTCCAGGGATGGGGACTCCACCACCTCCCTGGGCAGCACATTCCCATGGCCAATCTCTCTGGCTGGAAAGAGCTTTCTCCTCACCTCCAGCCTAAACCTCCCCTGGCACAGCTTGAGACTGTGTCCTCTTGTTCTGGTGCTGGTTGCCTGCCTGGGAGAAGAGACCAACCCCCACCTGGCTCCAGCCTCCCTTCAGGGAGTTGCAGAGAGCAAGAAGGTCTCCCCTGAGCCTCCTCTTCTCCAGGCTAAGCAACCCCAGCTCCCTCAGCCTCTCCTCCCAGGGCTGTGCTCCAGACCCCTCCCCAGCTTTGTTGCCCTTCTCTGGACACCTTCCAGCATCTCAACATCTTTCCTCAACTGAGGAGCCCAGAACTGGCCACAGGACTCCAGGTGTGGCCTAAGCAGTGCTGAGCACAGGGCACAATGACCTCCCTGCCTCTGCTGGCCACACTGTTCCTGCTGCAGGCCAGGATGCCCTTGGCCTTCTTGGCCCCCTGGGCACACTGCAGGCTCCTGTTCAGCTGCTGTCCACCACTACCCCCAGGTCCCTCTCTGCCTGGCTGCTCTCAGCCACTCTGCCCCCAGCCTGTAGCACTGCCTGGGGTGGCTGTGACCAAAGACTCTGGGAAGAGTTTGTGTGGGAGAAGCTCTCCACCTCCTCCCCACCAAGCTTCCACCATGGAGGCTGATGGTGCACAGAGCCTTAGGTCTCTCCATACCAACACCCCCCCAGGCTGGGGGGGATGGAGGGGAGGGGGGAGGGGGTTTATCCCTGCAGGCAGGGTTACCGAGGGAGAGCTCCCTCCCCCCACCCCTCCCCTCCCCCCACTCTGTCCTCTTGGCAGAATTCCTGCCTGGATTTGTGTTCTGCCAATCTGCTGGGCTGGGTAGGGAAGGGATTTGCAGAGGGGAGACCTGGCTTGGCCGGGGGTGGCCCCAAGCCTCCCATCCTGGGGCTCCCGGCTCAGCAGCTGACCTCTTCCCCTAGGCATGGGCTGGGCTGGGGGGGAGGCATGGCAGGGGCAGGTCAGGCTCTCCTCCTAGCCCTGGTGCTGCGAGGGGGAGCCAAGGAGGGCTTCCAGGCAGGGCTGTGGCTGCTCCCCGGGCTCGGGGAGCTGGGGAGGGGGAAGGGGGGAGCTGGACCTTCTCTTCCACGCTCTTGGCAGTGTCTTTGGCACCCAGGGTTGGGTTGGCAGCGACCCCAGAGGGCTGCAGTCTCCCACTTCTGAGAGACAGATAAAGAAAGCACTTTGTCAACAGACCCAGCCCTGCTTCCCCGGAGCAGGAGCCGGAGGAGGAGTTCTGCGGGAGAGAGGAGAGGGAAAGTCCATTGCTTGCCCACGGAGGAGAGGGGGGAAAGGGAGAGGAGGAGGGGAAGGGGAAAGGGGGAGAGGAGGAGGGGAAGGGGAAAGGGGGAGAGGGGAAGGGGAAAGGGAAAGGGGGAGAGGAGAAGGGGAAGGGGAAAGGGAAAGGGAGAGGAGAAGGGGAAGGGGAAAGGGGGAGAGGAGAAGGGGAAGGGGAAAGGGGGAGAGGAGAAGGGGAAGGGGAAAGGGAAAGGGAGAGGAGAAGGGGAAGGGGAAAGGGGGAGAGGAGAAGGGGAAGGGGAAAGGAGGAGAGGAGAAGGGGAAGGGGAAAGGAGGAGAGGAGAAGGGGAAGGGGAAAGGAGGAGAGGAGAAGGGGAAGGGGAAGGGTAAAGGGAGAGGAGAAGGGGAAAGGGAAAGGGAGAGGAGAAGGGGAAAGGGAAAGGGAGAGGAGAAGGGGAAAGGGAAAGGGGGAGAGGAGAAGGGGAAGGGGAAAGGAGGAGAGGAGAAGGGGAAGGGGAAAGGAGGAGAGGAGAAGGGGAAGGGGAAAGGAGGAGAGGAGAAGGGGAAGGGGAAGGGTAAAGGGAGAGGAGAAGGGGAAAGGGAAAGGGAGAGGAGAAGGGGAAAGGGAAAGGGAGAGGAGAAGGGGAAAGGGAAAGGGAGAGGAGAAGGGGAAAGGGAAAGGGAGAGGAGAAGGGGAAAGGGAAAGGGAGAGGAGAAGGGGAAGGGGAAGGAAGTGGAGGAGGGGAAAGGGAAGGAAGGGGAGAAGGGGAAGGGGAAGGAAGGGGAGAAGGAGAAAAAGGAGGAGAGGAGGTGGAAGAGAAGAAGAAGAGAAGGAAAAGGAGAGGAGGAGAAGAGAAGGGGAAGGAGAAAAAGGAGAAGGGGAGGAGATGGAAGAGAAGGAGAAGGAGGGAAGGAGAAGAAGGAGAAGGGAAAGGAATGGAGGAAAAGAGAAGGGGAAGGAGAAAAAGGAGAAGGAGAGGAGGTGGAAGAGAAGGAGATGAGAAGGAGTAGAGGGGGTAGGAGAAGGAGGGGAGGAGAAGGAGAAGAGGTGGAGAAGGAGACAAGAAGGAGGAAAAGGAGAAATAAGTGGAGGAAGAGAAGGAGGAGGGGAGGGGCAGGAGAGAAGAGGGGGAAGGAGAAGGAGAAGGGCTCCTGTGTGCTCAAGAGCTGACCCAGAGCTGCTGTGCAGCAGTGGAGAAATTCCAGCACGTCCTGCAGGGGGGAGGCAAGGAGCCAAAGAGACAGGAACCATCCTTCCCAGGGCACCCCTGAGCCCCTGCCTACAGCCCTGTCTCCAGAGGGATTGGCCCTCCAACAGCTCTGGCCAAGCCAAGCACCTCCTGCAGCACTGGTTAGGCCACACCTGGAGTCCTGTGTCCAGGTCTGGGCCACTCAGTTTCAGAAGGACATTGAGAGACTTGAAGGTGTCCAGAGAAGGGCAATGGGGCTGGGGAGGGGTCTGGGGCACAGCCCTGGGAGGAGAGGCTGAGGGAGCTGGGGTTGCTTAGCCTGGAGAAGAGGAGGCTCAGGGGAGACCTCATTGCTCTCTCCAACTCCCTGAAGGGAGGTTGGAGCCAGGTGGGGGTTGGTCTCTTCTCCCAGGCAGGCAGCACCAGAACAAGAGGCCACAGTCTCAAGCTGTGCCAGGGGAGGTTTAGGCTGGAGGTGAGGACAAAGTTCCTCCCAGCCAGAGAGATTGGCCATGGGGATGTGCTGCCCAGGGAGGTGGTGGAGTCCCCATCCCTGGAGGTGCTCAGACAAGGACTGGCTGTGGCCCTTGGAGCCATGGGTTAGCTGCCAGGAGGTGTTGGGTGACAGCTTGGACTTGCTGATCTCTGAGCTATTTTCCAGCCTGGTTGATGCTGTGGTTGCTGACAAAGCTCTTGGAGGCCACATCAGCACCCAGCTGCTGCTGGTGGTGGCTGGGCAAGACCTGGCTCCCGTGCTCTGTGGAGCCCTGTGCCTTGCTTAGCTCAGGGTGGGAGCCCATGATGTCACCTCTGCCACATGTCCTGACCTCCCCCCAGGTGTTTGTGACCTGCAGGGCAAGGCCCTTTTACATCCTCCTGGTGGCTCATGCTCTCCACCCCCTGTCCCCTCCCAGGCCATGACATCAACGGAGCCCTGGAGCCATCCAACATCGACACCAGCATCCTGGAGGAGTACATCAGCAAGGAGGACTCACCAGATATGTAAGTGCTTCCCTTGCCCCACAGCAGGGCCACTGGGGTCCTCTGTGGGAGGTGTGGAGCAACCTCCAGCCCTGCAGTTCCTCCTGGCTGTGTGCCTGTCCCTCCTAAAGTCCTGCACTCCTTTCCCCTTCTTCCCTTGGTCTCTTCTTGGCTTCTCACTTTTGAATCTCCTCTGAGATTGAGTCTCTTCTCTCCCTTCTCTCTATTTATTCCCCCCTCCACCTTCCTGAGGGCACCACAAAAGAGTTTTCCTTCGTTTGAGCAGTGGAAGGAGCAAGCAGTAGGAGCTCATTGTCAGCACAAGTGTGGGAAAGGGAAAGGAAAGGTCTCCCTGTGGCTGGCAAAGAGAGGGGCAGCAGACTTGGGGAGCAGGAAAGGGTCGTCAGGGCCGCAGGGTTGGGGCAAGGTCTTCAGGGGTGATGTGACAGAGTGTCCCTGTGCCAGTCTGGAGGATGGAGCACAGTGAGCAGGCAGAGTCATCAGATGGGTTTGGTTGGAAGAGCCCTTGAAGGTCATGGAGTCCAAGGCTTCTCCCAGCACTGCCAGGGCACCACCAAGCCATGGCCCTCAGCACCACAGCTCCAGGGCTTGGAAACCCCTCCAGGGATGGAGACTCCACCACTGCCCTGGGCAGCCTGGGCCAGGCCTTGACAACCCTTCTGGGTGAGGACACTTCTCCTCATGTGCAGACTAACCCTCTCTTGGTGCAGCCTGAGGCCCTTGCCTCTTGTCCTGCCACTTGCTCCTCGGCAGGAGAGACCAAGCCCCAGCTGGCTCCAACCTCCTTGCAGGGAGCTGGGGAGAGAGCCAGAAGGTCTCCCCTCAGCCTCAGCTCTTGCTGTCTCCTGCTGCCTTCACAACCTCTGAGGCTGCTGCCCTGAGCCCTCCCTGGCCCTTTTCCAGCTCCCTGGTTGGATTTTGCCCCACCAAGGCCCGTGCCCAGCCGTGCCCAGCCGTGCCCCCCTGGACGCCCCTGCCGCTGCCACCACTCCGCCGCACGCGCCGCTGGCTTCCCGGGTGCCCCACAGCACCTGGGGGCCTCTGTCCCACCTGCTGCCTGCAGGGCTTGGGGAGGGGAGGGCAGGGGGCTGGGGTGGGCAAGGAGGTCCCACCTGGCCGAGCCCCCCCCCCCTCCGCTGAGCTTGTCCCCTTCTCTCTCCCAGCTGCTTCCCCGACATCCCCGCTCCCGCCAGCTACGCGCAGCCCCAGCCCTCCAGCTCCGCCAGCGGCAGCGTGCCTCCTGCCAGCTCCCTCACCGGTGTGACCACCCCCACCTCCGCTGGCCCCCTGCACCTTGCTCCCCCTGGCAGCCAGCTCCCGGCCCGCCAGGCTCCTCTGCTGGCCGGCTCCTGCGGACCCGGCTACGGCGCTCACCTCAACTGCAACAACAACAATGGCCTGGTGGTGCCCAAGGGCTACCTCGGGGGCCACTGCCTGAGCAGCGTGGTCCCTCCAATCAAATCAGAGCCTAAGGCCTCCTATGCACCCGGGTAAGTGGGGCTGGGGCGGCAGGACGAGGGCAGGGGGCGGCAGGACAAGGGCAGGGGGCGGCACAGGCGCCGCTCCAGGCTTGGAGGGTGGTTGCAGCTCAGCGGCTGGCAGAGCCAGCCCGGAGGAGGAGGAGGTCTTTGCTTCAGATGACTTTTGTTCACAAGGGCAGGCCCTGGAGGAGGAGGAGGAGGAATGAGCCTCTGGAAGGTTGGGTGGTAGATCGAGTTAGAGAGGAGCAGTGACCTCCCCCCCTGCCTCTGCAGGTGATGGTAGAGAGCTGTCGGCGCTGGGTGAGCAGAGGGGGCTGCTGCTGCCCCTCTCCCGGGTGTGTGATGGGAGAGGAAAGGAGGACAAGACCAAAGGCAGCCTCCAGGCTGTTCCCATGACTTATCCCAGAGGAAAGGGTGAACTGAAACTGGGCAGAGGTCTGCTTGGTCTTGGCCTGAGGTTGTAGATGCTCCGCTCAAGGGAAGAGAAAGCTGACATCTGAGCTGGGTTGGTACTCCCTTGCCATGGGGTCTGAGTGCAGAGCTGGTGAAGAAGAAGAGGATGATGAGCTTGTGGTGCTGCTGATGGACTCAGCTGGACAGTTAGTCCTGGAGAAGAAAAGGCATGCTTCCTGCTCTCTGGAATGGCCTTGTCTGCAGCAAGACAAGAAGGGAAGGACCCTGGCAGGCTGGAGGAGCACAGCAACATGGCAGCTGCTGGACCAGAGGGAGCTGAGGTCATGAAAGAGCACATTGGAAAGGCAGGCTGAGAGGTGGCACACCTAAAGCTTTGCTGCCTGGTAGAGCCAAAGGGAGGAACGTGTCAGGTCTCCTCCTCATGCACCTCCCTGCTCCATGCTGCTCTGCCCCACTCATAGCCCACAGCTGGAGTCCCGAGTCCAGCTCTGGGCTCCCCAGCTCAAGAGAGCCTGGGGACTGCTGGAAAGAGGCCAGGGCAGGCTCTGGAGGTGCTGAGGGGCCTGGAGCAGCTCTGTGAGCAGCAAAGGCTGAGAGCCCTGGGGCTGTGGAGCCTGCAGAAGAGCAGCCCCAGAGGGCAGCTGAGCAATGCTCAGCAAGAGCTAAAGGAGCTGTGGGGGGCAAGAGGCTGGGGCCAGACTCTGCTGAGTGGTGCCCAGGGCCAGGCCAAGGGGCAGAGGGCACAAAGTGGCAGGCAGGAGGTTGCCTCTGAAGCTGAGGAGAAAGTTGTTTGGGGGGAGGGTGCTGGAGGCCTGGAGCAGGCTGCCCAGAGAGGTTGTGGAGTGTCCTTGTGTGGAGAGCTTGCAACCCCCCCTGGGCACTGTGCTGCTGGGCAAGCTGCTGGGGGTGCCCTGCTGGGGCAGGGGGCTGGGGCTGGCTGAGCTCCAGCGGTTCCTTCCCCCCTCCCCCGTGGGTGTGGAAGGTGAGGGGGCAGGGCAGGGGGGATGGTGCGCGGCCAAGCGCTGCCACATCCGCTTGCAAACCAAGCGGGGTTGCTTAGCCTGGAGAAGAGAAGGATCAGAGGCGACCTCATTGCCCTCTACAACTACCTGAAAGGTGGTTGTAGACAGGAGGGGGTTGGTCTCTTCTCCCAGGCAACCAGCACCAGAACAAGGGGACACAGTCTCAAGTTGTGTCAGGGGAGGTTTAGACTCGAGGTGAGGAGAAAGTTCTTCACTGAGCGAGTCATTCGTCATTGGAATGTGCTGCCCAGGGAGGTGGTGGAGTCGCCGTCCCTGGAGGTGTTCAAGGGGAGATTGGACGTGGCACTTGGTGCTGTGATCTAGTTGTGAGGTCTGTTGGAACAGGTTGGACTTGATGATCCTTGGGGTCTCTTCCAACCTTAGTTACTGTGATACTGTGATACTGTGAACTTCTGCCATGCACTTGATCTCCAGGACCTTGCCAGAGTAGAAGAAGTCCTTTATGTGTGGCCCAGGGTGGTGGACATCTTGCCCTGGCTTGAGGATGTGAAGGCCAAGCTCCTGGGGCAGTGGGATGTGTGTTTGAGGAGGAGCTACAGGGGGAGCAAAGAATTGATTCAAATTGATTCAAATCCAAGGAGGTGCTTTGGAAGTGGCTGAAGAGCTCAGCTGCCTCCAGCCTAGGCTGGCTGGAGGTAAATAAGGAGGGGTGGAGGAGAGAACCACCTCTGCTGCCACCACACACAGCAGAGCTGGTCCTGCTGGCCCCTGAGCTGTGGGTGTGCTGGAGGAGACAGCTGAGAGCTGATTTGGTTCCACTCTGCAGTCAGAGGCAAACCCTGTCCCTGGTGACCTGGGAGCAGAGCCAAGGTGGTACAGCCAGCAGCTGTGGTGGTGGTGCTGAGGTTCATACAGGTCATGAGGCAGAATCCATCCCATGGGCTCCCCAACCTTTGCTTTGGTCCATCAGATGCCAGCTCCCAGCCCAGCTTTCCCAGAGCCTCCCCTTTAACCACAGTAAAGCACAGGGGAGTGGATCAACTTCTCTCTGGCTCCTTTCAATGTCTGTCCCCACTCCTTGAGGTCCTGGGAACCACTGTGGGGTGGTGGTGACAACCATAGAACCAGAGAAGAGCCTTCTAAGATCACCCAGTCCAACCATCAACCCAACATCACCATGGCCACTCAACCATGTCCCCAGGGGGCCATGGCCACAGGTTTCTTGAACCCATCCAGGGATGGGGACTCCACCACCTCCAGCAACCCAACATCTCCATCAACCCAACACCACCATGGCCACTGAACCATGGCCACAAGTGTGGTGGTGAAAGGAGGTTGGTGGAGAGGGCAGAAGGAAGGAGGGAGTAGAAAGAAGGCAGCTCAGGAAGGGTTGGGAGGGAGGCTGAGGCTTGGGCACCACTCCTGCATGGAGCTGCCTGCCTTGGAGTGGAGAGGGCTGGAGAAGGCCTCTGAGATCATCAGGTCCAACCAGCAACCCAACACCACCATGGCCACTAAGCCATGGCCACAAGTGCCATGGCCACAGGTTTCTTGAGCAGCTCCTCCCAGGATGGTGACTCCACCACCTCCCTGGGCAGCCTGCTCCAGTGCCTGACCACTCCTGCAGCGAAGAAATTGTTCCTCCTGGCCAACCTAAACCTCTCTGGGGCCATTCCAGGCCCTTTTCCTGCAGGATTCCCTGAGGGCCATGCCCCTGTCCTGCCAGGATGATTCCCTTTGGCTCCTCATGTCTCTGCCTGTCTTGGGATGACCTCAGCGCACACTTCCTCCTGGAAGGTGGAGAGAGGTTCTTGGCCCAGGCTGCTCAGGGCACCTCCAGCAGCCCACCACCTCCAGCAGCCCACCACCTCCAGCAGCCCACCACCTCCAGCAACCCAACACCTCCATCATCCCCCCACCTCCACCAGCCCACCACCTCCACCAGCCCACCACCTCCAGCAGCCCACCACCTCCAGCAGCCCACCACCACCATCAGCCCCCCACCTCCACCAGCCCACCACCTCCACCAACCCACCATCTCCATCAACCCACCACCACCATGGCCCCCAAACCATGCCTCCCAGTGCCATGGCCCCAGGATTTTTGGAGCACCTCTAGGGACTGGGGACTCCACCACCTCCCTGGGCAGCCCCTCAGGCTGGAGCTTATCGAGTGGACTTGCTTGGAGGGACAGGGATCTGTTGTGGGCACAGCTGGGAGTTTCCAAGCAGGGCTTGAAGGGTGGCAGGATCCAGCTGGGCTCATTGCTTCTGCTGGTTTCAATGACCTTGTCTTCTCTTTCCCCCCCTTGGTTGCCCTGCAGCACTTTACCTGACTCTCCTCCAGACTCGGGATCAGAAGCTTACTCCCCTCAGCAGGTGAATGGTGAGTGCTTCCAAGGGAAGAAAGGTGCTGGGGGTGGGGGGAAATAGTCATAGACTCCTGGAATTGTCTGGGTTGGAAAAGCCCTCTGAGGTCATCCAGTCCAACCATCAACCCAGCACCACTGTGGCCACTAAACCCTGGCCCCAGGTGCCTTGGCCGCATGACTCCTGGACACCTCCCGGGATGGGGACTCCACCACCTCCCTGGGCAGCCTCTTCCAGTGCCTGACCACTCTTGCAGGGAAGAAATGGTTCCTCACTTCCAACCTACACCTCCCCTGGGGCAACTTGAGGCCATTTCCTTCCCTTCTATCACCTGAGTCCAAGCCTCACCTCACTCCAACCTGCTTTCAGGGAGCTGTAGAAGGCAATGAGGTCTCCCCTCAGCCTCCTTTTCTCCAGGCTCAACACCCCCAGCTCCCTCAGCTGCTCACAGACTCAATAAGGTTGGGAAAGACCTCAGAAGATCATCAAGTCCAACCTATTCCCTAACCCCTCCTGACTAACTACCCCATGGCTCCAAGTGCCATATCCAAGCCTTTCCTGAGCACCTCCAGGGGTGGTGACTCCACCACCTCCCTGGGCAGCACATTCCCATGGCCAATTCCTCCTTCTGTGGAGAACTTCCTCCTCACCTCCATGCCTAAAGTGACCCCAGGATCCCAGCTGTGGCCTCACCAGTGCCCACAATCCCTGCCCTGCTGCTGCTGGCCACACTCTTGCTGCCCCAAGCCAGGCTGCTGGTGGCCTTCTTGGCCACCTGAGGCACATCCCCAGCTCCCCTTCGGCTGGCCGTCAACCAGCCCCCTCCTAGGTCCTTTTCCTCCAGGAAACTGTCATAATGGTAACAATAACAATAATCATTAATCATCCCCATGCCCCCCCCTCAGCCCTACCATCCTCCTCCCCTCTCTGCTCCCTGCAAGTGGTTGGCTCTGGAGCCCTTTATCAGCGGGGCAGAAGCAGGCGGCCGCGGTACGTGGGGACATTATCGGTTGGTAAATAGCCCCAGACTTTCACCTATTGTTCTCCTGCTGGGCTTTGCTGGGGAGGGAGATGGAAAGAACCAACCACAGAGGGAAGAGAAGAGGAGGTAAAGGAGGGAAGTCTGCTTCCAAGGGAAGAAATCAAATCGTCCTCCCTGGGGTGAGGTAGGACGTGGAGCTCGGCAGCCTCCTCCTCCTGCCCTCCTCCAGCCTGGGGGAGCTCCAGGCAGGGAGTGTGAGTGTGGCCATGCCATGGAGCCCAGCCTGGGCAGGCAGAGATGAATCCAGCCTTCAGCAGTAAGTTCCTTCCCAGCCCTTCCCTCCCTTTCTGGGTCTTGGGTTGGTGGGGGGAGGTCGTCTGCTCCTCAGGATAAGCAGAGCGAGCTGGGGCCATGCCCCCAGCCCAGGGGCAGCCTTTACTGCCAGCCTCTCCTGGCTGCTCCTGGGGGAGCCACCAAGCTTGGGATGGCTCCTCTGGTGACCTCCAGGGCTCTTGGGTGGGAGAAATGGCTTAGGGAGGGAGGGAGGGAAGTGAGAATGGAGGAAGGGAGGGAGGAAGAAAGGAGGGAGGGAGGAAGGAAGGAAAGGAGGAAGGAAAGGGAGGGAGGGAGGAAAGAAAGGGAGGGAAGGAGGAAGGAAGAAAGGAGGGAAGTGAGAAGGAAGGAAGGAATGAAGGAGGGAAGGAAAGAAGGAAGGAAGTGAGGAAGAAAGGAGGGAAGTGAGAAGGGAGGGAGGGAGGAAGGAAGAAGGGAAGGAGGAAGGAAGAAGGGAAGGAGGAAGGAAGAAGGGAAGGAGGAAGGAAGAAGGGAAGGAGGAAGGAAGAAGGGAAGGAGGAAGGAAGAAGGGAAGGAGGAAGGAAGAAGGGAAGGAGGAAGGAAGAAGGGAAGGAGGAAGGAGGAAGGGAAGGAGGAAGGAGGAAGGGAAGGAGGAAGGAGGAAGGGAAGGAGGAAGGAGGAAGGGAAGGAGGAAGGAAGAAGGAAGGAGGAAGGGAAGGAGGAAGGAGGAAGGGAAGGAGGAAGGGAAGGAAGGGAGGAAGGGGAGGAGGGAGAAAGGGAAGGAGGGAGAAAGGGAGGGAGGGAGGAAGGAAGGGAGGAGGGAAGGAAGAAAGGAAGGAAGGGAGGGAAGGAGGGAGGGAAGGAAGAAAGAGAGGAGGGAAGTGAGAAAGAAAGGAGGGGAAGTGAGAAGGGAGAAAGGAAGGAAGGGAGGGAGGAAGCAAGGAAGGAAGGTAGGGAGAAAGGAAGGTAGGTTGGTTGGCTGCTTCTGATCTCCCTTGCCCCCCTAGCCCCAGCCCGGCAGCAGCAGCACCTTCTTCGCCAGGCTCCAGGCCGGTCCCCCCCGGCAGCAGAGCCTGCTCTGGTGTTTTGCTGCTGGGAAAGGTCAAGAGTTCTGTTTATCTTGCTGAAAAGGAAAAAAAAAAAGGGGGGAAAAAAAATCCCTGGAATTCCTCCTGGCCCTTCCTTAAATATACCAAAGGGGCCAGGCTGCTCTCCAGAGGGACTGTGCTGGCAGAGAGGCAGCACCTCTGCCTGGGGAGGAGAGGAGCCTCCTGGGGAGCACCCATGAAGCAGCTCCTTCTGCTGGAAGGAAGGATGAGACTCCCAGACCTGCTTTTTTTTGCCCCCTGGAGTTCAATTGTGGGCCCTGCTTGCAGGGATCTTGGCCTGTCAGCTGCACCCTGGGGGAGAAGGGGCAGTGGATGGAAACTCCAGCACAGGAGGTTCCACCTCAACAGGAGGAGGAACTTCTGCCCTGGGAGGGTCCCAGAGCCCTGGAGCAGGCTGCCCAGAGAGGTTGTGGAGTCTCCTGCTCTGGAGCCTTCCAAGCCCCATCTGGATGTGTTCCTGTGTGCCCTGTGCTGGGTTCTATGCTCCTGCTCTGGCAGGGGGGTTGGACTGGATGATCTTTAAGGTCCCTTCCAACCCCTAACCTCCTGTGACCTTGGTGGGAATGGCAGTGTGCTGTGGAGGTGCAATGAGTGCTGGGAGGGCACTTTCTTGGCCACACTGTTGCTGTGACCAGTCCTGCAGGGCTGGAGGTGTCACACAAACAGGGCAGAGCTGAGGGGGAGACAAGAAGTGAAGTCTTGCTCCCTCTGAGGTGCCTACTGAGCCTGCTCAAGCCTTCCATCACCACCTCCCTCACCAACCCTCCAGCTGGATTATTCAGTCAGGATTATTATCCAGGCTCAGGGGAGACCTTACTGCCATCTGCAACTACCTGGAGGGAGGTTGCAGCCAGGTGGGGGTTGGGCTCTTCTCCCAGAACAAGAGGACACAGTCTCAAGCTGTGCCAGGGGAGGTTCAGGCTGGAGGTTAGGAAGAAGTTCTTCCCAGCAAGAGAGATTGGCCACGGGGATGTGCTGCCCAGGGAGGTGGTGGAGTCCCCATCCCTGGAGGTGTTTAGGAAGAGCCTGGCTGGGGTGCTGGGTGCCATGGTTGAGTTGCTCAGATGGTGCTGGGTGATAGGTTGGGCTGGAGGAGCTCTGAGCTCTTTTCCATCCTGGTTAATTCTCTATTCTGTATCTCATTTCACCAATTTCTACCCCTGCTCAAGCCACCCCTGGCTGAGATCCAACCATGCAGCTCTGCTCTAGGAGTCCTCCACGTTTGCTCCGAGCCTCTGTGGCAGCTGCCTGTAAACACAGCTCTCATTTGCTTCCACCTGAGCTGGTCTGGCAAAGCTAATGTTAGAGGGGGGAGAAACTTCAACCCACCACAGCCTCCAGAAGTGTTTTGGTTCTAGCTGAAGCCCTCAGCTGAGCATGGAGCTTGCAGCTTGGCTGGAGGCCTGAGCAGCTGCAGGAGGGGGAGGTGGAGTTAGAGTGCAGTGGAGTGGGATGGGATGGGATGGGATGGGATGGGATGGGATGGGATGGGATGGGATGGAATAGGAATAGAATGGAATGGAATGGAATAGAATAGAATAGAATAGAATAGAATAGAATAGAATAGAATAGAATAGAATAGAATAGAATAGAATAGGATAGAATAGGATAGGAATAGAGTAGGATAGGAATAGAATAGGATAGGAATAGAATAGGATAGGAATAGAATAGGATAGGACTAGGAACAGACCAGACCAGGTTGGAAAAGACCTTCAAGATCATCCAGTCCAACCTATCACCCAACACCATCTAATCAACTCAACCATGGCACTAAGCACCCTATCAAGTCTCTTCCTAAACACCTCCAGGGATGGGGACTCCACCACCTCCCTGGGCAGCACATCCCAAGGGCAAATTACTCTTCCTGTGGAGAACTTTCTCCTCACCTCCAGCCTAAACCTCCCCTGGCACAGCTTGAGACTGTGTCCTCTCGTTCTGGTGCTGGGTGCCTGGGAGAAGAGACCAACCCCCACCTGGCTCCAACCTCCCTTCAGGGAGTTGTAGAGAGCAAGAAGGTCTCCCCTGAGCCTCCTCTTCTCCAGGCTAAGCAACCCCAGCTCCCTCAGCCTCTCCTCACAGGGCTTGTGCAGAGAGGTTCATGAAGAGGCCCCAGAGTGGGATGGTTCAGGGCTGGAGCTGGGGCTGAGGACCCCAGGTGCATGCTGCTGCTCTAACAGCTCTCCCTCTTGCTCTCCTTGCAGATCCTCACCTCCTCCGGACCATGACCCCCGAGAACATGTGCCACCTGACTCCCCCTTCCCGCCTGGAGCACCCTCCTCCTCCTCCTCCTCCTCCACCCCCACCCCCACCCCCCCCCACCCCCACACCTTCAAGGTGTCCCCCCCCCACCCCCTCACCCCCACCAGCAGCAGCACCCCCCTCACTACCCCAGCCTGCAGCGGGACCTGTACATGAAGGCTGAGCCCCTGATGCCACCCTACGGCCTCGGGCAGGGCATGGCACCCCCTGAGCTCCACCATGCCCAGCAGTCACAGATGTTGCACCAGCTCCTCCAGCAGCATGGAGCAGAGTAAGGCCTCAGGGGGCAGGGGGCTTCTCAGAGGGGTTTTGGGGGAGGGAGGGGTGGGGAGCTGGAGGCTGCCGGAGCCTGGGCGTGAGGAAGAAATCCTTCCCAGCAAGAGAGGCTGGGATGGGGCTGCCCGGGGAGGTGGTGGAGCCACCATCACTGGAGGGGTTTAAAACCAGCCTGGATGAGGCACTCAGTGCCATGGTTTAGATGATTGGATGGTGTTGGGTGGCAGGTTGGACTTGGTGATCTCCAAGGTCTTTCCCAACCTGCTTAATTCTGTACTCTGTGATCAGCAAAGTTCTAGGCTTAAGGGTTGGGTGCTGGTTGTGTGGGAGGGAGCTGGGGAGACAGCAGGGTGGAGCTGGGGAGACAGCAGGGTGGAGCAGAGCCAGTTTCATACAACCATGGAATTGATTTAGTTGAAAGAGACCACCCAGCACTGCCAGGGCACCACCAAACCCTGGCCCTCAGCACCACAGCTCCAGGGCTTTGAAACCCCTCCAGGGATGGGGACTCCACCACCTCCCTAGGGCAGCCAGGGCCAAGTGCTGGCAACCCTCTTGGAGAAGAAATTGTTGCTCATGTGCCACGTAAACCTCCCCTGGGGCAAGTTGCAGCCCTTTCCCCTTGTCCTGTCTCTGTTCCTCAGGAGAAGAAACCAAGTCCCACCTGGCTCCAGCCTCCTTGGGCAGCCTGTGCCAGGGCTTCACAGTTTGCAGCACATGGCTCAGAGCTGGGTGGTGGGCACGGAGAAGAGGAAAGCAGAGATGTGGCTCTGCATGGGTGGTGCAGAGATTGGTAGCCACAGGGTGGGTGGGCAGAGCCTGGTGAGTGAAGGTGGTGATAGTGCTGAAGGAACTGCACCTAAACATGAAGGGAAACTTCTTCTGCTGAGGGACCTGGAAGAGCTCTGTGAGGAGCACAGCCCTGGGGCTGTGGAGCCTGCAGAAGAGCAGCCCCAGAGGGCAGCTGAGCAATGCTCACCAAGAGCTAAAGGAGCTGGGGGGGAGCAAGAGGCTGGGGCCAGACTCTGCTGAGTGGTGCCCAGGGCCAGGCCAAGGGGCAGAGGGCACAAAGTGGCAGGCAGGAGGTTGCCTCTGAAGCTGAGGAGAAAGTTGTTTGGGGGGAGGGTGCTGGAGGCCTGGAGCAGGCTGCCCAGAGAGGTTGTGGAGTGTCCTTGTGTGGAGAGCTGGCAACCCCCCCTGGGCACTGTGCTGCTGGGCAAGCTGCTGGGGGTGCCCTGCTGGGGCAGGGGGCTGGGGCTGGATGAGCTCCAGAGCTCCCTTCCAAGCTCCACCACCCTGGGATTCTGTGAAGCTCCCTGCAGGAAGGTTTGGGGGTTCTTTTAGCAAGACCCCAGCCTCACCTTGTGCTGGGGGGTGGGAGGGTGAGCTCCCTCCCCAGCTCTCCTTGTCCTGCTGAGCTCTCTGCTCTCCGCAGCCTCCCGGTGCACCCAGCCAAGAAGCGGAAGCACTCCGAGTCCCCTCCCACCACCCTCAATGCCCAGATGCTCAACGGGCTGATAAAGCAGGAGCCAGGCATGGGGGCAGTGCCCCTCAACCCTGACCGAGTGCCAACACCTCCCTGGCACCAGCCAGGAGCACTTTCACCAGGTATGTGGTGTCTTGGACCACCCCTCCCCATCCCCTGACCCCTTCCCCTCAATACCCCCTCCAGCACTGGGGCACTGAAGCACTGAATTGAGTCATGGAATCATTGAATCAATCATTGAATCAATCATAGAATCATTGAGTCACCAATCACAGAATCATTGAGTCACCAATCACAGAATCATTGACTCATCAATCACAGAATCATTGACTCATCAGTCACAGAATCATTGACTCATCAATCACAGAATCATTGACTCATCAATCACAGAATCATTGACTCATCAATCACAGAATCATTGACTCATCAATCACAGAATCATTGAGTCACCAATCACAGAATCATTGACTCACCAATCATAGAATCATTGACTCACCAATCACAGAATCATTGAGTCACCAATCACAGAATCATTGACTCACCAATCACAGAATCATTGACTCACCAATCACAGAATCATTGACTCATCAATCACAGAATCATTGAGTCACCAATCACAGAATCATTGACTCACCAATCACAGAATCATTGACTCATCAATCACAGAATCATTGACTCACCAATCACAGAATCATTGACTCATCAATCATAGAATCATTGAGTCACCAATCACAGAATCATTGACTCACCAATCACAGAATCATTGACTCATCAATCACAGAATCATTGACTCATCAATCCTAGAACCATTGACTCATCAATCACAGAATCATTGAGTCACCAATCACAGAATCATTGACTCATCAATCATAGAATCATTGAGTCACCAATCACAGAATCATTGACTCACCAGTCACAGAACCATTGGCTCATCAGTCACAGAACCATTGGCTCATCAGTCACAGAACCATTGGCTCATCAATCACAGAATCATTGACTCATCAATCCTAGAACCATTGACTCATCCGTCACTGAATCATTGACTCAATCATTGAGTCATAGAATCCAGAGAAGGGCAACAAGGCTGGGGAGGGGTCTGGAGCACAGCCCTGTGAGGAGAGGCTGAGGGAGCTGGGGTTGCTTAGCCTGCAGAAGAGGAGGCTCAGGGGAGACCTTCTTGCTCTCTCCAGCTCCCTGAAGGGAGGCTGGAGCCAGGTGGGGGTTGGGCTCTTCTTCCAGGCAACCAGCACCAGAACAAGAGGACACAGTCTCAAGCTGTGCCAGGGGAAGTTCAGGCTGGATGTCAGGAAGAAGTTCTTCATAGAAAGAGTGATTGGCCATTGGGATGTGCTGCCCAGGGAGGTGGTGGAGTCCCCAGCCCTGGAGGTGTTTAGGAAGAGCCTGGATGAGGCACTTGGTGCCATGGTTTAGTTGATCAGATGGTGCTGGGTGTTGATTGGACTTGGTGATCTCAAAGGTCTTTTCTGACCTGGTTAATCCTATCCTATCCTATCCTATCCTATCCTATCCTATCCTATCCTATCCTATCCTATCCTATCCTATCCTATCCTATCCTATCCTATCCTATCCTATCCATTGAATCACAGAATCATTGAGTCATTGAATCATTGAGTCATTGAATCTTTGAATCAGGGAATCAATGAATCAGGGAATCAATGAATCAGAGATTCATTGAATCATGGAATCATTGAATCATGGAATCATTGAATCACAGAATGGTCCAGGCCCAAGGGACCTCCAAAGCTCATCCAGTCCAATCCCCCCACAGTCAGCAGGGACATCCCCAACCAGATCAGGCTGCCCAGAGCCTCTTTGAATATCTCCAGGGAAGGAGCCACCTCCCTGGGCAACCTGTTCCAGTGTCCCACCACCCCCATAGTGAAGAACTCCTTCCTGCTATCCAATCTCACTCTGCCCTTCTCTAGTTTGAAGCCATTGCCCCTGGTGCTGTCCCTGCAGGCCTTTGCAAGCAGTCTCTCTCCATCTTTCCTGTAGCCTGCTTCAGGCACTGGCAGGCTGCTATTAGGTCTCCCCAGAGCCTTCCCTTCTCCAGACTGAACATCCCTAGCTCCCTCAGAGCTGCTCCAACCCCCTGATCCTTTTGGTGGCCTCCTCTGGAGCCACTCCATCAGGTCCAGGTCCTTCCTGTGTTGAGGGCTCCAGACCTGCACACAGCTCTCCAGGTGAGGTCTCCCCAGAGCAGAGCCAAGTGGCAGAATCACCTCTCTGGATCTGCTGGCAGTGCATCCTTTGATGCAGCCCAGGATGTGATTGGCCTTCTGGGCTGCAAGCACAGCATCCAAACCTCTGCTGCCCACCTGGGCACCTGGCTGGCTCGAGGGCTGCTTGCGAGGGACGCTGTGTGGGCACCACAAAGTGCCCACCAGTGGGGTTCCTCCCAGCTGGGTGCTCAGGAGGGAAGCAGGGTGATGAGTTCAGAGACTCCCAGATGGGTTTGGGTTGGAAGAGACCTTTCAGGGTCATCGAGTCCAACCCTCCTGCAGTCAGCAGGGACACCTACAACTCAGGGCAGGTTGCTCAGAGCCCCATCAAGCCTGACCTTGAGTGCCTCCAGCTGGCCCTGGCCCAAGATCTCCTACCTTTGGCAGTGCCCTGGCAGTTGGGAGCCATCAAACTGGCCCCATGGGCCATGCCAGCTGGTTCCTGGTGCCCTTCCCCAGCTGGAGAGGGTTGGGAGGGGCTGAAATTGCTCTTTTCTCCCCACCCCAGGTTTGATCCAAGACAACGACAGCTTGAACGGCTCCTACTTGGACCCCAACTACCAGTCTATAAAGTGGCAGCCACACCAGCAGAACAAGTGGGCAACTCTCTATGATGCCAACTACAAGGAGCTGTGAGTAATCCCCCACCTGTGGAGAAAGGCAGAGCCCCCTCTCACCTCTGGGGCCACCTCTGGACGGGGCGCTTCGGGCCAGGCTTTAGCGGCCGTGGTGGCCTGAGGGCGGTGGTCGGACTGTGAGGTCTTCTCCAACCCAAACCATTCTGTGGTTCTGTCTGGTGGTGGCAAGGGATGGGGCTTGGGGCCTCGTGAGATGGGGGCAAGGGCTGTCCTGGGCTCCCCCTTGTCCTCTCATGCCACCTGGGCTGTGCTGGGGATGACCTCTCTGCTCTGCCTTTGCCCTTGGGAAAGTGACCTGTGGAGGGCTGGGGCTGGTTCTGCAGGAGCCAGCAGCAGGAGTGGATTTGGTGGTGGTTCAGCAGCCATGCAAGGGTTTGATTGACAAATCCAACCTTGTCCTGAGCATGGTTTGGACCAGCAACACCCTCTCCTTCTGCCCAGACTTACCTGGATCTAGAAACGATGAGCAAGAATCTCTGGAGACTTTCCAGACCCACCTGGACACATCCCTGTGTGGCCTGCCCTGGGTCACCCAGCTGTGGCAGGGGAGGGTTGGACTGGATGCTCTCCAGAGGTCTCTTCCAACCCCTAGCAGGCTGGGATTCTGGGATTTCCCAGGCTGTGCATAGCAGGGATGGCTGGAGGTGACCTAGAGCCACTTCAGCACCTGAGAGCTACACTGAAGAGCCTGAGGAAGAGGAATGGGAGTGGTTGATGGGCAGAGGAGGAAAGGAGGAGGGAAAGAAAGGACAAAGGAAGGGGCTGGGGAAAGCTGGGAAGCCAGGAGGGACATTGAACATGAACATGAGCCAGCAGTGTGCCCAGGGGGCCAAGAAGGCCAAGGGCATCCTGGCCTGCATCAGGAACAGTGTGGCCAGCAGGAGCAGGGAGGTCATTGTGCCCTGTGCTCAGCTCTGGTTAGGCCACACCTTGAGTCCTGTGTCCAGTTCTGGGCTCCTCAGTTGAGGAAAGATGTTGAGATGCTGGAAGGTGTCCAGAGAAGGGCAACAAAGCTGGGGAGGGGTCTGGAGCACAGCCCTGGGAGGAGAGGCTGAGGGAGCTGGGGTTGCTTAGCCTGCAGAAGAGGCGGCTCAGGGGAGACCTTCTTGCTCTCTGCAAGTCCCTGAAGGGAGGTTGGAGCCAGGTGGGGGTTGGGCTCTTCTCCCAGGCACCCAGCACCAGAACAAGAGGACACAGTCTCAAGCTGTGCCAGGGGAGGTTCAGGCTGGAGGTTAGGAAGAAGTTCTTCATAGAAAGAGAGATTGGCCATGGGAATGTGCTGCCCAGGGAGGTGGTGGAGTCCCCATCCCTGGAGGTGTTTAGGAAGAGCCTGGATGAAGCACTTGGTGCCATGGTTGAGTTGATTAGATGGTGCTGGGTGATAGGTTGGGCTTGGTGAGCTCAAAGGTCTTTTCCAACCAGGTCTGGTCTCTTTTCTTCTCTTCTCTTCTCTCTTCTCTTCTCTTCTCTTCTCTTCTCTTCTCTTCTCTTCTCTTCTCTTCTCTTCTCTTCTCTTCTCTTCTCTTCTCTTCTCTTCTCTTCTCTTCTCTTCTCTTCTCTTCTCTTCTCTTCTCTTCTCTTCTCTTCTCTTCTCTTCTCTTCTCTTCTCTTCTCTTCTCTTCTCTTCTCCTGTTCTACTCTATTCTATTAAGGTGGCACAGGGTGGGGAGTTGTGTGGAGGGGAAAGCTGGGGTGGGTGGTGGAGCAGAGAGTGGCTGCATGGGGCTGGAAGGAGAGGCTGGAGCAGGGCAGGGTGGGGGCAAGGCATGGAGAAGCTGCTGAGGGAGGGAGGAGTGCTCAGGAGGAAACCGCTCTGGAGCCTCCCTGCATTCCTCGGAGGTGACCGAGAGCTGGCAAGCAGCAGGCTGGCTTCCAGGAACTGCTCAGTGAGCAACAGCACCCCCCCTCCACCACCACCCTGCCTTCCTCCCCTCCTCCTCCTCCTCCTGCACAGCTGGAGGCTGGAGAGGGTGCTCTGGGGGGACATGCAGCAAGGCCTTCTCCCTTGCCTGCAACACCGAACAGCCCAAGGCTCTGTCCCACCTTAGCTGGGTGGTGCTCAGGGTGGGAGCAAGGCCAGTGGTGGAGGCCAGGTAGGATCTGTGACATGCAGAAAAGCCCCAGCCCTCCTGAGCACAGATCACAGAAGCCCAGCATGGAAGGGATTGGAAGGGAGCTCTGGAGCTCAGCCAGCCCCAGCCCCCTGCCCCAGCAGGGCACCCCCAGCAGCTTGCCCAGCAGCACAGTGCCCAGGGGGGGTTGCCAGCTCTCCAGACTCCACAACCTCTCAGGGCAGCCAGATCTCCCTCTTGGCCAGCCCTGGTCCTAAGACCACTTTTAATGCAGACCTGGTGGTCACAGACCCCCATGGCCAAGAGGACAAATGGTCTCCTGTGGGGCATGAAGAAGAGTGTGGCCAGCAGGTTGAGGAAGGTTCTCCTTCCCCTCTGCTCTGCCCCACTCAGGCCACAGCTGGAGTCCTGGGTCCAGCTCTGGGCTCTCCAATACAGCAGAGATTGGGAGATGCTGGACAGAGCCCAGGGGAGGCTCTGAAGGTGCTGAGGGGCCTGGAGCAGCTCTGTGAGCAGCAAAGGCTGAGAGCCCTGGGGCTGTGGAGCCTGCAGAAGAGCAGCCCCAGAGGGCAGCTGAGCAATGCTCAGCAAGAGCTAAAGGAGCTGGGGGGGGCAAGAGGCTGGGGCCAGACTCTGCTGAGTGGTGCCCAGGGACAGGACAAGGGGCAGAGGGCAGAAGCCAGGAGGTTGCATCTGAGGATGAGGAGAAAGTTGTTTGGGGTGAGGGTGCTGGAGGCCTGGAGCAGGCTGCCCAGAGAGGTTGTGGAGTGTCCTTGTGTGGAGAGCTTGCAACCCCCCCTGGGCACTGTGCTGCTGGGCAAGCTGCTGGGGGTGCCCTGCTGGGGCAGGGGGCTGGGGCTGGCTGGTCTCCAGAGCTCCCTTCCAACCTGCCCCATGCTGGGATTCAGGGATATCTTCTGCTGGAACACAGAGGTGTTGCTGAAAGGCTCCAAACCCCAGCTTCTAACTTCTGCACACCCAGCCCTACCCTGCCCTGTCCTGTGCTTGGGGATCACCTCCCTAATTCCTGCTTTGGGGATTTCAGACAGAAAGCAGAGCAAACCTCCTTCTGTGGCATGTAGGTCATCAGCCCCTTGTGTAATGACCAAATTCCTTTGAGCTGACCTCATGGAGCCTGGAGGAAGCCACGTGCACTTTGTTGTGCTGCTGGATTAAGGGTCGAGGTCAAGGGCTGAGGGATTAAGTTTGCAGCCCCACGCTGACCTTGGGGGATTCTTCCTCCTTCAAGGGCTGGAGCTGAGAGCAGGTAGCTCTAGGAGAGCCTCTGCAAGCTGAGCCTGCAAGGAGGTGGGCCTAGAATGAGGTGGACCTAAAATGAGGTGGACCTACAGTGAGGGGAGCCTGCAGCGAGGGGAACCCAAATGAGGTGGGCTTACAATGAGTTGAACCTCAAATGAAGTGGAGCTACAGTGAGGTGAACCCAAATGAGGTGGGCTTACAATGAGTTGAACCTCAAATGAAGTGGAGCTACAGTGAGGTGAACCCAAATGAGGTGGGCTTACAATGAGTTGAACCTCAAATGAAGTGGAGCTACAGTGAGGTGAACCCAAATGAGGTGGGCTTACAATGAGTTGAACCTCAAATGAAGTGGACCTACAATGAGGTGAGCCTACAGTGAGCTGGACTTACAAGGAGGTGGACCTAAATGAGGTGGATCTCAAAGAGATGGACCTCAAATGAGGTGAACCTACAGTGAGGTTGAACCTACAGTGAGGTGGACTTACAAGGAGGTGGACCTAAGTGAGCTGGACCTAAAAGAGATGGACCTAAAATGTGGTGGGCCTACAGTGAGGTGAACCTAAAATGAGGTGAGCCTACAGTGAGGTGGACTTACAATGAGGTGGACTTACAATGAGGTGGACTTACAATGAGGTGGACTTACAATGAGGTGGACTTAAGGGAGGTGGACCTAAAATGAGGTGGACCTACAGTGAGGTGAACCTACAATGAGGTGAACCTCCAGTGAGCTGGACCTGCAGTGAGGTGGACCTAAAATGTGGTGGACCTGGAGTGAGGTGAGCCTACAGTGAGGTGGACTTAAGTGTGGTGGACCTACAGTGAGGTGAACCTACAGTGAGGTGGACCCAAATGAGGTGAGCCTGCAAGGAGGTGAACTTTCAGTGAGGAGATCCTACACCTACAATGGAAGATCTCTTCTGGCACAGCACTGAATACCCCTGTGATAGCCACCCAAAGCTCTGCCTCCTCCTCCTCCTCCTTCTGCAGTGGTGTTTTTGGGGGTGCCTAACTCATGTTTCAGCAGGCAGATGTCCTCTCCTCCCTCTCTGCCTCTGTGTTGTGCTCAGCCAGCTGGCAGGCATCTCTGCCTCTTCAAGGCCCAGGCACCCCCAGCTTTTCTGCTGGGGACTCTCCCCTGGTGTGTGTCTGCCTGGCCCTGCTGTGATGGTCCAGGTGCCCACAACCTCTTCACAGCTCCAGGAATTATCTGAATCCTCTCATTTTTCCCCTACTCTTGTTCTCAAGAGAAGAGACCAGGAAGGTAGGTTGAGGAGCAAGGGAAGCTAGTGGTGTACACAGGATGCTAGGGGTTGGGAGGGACCTCTGAGGATCATCCAGTCCAACCCCCCCCTGCCAGAGCAGGAGCAGAGAAGCCAGCACAGGGCACACAGGAACACATCCAGATGGGGCTTGGAAGGCTCCAGAGCAGGAGACTCCACAACCTCTCTGGGCAGCCTGCTCCAGGGCTCTGGGACCCTCAGGGAAGAAGTTCCTCCTCCTGTTGAGGTGAAACCTCCTGTGCTGGAGTTTCCATCCATTGCCCTTTCTCCTATCACAGAGCCTGTCCCTGTCCCCTCCTTCCTGACCCCCAGCCCTCAGCTATTGATAGGCATTGATCAGATCCCTCTCAGTCTTCTCCTCTGCAGACTGAGCAGCCCCAGGGCTCTCAGCCTCTCCTCACAGGGCAGTGCTGCAGTCCCTTCAGCATCCTCACAGCCCTCCCTTGGTCTCTCTCCAGCAGATCCCTGTCCCTCCTGAACTGGGGGGGCCCAAACTGGACAACTTCAAGGTGGTTGTCAAGAGCTTGGCTCTGAATCCCAGAACTCCAGCATGGTGGGAACTACAGAGGTTGCATTTTGGACCAGGCTTCCTAAAGCCAGGCTGGATTAAGGGAGGTTGCTCCCATGGACTGGAGTAGAGCTGCCTGGAAATCCATGTCTTGGCTTGCTGGGCTTGTGGCTCAGGCTTTGCTGAGCAATCTTAGGCTACAGGAAGCCCAGACCCTATGGATCAGTTGTACTGATGATAGGAAAGCTGGAGAGGGGCTTTTTACCAGGGCCTGTGGGGGCAGGAGAAGGGGAGATGGTTTGAAACCAGGGCAGGGCAGAGTTGGGTTGGACATTGGGAAGAAGCTCTTGGTGATGAGTGTGGTGAGGCACTGGAGTGGACTGCCCAGAGAAGCTGCAGACTCCTCATCTCTGGAAGTGTTTCAGAGCAGGCTGGGTGAAGCTTTGAGCAGCCCAGCAAGAGGTTTCCCTGCCCATGGAACTAGATGATCTTTAGGGTGTCCCCCCCCACCCCCAGCTTCCAACTCAAGCCATTCTGAGATTCCTTTTGGCCTCTTGCACTTGGTTTGTGGTTCACTGAAGCCTCAGAAGTGTTTGCTGGTTTCCAGCAGTGCTGCCAAGGAGGGCTGGAACCAGGCAGTTCCCTGGTCTCCTCCTGACAGCAGGAGCCATTCCTCCTCCTGACAGCATCTTCTGACACATGCCAGCAGGCTGCCTCCTCCCACTCCCTGTCTGCTCACAGCTTGAGGGAAGGCAGCTGGAGAAGGGCAGAGCAGCCCTCAATGGGAACCTCTCCCTGGAGCTGGCCATGAGGCCAGAGCTGCTCTGCTCTGACCCCCAGGAACTGGGCTGGTGCCATTCTCCTCCCAGCAAGCTCTCCACGTGGTCTCCTCTGGAGCTGAGGGCTGTGGGATGGACCAAAGCTTTCAGCCCTGCACAGCCTGGGTGCAAGAAGTGTCAAACAATTAGAGACTCCTAGATTGGCTTTGGGTGGAAGGGACCTTTGAAGCCCATCTAGCCAGACCCCCCTGCAGGGACAGCTCCAACCCCAGCAGGCTGCTCAGAGCCCCCCAACCAACCTGAGCTGCAGTGGTGCCAGGGCTGGGGCAGCTCCCAGCTCTCTCTGGGCAGCCTGGGACAGGCTCTCACCACCCTCAGGGTGAGTCTGAAGCTCCCTCTGTTAGTTCCAAACCATCAGCCCTAGTCCTGGCACAAAGGGCTCTGCTCCAAACTCTGTCCCCAGCCTTCTTCTCAGCTCCTTGAAGCCCTCAAAGGCCACCAGAAGGTCTCCCTGGAGCCTTCTCTCCTCCAGGCTGAACAACCCCAGCTCTCAGCCTGGCCTCACAGCAGAGGGCTTCCAGCCTCTGCTCATTTTTGTCACCCTCCTCTTCTCACCCAGCCAACCCCAGCTGCCAGTGTCCTGCCCCAAGCTGACCTTGCTGCAGATCCCAGACCTCACCAGGGTGATGCACACCAGCCTGACACCTTGCTGGGTGTGCTCTGGGTTATGTGACACAGTGAGGCAGCCTGCTGGCCAGGCTGGCTGAGCCCCATGGGGATGGCTCCCTGAGGTCTCCCTCTGTCATGCTGTGAGTGTGTGCCAGGCAGCTGAAGGGGACCAGCCACGGTGCTGAGCTGTGGAAGCACTGCTGGGGCTGTGTCAGTCTGCTGTGGACCAGGCAGCATCCTGCAGGTTCCTCCCTCCTGGTCTTGTTGTGTCCTGGAAGAGCAAGCAAGCAGAGGGCTGCATGGGATTGGTGAGTGAGCCTTTGAAGCAGAAGGTCTCCAGACAGTTTGTCTTTGGAATGGTTGAGACATTGGGGAACCTGGAAGGCAGGAGAAGGCAAAAGGGGGGGGGGGGGGGGGGGGCAGATTTTCCTTCCAGAGAAGAAACACCTGAGGAGCATGAGGATGCCACTGACAGCCCTGCTCTTGCCACTGCTCCCCCTCTAGTTCCCTGGCAGCAGAGACACCTTCCCTCCAGCCCCTCCACATGAAGATGCCAGATGTGGCTGTGGGGAATACTGATTCTGACCTCTGGATGAGGAGAAACCAACCCTCCTCTGATCCCAGCCCCCTGAGTCCTGCAGCCATGCCAGGTCAGCTTGTCTGGGGGCTCTGAGCAGCCCAAGGGACTAGGAGCCCCTGAATAGTGCCTTCAACACAAAGCAGTCTCTGGTTGTAGGCTCAGTGTAGGAAAGATGTGGAGGTGCTGGAAGGTGGCCAGAGAAGGGCAACAAAGCTGGGGAGGGGTCTGGAGCACAGCCCTGGGAGGAGAGGCTGAGGGAGCTGGGGTTGCTTAGCCTGCAGAAGAGGAGGCTCAGGGGAGACCTTCTTGCTCTCTACAACTACCTGAAGGGAGGTTGTAGCCGGGGGGGGTTGGGCTCTTCTCCCAGGCAAGCAGCACCAGAACAAGAGGCCACAGTCTCAAGCTGTGCCAGGGGAGGTTTAGGCTGGAGGTGAGGAAGAAATTCTTCCCAGCAAAGGAGATTGGCCATGGGAATGTGCTGCCCAGGGAGGTGGTGGAGTCCCCATCCCTGGAGGTGTTTAAAACCAGCCTGGATGGGGTGCTGGGTGCCATGGTTTAGTTGGTTAGGTGGTGTTGGGTGATAGGTTGGGCTTGGTGATCTCTGAGGACTCCTCCAACCTGGTTAATTCTATTCTAGTCTAGTCTAGTCTAGTCTATTCTGTTCTATTCTATTCTATTCTGTTCTGTTCTGTTCTGTTCTATTCTGTTCTATTCTGTTCTGTTCTGTTCTATTCTATTCTATTCTATTTTATTCTATTCTGTTCTGTTCTGTCCTCTGAGAGCAGCTCCTTGGCTTGGACAGAGGTGATGAGCTGCAGGCAGAGGGCAGGGGAGATCCAGGACCTCTCTGGTACCCAGAGAGCAGCATCTACCCCAGCTCAGGGATCCCACTTTGAGGGATGCCCAAACAACAGCCACCAGGAGAACTCAGAGAAGAGGAACCTCTGAGAAAAGAACTCTGGAGGGGCCAGGCATTTCTAGAAGACAGAGGAGGAGGAGGAGGAGCTGTCTCTGCTCTCTCAACACAGGCATTTAGCAGCCATCACTCTGAGTGACATTAACCAGAGCACAGTTGGGAAGTGTCTGTAGTTTGGAAGCTCAGCCAGACCCTCCCTCTCCTCAGCCTTCCCTGGCAACAAGCAGTGGGGGGACTGCTGAGGACTTGGGGGGTCCTGAGTAGACCAGAGGCAGAGGTGGCTCTGGAAGCAGTTGTGAGGCTCCAGCACCCCTGGGGGGGGGAGTGTGGAGGGTGCTCAGGCCCCAGCCCAAGCCACAGCTTTCCATCAGGAGAGCTTCAGCTGGAGGTCAGAGCTGAGGTTAGGAGGAGGGTGAGTGAGGAGGGGAATTCCTCTCATGCCTCTGGGCTAAGGTAGTGCTCTGCTCCCACTGTCTGGTTTGTGTTTGGGCCATGGCATGGCAGCTCCAGTCCCTTGGGTGCAAGACAGGAGGAGGTGCTCCTGGCCACCCCAGACTGTTCATGGCTGCCTGGAAATGCCCACTGGGGTTAGTCTGCCTCAAGTGTGTGGGGGAGGAGAATGGCTTTGTCCACAGAAGAAAGGAGAGGACACCACAGACTCACACACAACCCCAGCATGGAGGGGTTGTAAGGGAGCTCTGGAGACCACCCAGCCCAAGCCCCCTGCCCCAGCAGGGCACCCCCAGCAGCTTGCCCAGCAGCACAGTGCCCAGGGGGGGTTGCCAGCTCTCCACACAAGGACACTCCACAACCTCTCTGGGCAGCCTGCTCCAGGCCTCCAGCACCCTCACCCCAAACAACTTTCTCCTCAGCTTCAGAGGCAACCTCCTGCCTGCCACTTTGTGCCCTCTGCCCCTTGGCCTGGCCCTGGGCACCACTCAGCAGAGTCTGGCCCCAGCCTCTTGCCCCCCCACAGCTCCTTTAGCTCTTGCTGAGCATTGCTCAGCTGCCCTCTGGGGCTGCTCTCCTGCAGGTCTTCCATGTCTCCTGCTTGTCAGAGTCTGCTGAGGTCAGCCTCATCCATCCCTGTCAAGTCTGTCCACCTCCTTTTCCATTGCTCTGGGCTGTATCCATCCATCCATCCATCCATCCATCCATCCATCCATCCACCCATCCACCCATCCATCTTTATTAAGATGGAAGTCCAAAGTCCCCAAAAGCTTTGCTTTGGTGGAAGGCTGAAGGCTGATGTCCAAGGGGAGGCTGAGCTCCCCTTCACCTCAGCCAGAGGTCTTTCATCACAGACACTGAGCTTCAGATGATCTGCTACAAGTGCTGGGTGGGAAGGTGTGATGAGAAGCATCTCCTTCCCTCCTCACCCCCCTCCCCAGAGGGTAGGCAACACCCTGGGGGCCCACCAGCCCAGCTCAGGGGGTTTGGATGGTGAGAGAAAGGAGGCTTGATGCAAAGGCCACATAGTTGCCTTGTTGCCATGGTAACCAGCCCATTAAGGAGATGTAGATTAAACCTTCCCAGCTGGTGTGTGTTCATCGGGCTGCAAGGGCCCCCTACTCCTCCTTCTCCTCCTCCTCATTCTCCTTCTCCTCCTCCTCCTCCTTCTCCCCCTCCTTCCCCTCCTGCTCCCCCTCTGGAGCTGCCCTGGGAAG
This sequence comes from Dryobates pubescens, assembly GCF_014839835.1. Lineage (NCBI taxonomy): Eukaryota > Metazoa > Chordata > Aves > Piciformes > Picidae > Dryobates > Dryobates pubescens. The sequence goes on from NC_071633.1 coordinate 14,824,384, forward strand.
CAGGTGGTTGTGATTTCAGCAGGAATCTGCCATGAAGGTGGCCCCAGCTGGAGCAGGACCAGTGGAGGGATGGGATGGGTGAAGAGGAGGTGTGGGACAATCCCCCCCCTAGCCCCCTGCAGTGTCAGCCTGAGCTCATCCTCCCAGTGAGCAGCATTCAGGGCTCTGCCCCAGGCTTTGGGCAGGATGGGAGCTGAGAAGCAGAGCACTGCTGAAGCTGCAAAACCCCTTGAAGGTGATGGAGCCCAAGCCTTCCCCCAGCACTGCCAAGGCACCACCAAGCCATGGCCCTCAGCACCACAGCTCCACTGAAACCCCTCCAGAGATGGAGACTCCACCCTGGACAGCCTGGCTCAGGCCTTGACTACCCTCAAGGGCAAGAAATTGTTCCTCATGGCCAACCTAAACCTCCCCTGGGGCAACCTGAGGCTGTTTCCTCTTGTCCTGGTCACTTGTTCCTTGGCACAAGAGACCAAGAGCTGGCTCCAGCCTCCTTGCAGGGAGCTGTGGGGAGACAGAAGGTCTCCCTTCAGTGTCCTTTTCTCCAGGCTGAACAACTCCAGGGCCCTCAAGCACTCCTCAGAAGTTCTTCAAACCCTTCTCTTTCTCTTATTCTCCTTTTCCTTCTCCTCCCTCTTCTTGTCCTCTTCTTTCTTGTACTCCACAACCACCTTCTCCTCATTCTCCTTCTCCATCCCACTTCTTCTTTTCTTCATTATACTCCAGACCCTTTCCCTTGTTCTCCTTACCCTTCCTCTCCTCCTCCTCCTCCTTCTTGTTCTCCAGGCCCTTCCCCAGCTTCATTGTCCTTCTCTAGACCTGCTCCAGCCCCTCAATGTCCTTCTTGGAGGGAGGGCCCCCAAAACTGCCCCCAGGTGGACATGTGAAGCGGGGGAGCAGCATGGGTTTTGAGGGAAGGATCCAAACTGCTTCCATCCACAAATTCCCCCACGTGGGGAACAGCCCTTCCCACAGGAGCAGAGTGTTCTGGGACCCTTTCAGACTGAGGCAGTTGGGGCTGCTCAGTCTGGAGAGGAGAAGGCTCCCAGGAGACCTCATTGTGGCCTTCCAGGATCTGCAGGGGGCTACAGGAAAGCTGGGGAGGGACTTTTGAGGGTGTCAGGGAGGGATAGGACTGGGGGGGATGGAGCAAAACTAGAAGTGGGGAGATGGAGATTGGCTGTGAGGAAGAAGTTGTTGCCCATGAGGGTGGTGAGAGCCTGGCACAGGCTGCCCAGGGAGGTGGTGGAAGCCTCCTGCCTGGAGGTGTTTGCAGCCAGGCTGGAGGTGGCTGTGGGCAACCTGCTGTGGTGTGAGGTGTCCCTGGCCATGGCAGGGGGTTGGAGCTGGCTGAGCCTTGAGGTCCCTGACAGTTCTGTGACTGTAAGTGCTGGGTGGTGAGGATCCCTCCCCCCTGCTGTGTGTGGCTGGCTGGTGATGGGGAAGGCTGCGTTGCACTGCGGCCGGGGGGGCATCAACACAGAGCAGCCTGAGGAAGCCCTGGTGGCTCATGGCAACAGGAAGGTCATGGGCTCACTGATGCACCCTTCAGACCTCCTAGTCAAGGAGGACATCCAGGAGGTCAGAGCCAGGGGAGCCTTGGGGGGGGGAGGTTGGGAAGCGTCCTCCCGAGCCTGCCCCAGCCTTGGCCGCGGGGGCAGCCTGAGCGAGATGAGAGTCACAGGACCAGGGAATGGCTTGGCTTGGAAGAGACCTGGCAGGTGGTGGAGCCCAAGCCTTCAGCCAGCAGTGCCAGAGAGGGGGTGACCTGCCCAGTGTGTGCAGGGGGCTGCCTTCTCACCCCTGCTGCCTTCCCCCCCAGCCCCATGCTGACCTACCGCGTCGACGCCGACAAGGGCTTCAACTTCTCGGTGGGCGACGACGCCTTCGTCTGCCAGAAGAAGAACCACTTCCAGGTCACTGTCTACATTGGCATGCTGGGGGACCCCAAGTATGTGAAGACCCCAGAGGGCCTGAAACCCTTAGAGTGCTTCTACCTGAAGCTGCACGGAGTGAAGGCAAGCAGGAGCTGAGGGGCCGGCGGGGAGAGGTGGGGATGGGGCCGGGCAGCGCCACAGCTGTGGGGCACTGAGGCGCTGGAGGGGGTCCAGAGGAGGGCAGTGAGGCTGGGGAGGGGTCTGCAGCACCAGGCTGGGGGGGTCTGCAGCACCAGGCTGGGGGGGTCTGCAGCACCAGGCTGGGGAGGGCTCTGCAGCACCAGGCTGGGGAGGGCTCTGCAGCACCAGGCTGGGGAGAGGTCTGCAGCACCAGGCTGGGGAGGGGTCTGCAGCACCAGGCTGGGGAGAGGTCTGCAGCACCAGGCTGGGGAGGGGTCTGCAGCACCAGGCTGGGGAGGGCTCTGCAGCACCAGGCTGGGGAGAGGTCTGCAGCACCAGGCTGGGGAGAGGTCTGCAGCACCAGGCTGGGGAGGGGTCTGCAGCACCAGGCTGGGGAGGGGTCTGCAGCACCAGGCTGGGGGGGTCTGCAGCACCAGGCTGGGGAGGGGTCTGCAGCACCAGGCTGGGGAGGGCTCTGCAGCACAGCCCTGTGAGGAGAGGCTGAGGGAGCTGGGGTTGCTTAGCCTGCAGAAGAGGAGGCTCAGGGGAGACCTTCTTGCTCTCTACAACTCCCTGAAGGGAGGTTGTAGCCAGGGGGGGGTTGGTCTCTTCTCCCAGGCACCCAGCACCAGAACAACAGGACACAGTCTCAAGCTGTGCCAGGGAAGGCTTAGGCAGGGGGTGAGGAGAAAGTTCTTCCCAGCAAGAGAGATTGGCCATGGGAATGTGCTGCCCAGGGAGGTGGTGGAGTTAAGGGGTTGGAAGGGACCTCTGAAGATCACTGAGTCCAACCCCCCTGCCAGAGCAGGAGCATAGAAGCCAGCACAGGGCACACAGGAACACATTCAGATGGGGCTGGGAAGCCTCCAGAGAAGGAGACTCCACAACCTCTCTGGGGAGCCTGCTCCAGTGTTCAGGGAAGGCTTGGCTGTGGCCCTTGGAGCCATGGTTTAGCTGTCAGGAGGTGTTGGGTGCTGGGTACTAAGTTGGACTTGATGATCTCTGAGGTCTTTTCCAACCTGGTCATTGTATGATATTCATGTGGTGCATCATAGAGGAGCATTCAGGAGAGAGCTGAAGGCCAGAACAAGACAGATCCTGAATCAGGAGATGCTGCCTGGGTGTCTCCAGGGCTGCCTCTTGTCCATCTCTGATTCCAGAGGCACTTTGAGAAGATCCTTTCACCCTCACCCACCTCCCACCAAGGGAGGCAGCCGGGCTGGGACAGGGACCACAGCTGGGAGGCTGCAGGGGCAGCTCCACTGAGGCACAGGAGGGCTGGGGTCAAGGAGGGGGGAAGGGGGAAGGTCTCAGCTGCCTACTCTCTGTCACACATCCAACTCTCTTGTTTCTCCAGCTAGAGGCCTTGAACCAGTCCATCAACATCGAGCAGTCCCAGTCTGACCGCAGCAAGCGGCCCTTCAACCCTGTCACGTGAGTCTGGCCATGCTGGGCAAGTGGTGGCACTGCCACTGCTGCCTGGGGGGCCTGGGATGCTGGCCCAGGCTGCCCAGAGAGCTGGGAGATGCCCCAGCCCTGGCCCCACTGCAGGTCAGCTTGGTTGGGGGCTCTGAGCAACCTGCTCGGGTTGGGGCTGCCCCTGCTGACTGCATCAGGGTTGGACTGGATGAGCCCCAAAGCTCCTTCCCCAGGAGCCCCAAAGCTCCTTCCCCAGGAGCCCCAAAGGTCCTTTCCCAGGATCCCCAGAGGTCCTTTCCCCAGGAGCCCCAGAGGTCCTTTCCCAGGAGCCCCAGAGGTCCTTTCCCAGGAGCCCCAAAGGTCCTTTCCCAGGAGCCCCAGAGGTCCTTTTCCTGGAGCCCCAGAGGTCCTTTTCCAGGAGCCCCAAAGGTCCTTTCCCTGGAGCCCCAGAGGTCCTTTTCCAGGAGCCCCAAAGGTCCTTTCCCAGGAGCCCCAGAGGTCCTTTCCCAGGAGCCCCAGAGGTCCTTTCCCAGGAGCCTCAAAGGTCCTTTCCCTGGAGCCCCAAAGGTCCTTTCCCAGGAGCCCCAAAGGTCCTTTTCCAGGAGCCCCAAAGGTCCTTTCCTAGGAGCCCCCAAGGTCCTTTTCCAGGAGCCCCAGAGGTCCTTTTCCAGGAGCCCCAGAGGTCCTTTCCCAGGAGCCCCAAAGGTCCTTTCCCAGGAGCCCCAAAGGTCCTTTTCCAGGAGCCCCAAAGCTCCTTCCCCAGGAGCCCCAGAGGTCCTTTTCCAGGAGCCCCAAAGGTCCTTTTCCAGGAGCCCCCAAGGTCCTTTCCCAGGAGCCCCAAAGGTCCTTTCCCAGGAGCCCCCAAGGTCCTTTCCCAGGAGCCCCCAAGGTCCTTTCCTAGGAGCCCCAAAGGTCCTTTCCCAGGAGCCCCAAAGGTCCTTTCCCTGGAGCCCCAAAGGTCCTTTCCCAGGAGCCCCCAAGGTCCTTTCCCAGGAGCCCCAAAGGTCCTTTCCCAGGAGCCCCCAAGGTCCTTTCCCAGGAGCCCCCAAGGTCCTTTCCTAGGAGCCCCAAAGGTCCTTTCCCAGGAGCCCCCAAGGTCCTTTCCCAGGAGCCCCAAAGATCCTTTCCCAGGAGCCCCAGAGGTCCTTTCCCCACCCAAACCAGTCTGGGGTTCTGTGATTCAAGAGGCCACTGGGGAATGAGAAAGAGCAGGAGGGGGGTGGGAAAGGGGCTGAGCTGGAGGTCTTCTTCCACCTTCCCTGTTTCCTACAGCCAAGTTTTGCTCTCCCTGCACTCCCCACTCTGCTCTGTGCCCAGCCCTACCTCGGTGGAGGAGGCCAGGAGCTGGCCATCCCCCCACAGAGCCTCCTTTCCAGGGCTGTCCTGACTCCCCCCTCTGGTTTGCCTTCCTCAGGGTCAACCTGCCTCCAGAGCAGGTCACCAAGGTCACCGTGGGGAGGCTGCACTTCAGTGAGACCACAGCCAACAACATGAGGAAGAAAGGCAAACCCAACCCAGACCAGAGGTGAGGGGCAGAGCTGCCTTCTCCAGGCCAGTCTGGACACCCAGGGGCTGCAGGTGTGCCAGTGCCCAGGCTGGGGAGCAGGGCTGGAAGGAGAGGGACGGTTGGGACAGCTCCTAAGTTGGTCATCTTTGTGCAAAGGGAAGGAGATGTCTGCTGTGGCCACTGGAAGGCTCTGCCCAGCTCCAGGAGGGGCTGGAGACAGTGTCTGAGGAGGAACTGCTTCCCTGGGAGGCTCCCAGGGCCCTGGAGCAGGCTGCCCAGAGAGGTTGTGGAGTCTCCTGCTCTGGAGCCTTCCCAGCCCCATCTGGATGTGTTCCTGTGTGCCCTGTGCTGGCTTCTCTGCTCCTGCTCTGGCAGGGGGGTTGGACTGGATGATCTCCAGAGGTCCCTTCCAACCCCTGACATTCTGGGAGCCTGGGATCTGGGAGCCTATGATCTGGGATATGGGATCCTGGGAGCCTGGGATCTGAGATCCTGTGAGCCTGGGATCCTGGGATCTGGGATCTGTGAGCCTGGGATCTGAGATCCTGTGAGCCTGGGATCCTGGGATCTGGGATCTGTGAGCCTGGGATCTGTGAGCCTGGGATCCTGTGAGCCTGGGATCCTATGAGCCTGGGATCTGGGATCCTGGGATCCTGTTGGCCTGGGATCTGTGAGCCTGGGATCCTGTCAGCCTGGGATCTGGGATCCTGTCAGCCTGGGATCTGGGATCCTGTTGGCCTGGGATCTGTGAGCCTGGGATCCTGGGATCTGGGATCCTGTCAACCTGGGATCTGTCAGCCTGGGATCTGTCAGCCTGGGGTCTGTGCTCCACATCTCAAGCAGAGGGGAGATGCCCAGCCCAGGCTGCTGGGTTGGTGCTTGGCCCGCAGAAGGGCAGGTTCCTGGGCAGTGGGCAGCGGGCCCTGGGCAGTGCAGGGTGACAGGCAGCCCTCTGTGCCCCCCTGGCAGGTACTTCATGCTGGTGGTGGCCCTGCAGGCCCATGCCCAGAACCAGAGCTACACGCTGGCAGCCCACATCTCCGAGCGCATCATCGTCAGGGTGAGTCCTGCTGCTCCCTCAGCCTCCCCCAGCGCCCCCCACAGCTGCACCCCCCTGCACCTACCTTCCCTACCCTCCTCCCTGTGCCAGTTTCAGCCCACCACACTCTGCTCCTCGGTGCTTTCCCCTCCCCCAGCCCCTTCCCACCCTCTCCAGAGCATCACCCCCTTGGCTGTCACTGCCTCCCCCCGTGCCCTGGGGTCTGCTCCTGCCTTTCCACATCTGCTCAGAGCAGCCTCAGAGCATGGAAGAACCTCTTGGAGGACAAGGAAGGCGTCAAACTCTTTCAAGGGTTGGACCAGTGTCCAGGGTAGAGCTGCTGGGAGTGAGGGAACACTGGTCTGGGGACTGTGCAGCAGGGACAAGGTCTCCAGGGGCAGGAAGACTCCAGGGAGACCTTCTGGTGGCCTTTGAGTGCTTCAAGAGGCTGAGAAGAAGGCTGGGGACAGATTTTGAGCAGGGTCTGTTGTGCCAGGATGAGGGAGGATGGTTTGGAACTAACAGAGGGAGCTTCAGGCAGGAGAGGAGGGAGAAATGTTTGCCCCTGAGGGTGGTGAGAGCCTGTCCCAGGCTGCCCAGAGAGAACTGGGAGCTGCCCCAGCCCTGGCACCACTGCAGCTCAGGGTGGTTGGGGCTCTGAGCAGCCTGCTGTGGTTGGAGCTGTCCCTGCTGACTGCAGGGGGTTGGCCTTCAAGGGCACCTATGCCAGGATCTCATGACCTGGGCTCTTCATCCCCAAAGCTCCATCCTGCTTCCTGCCTGGCTGAACATGTCCCAGTTCCATCTGAGATCTTCCTTGTGCCCATTTCCCTTCTGAGGAGCAAGATGCCATCAGGGCACTTCTGCTTGTGCCAGGCTTTCTCTGGTGGCTGTTTCCCACCTCCCTAACGGGGCCAGCACCACCCAGCAGCCTGGGAGCTCACTGCTGTCATTCTGTTCCATAGAACCATAGAATTGTCAGGGTTGGAAGGGACCTCAAGGCTCAGCCAGCTCCAACCCCCCTGCCATGGCCAGGGACACCTCACACTGCAGCAGGTTGCTCACAGCCACCTCCAGCCTGGCTGCAAACACCTCCAGGCAGGAGGCTTCCACCACCTCCCTGGGCAGCCTGTGCCAGGCTCTCACCACCCTCCTGGGGAACAACTTCTTCCTCACATCCAATCTCCATCTCCCCATTTCTAGTTGTGCTCCATCCCCCCCGAGTCCTATCCCTCCTTGACACCCTCAAAAGTCCCTCCCCAGCTTTCCTGGAGCCCCCTGCAGATCCTGGAAGGCCACAATGAGGTCTCCTGGGAGCCTTCTCCTCTGCAGGCTGATCAGCCCCAGCTGCCTCAGCCTGCCCTCCCAGCAGAGCAGCCCCAGCCCCCTGCCCATGCCTTCTCCTGCTGCCGAGTCCCCCCGCTCCGCGCAGGGACGGGCTTGGAGGCCTCTCCTGCCATCCTCCTTCCGTCTTCACCTCAGGGCTGCTTCTGCCCAGCACCACCCCCAGGCTTCTCTGCCTGCTGCTGCTTTTCACCCTGCTTCCCCTGCTCTCCCCAGGCCTCCAACCCCGGGCAGTTCGAGAGCGACAGCGACGTGCTGTGGCAGCGGGCGCAGCTGCCCGACACCGTCTTCCACCACGGCCGGGTGGGCATCAACACCGACCGGCCTGACGAGGCCCTGGTGGTCCATGGCAACGTGAAGGTCATGGGCTCACTGATGCACCCTTCAGACCTCCGAGTCAAGGAGGACATCCAGGAGGTCAGAGCCAGGGGAGCCTTGGTGGGGGGAGGTTGGGAAGCGTCCTCCCGAGCCTGCCCCAGCCTTGGCCGCGGGGGCAGCCTGAGCGAGATGAGAGTCACAGGACCAGGGAATGGCTTGGCTTGGAAGAGACCTGGCAGGTGGTGGAGCCCAAGCCTTCAGCCAGCAGTGCCTGGGTGCCACCCAGCCATGGCCCTCAGCACCACAGCTTTGAAACCCCTCTCTAGGGGTGGAGACTGCAGCGCTGCCCTGGGCCAGGCTTGGGCAAGCCTTGCAGAGAAGAAATTGTTCCTCATGGCCAACCTAAACCTCCCCTGGGGCAGCTTGAGGCCATTGCCTCTTGTCCTGGCACTTGTTGCTTGGCACAAGAGCCCAACCCCCAGCTGGCTGCAGGCTCCTTGCAGGGAGCTGCAGAGAGCCAGCAGCTCTCCCCTCAGCCTCCTTTGCTCCAGCCTCATCACCCCCAGCTCCCTCAGCTGCTCCTCCCCAGCCCTGTCCTCCAGACCCTTCCCCAGCTTGGTTGCCCTTCTCTGGCCCTGCTCCAGCTCCTCAATGTCCTGCTTGGAATGAGAGGCCCAAAACTGAGCCCAGGATTCCAGCTGTGGCCTCAGCAGTGCCCAGCCCAGGGGGATCACTCCATTCATGACCACACTCCTGCTGATCCAAGCCAGGACGTGCCTCAGAAGTCTGCCTGCCCCTGTCTGTCCCAAACACAGCCTGCCCACCACATCTTGGCCTGAAGCAGCAGAAACAGAAGTTAGAAACCTGGGGAGAGGTGAAGGCATCACTTGGGCTTGCCAGAGCCTGGGTGAGAGGCTCAGCTCTGCCCTGGAGCCCTCTCAGCTGGACCTGCCTGCCCAGCCAAGCTGGGTGCAACCAAGTCTCATCTCTGTGAGGCCTGCCCTGTGCCTGCTGGTGCAGCAGGACTTGATCTTCCCCTGGCTTCTCAACCCAAGGACCTTCCCCACTGCAACCATTGTCCCCAGGGCTGGGCTGAGCAGGGCTGAGGGCTGCCTAGTGGAGGTGTGACCATGAACCACAGCAGCTTCTGCTGCTCCAGGGTCACAGCCATGGAGACCTAGAGTCAGCAGCTTGCTTAGGGCTTGCCCTGTGTCTGCTTGGCCCCAGGTGGACACCACAGAGCAGCTGAAGAGGATCTCCAGGATGAGGCTGGTGCACTACAACTACAAGCCTGAGTTTGCAGCCACAGTGGGCATGGACAACACCTCTGAGACAGGTGAGGTGCCTGGGACCCACCCCAGGGGCAGCTGCAGCACTGCACCTCATGAGCTGCAACCTCCCAGCAGGGCAGGGGGTGGGTGGCAGTGTCCTGCCTGTGGGGGTAGCTGTGCCCCCCAGCTCGTGTGGGGCAGACCCTCAGGGGTGGGGTAGGAGAGGAGCTGCTTCTCACCACCTGGAGCTGAGGCATCCAAGGAAATTCAGGGGATCATGGAATTGCTGGGGTTGGAAGAGACCTTGAAGTCTCCAAGCCTTCCCCCAGCACTGCCAGGGCACCACCAAACCATGGCCCTCAGCACCACAGCTCTGCAGGGATGGGGACTCCACCACTGCCCTGGGCAGCCTGGGCCAGGCCTTGGCAACCCTCAAGGGCAAGAGCTGGTTCCTCATGGCCAACCACTGGTTCCTCATGGCCAACCTAAACCCTCCCTGGCAAAACTTGAGGCCATTTCCTCTTGTCCTGTTGCTTGTTCCTTGGGAGAAGAGACCAACTCCTTCACCCTTCCCTCGTGAGAGAGCAGCAGAGGAGGTGACACCTCCCCCAAGAGCTTCTGCAGTCAGGTTCCTCCAAGCACCAGCCCACCCTGCCCCACTCTGCTGTTTCCACACAGGTGTCATTGCTCAGGAGGTCAAGGAGATCCTCCCTGAAGCTGTGAAGGACACTGGGGACCTGGTCTTTGCCAATGGGAAGACCCTTGAGAACTTCCTGGTGGTGAACAAGGTTGGTGGCAGCCAGGAAGGGGAGGGCAAGGATGCTGTTGAACCTGGCTCAAGGGAGTGGTGGAGCTGGAAATGGGAGAGGGGAAACTGTGAGGCCTGGGGGATGCTTCCAGGCCAACAGCACCCCTATGAGTGCATCTCAGACTTGCAGATGTCAGGAGCAGCCCTGGGTGGCCAGCAGCCAGCAGCAGGGAGGCACTGGGAGGCTGGTGAAAGTTGGCAGCACCTCCCTCAGGAAGGGCTCCCTGTGGGCAGCCTCCTGCAGGGAGGCTCTTCATCATCCTCTCTCCCTCCTAGACAAGGCAAGGTGCTCATGTCAAGACAAGCCAGAGCACTTGGCTCCCTGGCCTCCCTGGGACCCAGGTCAACCTGTGCTGTTCTGGGCTTTCAGGGGACAGCTTCCTCAGCACACCTTGAGGGGAGAGCCTCCCACAGCTGCCAGCTCTCCCCTCTGTCACCCTGTCACAGAGTCACACAATGGCTTAGGTTGGAAAAGGCCTTTAAGGTCAGGGAGTCTCCAACCCTCAGCCCAGCACTGCCAGGGCACCACCAAACCATGGCCCTCAGCACCACAGCTCTGAAACCCCTCCAGGGATGGGGACTCCACCACTGCCAGGGCACCACCAAACCATGGCCCTCAGCACCACAGCTCTGAAACCCCTCCAGGGATGGGGGCTCCAGCACTGCCTTGAGGTGGAACCTCCTGTGCTGTACCCATTGCCCCTTGTCCTATCCCAGCTGAGCAGAGCCTGTCCCCTCCCTCCTGACCCCCAGCCCTCAGCTATTGATAGGCATTGATCAGATCCCTCTCAGCCTTCTCCTCTGCAGACTGAACAGCCACAGGGCTCTCAGCCTCTCCTCACAGGGCAGTGCTGCAGTCCCTTCAGCATCCTCACAGCCCTCCCTTGGCCTCTCTCCAGCCCAGATCCCTGACCCTCCTGAACTGGGGAGCCCCAAACTGGCCTCAATATGATTCCCTCCCCCCAGCTCTGGGTGTTGTGGAGCTTCTTCCCACCGTGGGGGCAGGGCATGGAGGAGCAGGCAGGGTGGGAGCAGGAGTGTGTGTCCCCCCCCTGTGGCAGGCCACCCACCCTGCTGTTCCCTGGCAGGAGAGGATCTTCATGGAGAACGTTGGGGCTGTGAAGGAGCTCTGCAAGCTGACAGACAACCTGGAGACCAGAATTGATGAGCTGGAGAGGTGGAGCCACAAGCTGGCCAAGCTCAAGAGGCTGGACAGCATGAAGTCCACCGTCAGCTCGGGGGCCTTCAGGTACTCCAGGGCACAAGGGGCATCTCCCTCTGTGAGCTGGGGAAAGGGGAGGTGGGGGAGGACTGCTGGGGGGTTGTGTGGCCTGGGGGTGCCTCCCAAGGAGCTGAGGTGGGTGGGAGAAGGCTGCTGGACACGTGGGGTGGGTTGGGAAAGAGCTCTGAGACCATCAAACCCACCCCTCAACCCAACCGCACCGTGGCCATTCCCATGCCAAGAGGCTCCCCCCCCAGAACCAGCTTGCTATGAGCAGGTCTCCACATTGGGCTTCCTCAAGGGCAAAGAGTTAGCTCCTCCTTCCAACATCCTCTTCTTGACCCTGCTCACCTCAGGCACCTCCTGGGGCAGGACCCAGGCTCTTTGGGCAACAGGCAGAGGCTCACAGGATGTTAGGGCTTGGAAGGGACCCCTGAAGACCATCGAGTCCAACCCCCCCCTGCCAGTGCAGCACTGCAGCTGCCTCCAAGCAGATGAAGGGACCAGGGGGCTGTGACTGTCCTGACCATGGGATCATCTTTGCTTGGCTTGGGAATGGCTTGTGGGTGCTGGCCTTGCTCAACCTTGTTCCTGCTTCCTCCTCGCAGCCAAACAGGAAGCCAGTTCAGCCGGGCAGGAAGCGTGCCCCACAAAAAGAGGCCCCACAAAGTAGCCAGCAAGGTAAAGAACCACATCCAGAGGGGCAATGGTGCCTGGCAGGAGGTGATCTGTCCAAGGATGGTCACCTCCACGGCCCTCATGTGCTAGAGAGCACGTGCCTTGCTCCCATACACAGCCTTGCTCCCACGTCCATCACCTCTCCGTCCTCCTTCTCCATCCCCAGCGAAGGTGTTAAGCTGCCTTCTGCTCTGAAGGGCTTCAGGGCTTGCTTGGGATGGGCTGGGTGGGATCTGTGCAAGGAGCAGAGAGCAGTGGAGCTCTGAGCTGAGGAGAACCCCAAATCTTGGCTTCCTTCTCTTGCAGTCCCCCTCGGTGGTCCCGGAACAGGCCTGCATCAGCCAGCGCTTCCTGCAGGGCACCATCATTGCCCTGGTCATCATCATGGCCTTCAGGTGAGACCACAGACCAGCACTGCTGCTTCTCCACTGCCTCTCTCCATCCCTGGGCTGTGTGCTGAGGGGCTGTGGGCCTACAGCTTCTTCCATGGGCTGAAATCCCTTGGGAGCCGCTCAGAACCCTGACGTGGCACCAAATGCCAGAGCCCAGCGTGGGGAGGCTGGGAGGGAGCTCTGGAGATCATCCAATCCTCTTATCAGCTTGGCTGCCCTCCATGGCATGGACCCCAGGAGGCATCCAGTACCCCCTCCAACCCCCCAGAATCCCAGCATGGAGGGGGTTGGAAGGGAGCTCTGGAGAGCAGCCAGCCCCAGCCCCCTGCCCCAGCAGGGCACCCCCAGCAGCTTGCCCAGCAGCACAGTGCCCAGGGGGGGTTGCCAGCTCTCCACACAAGGACACTCCACAACCTCTCTGGGCAGCCTGCTCCAGGCCTCCAGCACCCTCACCCCAAACAACTTTCTCCTCAGCTTCAGAGGCAACCTCCTGCCTGCCACTTTGTGCCCTCTGCCCCTTGGCCTGGCCCTGGGCACCACTCAGCAGAGTCTGGCCCCAGCCTCTTGCCCCCCACAGCTCCTTTAGCTCTTGCTGAGCATTGCTCAGCTGCCCTCTGGGGCTGCTCTTCTGCAGGCTCCACAGCCCCAGGGCTCTCAGCCTTTGCTGCTCACAGAGCTGCTCCAGGCCCCTCAGCACCTTCAGAGCCTGCCCTGGGCTCTCCCCAGCAGCTCCCAGGCTCTCTTGAGCTGGGGAGCCCAGAACTGGATGCAGGACTCCAGCTGTGGCCTGAGTGGGGCAGAGTAGAGGAAGAGGAGAGCCTTCCTCAACCTGCTGGCCACACTCTTCTCCATGCCCCCCAGTGTGCCCCTTGCCCATCCTCAGGCTGCCCCTCTCTGCTCCCCTGCAGTGTGGTGTCCATGTCCACGCTCTACGTGCTGAGCTTGCGCAGCGAAGAGGACCTGGTGGACATCGATGGGTGAGGCCCCCTGGGCTCTGGGGGAGGGATGTGGTGCCCTGGGGAGCCTGGAGCTCAAAAAACCCACCCCCAGCTGCTGTGAGGTTGCTGAACATGGTGCCAGTAAAGCTGCAAACCCAGCCCATCCCCAGGGCCAGCCCTGAGGTCAGGTCAGCTATCCTGGAGCAGGAAGTGAGGAGCAGAGAAGGCACAGGAAGGGAGGTGTTGGTCTGGCTGGTTGGAATGACCCTTGGGTGCCTCTGCAGCTGCACTAACCCAGCAGCATCCCTCTGGGTGCAGTGGGACTGGCTCAGGCTGGTCTAGGCAAGGGTTTGGCTCTGCAGGCAGGGTGCCTAGTGTGCAGAAAGGGGGGAGGGGATGGTCCTAGCCTGGCCAGCCTGCAGGTGGAATGGCTTGGGTTGGAAGGAACCTTAAAGGCCATCCAGTTCCAACCCCTGCCATGGGCAGGGACACCTCCTGCTAGCTCAGGTTGCTCGAGGCCTCATCCAGCCTGCTCTTAAACACTTCCCTTCACTCCTCCAGGAGCTCATGTCACCAGATGATGAGTCTCTTTTTCTCTCTCTCCTTCCCTGTCCTCTTCCCTTCCATCCTGGCCTGGCTCCACCACTCATCCATCAACTCATTCCTCTTCCCACCTGGCCTTTCACTGCTGCCTTTCTCCTTTGTCCATACCCACTGTCTTCCTCATCCTCCTTCATCTCCCCTCCTCCCCCCCATGTCTTCCTCATGCTCTATACCATCTCACCCTTCCTGCCCACCTCTCCTCACCCCCCTGCAGCTCCTTTGCTGTGCCCACTGCCTGTCTCCTGGCCCTATTCCGGCACAGGGGCCCTGGGGTGCCGGTTGCTCTGTGTCCACGGTACGTGACCTCTCCTTCTGCCCCTCTTTGGTTCCTCCACCTTCTCTCCAGCTCCTCTTCTTCCTCCCACCTGCACCCCAGAAGGCCAAGAAATCTCCAGGAGCGCTGACAAGCAAAGGGATGTCAGTGGGCCAGCAGCAGGTGGGAGCCAGGAGGGAGAAGGGTGATGGAGGCCAGCAGGAAGGGGGAATGAGGGTTAGGAGGCTGAGGAGCCAGGTGAGCACAGGAGGAGCTGAGTGCTAGAGGTAGAGCAGGAGGAGACAGGTTGAAAGGAGTGGAGGGATGAATCCCAGAATCCCAGGGTGGTGGAGCTTGGAAGGGAGCTCTGGAGCTCAGCCAGCCCCAGCCCCCTGCCCCAGCAGGGCACCCCCAGCAGCTTGCCCAGCAGCACAGTGCCCAGGGGGGGTTGCCAGCTCTCCACACAAGGACACTCCACAACCTCTCTGGGCAGCCTGCTCCAGGCCTCCAGCACCCTCACCCCAAACAACTTTCTCCTCAGCTTCAGAGGCAACCTCCTGCCTGCCACTTTGTGCCCTCTGCCCCTTGGCCTGGCCCTGGGCACCACTCAGCAGAGTCTGGCCCCAGCCTCTTGCCCCCCACAGCTGCTTTAGCTCTTGCTGAGCATTGCTCAGCTGCCCTCTGGGGCTGCTCTTCTGCAGGCTCCACAGCCCCAGGGCTCTCAGCCTTTGCTGCTCACAGAGCTGCTCCAGGCCCCTCAGCATCTTCAGAGCCTGCCCTGGGCTCTCTCCAGCAGTTCCCAGGCTCTCTGGAACTGGGGAGCCCAGAACTGGACTCAGGACACCAGCTGTGGCCTCAGCTCCTCCCCTTTCATATCTACCTTACCCTCAGGAGCTACTTGTGGTGTCCTAAGCTCAGGTCTGGGTAGCTTCAGTGAACCAGCTGGGATGGAGCTGGGTGGACCCTGTGTGTTTCTGGACAGGAAGGCCAGGAACAATGTCTCTGAGATAAGGAGCACCTTAAGGAATGCTGAGGACTTGGAGCCTGTTTATGGCTCAGCATCTGAGGACCAGGGCACAGAAATCCACCCTGGAGATGAGTGCTGGCAATCCAGCCAGGCACACCCTGTGAGCACCAAGGGAGCATTGCTGGTGTCCCTCTCTGGCCCAGCTGGGACTCTTCCCTGCCAGCTGTGACATTCTCCTTGCTGTCTCCACAGCTTGAGTGTCCCCCTCCTGCCTTCCCTTGCCCAGCTCCTCGCAGCTCCTGCTCCTCCTCAGCCTCCTCCTCTCCTGCCCCACAGACTCGCTCCCCTCAACCCCACTGGCTGCTCCAGCCACTTCTCCATGTGTGACACCACTGTGTGTGTCCCCTCCCCCCCCTGACAGAGGCTGTCACCACCTTCTGCTGCTTTTTGCAGGTCAAGCCAAAGCCTGGACAAAACCCAGCTGCTGAGATCCACCGCCGCCTCCGCCGGGGCCAGCAGCACCCCCCCGCACCAGGGTAGGTCAGGGGGTGGCAGGGGGTCTGCCTGGGGCACCCCAGGGACTGCCCCCCAGGGTGCTGGGGGAGGAGAAGCTCAACAGGAGCCAGCAGGGAGCTCTTGCAGCCCAGAGAGCCAAGCAGAGCCTGGGCTGCAGCAAGAGAAGTGTGGCCAGCAGGGCCAGGGAGGGGATTCTGCCCCTCTGCTCTGCTCTGCTGAGCCCACAGCTGGAGCTCTGGGGCCAGGTCTGGAGCCTCTGTGCCAGGAAGGATCTGGAGGGGCTGGAAGGTGTCAGGAGGATGAGCAGAGGGCTGGAGCTGCTCTGCTGTGAGGGCAGGCTGAGGGAGTTGGGGTTGTGCAGTCTGGAGAGGAGAAGGCTCCCAGGAGACCTCATTGTGGCCTTCCAGGATCTGCAGGGGGTACAGGAAAGCTGGGGAGGGACTTCTGAGGGTGTCAGGGAGGGATAGGACTGGGGGGAATGGAGCAAAAGTAGAAATGGGGAGATCCAGATTGGCTGTGAGGAAGAAGTTGTTCCCCATGAGGGTGGTGAGAGCCTGGCACAGGCTGCCCAGGGAGGTGGTGGAAGCCTCCTGCCTGGAGGTGTTTGCAGCCAGGCTGCAGGTGGCTGTGAGTGGACTGGATGAGCTTTGGAGGTCCCTTGGGCCTGGACCATTCAATGATTCTATGATCTTGGAGGTCTTCTCCAACCTTATTGATGCAGCAGCTGTAAGGGCTGCTGGGGGCCCTTGGTGGTGCCCCTCTGAGCTGCCTCTCCCCCTGGCTTACTCTGCATGTCCCTGCTCTTTGTCCTGCAGCCACAGAAGACACTCATGGGGTAGTCTTCAGCTCACCTGGTCACAGCCTTCTAGCCTGCTTCAGCCCACCCTGTTTCTCTATCTGCTGCTCTGCTGCTCCCACCAATGCCTCCTCTGTTGCCCTGGCTGAGACCAGCCCCACTCATGCCACTAACCGGACAGGTGAGTACCAGCCCAAGCAGCCAGGAGGTGCAGGGACAGCACCAAGGCCCTGGCTCACTCTTGCATCCCCTCACAGCCCCCAGCCTCCTCTCACCCCTACCATCAAAGTGTGCCTGGTTTCCTCCCTGCCTGCTGCCAGGGGTTGAGATCTCCTCCAGCAGGCAACTGCAGGGCCAACCAGGTCTTCACTGGTCAAGCTCATGAGGTTCACCCAGGCCAAGTGCACCTGGGTGAGCACAAAGCCTGGGATCAGGCCAGGCTGGGGGTGAAGGGCTGGAGAGCAGCCCTGTGGAGAAGGCCTTGGGGGTGCTGGGGGGTGAAAAGCTGGAGGTGAGCTGGCTCAGAAGCCAGCCATGGCCTGGGCTGATCCCCAGCAGGGTGGGCAGCAGGGGCAGCTCTGGAATCATCAGCACAGGCAGGGAGCTGTTGGAGCAGGGCCAGAGGAGGTCACAGCAGTGGTGGGAGGGCTGGAAGCCCTCTGCTGGGAGGCCAGGCTGGGAGAGCTGGGGCTTGGGCAGCCTGGAGAAGAGAAGGCTCCAGGGAGACCTTCTGGTGGCCATTCAGTGCTTCAGGCTGAGGGACAGACTTCAGAGCAGAGCCTGCTGTGCCAGCACAAGGGCTGATGGCTTGGAACTAACAGAGAGAGATTCAGCCTGGAGAGAAGGGAGAGAGTTCTGCCCCTGAGGGTGGTGAGAGCCTGTCCCAGGGTGCTCAGAGAGAGCTGGGAGCTGCCCCAGCCCTGGCACCACTGCAGCTCAGGTTGGTTGGGGGGCTCTGAGCAGCCTGCTGTGTCCCTGCTGACTGCAGGGGGTTGGACTGGATGGGCTTCAAAGGTCCCTTCCCACCCAGCCCAGCCTGGGATTCTGTGCTGAGGAGTAGCTGGGGGCTGTGGAAGGACTTTGGAGCTGTCTGCTTTGCCAGCAGAAAATAATGAGAGGCTACACTGGGCTGGCCCCAGCAGCCTGACCTCATTCCTCTGTTTGCTTTGAGCAGGGTTCTGACCAGCCAGGAGCTGCTGCCTCTTGGCTGCCCAAAGCAGGGCTTCTGCAAGGTCACTTGCTCCATCATCACCATCATCATCATCACTGCTGCACCTCAGGCAGTCACAGCAGAGCTGTAACACCCCTGGAGCCATGTCTTAACCTTGCCTTGGACACCATGCCCTACCTGAGCATGGCTTTGTGTCCCCACTTTGTCCCCCCACAGCCTTCTCCAGCTTCCCATTCCTGCCCAGATCCCACCGGTCCCTCCAAGCACTGGGAAGCCTCAGAGTGGGTGACACTGGAGAAGGGGAGGGAGGGACAAGATGAACCCAGAGCTGGTAGCTCTTCCCTCTGGAGCTCAGAACCTCTCCTCCCCTCACCTCTCAGCCCAACCTTCCTCTCCCCTTTGCTTTCCCCAGACCAAAGCCACACCTCGCTCCTGCCGGCGACAAACATCAAAGGCAAATCCAGGGGCGTCAGCGGGAAAGGCAGCTCCTACCCCAAGTGGCCAAAGACTCCTGACAGGTCTCAGAGCTTCAGCAGCCCCAATGCCAGCCCCTCTTCCCCCTTCACCCACCAAATCCAGGCCAAATCCAAGTCCATCTCCACCCTCTCGCTCTCCCGCAGCAGCTCGGCGCTGGGGCTGAGCCGGCGGCAGCGCAGCGCCAGGCAGCCGGAGAGCCAGCGGCCCCGCAGCGATCGCCCTGCCACGGCTGGTAGGTGGTCCCCTGCTCCCCTGCCCTCCCTGCAGCACCACTGACCTCCCTGCAGCTCCCCTGCCCTCCCTGCAGCACCCCTGCCCTCCCTGCAGCACCACTGACCTTCCTGCAGCTCCCCTGACCTCCCTGCAGCTCTCCTGCCCTCCCTGCAGCTCCCCTGCCCTCCCTGCAGCTCCTCTGCCCTCCCTGCAGCTCCCCTGCCCTCCCTGCAGCACCCCTGCCCTCCCTGCAGCACCACTGACCTCTCTGCAGCACCCCTGCCCTCCCTGCAGCACCCCTGCCCTCCCTGCAGCTCCCCTGCCCTCCCTGCAGCACCCCTGCCCTCCCTGCAGCACCACTGACCTCTCTGCAGCTCCCCTGCCCTCCCTGCAGCTCCCCTGCCCTCCCTGCAGCACCACTGACCTTCCTGCAGCTCCCCTGCCCTCCCTGCAGCTCCCCTGCCCTCCCTGCAGCACCCCTGCCCTCCCTGCAGCTCCCCTGCCCTCCCTGCAGCTCCCCTGCCCTCCCTGCAGCTCCCCTGCCCTCCCTGCAGCACCACTGACCTCCCTGCAGCTCCCCTGCCCTCCATGCAGCTCCCCTGCCCTCCCTGCAGCACCACTGACCTCCCTGCAGCACCCCTGCCCTCCCTGCAGCACCCCTGCCCTCCCTGCAGCTCCCCTGCCCTCCCTGCAGCACCACTGACCTCTCTGCAGCACCCCTGCCCTCCCTGCAGCTCCCCTGCCCTCCCTGCAGCACCACTGACCTCTCTGCAGCTCCCCTGCCCTCCCTGCAGCTCCCCTGCCCTCCCTGCAGCACCCCTGCCCTCCCTGCAGCTCCCCTGCCCTCCCTGCAGCACCCCTGCCCTCCCTGCAGCACCACTGACCTCTCTGCAGCACCCCTGCCCTTCCTGCAGCTCCCCTGCCCTTCCTGCAGCTCCCCTGCCCTCCCTGCAGCACCCCTGCCCTCCCTGCAGCACCACTGACCTCTCTGCAGCACCTCTGCCCTCCCTGCAGCACCTCTGCCCTCCCTGCAGCTCCCCTGCCCTCCCTGCAGCACCACTGACCTCTCTGCAGCACCCCTGCCCTCCCTGCAGCTCCCCTGCCCTCCCTGCAGCTCCCCTGCCCTCCCTGCAGCACCCCTGCCCTCCCTGCAGCACCACTGACCTCTCTGCAGCTCCCCTGCCCTCCCTGCAGCTCCCCTGCCCTCCCTGCAGCACCACTGACCTCTCTGCAGCACCCCTGCCCTCCCTGCAGCTCCCCTGCCCTCCCTGCAGCACCCCTGCCCTCCCTGCAGCTCCCCTGCCCTCCCTGCAGCACCCCTGCCCTCCCTGCAGCACCACTGACCTCTCTGCAGCACCCCTGCCCTTCCTGCAGCTCCCCTGCCCTTCCTGCAGCACCCCTGCCCTCCCTGCAGCACCCCTGCCCTCCCTGCAGCACCACTGACCTCTCTGCAGCACCTCTGCCCTCCCTGCAGCACCTCTGCCCTCCCTGCAGCTCCCCTGACCTCTCTGCAGCTCCCCTGACCTCCCTGCAGCACCCCTGCCCTCCCTGCAGCTCCCCTGCCCTCCCTGCAGCTCCCCTGCCCTCCCTGCAGCACCACTGACCTCTCTGCAGCACCTCTGCCCTCCCTGCAGCTCCCCTGCCCTTCCTGCAGCTCCCCTGCCCTCCCTGCAGCTCCCCTGCCCTCTCTGCAGCTCCCCTTCTCTCCATCTCTCCATCTCTTCATCTCTCCATCTCTCCATCTCCAGCCTTCCATCTCTCCATCTCCATCTCTCCATCTCTCCAGCCCTCCATCTCTCCAGCCCTCCATTTCCAGCCTTCCATCCCAGCCTCCATCTAACATCCAATCTCAATCTCCCCACTTCTAGTTGTGCTCCATCCCCCCAGTCCTATCCCTCCCTGACACCCTCAGAAGTCCCTCCCCAGCTTTCCTGTAGCCCCCTGCAGATCCTGGAAGGCCACAATTAGGTCTCCTTGGAGCCTTCTCCTCTCCAGCCTGCACAACCCCAACTCCCTCAGCCTGCCCTCACAGCAGAGCAGCTCCAGCCCTCTGCTCATCCTCCTGGCCCTTCTCTGGACACCTTCCAGCACCTCCAGGTCCTTCCTGGCACAGAGGCTCCAGAACTGGCCCCAGAGCTCCAGCTGTGGTCTCAGCAGAGCAGAGCAGAGGGGCAGAATCCCCTCCCTGGCCCTGCTGGCTGTGCTTCTCTTGTTGCAGCCCAGGATCTGCCCCTGTTTGCCAGCTCCTAGTTCCCCTTTTGAGGATGCTATGGAGTCATAGGATGGTTTGGGTTGGACTCTCTGCTCTGAGCCCATCTCAGCTGCTTCAGTCCTTTCTAAATCAGATCCAGAGCAAGAAGTGCCCAGGCTCAGTCATGCTGGCAGCACAGGGGAAGGAGAGTTGATGACCACCCTGTGGCATAGTCTGGGGCACCTCTTCTGCTGGTTCTCCAGTCTTGGAATCATGGAATTGTTGAGGTTGGAGAAGACCTTTAAGGTCATCAAATCCAACCCTTAACCCAGCACTGCCAGGGGACCCCTAAACCATGGCCCTCAGCACCACATCTCCAGGGCTTTGAAACCCCTCCAGGGATGAGGACTCCACCACTGCCCTGGGCAGCTTGGGTCAGGCTTGGACAATCCTCAAGGGCAAGAAATTGTTCCTCATGTCCAACCTAAACCTCCCCTGGGGCAGCATGAGGCTGTTTCCTCTTGTCCTGTCACTTGTTCCTTAGGAGAAGAGCCCAACCCCCACCTGGCTACAGCCTCCTTGCAGGGAGGTGCAGAGAGCCAGAAGCTCTCCCCTCAGCCTCCTTTGCTCCAGGCTCAACACCCCCAGCTCCCTCAGCTGCTCCTCCCCAGCCCTCTTCTCCAGCCCCTTCCCCAGCTTGGTTGCCCTGCTCTGGCCCTGCTCCAGCTCCTCAATGTCCTTCTGGGAGTGAGGGGCTCACTGTCTTGCAGCAATCTGGCCCTCTCTCTGGTGACTGGGTGATGAAGAAAGCTGGCCTCAGTGTCAGGTGGCCCTTGTAGCTCCTCTCACCCAGGGTATTCCAGCAGGCAGCCCCTTTCCCGTTCCTAAGCAGCCTCTTCTCCCCCCCTGCAGGGCCAAGCCCAGCGCTGCGCTCCATCCGGATCGTGGAGATCAACATGGCCATCCAGGCCCAGCACTGTGCAGCTCCTGAGGCCTGCAGGTGAGCAAGGCAGGGCCAGCTGGCAGCACCTTGGTGGAAGCAACACTCTGGAAGGTCCAGGAGAAGCAGCTCCTGGAGCCTTGGGCTGGTTGGTGTGTTTGCTGGAGGGTGTCCAGAGAAGGGCAACGAAGCTGGGGAGGGGTCTGGAGCACAGCCCTGGGAGGAGAGGCTGAGGGAGCTGGGGTTGCTTAGCCTGCAGAAGAGGAGGCTCAGGGGAGACCTTCTTGCTCTCTACAACTCCCTGAAGGGAGGTTGTAGCCAGCTGGGGGTTGGTCTCTTCTCCCAGGCACCCAGCACCAGAACAAGAGGCCACAGTCTCAAGCTGTGCCAGGGGAGGTTTAGGCTGGAGGTGAGGAAGAAATTCTTCCCAGCAAGAGAGATTGGCCCTTGGGATGTGCTGCCCAGGGAGGTGGTGGAGTCCCCATCCCTGGAGGTGTTTAGGAAGAGCCTGGATGGGGTGCTTGGTGCCATGGTTGAGTTGATCAGATGGTGTTGGGTGACAGGTTGGACTGGGTGATCTCAAAGGTCTTTTCTATCCTGGTTAATTCTATTCTATTCTAGTCTAGTCTGGTCTAGTCTGGTCTAGTCTAGTCTATCCTGGTCTATGCTATTCTATCCTATCCTATCCTATCCTATCCTATCCTATCCTATCCTATCCTATCCTATCCTATCCTATCCTATCCTATCCTATCCTATCCTATCCCCCCCAGGCAGCTGGTGCTGCCCCTTGTGCAGGGAGGATCTGGAAGGCTGTGTTTGATGAGCTCATCGTTGGGACAGGTTGGACTTGGTGATCTCAAAGGTCTTTTCCAACCTGGTTATGCTATGCTATGCTATGCTATGCTATTCTAGTCCATTCTAGTCCATTCTATCCCCCCCAAGCAGCTGGCACTGCCCCTTGTGCAGGGAGGAGCTGGAAGGCTGTGTTTGATGAGCTCATCCTTGGGACAGGTTGGACTTGGTGATCTCAAAGGTCTTTTCCAACCTGGATAATTCTATGCTATGCTATGCTATTCTAGTCCATTCTAGTCCACTCTAGTCCATTCTATCCCCCCCAGGCAGCTGGCACTGCCCCTTGTGCAGGGAGGAGCCGGAGGGCTGTGTTTGGTGAGGAGCTGGTCCTTGGGAACTAGCCTGGGCATTCCTCCTCCTTGAGGAGAGGCAGAGAGAGAGCCTTTGGGGTCCTGAGCTGGTCACCTCGCAGCCCCCTGCAAGGCTGGGGGGGAGGTCTGATGTTGCCTTTTGCTGTCCCCAGGCCTGGGAACTTCAGCTACCGCATCCCTGTCAGCCAGCTGACAGCAGTGGGCACCAACCTGACCCTGGAGATGAAGTGAGTGGCCCGGGGCTCGGCGCCGAGGCGCTGCGGTACCCCCGGCGCCGGCCGGCTGCCGGCTGCTGCCTGAGCTGGGGGACGGATGGCTGCTCCTTTGCCGTGCTCTCACCGTGTCCTGTCCCTCCTCAGCTCCTCCTCAGCTGTCTCCATCTCCCTCTGTGGCCTCGCCTCCGGTGCCCCCTGCCAGGACGCCGCGCAGCTGAGCGCCGCTGCCGCCGCCGCCGCCGCGCGGGTAAGGAGGAAGGGGAAGGGGACACCTCCCAGAGCCCAGCTGTGGCCTGGGGTGTGGGGTGCCACAAAGCACACCCAGCACCCTCCAGGAGGCTCTGCAAGCAGCCTGGCCCTTGGTGCTCGGTCCCTGCTCTCAGCCCAGGCTGTTGTGGTTTCTTGCCCAGGAAACAGCTCACCGCTGGCCTCTCGTGATGATGTCCTTCCAGGAGTTCACCTACCACTTCCGAGTGGCACAGCCAGTGAGTGACAGCAGAAGCTGCTCTGTCTTCCCTCCTGTCCCCCTTCTCCTCCTAGAGAGAGCAGGAGGAGCCTGGGGGGAGGGGGGTCAGTGGTCTCCCTTTGCACCAAGAGCCTCCCGCAGCCCTCTCCGGGGCGGTTGGTGCCTTCCGGGACAGGGATTGTCCTCCCTGAGGCCACAGCTGGAATCTCGGGGTCAGGTTTGGGCCTTTCTAGCCAAGGAGGACATGGAGGGGCTGGATTGGGTCCAGAGAAGGGCAGTGAAGCCCAAGGAGGAACTTCCAAAGGACCTGAGGTGTCTGAGCCTGGAGCAAAGGAGGCTGAGGGGAGAGCTTCTGGCTCTCCGCAGCTCCCTGCAGGGAGGCTGCAGCCAGCTGGGGGCTGGGCTCTGCTCCCAAAGAGGAAGTGACAGGACAAGAGGAGATGGCCTCAAGATGCCCCAGGGGAGGTTTAAGTTGGCCATGAGGAACAACTTCTTGCCCTTGAGGGTTGCCAAAGCCTGGCCCAGGCTGCCCAGGGCGGTGCTGGAGACCCCATCCCTGCAGGGCTTTCAGAGCCGTGGTGCTGAGGGCCATGGTTCAGCGGTGCCCTGGCAGCTCTGGGGGAAGGGCTGGGCTCCCAGCAAACCCATTCTGTGATTCCATGATTCTTCAGGTAGTTCAGGCAGGGTTTCCCCCTTGGAGGTCATCTCCCACCCCTCCCTGCAAGCTCCTTCTCTTGCTCTCTCCCAGGGCCAAGCCAACTGCAGCAGCAGCCCCCAGCAGCTGGGACAGCTTTTCACTGACTATTATTTCCAGTTCTACTGGCTCTGTGAGTGAGTCCTGGCAGCACCAGTGGCCCTCTGGTTGGAGAGAGGAGGGGGACTGGTGACCCTGGGGAGACTCCTGTACCACCCTCCTCCCCCAGCCCCACCTCACCCCCACCTGCTACGTGGAGCTGGTTGGCTGGTGATGCAGACACTGAAGAGAAGCACCTGCAGAAGGCAGGACCCAAGCCACAGGAACACAACCAGCTCTGTGGGATCTCCTGGGCTCACCCTGAACCACCTTCCACCACCCCACTCCTCCCACCACCCCCCCCCCACCCCCCAGCATCTCTCTCCATCCTTTCAGGGGACCTTGGGCGTCCTCCATCACTTCTCCTCCCTCTTGCCACACTGGATTTGGAGGCCTTACACTGGACTGCATTGTGGGCAGCTCTGCCACACGCCAGGGGGCAGCTCCATGCCCTCCTGGGCTCGGTGGTCCCAGATGGACCACATCAGTTCTTCACAACACTGGAATTGCTCAGCACTGGAGCCCTTTCCACGAGCAGAACGCTGGACTTGGGCCTGGAAAGGAAGGCTGTGCCTGGACATACTGGAAGTCCTACACTGGAGTTGCTGTTCCTTCTAGCTGACCCCACAGCTCCCCACTCCACAGGACCCAACCTCCCCCTCCCTGGAGACCCCACCAACGAATTGTCCTCTGTGGACAAGAAGAGAAGGTGCAGCTTCCCCCCACCTCCCCCCTCGCTGGACTCTTCCCCCTCTCCAGGCCTGGCTCAGCAGCTGATGGATGGATGGATGGATGGATGGATGGATGGACACCAGAACCCCACCAGAGATGCTGCTGAGGCTGTGCCCAGGCCAGGCTTTGGGTGGGGACACTTGCCACCATCCCCTGCCCCCCACCCCGAGCCACCTGCATGGAGCGTGGTGGGACCTGTTTCCTCCTCCTCCTCCTCCTCCTCTGGCAGCAGCCTGTGGCTTTTTGCAGGGCCCTGACCTCAAGCCAAGCCACCTCTGCCTGGAGAAGAGAAGCAGCCCCTGGCAAAGCCTGCTGTGCCCTGCAGAGCAAGGCCAGCTCGCTGGGGACACGTGGCATGGCTTTCACCCCCCCAACCCCACAGCTCCCTGCCAGGCTCTTGGTCCCTCAAAGGGGTGGGGGGGCTGGGGGGGCTCAGCAGCAGCCTGGGAGGCCCCCCAGAAAGCAGTTCCCTGGAGTGCCTTGGGGGTGGTTTACTGTTACAAGTTCTTAACTTGCTAAACTACTGAATCCTTCCTCTCTCTCTTTTATTTCTGCTGTTTCTTGCTGTTATTGTTAAGCTGTCCCCCAAAAGGCTCTTTTCAGCCTGTCCCTCTTGAGCTCACTGGGGGCTCATGCAGGAAACCAAAGCTGGGGGGAGGGGTGGAGAGGGGTAGGGGGGTGGTCACCACTTCAGCTGACTGCTACAAAGCTGGTGGGACACAGCAGGCAGAGCTCAGCACCCTGGGGCCTCCTCCCTGCCCTGCCCCAGCACCTCTTGCAAAGAGAGAAAACGAAGGAGGTGACATTTGCTGGAGGCCAAAGCACCTCCAGGGGCTTCTGTTAGCTTGGGAGGTGGGTGGGGAGATGGAAACAGCCCCCAGCCCCAGCCCTGGAGATGGCTGTAGGGAAGAGCAGGCCTTGGCCACTGCAGTCCCAGGGCTGGATGTAGGCAACTGGACCCAAACTGCTTTGTTTCCAGGCTCTGGCTGCTGTGGTTTGTTGCTTTCAGTGGGGACAGCTGCCCCAGTCCCTCCCTTTGCCAGCTGCAGGGGGGGTGGTGGCACCAGCACCAAGGTGTGGGCCAAGACCTCTTTTTTGAAGCCAGGTGGAGAGAGGCTTCCTGTGGAGCTCTCGTGGGACCCTTCACCACCTTCTCTCTCTTGCCCAAGGAGCAGTTTGATCTCCTGCCACCTGTTTCAAAGCTTGTCCCAGCAGGGCAGCCACAGCCCTGGGAGTCCTTGAGGCATCCCCATGAGCAGCCACAGCACTGTGAGTCCTTGAGGCACTCCCATGAGCAGCCACAGCCCTGTGAGTCCTTGAGGCACCCCCATGAGCAGCCACAGCCTCCTTGAGGCATTCCCCATGAGCAGCCACAGCCTCCTTGAGGCATCCCCATGAGCAGCCACAGCCCTGTGAGTCCTTGAGGCACCCCCATGAGCAGCCACAGCCTCCTTGAGGCATCCCCCATGAGCAGCCACAGCCTCCTTGAGGCATCCCCATGAGCAGCCACAGCCCTGTGAGTCCTTGAGGCACCCCCATGAGCAGCCACAGCCTCCTTGAGGCATCCCCCACGAGCTGGCACCTCAGCCACCGAAGGTTCTTCCTCTGTAGGGTGGCTTCAGCTCTCTCCAGCAGTGTGCTGAAGCTGGGACAAGCAGGGGGCAGGAGGTGTGAGCAGGGAGTGCAGAAGGGAAGCAGGGAGTGCAGAAGGGAAGCAGGGAGTGCAGAAGGAAGGGAAGCAAGGGAACTACCCTGAAAGAAGCCCAGAGGTCCCAAGGCTTGGGAGCAGCAAGCAGAAGCAGGGCAGCTCCAGGCTCAGCAGGACTCTCCCCATTGATGGGGGCAGGAAACCCTCAGCTAGAGCCCTGGAGAGGTTGCTCCATGCTCTTCCCTCTGCCTGCCCCCAAGCTTTCCTGCTTGGCCTTCAACTGGGAAGTTACTTTCTGGGCAGCTTCTGTCCTCCCCTTGGCAAGCAGGGGCCCAGCCTGGTGTGTCCCTGCTGAGGGGAGTGATGCCACCAGCCCTTCCATGTCTGCTCAGCTGAGGTGTAGGCTTCTTGGACCTGCTCTTTTCCCTTTGGCTGGCCAGCTGGGCTAAATGTCCACACACTTAGACCCCAAAGAGACACCAGGTGGTGGTGTGAGGGCCAGAGCTGACCACCACTGCCTGCAAGCACCACCACCATCCCCCCTTCAAACCTCACTGGTGGTCCTGAGTGGGATCCACTGAGAGCCAGGAGTCCTTCTCACCCCACTCCTGGAGGGGAGGAATCAATCAATCACTAGAAAATGCCTGAGCAGAGGTGGCCCAGGGGGAGCTGGAGGCTCTCAGGTGCCCCCCCCCCCCCCCATGCTCAGCCATGGGGTCTTGGAGGAGGACTCTGGGCAAGCCAAGTGCCTAAGGGCTGCAGGAACCTCTCCAGTGCCTTTTGTTGTTATTATTGCTAAGAGGGAAGGGTGGTTTCCCCCCACCCATGCATTAAAAACGTTGACTGCCTCAAACTGGGGGCCAGGTAGCTTCAGAGCTGAGGGGAGGCAACACCTGAAGTGCAAAGAGCCTACTGGTGGCAAGAGAAGAGGGCTCCAGGGTGCACTTTTGAGGCTGCTCAGTCCCAAAGGCTATCCCCAAGTGTGTCCCAGAGCATGGGATTAGAGAAGGCAGTGGGTTGGAATGGACCTCCCAAGCTCATCTTGCCCAGGCCAGCCCTGCAGAGAGCAGAGACCTCCCCCCCCCAGATCAGGCTGCTCAGAGCCCCATCAATGGGAGGAGAGGAAATGGCCTCAAGGTGCCCCAGGGGAGCTTTAGGTTGGCCATGAGGAACAATTTGTTGCCCTTGAGGGTTGTCAAGGCCTGGCCCAGGGCAGTGGTGGAGTCCCCATCCCTGGAGGGGTTTCCAAGCCCTGGAGCTGTGGTGCTGAGGGCCAGGGTTTGGCAGTGCTGGGTGAAGAGCAGGACTCCCATGAGCTGTAAGGTCTCTTCCAGTCTAAACCATTTCATGGCAAGGACTCTCTCAACCTCGAGGAGTAACCTTGGGAGAGGTCCCTGCTCCAGGGCAGCTCCTGAGTGCTGAGGTCTCCAGTCTGTGGAGCGAGAGAACTTGCCAGCCAGCCATATTTACCTGCTGACTGAAGCATCTCCCCCTGCTTTGGGCTGAAGGGACCTTTCAGGGCCACCTAGCCCAACCCACCCCCTGCAGCCAGCAGGGAGATCCCCACCTGGATCAGGTAGCTCAGAGCCCCAGGGAGCAGAGGGCAGATCCACCAGCAAGGCAGGGGAGCTCACAGAGGGGTTTGCCACGATGAGAGGCTCACAGGATGGCTTCAGAACCCACCCCAACAGCTGTCTGCACCCCCAAAACAAGGTCCTTAGAGGGGGAGGGTAGTGTGGGGGTGGTGTCTCCATCCCCAATCACCCACAGGAGTGTTCACAATCAGAGGGAGCTGGGAGGGGAGGGGGTGAGGGCAGGGAAAAGAAAGCCCCAACCCCCCTCTCCTTATTTTTTGGGGGCTGGCAATGAGATGTTTCATCTCTTTGGGGGGTTTGTTTCACACACAGGTGGCAGGACAGAGCCTGGCAAAGGAAGCCAAAGTCTGGCTGCTTTGCAGCTGGGGGTTTTGCAACCACAAGAAGGCTGCCAACTAAAAAGCAGAGCTCCTGGGGGGGGGGGGGGAAGCAGAGCAGAGGGAGGAGGCTGAGAGAGACACCTAAAGAACCCCAGAAACAAGTAAAGCACTAATTGGTTTGGTTGGAAGTGTTGCTGTCACAGCTTTAATCACTGTACATTGCCAGCGAGCCCTTGTGTGGAGTTGTGCCCTTAGGCATTCCCTCATGATTGGTCGTTGTTTATTTTCTGGGGGAGGGAGGGGGGTACAAAGTAGTTCTCCCTTCCCTTCCCCCCCTCCCTCTTTTCTTCCTTTCTATTTATATTTTGCTGGATGTCTTTGGTGGTTTTTTTTTTCCCCCCTCCCTGTTTGTTGGTTTCATTTTTTATGGTTGGCTGAGTTTTGTTTGGCTTATTTTAGACTTTTGTTTTCTGCTGGAGGTAAAAGATTTCCCTTCCCTCCCTCCCTTTCCTCCTTCCCTTCCTCCCTTTCCTCCTTCCCTTCTTCCCTTCCCTCTCCCCTCCCCTGCCCTCCCTCCCCCTCCCCATTAGCCCCTCCTAAATAAATACATGAATACTGCTTTGTATCCAAGGATGGCTCCTGGTGTGTTCCTCCCTAAAGATCCAGGGGGGTTGGTTCAGGAGCTCCAAAGAGGCCTCCAAAAGGAAGCAGGAAAAGCCCTGCCCTGGGGCATGAACTCCCGTCCAGGGCAAGGTCAGCAAAGTCCCAGCCTGCTGCTGCCTCTTGGCTACGTCATGGGGGTTGGAAGAGACCTCCAAGAGCAAGTCCAACCTTCTACCCAACACCTCCACAACCAGCAGACCATGTCCCAAAGTGCCACATCAGGTCAGGGTTGGAAGGGAGCTCAAGGCTCAGCCAGCTCCAACCCCCTGCCATGGCCAGGGACACCTCACACCACAGCAGGTTGCTCACAGCCACCTCCAGCCTGGCTGCAAACACCTCCAGGCAGGAGGCTTCCACCACCTCCCTGGGCAGCCTGTGCCAGGCTCTCACCACCCTCCTGGGGAACAACTTCTTCCTCACAGCCAATCTCAACCTCCCCACTTCTTTTCCTCCATTCCACCCCCCAGCCCCATCACTCCCTGACACCCTCAAAAGTCCCTCCCCAGCTTTCTTGCAGCCCCTTTCAGACACAGGAAGGGCCACATCCTGCCAGAGAGGCCAGAGAGCTGAGGAGATCCCTGCTGACCACCAGCTCCAGCCCAAGGCACAGGGATCTGCTGCCAGTATTCAGGTGATGTGGAAATGCCAGGTGGGAGAAGGTGCAGGTGGAAGCCAAAGCATGAATTCAAAGGCAGGCAGGGGACAGAGCCACTTTTATTCAGGGTTTGGTGCTGGCAGAAGTCCCTTGGCTGAGCACAGCCCACACCTGGGAAGGGCTTTGGGGTTGAAGTATAAAAGGAATAGAAAAAAGAGCTTCTGTGTGAGGCCTCCCATCTAGAACTGGCCTAGAGATGGAGGAGCTCAGTGAGAGCATTCCCCAGGGCAAAGCTCTGCTGCTACTGAAGTCACAGGACAGCCCCCACCCCCACCCCTGACCCCTTGCAGAGTGTGAAGAACTCCAGGAGCTTCCAGCCACTGGGATTGAGGAGGTGGTAGTGGTGCTTCAGACGTAGATACCAACCCACAGCAGCAGGAAAAGGACACCAAAGCCCATGAAGAGTGAGGCCACCAACGAGATCAGCAGCTCCTTGTAGATGTCTCTTGTGTACTTGGTCGAAGTCACCTCGTAGCTGCAGCCCAGGGGTCAAGGTGATAACAGAGGCAGAGGAAGGGGAGGGAACCTCCCACCTCCCCCCCACTCTCCCTTCCCGCCTCCCTGTCGCCCCCTCCCGCCTCCAGGCCGGGGATACACGAAGAACCAGGCGGTGAAGAACATGCCGATGGCCAAGAGCACCACGGTGAGGTGAGGGAACACGGCCGGGTTCACCGGGCTGGTGTATCTGCTCATCGCCTCCAGCTCCTGCGGGGCCAGCGCGCAGGTGAGCGGCGCCGCCGGGCTACGGGACGGGCTTGGGACCGGCTCGCAGCCCCTTGGCCCAGCTCCCGCCCCCGACTGCGGCTTCCCGGCCTCTCATCAGGGCTTCTCAGCTGCTTCCTGGCCCCGAGTCTCGGCATCCGACTCCTGACCACAGCTTCCCAGGTCCTGGCTCCTTAAACTGCGGCTTCCCCCAGTCCCGGCTTCTGGCCCCAGACCCTGACCGCGGCTTTCCGATCCCCAGATCCGGCTCCCGATCCCTGATCGCAACTTCTCAGCCCCGAGTCCTGACCCCCCAGCTTCTAACAGCGACTCCTTGGCCCCGAGCTGTGGCTCGCCGGCCCCTGACAGCGGCTTTGCAGGGGCTGCCCGCTCCCTAACCACTGCTTCGCAGTTCCCATTCTGGGCTCCCAGCCGCTAGCACCTCGGTTTCTAACTGCGGCTTCCCGGTTCCCAGTCCTGGCTGCCAGAGCCTGGCCGCAGCTCCCCGGCCCGGGCTGCCCTACTCCGACAGCCAGTTCCCGGTCCCCAGTGCCTGCTCCCAGCCCTCACCATGTCGCCCAGGCGCCGGTTCCCGCTCCGCTCCGACACGTCGCCCCTGCCACCCGCCCTTCCCGGAAGCGGAAGTGACGCCCCCGGGGCGGAGCATGCCGGGAGAGTGGGCGGGGACAGCGGGAGCCGCTCGCTATTGGCTCAGCCGACTCCCGGCGCGCTGTGCGGTGGCGGGAGCGAGCTGCAGGGTAATGGGGACCGCTGGGGGCCGGGGAGGGCCTGGAGGGGGGCAATTGGCGGACGGAGGGGCTGGAGAGGGCTTGGAAAGGGGGAAATAGCGGCGAGGGGAGGCCGAGTCGGGCCCGGGAGGAGGACAGTGGCAGCTGGGGGAGGCTGAAGCGGGCCTGGAGAGGGATAATGGCAGCTAGAGAGGCTGGGGAGAGCCATGGGGGAGGATATGATGGCTGGGGGAGACTGAGGGGGGCTCGGAGTGGGGATGACGGCGTCTGGAGAGGCTGAAGAGAGCTATGGAGGGATAACGGTCGCTGGGGGAAGCTGGCACGGGCTCAAGGGGAGAGATAATCCTTCCCAGAAAGAGAGGTTGGTGCTGCCCGGGGCGGTGGTGGAGTCACCATCCCTGGAGGTGTTTAGGAGGAGACTGGATGGGGTGCTTGGTGCCATGGTTTAGTTGATTGGATGGTGTTGGGTGATAGGTTGGACTTGGTGATCTCAAAGGTCTCTTTCAACCTGGTTTATTCCATTCCATGCCATGCCACAGGAGCGTGAGGGGGGTGGGGATGTGCAGGCAGCTCCCTTTGCTCCCCCCTTTCCCTGCTTCCCCCGTCCCTGGAGCCCGGCTGCGAGCCCCCCGGCGCCGCGGGCGGGGGCCCATCCCAGCCTCCCCTTGTGCCTCCTTCCCCCAGGATGGGGATCCACGGCCTGGCCAAGCTGATCGCCGACGTGGCCCCCGGCGCCATCCGGGAGAACGACATCAAGGCCTACTTCGGCCGCAAGGTCGCCGTCGACGCCTCCATGAGCATCTACCAGTTCCTGATCGCCGTGCGGCAGGGGGCCGAGGCGCTGCAGAACGAGGAGGGGGAGACCACCAGCCACCTGGTGGGCATGTTCTACAGGACCATCCGCATGGTGGAGAGCGGCATCAAGCCCGTCTACGTCTTCGACGGCAAACCCCCGCAGCTCAAGTCCGGGGAGCTGGCCAAGAGGACGGAGCGGCGGGCCGAGGCCGAGAAGCACCTGCAGGAAGCCCAGGAGGCCGGGGAGGAGGAAGGCATCGAGAAGTACAGCAAGAGGCTGGTCAAGGTGACCAAGCAGCACACCGACGAGTGCAAGAAGCTGCTGAGCCTGATGGGCATCCCCTACGTGGAGGCGCCGGGGGAGGCCGAGGCCAGCTGCGCCGCCCTGGTGAAGGCCGGGAAGGTCTACGCCGCCGCCACGGAGGACATGGATTGCCTGACCTTCGGCAGCCCCGTCCTGATGAGGCACCTGACGGCCAGCGAGACCAAGAAGCTGCCCATCCAGGAGTTCCACCTCAACCGCGTCCTGCAGGACCTGGGCCTGACCTGGGAGCAGTTTGTGGACCTCTGCATCCTGCTGGGCTGCGACTACTGCGAGAGCATCCGCGGCATCGGGCCCAAGCGCGCCGTGGAGCTCATCAGGGAGCACAAGACCATCGAGAGGATCGTCCAGCAGATAGACACCAAGAAGTACCCCCTGCCTGAGAACTGGCTGCACAGGGAGGCCCAGAAGCTCTTTCTGGAGCCCGACGTGGTCGACCCCGAGGCCGTGGAGCTGAAGTGGGGCGAGCCCGACGAGGAGCAGCTCGTCCGGTTCATGTGCGGGGAGAAGCAGTTCAGCGAGGAGCGGGTCCGCAACGGGGCCAAGAGGCTGCTCAAGAGCAGGCAGGGCAGCACTCAGGGCAGGCTGGATGACTTCTTCAAGGTGACAGGCTCCATCACCTCAGCCAAGCGCAAGGAGCCGGAGACCAAGGGCTCGGCAAAGAAGAAAGCCAAGACCAGCAGCGCCGCGGCCGCCAAGGCCAAGAAGGGGAAGTAGACTGAGCAACCCCAGCGCCCCCCCTGCCTCCTCCTCCCCTCTGTGCTTGGGTTCTGTGCTCAAACAGGAATTCTAGGCTAATAAAAGGTCCTTTCCTTCCTTCCCTGTGTGTTAGTGCTCAGAAGGATGCTGCTAAAGAGCTTCCTACAAGGCTAGGTTAGGCAATCCGTAGGAGACCCTGCGCAGCAGTAGTGATGTGTGAGGCTGGGAGAGACGAGAGTGAGTGGCAGGTTAGAGGGGTGAGGAGCAGGGGAGAGCTCAGCGGCTGCTCTCGTCAGTTTCAGGCCAGGAAGGAGGCCACCAGCAACCCGAGGCAGCATCCAGGCTGTGAGTTAAAGGGAGCAGCTCACAAGCAACCTCTGATCAAAGAGAGAAGGTGAATGGCTGGGGAGCAAAGTGGATACAGATGGGGTGGGGGAGAGCATTAGAAATGGGGCCCAGGTGATTTTTGCCTCATCCCTCCACAAAGAGGTAGCACAAGCAGCAGAGAGGGGAGTCAGGGAGGGGTGGGTGGAAGGCAAGCTGGAGGCAGGAAGTAGGCTTGAGGTAAACTCTTCCCTTTAACAAGGATTTGCTGTGGGCTCTTCCTTCCCTTTCTTTGCTCTGAACCCCCAACTCCAGCCAAGTTCTGCCTTACTCTTGAACTGGTTAAACCCAGCACCAGCTGAGCTCAGAACTGCAACTCTCCAAGCCTCAGATTTCCTTCCCTCCCCCCCCTCTAAATTCTGTTTCAAAAGGCAAAAGGTCAGCAAGTGTTGAATGGAGGCCTCTACACTCCCTGAGGCATCCTTCAATGTTGACATTGTTGACAATGTTGACACAGAGACAGGTCCTAGGCTAAGGACCACCACCCCCTTTGGGTGTTTTTTTCCCCCCTCCCCCTGTTTTATTCTTTGTTTTGTATAGTTTTTGCCTGGTCAAAGCCATATTGTTGTGGTTGGGAATAAAAGCCTCTAAACCAAGGTGATGGTCCCCTCATTCTCTGGGAGAAGGTGGTTGAAACCTTGCTGCTTGGAAGGCTCCACAGGGGAAACAGTAAATCCTGGTTTTAGAAGGAAGCTTGACTGACACCAGCCAACAAATCAAGCGTGGGCCTGAGCACAAGAAGCTTGAGGGGTGTAGAGGCTTTGTGGACAGAACCAGCCAGGTTGGAAAAGACCTCAGAGAGCATCAAGTCCAACCCAGGACATCAAAGATCAGAGAGGGTCAGCCCTGGGAAGCTATCATAAGAAGCTGGGCTAGTTTCACAGGGGAGGTCCATTACCAGCACTAAAATAATGCTGATTTTAAAGCCACCTCTGGAACATTCTTAGGTGCACCAAGGCCAAGTGCTGGGTCCTGCACTTGGCTCACAGCAACCCCACAAAGGCTTCAGGCTGGCAGCAGAGTGGCTGCAAACTGGACCTGGTTTGTCTTCTAATGCAGGAGTGGAGCCCAGACTAAAGCCTTCCTCAGAGGCTTTCAGGCCCAGGTTTGTTTGCAAGCTTGGCTCTCCTGGCTTGCTTTAGAGTCACACAATCCCAGCATGGTGGGGGCTGGAAGGGACCTCTGGAGATCATCCAGCCCAAGCCCCCAGTGAAAGCTGGGCACCCACAGCAGCTTGCCCAGCAGCACAATGCCCAGGGGGGGTTGGGAGCTCTCCAGAAGACCTCTGCAGAATTCCCCTCCTGTCTGTCTTGTAGGCTCCTTTCATTTACCTGCAGGTACAAGGCTGATGCTTGCTGCCTGCCATTGTGTCATGGCCTCACAGAGCCATAGAATTGTCAGGGCTGGAAGGGACCTCAAGGCTCAGCCAGCTCAAACCCCCCTGCCATGGCCAGGGACACCTCACACTGCGGCAGGTTGCTCACAGCCACCTCCAGCCTGGCTGCAAACACCTCCAGGCAGGAGGCTTCCACCACCTCCCTGGGCAGCCTGTGCCAGGCTCTCACCACCCTCCTGGGGAACTTCTTCCTCACAGCCAATCTCAATCTCCCCACGTCTAGTTTTGCTCCATCCCCCCCAGTCCTATCCCTCCCTGACACCCTCAGAAGTCCCTCCCCAGCTTTCCTGTAGCCCCTTGCAGATCCTTGAAGGCCACAATTAGGTCTCCTTGAAGCCTTCTCCAGACTGAACAGCCCCAACTCCCTCAGTCTGTCCTCACAGCAGAGCAGCTCCAGCCCTCTGCTCATCCTTGTGGCCCTTCCTCTGCACACCTTCCAGATCCTTTCTGTAGCAGAGGCTCCAGAATGGATGCTCCCCAAGAATTAAAGAACTGAAGATGTTTGATATCACTTCCAAGTCTGAGCCATAAAGAAAACTCTCTTACACAGGGAGAAAAATTGACTTATGGCCACAGCCCTCAGACATAAACCACCTCAAACCTTCTGGAGAAGCTCTACATTTGCCCAGCCAGCAGAATAAACCCCAAGCCCCCGCAGCCCACCAGCCCCTCCTGCAGCTTCTCCCACCTGCAGCTCAGCCCAGATGGAGGTTTCCCTCCCACTCCACACCACCACTGGAGCAAAGCAAGGTCCATGAGGCTCCTGTGCTTACCTGAGGGGGACAGGACCCACGTCCAAACTTCTCTAAGGCTCCTCTTGAGTGGGCACAGCAGATGGGGGTGGGTCTTAATTATTCTGATTCACTGTTGAAGGCTCCCACAAGGTTGGAAATGAACTGAAGCTGTTTGAAGTGGACAATCCACTGTGCTCAAAGCAGTTTGAGGAGAACTATTCATGAGTCACAGCATCGCAGACCTGTCAGGGTTGGAAGGGACCTCAAGGCTCAGCTGGTTCCAACCCCTCCCTGCCGTGGCCAGGGACACCTCACACTGCAGCAGGTTGCTCACAGCCACCTCCAGCCTGGCTGCAAACACCTCCAGGCAGGAGGCTTCCACCACCTCCCTGAGTCCTCCACACCCTGTGCTCGGTGTGTGATCTCCTTGTCTTGAAGGCCAGCAGTGACTGAGCACCGAGCCCATCCCTTCATTCCCTCCAGGGTGCTGAAATACCTTTTCCAAACCTGGCTAGATGTGGCCCCAGCTTCCTCACCCACATCCTCCTCAGGGCCCCCTTCACCTCCTCGTTCCTCAGGCTGTAGATGAGGGGGTTGAGGCTGGGAGTCAGGATGGTGTACCAGGCTGAAACCAGCTTTGTCCCCTGCCACCGGCGCCCCTGGCCAGGCTGAAGGTAGGCAATCACCCCCGGGGCGTAGAAGCCGGCGACAGCAATCAGGTGGGAAGTGCAGGTGGAGAAGGCTTTAAGCCTCCCCCTGGCCCCAGGGATCTGCAGGATGGCGTGGAGGATGGAGGTGTAGGAAAAGAGGATCATCAGGAGGGAGCTCATGATGTAAAGCCCAGCCTGGACAGCCTGGAAGGTCTCGTTCGGGCGGCTGTCGGAGCAGGAGAGCCGCAGGAGGGTGGGCAGCTCGCAGAAGAAGTGGTTGATGCTCCTGGCTCGGCAGAAGGACAACCTCCCTGCCAGGGCACAGTGCAGCAGGGAGCTGAGGAAGCCCAGGGTGTACACCAGCACCATCAGGCTGCAGCAGCGTGCCTTGGACACGGTGGCGGCGTACAGCAGCGGCTGGCACACGGCCACGTAGCGGTCGTAAGCCATCACCCCCAGGAGGAGGCACTCTGAGATGATCAGAGCAAGGTGCAAATACATCTGGGCAAAGCAACCCAAGAAAGAGATGTGGCTTCTCCCCAGCAGGAAGGTCTCCAGAGCTTTGGGGCTGATGGCAGAGGAAAGGCAGATGTCGATGAGAGCTAAGTGGGTCAAGAAGAAGTACATGGGGGAGTGGAGCTGGGGGTCAGCCTTGATCAGCAGCAGCATGCTCAGGTTGCCCAGCACCACGAAAGCATAGAGAGAGAAGAAAAGGGTGAAGATGGTGGGTTGGAGCTCTGGGACTTCAGAGAAACCCAGGAGGATAAAGCCAGGCGAAAGAGTCAGGTTCCCTCCAGCCTCTGGGGCCATT
This sequence comes from Dryobates pubescens, assembly GCF_014839835.1. NCBI lineage: Eukaryota > Metazoa > Chordata > Aves > Piciformes > Picidae > Dryobates > Dryobates pubescens. The sequence continues at coordinate 14,860,996 of NC_071633.1, forward strand.
CTCCGAGGCGAAGCGGCGTGGAAGAGCAACAGAGCAGTGAGGTAAAGCCCTGGGAGAGAAACCCAGTGGAAACATCAAGGGTTCACCCCTCAGGGGTGGAATCTGGGGGGGAGAGGGAGGAAATTATACAACATTCCTGCTTTTAGCCCAAGGTTGGGAGTCAGCAAGGTGAAGGGGTTCAAAACACCCCCAGGTGTTCACAGGCAATAATCCTGCTGTGGTTTATCTACACTGCACTGTACACCTCCAAGGGCTGTCACATCCTAAACACCTCCAAGGACCATCACATCCTAAACACCTCCAAGGACCATCACATCCTAAACACCTCCAAGGACCATCACATTTAAACAGCTTCAAGGGCAATCACATCTTAAACAGCTTCAAGGACCATCACATCCTAAACACCTCCAAGGACCATCACATCTTAAACAGCTTCAAGGGCAATCACATCTTAAACACCTCCAAGGCAAAGTCCATCATCAGCAAGCTTGCAGATGACACCAAGCTGGGGCCAGGTGTGCATCTGTTAGAAGGTAGGAGGGCTCTGCAGAGGGACCCTGCCAGGCTGGAGAGATGGGCAGAGGGCAAGGGCATCAGATTTGACACAGCTAAGGGCTGGGTTCTACACATTGGCCACAGCAACCCCAGGCAGTGCTACAGGCTGGGGACAGAGTGGTTGGAGAGCAGCCAGGCAGAGAGGCACCTGGGGGTAGTGGTTGACAGCAGCTGAACATGAGCCAGCAGTGTGCCCAGGTGGCCAAGAAGCCATCCTGGCCTGCATCAGGAATAGTGTGGCCAGCAGGAGCAGGGAAGTCATCCTGCCCCTGTGCTCAGCACTGGTTAGGCCACACCTTGAGTCCTGTGTCCAGTTCTGGGCTCCTCAGTTGAAGAAAGATGTTGAGATGCTGGAAGGTGTCCAGAGAAGGGCAACAAAGCTGGGGAGGGGTCTGGAGCACAGGGCTGGGGATGGGTCTGCAGCACAAGTCCTCTGAGGAGAGGCTGAGGGAGCTGAGGTTGCTTAGACTGGAGCAGAGGAGGCTCAGGGGAGACCTTCTTGCTCTCTACAACTCCCTGAAGGGAAGCTGTAGCCAGGTGGGGGTTGGGCTTTTCTCCCAGGCACCCAGCACCAGAACAAGAGGACAAAGTCTCAAGCTGTGCCAGGGGAGGTTTAGCCTGGAGGTGAGGAGAAAGTTCTTCCCAGCAAGAGAGATTGGCCATGGGAATGTGCTGCCCAGGAGATGTTCAGGAAAGGATTGCATGTGACCCTTGGAGCCATGGTTTAGTTGTCAGGAGGTGTTGGGTGTTAGGTTGGACTTGATGATCTCTGAGGTCTTTTCCAGCCTGGTTGATTCTGTATCTTGAAGAGCTCCATGAGCCCATCACACCTTAGCTTCAAGGTTGAGAACAGGCTCAATATTAGGAAATGAATGATTATCACAAGAGAAGCATTTGCACCCTTGCCAAGCACAGGCAGAGCCACCCCTGACCACAGCCTTCCCAGAGCAGAAGCTTCTGTTCTGAGTTGTCTTCTCAGCTCAGCAGGGACGTAGGAGGCTTCAGCCTCAGGAACAAACCAGAAGCATGAATCACAGAATCATTTGGGTTGGAGAAGACCACCTGGCCATGAGGAGAGACTTCTGTGCTGTGAGGATTCTGGAGCCCTGAGGCAGGCAACATGCCCTCATGGCCAAGAAGGTCAATGGTCTCCTGGACAGCATGAAGAGTAGTGTGACCAGCAGGTTGAGGAAGCTATCCTGCCCATCTACTCTGTCCCACTCAGGCCACAGCTGGAGTCCCGAGTCCAGTTCTGAGCTCCCAAGCTCAAGAGAGCCTGGGAACTGCTGGACAGAGCCCAGGGCAGGCTCTGAAGATGCTGAGGGGCTTCAAGCAGCTCCGTGAGGAGCAAAGGCTGAGAGCCCTGGGGCTGTGGAGCCTGCAGAAGAGCAGCCCCAGAGGGCAGCTGAGCAATGCTCAGCAAGAGCTAAAGGAGCTGTGGGGGGCAAGAGGCTGGGGCCAGACTCTGCTGAGTGGTGCCCAGGGCCAGGCCAAGGGGCAGAGGGCACAAAGTGGCAGGCAGGAGGTTGCCTCTGAAGCTGAGGAGAAAGTTGTTTGGGGTGAGGGTGCTGGAGGCCTGGAGCAGGCTGCCCAGAGAGGTTGTGGAGTGTCCTTGTGTGGAGAGCTTGCAACCCTCCCTGGGCACTGTGCTGCTGGGCAAGCTGCTGGGGGTGCCCTGCTGGGGCAGGGGGCTGGGGCTGGCTGAGCTCCAGAGCTCCATTCCAACCCCCTCCGTGCTGGAATTTGATGATTTGAAGCACACAAAGAAGCAAAGAGGTAAAGCAATCAAACCCCAGTGGGAACAAAGCGTTCTGAAGTGTGCTAGGGGGTGAGGGATGGCAGAGCCCAGCAGAGCACTGGGCTCAGTCTTCTCACTCCACTTGTACTAAAACCTCTTTCAAGGATGCAGGAGAGCCACCAGCTGCAAAAACCAACCCCTTCTTTACCTGCTCTACAAGGAGATGTTGGTAGAAGTGGTGCCTGCAGCTCCTTGAGAAGCCCATCTGAGGGATTGAAGCCCCAGCAGAAGCTGCCCAGAAGATCAGGCAGGCTGCTTGGCACAGAGGTTTTATCTGTGATCAAGTGTGACCTCAGCTGTTTGTGCACTCTGCTCTCCCTCAGGACCCTCCTCCAGCTGATCATTGTTTTGGCCTTCTCAAGTCATTGTGGCAATGATCATGATGATCATTTTCACCGGCTCAACAGAGTCCCCTTTTGATCCCTAACCCCAAACCTTTCTGGCTGCACCAAGAGCATTTCTCCCATGGAGACCTCTCCAGGCTGTCCACACCACCAGCTGGCCTTTAGAAAGGAAATGAAAGGAAGGAAAAGAGAAAGGACAAGAGGAGGAGCAAAGGCTGAGAGCCCTGGGGCTGTGGAGCCTGCAGAAGAGCAGCCCCAGAGGGCAGCTGAGCAATGCTCAGCAAGAGCTAAAGGAGCTGGGGGGGGGCAAGAGGCTGGGGCCAGACTCTGCTGAGTGGTGCCCAGGGCCAGGCCAAGGGGCAGAGGGCACAAAGTGGCAGGCAGGAGGTTGCCTCTGAAGCTGAGGAGAAAGTTGTTTGGGGGGAGGGTGCTGGAGGCCTGGAGCAGGCTGCCCAGAGAGGTTGTGGAGTGTCCTGGTGAGGAGAGCTGGCAACCCCCCCTGGGCACTGTGCTGCTAGGCAAGCTGCTGGGGGTGCCCTGCTGGGGCAGGGGGCTGGGGCTGGCTGAGCTCCAGAGCTCCCTTCCAGCCCCCCACCATTCTCTATGACAGACAAGCCCAGGGCAGCTGGCTTTTATTTATCCAACTATCAACATCTCTGTTTCAGTCTTGCCCTGAGGAAGCCACCAACAGCTGGAGAAAGTCTCATCCCTCCTAGGGCACCACGGAGCCTTGCTTCAAGGAGAAACATGCTTTACAGGTGTGAGATCCAGCCCTCCCTCCTCGAGGTGCAGCATCCCAACCCTCCCTCCTCGTGGTGCAGCATCCCACCCCTCCCTCCTCGAGGTGCAGCATCCCAACCCTCCCTCCTCGAGGTGCAGCATCCCACCCTCCCTCCTCGAGGTGCAGCATCCCACCCTCCCTCCTCGAGGTGCAGCATCCCAACCCTCCCTCCTCGAGGTGCAGCATCCCACCCTCCCTCCTCGAGGTGCAGCATCCCACCTTCCCTCTTCGAGGTGCAGCATCCCAACCCTCCCTCCTCGAGGTGCAGCATCCCACCCCTCCCTCCTCGAGGTGCAGCATCCCAACCCTCCCTCCTCGAGGTGCAGCATCCCAACCCTCCCTCCTCGAGGTGCAGCATCCCAACCTTCCCTCCTCGAGGTTCAGCATCCCAACCCTCCCTCCTCGAGGTGCAGCATCCCAACCCTCCCTCCTCGAGGTGCAGCATCCCACCCTCCCTCCTCGAGCTGCAGCATCCCAACCCTCCTCCTTCAAGCTGTGATGTTTAGCCATCCTTCAAGATGCCATATCTAACCCTCCTTCCTGAAGGTGCAGTACCTAACCCTCCTCCCCACACCAGGGTAGCCTTCTCCTTCCAGCTGACCAGGAACCAGGGGTGAGCACGGAGGAGAGGACTCTGTCTTTTGCTTTCCTCATGGAGTTCCTCATGTCTGCGTTCCTCAGGCTGTAGATGAAGGGGTTCAGCATGGGGATTGCAACAGAGTACAGCAGGGAGAGCACCTTATCCTGCTCCAAGGAGTGGCTGGGGCTGAGGTGCAGGTACGTGACGAGGGAGCTGCCGTAGTAGAGAGCGACGGAGAGCAAGTGGGAAGCGCAGGTGGAGAAGGCTTTGCGCCGCCCGGGCGCGGAGCGCGTCCTCAGGACAGCGGAGAGGACCGAGGAGTAGGAGGCCAAGATGAAGGCTGCGGTGCTCAGCACGTTGAAGCCCACCACAGCAGCGATGGTCACCTCAGCGAGGTGAGTGTCAGAGCAGGAGAGGGCTAGCAGCGGCGGCCCGTCGCAGAAGAAGTGGTCGATCCTCCTGGGCCGGCAGAAGGGGAGGCGGGCTATGCACAGCGTGTGGATGGTGGAGCTGATCGCACCGGCTGAGTAGGCACCAACCAGCAGCCCAACACAGAGCTTCTGGGACATGATCAGGGAGTAAGCCAGGGGGTGGCAAACGGCCACGTAGCGATCGTAAGCCATGGCGGCCAGCAGGTAGCACTCGCTGGTGGCGCAGGCGGCGAAGAAGAAGAGCTGGGCGGCACAGCCGGCGAAAGAAACCACCTTCTGCTCCACCAGAGAGTTCAGCAGGGCCCGAGGGATGACGGTGGAGGAGTAGCAGAGGTCCAGCAGAGACAGGTGGCTCAGGAAGAAGTACATGGGGGTGTGCAGGCACGGGTCGATCCGGATCAGGAGGAGCACCCCCAGATTTCCTGCCAGAGTCACCACGTAGATGGCAAGGAACAGGACGAAGCATGCCCCCTGCAGGTCCTCCCGGGCTGGGAAGCCCAGGAGGACAAAATCAGAGGTGCCATTATCATCAGCCATGCTGAAGGCAGAAGCAGCTCACCTGCTTTAGGTCTTTCTTGGAATGGCTTGCCCAGAGAGGTGTTCAAGGCCAGGCTGGGTGAGGCTCCGAGCAGCCTGGGCTAGTGGGAGATGTCCCTGCCCTTGGCAAAGGGCTTGGATCTAGGTGATCTCCAAGGTGCCTTCCAGCTCAAGCCATTCTATGATTCTTTCACATGGAAATGCTTAAATAGACCCAAATCTGTCAAGGATGCCCCTTTTCAGTCACCCAGCACCACTTGAAGTCAATAGAAGCTAACTTCTAGGTCTTTTCCAACCTGCTGAATTCCATTCCATTCCATTCCATTCCATTCCATTCTATTCCACTATGTTCTATTCTATTCTATTCTATTCTATTCTATTCTATTCTATTCTATTCTATTCTATTCTATTCTACTCTACTCTACTCTATTCTATTCTACTCTATTCTATTCCACTCTGTTCTATTCTACTCTGTTCTACTCTATTCTATTCTATTCTACTCTGTTCTATTCTCTTTGGAAGACCTCAGCTTCCCAAGGCCAATCTCCTCATTCAGCCTTAACTAAAGGGATGCAGTCAGCAGCAGCACCCTTAGGTGCCTATCTCCAGGCAAGGAAGCAGAACAATCCCAAACCATGCCCAGACAAACTTCAGGCCTTCCTCATAGCTCCTCTCAAGCCCTTCCCCCACCCAAGCCCCTGACTGTCACAGGCAAACGCTGGGGAGATGGAAGAATTCCTCATCTTTTGAGTGCTCCCAGCCCAGTGTGAGGAACAAATCTCTCTTCCCTGTGCCCCAGGGAGACCTTCTCTGGGTGAAAGCATTGGAGAAACGTGGTTTCCTTGCACACAGCTCTCCCTCATGCAGGGCAATAAGAGCCAGGATCTGTCTCACCTCGCTTCGATTTCGCCCTGCCGGCGGATGTGGAGCCGAAAGGTCAGCTGAGGCTTGGTTCCTCTGCTCAGCACGGAGAAGGCAGCAGCTCCTGAAATCATGCTCCACTCCAGAGAGCCAAAGCAGCCATTGATTTTGTTCTGTTCCTGGGTGACATTAATCATGGCTTGACAGAGTCACAGATCCCCCACTGCAGAGCCACTGCGGCTCGACGACCCTCTTTGAAGGGGGGGAGGCTCAACCCCCAGCTCCAGACGTCTCATTTCAGCTGTCCCATCAGCAGCCTGTCTGCTCTCCCGGTGTTATTAAAGGGGATTTGGAGCTGGGTTTTTGTTCTCCACCTCCGGAGGCAAAACAGCATCTGAGGTGTCAACGAGGTGCTGGCAGCGCCGCTGGATGTAATGAAAATCGAGCGGCGTGGCTGAGTTCCCCCCCTGCAGGCAGCAGCCGCCTGGCTGGATGTGGACACTGGAGAATTGACCTGGATTTCACAATTAACTGAGCCTCAGCCCCACTCCTCCTGACTGCAGACAGCCAGCAGCTTCGTGGAGAGCCAGCTGATGGTTGGACTTGATGATCCTGAAGAGCTTTTCCAGCTGAAAGGGTTCTGTGGGGTTTGTGATCCCAGACTGGTTTGGGTGGGAAGGGACCTTGACAGCTCATCTAGGTCAAACCCCCTGCAGTCAGCTAGAGCAGGTTGCTCAGAGCCCCAACCAACCTGAGCTGCAGTGGTGCCAGGGCTGGGGCTTCTCCCTGGGCAACCTGGCCAGGGTCAAGGATTTCTTCCTTCTCTCCAGTCTGAATCTCCTCCTTTTAGCTTCAAACCAAGGTAGATGTTGCTGTGAACCCCAGCACAGCTCAGCTGCAGTGGAAAACCTTCCTCCAGGACCCACCTGAACCTCATCCCAGCTGAGCATCACCAAATCCCCTCCCAGAGGAGCTTGTTGTGGTGACTGGGGACAGCTCTGGCCTTACAGGGATGAAGTGCTCAAGAGATTGAGCAGTTTGGGGTTTCCTTTGGGGGGGTGGGGAGGGGACCATTGTGATTTGCATTGTCCTGGTGTCATCATGTTCTCACATCAACCACAAAGATCTCCCCAGAGCAGGGAAGAGCTTCAATTTCTGGCAAGAGCTCCTTGGTGCATGAGAAATGAAGAGTTCTTGAAGGTCTCTTCCAACCTGGTTTATCCTATCCTATCCTATCCTATCCTATCCTATCCTATTCTACTCTACTCTACTCTTTATTTTGGGGGGATGTGTCTTTATTACTCTTCATTTGGGGGATTGTTTCAGTGTTGTTGCCTGTTTGGTTTCAATTCTTTCCCCCCCTCCTCCCCCCACTGCCTCCAAGTGCAAATCTCCAGCTGCAAACTCCACTGATGCCACCCTTGGCTTTGCTCTTAACAAACCACCCTGGGCATCAATTAAAGGACTCCTGAGAGGAGTTTTGCCTCAAAGGCAGGGACTGGGAGAGGGAGGGTGAGAAATGGAAGGACCAAAGCGTGGGGCTGTCTGAAAAAACAAGGAAGAAGTGAGAAGGTTCAACCTAAGCCTGCAGTTTAACCAAGCAGCCTGGTTCCAAAGACAGCCCTGAGATTTTGTTCACCTGGTTCATGCACAATGCCCCCCCAGCCCTCCCCTCAACTGCATTAAAACCTAAACCTTCATCCCTTTAGATCTTGGGTTTCCATCCTTCCTAGGAAGAGCCTTCAGAGGAGATGCCTCCTCACCCCAGTCCATGAGTCCTGTTGAGCCTGGAGAAGAGGAGGCTAAGGGAAGACCTCATTGCAATTAGCATCACATCACCTGACTGAACAGCTCCTGCTCCACCACCACCATTCTTGCACCCACCCCAGAGCCAGGGGCAAGACCCTCACCAGCCAATAACATAGAATCACAGAACCAGTAAGGCTGGAAAAGGCCTCAGAGATCATCAAGTCCAACCTGTCAGCCAACACCTCCGGACTAACTAAGCCATGCTACAGGCTGGGTGGAACTTCTCCTTCCTTGCACAGAGCTGGGTGGACTTGGGATGGCTTTTGAGAAGTCAAACTGCTGGGAGCATTGTTAAAACACCAACAGTGCTGGGCTCCCCCAGCTCCAGAGAGCCTGGGAACTGCTGGAGAGGGTCCAGGGGAAGCTCTGGAGATGCTGAGGGACCTGGAGCAGCTCTGAGAGCCCTGGGCTGTGGAGCCTGCAGAAGAGCAGCCCCAGAGGGCAGCTGAGCAATGCTCAGCAAGAGCTAAAGGAGCTGGGGGGGGCAAGAGGCTGGGGCCAGACTCTGCTGAGTGGTGCCCAGGGCCAGGCCAAGGGGCAGAGGACACAAAGTGGCAGGCAGGAGGTTGCCTCTGAAGCTGAGGAGAAAGTTGTTTGGGGTGAGGGTGCTGGAGGCCTGGAGCAGGCTGCCCAGAGAGGTTGTGGAGTGTCCTGGTGTGGAGAGCTGGCAACCCCCCCTGGGCACTGTGCTGCTGGGCAAGCTGCTGGGGGTGCCCTGCTGGGGCAGGGGGCTGGGGCTGGCTGAGCTCCAGAGCTCCCTTCCAAGCCCCTCCATGCTGGGATGCTGTGTCTGACATTAGCACAGGATTTGGAGCCTCCTGGTTGAGGAAACCAAACCCAAACATCTTGAGAAACAATTTATTGACCATTATTTATTGGCTCTTAATTCCTGAAGCTCTCTCCCTCTGTGGAAAGAGTTGGTCCAGCAGAAGACCTTGAGGAGGTTTCATGAGGAGGTTCCTGCTCCTGCAGGCATTATGGAGGACTGAAGAGATCAGGCAGGTGTTGGCAACACCTTTAACATAGACAAACAGATCAGACACTGGGCATTGGATCTCACAGTGTCAGACCCACAGACACCCCCCTCTGGACAGAGATGTGGAACCTCACCAACCACAGCACCAAAGACCTCAAAGGTGTCACAGAATCACTAAGGCTGGAGAAAGCCTCTGAGGTTATTGAGTCCAAACCTTCTACCTAACTCCTCCAGGACCACTACAATAGGGTAGGGTAGGGTAGGGTAGGGTAGGGTAGGGTAGGGTAGGGTGGAATGGAATGGAATGGAATGGAATGGAATGGAATGGAATGGAATGGAATGGAATGGAATGGACCAGGTTGGAAAAGACCTTTGAGATCACCAAGCCCAACCTATCACCCAGCACCATCTAATCAACTAAACCATGGCACCAAGGGCCTCATCCAGCCTCTTCCTAAACACCTCCAGGGATGGAGACTCCACCACCTCCCTGGGCAGCACATCCCAAAGGCCAGTCTCTCTTGCTGGGAAGAACTTCTTCCTAACATCCAGCATGAACCTCCCCTGGCACAGCTTGAGACTGTGTCCCCTTGTTCTGGGGCTGCTTGCCTGGGAGTAGAGACCAACCCCCACCTGGCTCCAACCTCCCTTCAGGGAGTTGTAGACATCAATTAGGTCTCCTCTGAGCCTCCTCTTCTTCAGGCTAAGCAACCCCAGCTCCCTCAGCCTCTCCTCCCAGGGCTGTGCTCCAGACCCCTCCCCAGCCTCGTTGCCCTTCTCTGGACACCTTCAAGTCTCTCAGTGTCCTTCTTAAACTGAGGAGCCCAGAACTGGACACAGGACCCACGGTGTGGCCCGAGCAGTGCTGAGCACAGGGGCAGATGTCGCAGAATCACTGAGGCCAGAGACAAACCTCTTAAGATTATTGAGTCCCAACCTCCTGCCCAGCTCCCCCATGGCCACTAGCCCCATGTCCTGAAGCACCTTGTCCCTTCTGATCACAAATCCTCCTGCACCCTCCTCAAAGCAAGCCTGGCTGCAGAGCCACAGCAGACTGCTCCTGGCCTTCTCCAGGCGACCTTCGAGCAGGGCGGGAGGCTCCGCAGCCTCCGGGGCTAAGTCCTGCGCCGGCTTCCATCCAGGAGGCTTCAGAGCCTGGCTGTGATTTTCCAGGCTGTTCTCCTCAGAGCAGCCTTCAGCTCCTGGTTCCTCAGGCTGTAGATGAAAGGGTTCAGCATGGGGATGACCACCGTGTAGAAGACGGAGACGACTTTGTCGGTGCCGGGGCAGCGCCTGGAGCCGGGCCGGAGGTACATGAAGAGCGTGGTGCCGTACAGCAGCGTCACCACCGCCAGGTGGGACACGCAGGTGGAGAAGGCTTTGTGCCTGCCCTCAGCCGAGGGGATCCTCAGGACGGTGAGGGAGATGAAGAGGTAGGAGCCCAGGATGGCGCAGAGGGTGCCCAGCTCGATGAGCCCAGCCAGGCAGAAGAGGATCGCCTCGTTGAGGTAGGTGCTGGAGCAGGACAGCGCCAGGAGGGGAGGAACGTCGCAGAAGAAGTGGTCGACGACGTTGGAGCCGCAGAAGGGCAGCCTGGCGATGAAGGTCGTCTGTATGAGGGAGTTCAGGACCCCCCCCCACGTAGCATGCCACCAGCAGCCGCAGGCACAGCCTCTGGGTCATCACGGAGGGGTAGAGCAGGGGGCTGCAGATGGCCACGTAGCGGTCGTAAGCCATGACGGCCAGCAGGAGACACTCCGTGGTCACAAAGACGATGTAGAAGGCGGCTTGGCTCATGCAGCCGAGGAAGGAAACGGTCCTGCTCCCTGACAGAAAGTTCACCAAAGCCCTGGGGGCGATCACGGAGGAGAAGCAGATGTCGAGCACGGAGAGGCTGCCGAGGAAGAAGTACATGGAGGTGTGGAGCCGCGGGTCGGCGCGCACGACGGCGACGATCCCGGCGTTGCCCAGGAGGGTGGTGGTGTAGACGAGCAGCAGCAGCGCGAAGAGGACCGCCTCCATCTCCACTTGGTCGCTCAAGCCCTGGAGAATGAACTCTGACACAGAGGTGAGGTTCTGCTCTGCCATCCAGGGCTTGGTGTCTGCCCAGGAAGGTGCCTGGAAATGTAGGGCAGCCTTTGGTTGCTGGGTGTGGAATGGGGGAGCTGGAAAATCCACAGCCAGGGGGTCTGGACCGTTCATTTCTTGGGAGCTGGAGTGGGATGGACTTGTCCTGTAGCCATCTCTTTGAGCTTCTCCTCCTCTGCAGCCCAGGGGCAAAGGGAGTCTCAAGCAGGATGGACTTGTCCTGTAGCCATCTCTTTGAGCCTCTCCTCCTCTGCAGCCCAGGGACTAATGAAGTCTCAAGCAGGATGGACTTGTCCTGTAGCCATCTCTTTGAGCTTCTCCTCCTCTGCAGCCCAGGGGCAAAGGGAGTCTCAAGCAGGATGGACTTGTCCTGTAGCCATCTCTTTGAGCCTCTCCTCCTCTGCAGCCCAGGGACTAAGGAAGTCTCAAGCAGGATGGACTTGTCCTGTAGCCATCTCTTTGAGCTTCTCCTCCTCTGCAGCCCAGGGGCAAAGGGAGTCTCAAGCAGGATGGACTTGTCCTGTAGCCATCTCTTTGAGCGTCTCCTCCTCTGCAGTTCAGGGGCAAAGGGAGTCTCAAGCAGGATGGACTTGTCCTGTAGCCATCTCTTTGAGCCTCTCCTCCTCTGCAGCCCAGGGGCAAAGGGAGTCTCAAGCAGGATGGACTTGTCCTGTAGCCATCTCTTTGAGCTTCTCCTCCTCTGCAGTCCAGGGACTAAGGGAGTCTCAAGCAGGATGGACTTGTCCTGTAGCCATCTCTTTGAGCCTCTCCTCCTCTGCAGCCCAGGGGCAAAGGGAGTCTCAAGCAGGATGGACTTGTCCTGTAGCCATCTCTTTGAGCTTCTCCTCTTCTACAGCCCAGGGAAAGAGGAAGTCTCTTCCAAAGGGAGACCATTGCAGCCTTCTCCAACACCTTCCCCACCTGCAGCAAGTCCTTGCAGAGGGTCTCTGACTGTGAGCATGTCCATCTGTATGGCAGAATCCCACCTGGGTGTCTTGGCTTTCCCCAGAGGAAGGGGGTCCCAGCTGAGCACCCCCTGGACCGGTGACACCTACCTATGGACGGGGTCACCTCCTCCAGCCAGCTGCCAGGGCTCTTCCAGTTGGGGTGACACCACAAGCTGAAGGGGTCTGCACAGTCAGTCAAGGTGACAAAGCCTTGAAGCCACCCTCCCAGCTTCCAGGTCGATCAGCAGGCTTCTCCTCAGCCTTTGAGAGCCTCCTGCATGTTCTCCTCAGATGAAGCTCTTCACTTGCAGCAGCATTTGGCTTTCACAGGGTCTCTCTGCAGGTCTGTGTGGACAGCAGGCACCTCTCCTCCAGCAGCAAAGGTTTGCCACGGCTTTGGCTGCCCTTTAGGGCTCCAAGAGAAGTGAATCTTCCTTGGGCCCTTCATGAGAGTCATGATGGTGCTAATAAAGGCTTAGCCAGGACTGCCAAGGGAGGAGGTGAAATCCTGAGCTAATTATTGTCACAGCACCTGGAAGCCTCCAGGGACACAGAGGGTCCAAATGAGGATGAATCATTCCTCACAGGCTCCTCTGCCTGGATGCCTGGAGCAGGTGGCTGGGGTTACAGGACTTGAAGGACCTCTGCTCCAGGCCCCCAGTCAGAGCTAGCAAGCACAGCCTCAGCTGTTTAAGACACCATCCTTTGGATGCCCCTTCTCACCTAGCCCTTGACTTTCAGAGGAGCTTGTGAAGAATGATTCCTCCTCATTTGGACCTTTTCTGTCCTTGGAGGCCACCAAGGCTTGCGACATGGTATTGTTGACCCAAGCCTCCAGGCCATGGAGGAGCCCAAAAGGCTCTCAGGCTAAGGATGGCTCAAAAAAGGGAAGGCTATGCAGGAGCCACCTCTCAGAAGATGAGTGCCAGCCCAGCCCCTAAACCACATCTCTGCAGGAGTGCAGCCAGATGGGGCTTGAATGTCTCCAGAGGAGACTCCACAACCTCTCTGGGCAGACTGTTTCAGTGCTCTGTGACCCTCACAGTGAGGAAGTTCCTCCTCCTGTTGAGGTGGAACCTCCTGTGCTGGAGTCTATATCCATTGCCCCTTGTCCTATCCCAGGGTGCAGCTGAGCAGAGCCTGTCCCCTCCCTCCTGACCCCCAGCCCTCAGCTATAGCTAAACACTTACTAAATCCCCTCTCACTCTTCTCCAGACTAAAAAGCCCTCAGGTCTCTCAGCCACACCTCACAGGTGTGGGTGTTGGAGCAGGAGAGAGCTGAAAGTGAGGCAGTGTCCCAGAAGCAGTCATTGATGAGGTCGGAGCAGCAGGAGGAGGAAGTCAAGATGCAAGTGGTGTGCAAGACACCAGCAGTGTAGGAACCAGCAAGGAGCCACCAGCACATCCCTCCACCCATGATGGTAGGGTAGAGGAGGGGCCTGCAGGTGGGCACATACCTGTCAGAAGCCATCACAGCCAGCCAGAGGCACTTGGTGAGCCCAAACATGACAAAGCAAGGGAGCTGGGCTGTGTGCACCCCGAGAAGGTGATGGCTTTCTCCTCCTTCCAGCTCTGCACCACTGTGTGGGGAGTGTGCATCTCAATCTGCTATCATCTGAGCTTCTAAACTCCAGTTAAGCCTTAAACCAGCACAGAGGAGGAGGATGGAGGAGCAGCAAAGCCAAGTGGCCAAGGAAATAGTACATGGAGGGGGATGGTGAAGGTGAAGATTGGTCCTGATTTAAGACACTCATCCCAGAGGTCCCCACCAGGGTCAGCATGCCTGTGGCCAGGGAAGCCAAGAAAAGGGGGACCTGGAGTCCTGAGTAAGTGCTCAGCCCCAGGAGAACAAGTTGGTGCTCATCAGTGTGACTGGCAGCTGTCATCTCTCTGCAGCCCTGCTCAGCTGCACCCTGGCATAGGCCAAGGGGCAATGGATGGAAACTGCAGCACAGGAGGCTCCACCTCAGCATGAGGAGGGACTTCTGCACTGGGTGGCTCACAGAGCCCTGGAGCAGGCTGCCCAGAGAGGTTGTGGAGTCTCCTGCTCTGGAGCCTTTCCAGCCCTGTCTGGATGTGTTCCTGTGTTTTCTACGCTCCTGCTCTGGCAGGGGGGGGTTGGACTTGAAGATCTCCAGAGCTCCCTTCCAACCCCTAACATCCTGTGAGCCTGGGGTAGACAAGGATTTGGGCAGCTCAGGACCATCAGCTTCCTCAGAGTCACCAAAGGGTGGTAGAATCACAGTATCACCAAGGTTGGAAGAGACCTCAAAGGGCATCAAGTCCAAGTCCAAAGATCATCAAGTCCAAATCCTTCCCATGGCAGCTTCTGGAATGTCCCCTGGACACTGCTTAGCTCCTTGGAAGAAGCAAACCTCCTTCCAGAGCCTTCCAAAGGATCCTGAAGCCAAAATGAACAACAAGAGTGATCACCTGGGTCTAGGTCAGCACTTCACCTCCTACCCAGCTTCTGCTCTGTGCCTTCTTGGGGGACATCCAACCAAGCAGAAGGTCAACAGGGAAGGAATTTCTTAGGAGCATCCATCTTCTTGGGAATTTCCCCATGCTGTTGGGGGCTCTGAAGCAGCTCAGTGCCTCTCAGCTACATTCACCTCACTCTTTCTTTCTTCTTTCATCTTTCCCTTGGGTTTTGGGGTGTTTTTCTTTTGTTGGGTTGGGTTGGGTTTGGGTTTTTTCCACTCTGGTAAAACCTTCCCTGAGGACTTTCCTCCCAGGAGAACACCAGGAACCATACTGGCAACCCCATCACCCACCAGCTCAGACAGCTGGAGCACACCTCTCATCTCTTCAGGTGCTTAACAGAGGCTGGGGTGGAAGCTGAGATGTTCTTCTTTTTGCCAAGGCTAAGTCCTTGCTTCCCACCACCCAGCTTCCACAGAGCCACAGGAGGAACCACAGCATCCAGAGCTAAATCCTTGCTTCCCACCACCCAGCTTCAACAGAGCCACAGGAGGAACCACAGCATCCAGAGCTAAATCCTTGCTTCCCTCCACCCAGCTTCCACAGAGCCACAGGAGGAACCACAGCATCCAGAGCTAAATCCTTGCTTCCCACCACCCAGCTTCCACAGAGCCACAGGAGGAACCACAGCATCCAGAGCTAAATCCTTGCTTCCCACCACCCAGCTTCAACAGAGCCACAGCATCCAGAGCTAAATCCTTGCTTCCCTCCACCCAGCTTCAACAGAGCCACAGCATCCAGAGCTAAATCCTTGCTTCCCACCACCCAGCTTCAACAGAGCCACAGCATCCAGAGCTAAATCCTTGCTTCCCTCCACCCAGCTTCAACAGAGCCACAGGAGGAACCACAGCATCCAAGGCTAAATCGTGCTTCCCACCACCCAGCTTCAGCAGAGCCACAGCATCCAGAGCTAAATCCTTGCTTCCCACCACCCAGCTTCAGCAGAGCCACAGGAGGAACCACAGCATCCAGAGCTAAATCCTTGCTTCCCTCCACCCAGCTTCAGCAGAGCCACAGGAGGAACCACAGCATCCAAGGCTAAGTCCTTGCTTCCCACCACCCAGCTTCAACAGAGCCACAGCATCCAAGGCTGAATCCTTGCTTCCCTCCACCCAGCTTCAACAGAGCCACAGCATCCAAGGCTGAATCCTTGCTTCCCTCCACCCAGCTTCACCAGAGCCACAGCATCCAAGGCTAAATCCTTGCTTCCCACCACCCAACTTCAACAGAGCCACAGCATCCAAGGCTAAATCCTTGCTACCCACCACCCAGCTTCACCAGAGCCACAGGAGGAGCCACAGCATCCAAAGCAGAGCTTCACCTCCATGTAGGTTTTCCTCTCCATGTCCTCCTCCCCTCTTTTCCTGCACTCTGCTGGCAGCCAACCTTCTCCCAGCAGGTTTTCCTTTGTGAGGATGGGGAGAAACGTCTGCTGGGAGCTGTTCTTCTTCTGAGGGGGCTAAAGCCAGATGGTTTGTGCCAGGAAGGAAGAGGTTTTCTCTCTCTTTTCTTTTATGGTGTGATAAAGAGATCCAACATTTTGACTTGCCCTTTGGAATCCCCAAATGAGCTCAGTTTTCAGGTGAGCATCTTGAGCTACTGTCCTTTGGGTGTAGGATGGAGCTGCTGGAGCTTCTGAAGGGAGAAATCCTGGGTGTTACCTACATAGATAATCCATAAGTAAACCATGGGGCCCATTGATCCATCCCTAACAGCTTGGAAAGTGTGCTCTGAAGGCTGCCATCAGCATTAGAAGCCACAGAGAAATGCCTGCAGGTCGTTCACGCTGGGTGCTCTGTGCTTTCACTGGGACCTGGCCTTGCTCTTGCTCCAGGTTGCTCACCTCTGAGGTGCCCTCTGAAACAAATCTGTTTCAGACTTCAGTGGATCAAGATCTGATTCCCACCCCACCCACCCCACCCCCCCTTTAATCTGAAAAGACAGAATCCCCAAATTCTTGAAGCCCAGAATTCCAGCATCCAGGATCCCAGCACGGTGGTGTTGGGAGGGAGCTCAGGAGCTCAGCCAGCCCCAGCCCCCTGCCCCAGCAGGGCACCCCCAGCAGCTTGCCCAGCAGCACAGTGCCCAGGGGGGGTTGCCAGCTCTCCACACAAGGACACTCCACAACCTCTCTGGGCAGCCTGCTCCAGGCCTCCAGCACCCTCACCCCAAACAACTTTCTCCTCAGCTTCAGAGGCAACCTCCTGCCTGCCACTTTGTGCCCTCTGCCCCTTGGCCTGGCCCTGGGCACCACTCAGCAGAGTCTGGCCCCAGCCTCTTGCCCCCCCCAGCTCCTTTAGCTCTTGCTGAGCATTGCTCAGCTGCCCTCTGGGGCTGCTCTTCTGCAGGCTCCACAGCCCCAGGGCTCTCAGCCTTTGCTCCTCACAGAGCTGTTCCAGGCTCCTCAGCACCTTCAGAGCCTCCAGGACATGGAATTAATCCACAGTTTTAATTATCCAGACACAGAGAAGCAAAATTGTCCTTCACACCACTTGGATTCCATTTTCTTCTCCAAGTGCCTCAACTGAAAGGCAAAGAACCTAGCAGAGGCTACCAAAGGCTTGGAGAACCTAGCAGAACATCCCCAAAATGTGGGAGCTGAGCTGATGGACTGCAGGCAGTGAGCCTGCAGGGGCTCAGGGGAGACCACCTTGCCATCTACAGCTCCCTGAAGGGAGGTTGTAGCCAGGTGGGGGTTGGGCTCTTCTCCCAGGCACCCAGCACCAGAACAAGAGGCCACAGTCTCAAGCTGTGCCAGGGGAGGTTTAGGCTGGAGGTGAGGAAGAAATTCTTCACAGAGAGAGAGACTGGCCATGGGAATGTGCTGCCCAGGGAGGTGGTGGAGTCCCCGTCCCTGGAGGTGTTTAGGAAGAGCCTGGCTGGGGTGCTGGGTGCCATGGTTGAGTTGATTAGATGGTGCTGGGTGATAGGCTGGACTTGATGACCTCTGAGGTCTTTTCCAACCTGGCTGATTCTGTGTTCTGTGCAAGTGCAGCTCCATGTTTCAGCCCTTTTGACCATTCTCTTCCCCTTGCCTCCAGCAGCTCCCAGCTGGGCACGGCCGCCAACGCCAGCCAGGCTGGGTTCCTCCTCCTGGGAATCACCGACAGCCCGGGTGGGCAGAGCCTGCTCTTTGGGCTGCTTCTCTCGATGTACCTGGTCACTTTGGTGGGGAACATTGGGCTGATGGTCTTGGTTTGGCTGGTGCCCAGCCTCCACACCCCCATGTACTTCTTCCTCACCCACCTGTCCTTCACCGACGTCTGCAGCTCCACGGTCATCTGCCCCAGGATGCTAACGGCCCTCTGGTCGGGGAAGAAGGCCATTTCCTTTGCAGCCTGTGTGACCCAGTTCCATGGCTTCTCCCTCTTTGCCACTGCTGAGTGTCACCTCCTGGCCGTGATGGCCTACGACAGGTACGTGGCTGTCTGCCAGCCCTTGCTTTACCTCAGCGCCTTCTCCGGCCGGCTCTGCTGGCGCCTGGTAGCATCATCCTACCTCCTGGCCTTCCTCAGCGCCACCATCTACACCAGCTGCACCTTTGGGGGCTCCTTTTGTGGGCCCAAGCAGATTGATCACTTCTTCTGTGACGCCAGCCCGGTGCTGAAGCTCTCCTGCTCGGCCACCCGCAGCCGGGAGGAGGCCATCGCCCTCCTCGTCGCTCTCAACGGGGTGGCCACGGCCACGACCATTCTGGCCTCCTACAGCTGCATCCTCTGCACAGTGCTGAGGATGAGCTCGCCACAGGGCAGCTCCAGAGCCTTCAAGACCTGCCTCTCCCACCTGGCAGCTGTTTCCCTGTACTATGGGACAATATTCTTCACGTACCTACAGCCTGTGTCCAGCCACGGAAGGAGGGACAAGGTGGTCTCCATCTTCTACACTGTGATCACACCCATGCTCAACCCCTTCATCTACAGCCTGAGGAACAAGGAAGTGCAGGGTGCTCTGGTGAAGTGCAGCAGCAGGGTCTTAAACCACTGCCAGCATGCAAGGCTTGTGGCAGCTCCAAAGGGAGCAGATCATCTGAGGTGGGAAAGACCTCCAAGCCCCCAGATTTTCCCCTAAACCTCACAAATCAATGGAGGTTCTTCCACAGATGTTCCACACACTGGGCCCCCCAGTCCAAGGGAGACTGGGAACTGCTGGAGAGGGTCCAGGGGAGGCTCTGAAGGTGCTGAGGGGCCTGGAGCAGCTGTGAGGAGCAAAGGCTGAGAGCCCTGGGGCTGTGGAGCCTGCAGGAGAGCAGCCCCAGAGGGCAGCTGAGCAATGCTCAGCAAGAGCTAAAGGAGCTGTGGGGGGCAAGAGGGACAAGCCAAGGGGCAGAGAATGGAATGGAATGGAATGGAATGGAATGGAATGGAATGGAATGGAATAGAATAGAATAGAATAGAATAGAATAGAATAGAATAGAATAGAATAGAATAGAATAGAATAGAATAGAATAGAATAGAATAGAATAGAGTTCAGTTGAGTTGAGTTGAGTTGACCAGGTTGGAAGAGACCTTTGAGCTCATCAAGTCCAACCTATCACCCAACACCATCTGATCAACTCAACCATGGCACCAAGTGCCTCACCCAGGCTCTTCCTAAACACCTCCAGGGATGGGGACTCCACCACCTCCCTGGGCAGCACATCCCCATGGCCAATCTCTCTTGCTGGGAAGAACTTCTTCCTAACATCCAGCCTAAAGCTCCCCTGGCACAGCTTGAGACTGTGTCCTCTGGTGGAAGGCAGGAGGTTGCCTCTGAAGCTGAGGAGAAAGTTGTTTGGGGGGAGGGTGCTGGAGGCCTGGAGCAGGCTGCCCAGAGAGGTTGTGGAGTGTCCTGGTGTGGAGAGCTTGCAACCCCCCCTGGGCACTGTGCTGCTGGGCAAGCTGCTGGGGGTGCCCTGCTGGGGCAGGGATCTGGGGCTGGCTGAGCTCCAGAGCTCCCTTCCAACCTCCACCATGTTGGGATTGGTGGGATGATGAGGATTAATAATAATGGTGATGGTGATGCTGGAAGAAGGGATTAGCTGGTCTGAAATGGATTCAGCTCCTTAGCTAGGGGAAAGCTGAGTGACTGCATGGGAGCTGAGCTCCCCCTCTCTCTGTTTGACCAATAAAGTTGTGCTTCAGTTTTCCTCTGCTTTTATTCAAGAGTACAATGTCAAGAGCTTAAGTCAGAAGGTGATGGAAACACAGGATCTAAGGCTGCATCCCTAAGAGCATCAAGCCCAAGCACTGACCTCACACCACCATGGCCATTAAACCATGCCCCCCAAGCACCATGGCCACATGTTTGTTGAGCACCTCCAGGGCTGGTGCCTCCACCACCTCCCTGGGGCCAATGCCTGACCCCTCTTCCAGTGAAGAAATGTGCACTGATTTCCACCCAAAGATCTCTGCTGCAACTTGAGGCCATTTCCTATCACTGGTGTCCTGGGAGAAGAGCCCAAGCCCCACCTCACAACCACCTCCTTCCAGGAGGTCTCCCACCTCTGTGGTTTTGGTCACAGCTTGGAGGGAGGCTGCACTGCCTGAGTTCATTTTGGACCAAAACCCAACCCAACAGACTGAAAATGGACTTGAGGAGGGCACCTAGGGGGGAGTTGGCCCCCAGTAGATGTTCAGATCCTCAAAACATCTCAATTGAAACACCATGGTTTAGTTAGTCAGGAGGTGTTGGATGAGGATGAGCAGAGGGCTGGAGCTGCTCTGCTCTGAGGACAGACTGAGGGAGTTGGGGCTGTTCAGTCTGGAGAAGAGAAGGCTCCCAGGAGACCTCATTGTGGCCTTCCAGGATCTGCAGGGGGCTACAGGAAAGCTGGGGAGGGACTTTTGAGGGTGTCAGGGAGGGATAGGAGCAAAACTAGAAGTGGGGAGATTGAGATTGGATGTGAGGAAGAAGTTGTTCCCCATGAGGGTGGTGAGAGCCTGGCACAGGCTGCCCAGGGAGGTGGTGGAAGCCTCCTGCCTGGAGGTGTTTGCAGCCAGGCTGGAGGTGGCTGTGAGCAACCTGCTGCAGTGTGAGGTGTCCCTGGCCATGGCAGGGGGGTTGGAACTGGCTGAGCCTTGAGGTCCCTTCCATCCTGACAATCCTATGTTCCTATGTTGAGAGCCAGGTGAATCCCTTCCCATCCTTACTCTCCAGCCCCACGCCTCTGAGAGCTGCTCAGGATGTTCCCCAGCACGCAGCAGAAGTATTCCAAAAGGCATAATCCAAACCATCCCCTGGTAAGAAATGGAATGTGTGAGGTGCCCCTGAGAAGGTCCAAAGGTGAGGAGGAATGCAGTGAGCTTCCCCTGCTCAAGGGGGGCCCAAGGCAGGAAGGGACAAACCACCAACCCCAGCAGTGAGCACCAAGGGTGCCAGGCTGTCTGCACACATCATGAACGATGTCTCCTCCTTTCCTGGGCAGGTATGGCCGTGGTTGGGCATGGAAGCTCTCCAGCAGGCCCTCCAGGTTCTCCTCACAGAGGTGGTGGCAGCTATTCCCACCACAAGTGCTGCTGCTCCCCTGCTCAGAGCGAGACGTGGTCTTTGGAGAGCAATCACCCTTCCAGAAGTTCATCATCTTAACAACACCTTCTGGGGCCTGCCAAGAAAGTTTCCTAATCACCAAGACAGCTTCTCAGAGGGCTTGTAGGCAACTTAGCTTCATTCTTCTTAACAAGCCATGAGAGGATAATTACCAGGAGCTAAGAAGGAAGAAACTTTCTTCCTTGTTAAGGACAAAGTTAAGCACATCTACAGCTGCTTTGCTCCTCAGAGCCAGCCCAGGCCCCAAAGCTGAGGAGCTGGAGGGCCAGCATGGTGGCATGGGGCTGAGTGAAGGACAGTTGTGTGGGCACTGGATGCCTGAGACCAGTGCTCCTCAAGGTTGCTCTGATTTCCCTGCCCTTCCACCTTAAGGTTAAATCCCCAGCTGCAGCCTGAGATCCTCGCTGGGGAGGTGTGGTGCTGTGCTTGGTGGGAAGGTGGTAGTGGTGGGAGCCTCTTCCATGCCACCCTGGGGTCTGTTTGGGATCACTTGGAAGTGTTTCTACCCCCTAAGTGATGCACCAAATATCAAACAGCCCTTGTGACCCCAGCCACAAGCAGTGTCCTCACAGCTCAGGGTTGGGGCCACTTCCCTTTCATGGCTTCACCAATGATCAGGATGAGGGAATCAAGGCACCCTCAGTCACTTTGCACATGATACCAAGCTGGGTGGCAGTCTTGATCTGCTGGAGGGTTGGAAGCTCCACAGAGGGCTCTGAACTGGCTGGATCTATGGTGAGGTCAGTGGGATGAGGTTCAACAAGCCCAAGTGCTTGGCTCACAACCACCCCAGGAAGGCTCCAGGCTGAAGCTGGAAACTGCCTGGTGGGAAGGGATCTGGGGAGGTTGGTGACAGCAGCTGGATGAGCCAGGGGGTGCCCAGCTGGCCAAGGAGGCCACCAGCAGCCTGGCCTGGATCAGCAAGAGTGTGGCCAGCAGGAGTTGGGCAGGGATTGCCCTCCTGGAGTGGGCACTGCTAAGGCTACACCTCAAATCTTGAGGTCAGTTTTGTGCCTCTCACTCCCAGAAGGACACTGAGGAGCTGGAGCAGGGCCAGAGAAGGGCAACCAAGCTGGGGAAGGGTCTGGAGAACAGGGCTGGGGAGGAGCAGCTGAGGGAGCTGGGGGTGTTGAGCCTGGAGAAAAGGAGGCTGAGGGGAGACCTTCTGGCTCTCTACAACCCCCTGCAAGGAGGCTGGAGCCAGGGGACACTGGGCTCTTCACCCAAGGAGCAAGTGACAGGACAAGAGGAAACTGCCTCACATTGCCCTGGGGGAGGTTTAGGTTGGAGGCAAGCAGAAATGTCCTCAACAAAAGCCTTGCCAAGGCCTGGCTCAGGCTGCCCAGGGCAGTGGTGGAGTCTCCATCCCAAGAGAGGGCTTTCAAAGCCCTGGAGATGTGGTGCTGAGGGCCATGGTAGTGCTGGGTTAAGGGTTGGACTCCATGATCTCAGGCATTGGAATGTGCTGCCCAGGGAGGTGGCTGAGTTGCCAACCCTGGATGTGTTTAAAGGTGGTTTGGATGTGGTGCTTGGGGATGTGGTTTAGGGGTGAGCCTTGCAGAGTTGGGTTGGACTTGGTGACCCTGAGGGTCTTTTCCACCCTGAGTGAATGTTTCTGTGATCTTAAAGATCTTTTCCAGCCTGAATCATCCTCTGAGCCCACGACTCTATGACATGGAGAGAGCTTTGGGCATCACTGTCACACTGACACTCATAGGTGTGGTTTATTGTGGTTGCTCAAGTCAGCCATGGTGGAACAGCCTCAAAGGGTCAAGAAGGGCTTCAGTTCCTGGCATCCAAACCAAATCAGGCTGCAAACACAAAGCAGAGCAGCCAACACAAACCAGAGCAGCCAACACAAACCAGAGCAGTAAACATAAACCAGAGCAACACAAAGCAGAGCTGCAAACACAAACCAGAGTAGCCAACACAAACCAGGGCAAACACAAAGCAGAGCAACAAGCACAAAGCAGAGCAACAAGCACAAAGCAGAGCAGCAAACACAAACCAGAGCAGCCAACACAAATCAGTGCAACACAAACCAAAGCTGCAAACACAAAGCAGAGCTGCAAACACAAAGCAGAGCTGCAAACACAAAGCAGAGCTGCAAACACAAACCAGAGCTGCAAACACAAACCAGAGCAGCAAACACAAACCAGAGCTGCAAACACAAACCAGAGCAGCAAACACAAACCAGAGCAGCAAACACAAACCAGAGCTGCAAACACAAACCAGAGCTGCAAACACAAACCAGAGCAGCAAACACAAACCAGAGCAGCAAACACAAAGCAGAGCAGCAAACACAAAGCAGAGCTGCAAACACAAACCAGAGCAGCAAACACAAACCAGAGCTGCAAACACAAACCAGAGCTGCAAACACAAACCAGAGCAGCAAACACAAACCAGAGCTGCAAACACAAAGCAGAGCTGCAAACACGAAGCAGAGCAGCAAACACGAAGCAGAGCTGCAAACACAAACCAGAGCAGCAAACACAAACCAGAGCAGCAAACACAAACCAGAGCAGCAAACACAAAGCAGAGCTGCAAACACAAAGCAGAGCAGCAAACACAAACCAGAGCTGCAAACACAAAGCAGAGCTGCAAACACAAAGCAGAGCTGCAAACACAAACCAGAGCAGCAAACACAAACCAGAGCTGCAAACACAAAGCAGAGCAGCAAACACAAACCAGAGCAGCAAACACAAACCAGAGCAGCAAACACAAACCAGAGCAGCAAACACAAACCAGAGCTGCAAACACAAAGCAGAGCAGCAAACACAAAGCAGAGCAGCAAACACAAACCAGAGCTGCAAACACAAAGCAGAGCAGCAAACACAAACCAGAGCAGCAAACACAAACCAGAGCTGCAAACACAAACCAGAGCAGCAAACACAAAGCAGAGCAGCAAACACAAACCAGAGCTGCAAACACAAACCAGAGCAGCAAACACAAAGCAGAGCAGCAAACACAAACCAGAGCAGCAAACACAAAGCAGAGCAGCAAACACAAACCAGAGCTGCAAACACAAAGCAGAGCAGCAAACACCTCCTTGAGACACGACTGAACAACCCAACATGAAGGACCAAGGCCGAGGCTGTCCCAGCAGCTCAGAGGAGGCCACTGCCTCTTTAATAGCAGAGCAATCCCCACATGGAGAAGCACAGAGGCATCTGAGCAGAGCTCCCAGTTCCTCCTGCCACAGCAGAGCGAAGCTATTTCGGAGCGGAATGCTTCCTCCCCAGCGCTCTGCCCAGCGCCGCCTTCATCTCCTTGTTCCTCAGGCTGTAGACGATAGGGTTCAGGGTGGGGGTCACCAGGGTGTAGAACACTGAGGCCGTTTTGCCCAGCTCCTGGGAGTGCCTGGAGCTGGCTCCTGAGTACATGAAGGCAAGGGATCCGTAGAAGAGGGTCACCACGCTCAGGTGGGAGGAGCAGGTGGAGAAGGCTTTGCGCCTCCCCGCGGCCGAGGGCGTCCGCAGGACGGCCGCCAGGATGCAGGCATAGGAGACCAGGATGGCCAGGCCGGTGAGGAACAGGTTGGAGCCGACCACCACAAACATCAGCACCTTGCTGAGGGTGGGGTCGGTGCAGGAGATGGCCTGGAGCGGGGGCCCCTCGCAGTAGAAGTGGTTGACGACGTTGGGACCGCAGAAGGAGAGCCGCAGCGCGAAGCAGGTGTGGAGGGAGGCGTTGAGGATGCCGGCGAGGTAGGAGCCAGCCACCAGCAGCACACAGGCTCTGCTGGACACGCAGGTGGCATAGAGCAGGGGGCTGCAGATGGCCACGTAGCGGTCGTAGGCCATGGCAGCCAGCAGGTAGCACTCGGCGGTGCTGAAGACGGCGTAGAAGTAGAGCTGGGTGAGGCACTGCGGGTAGGAAATGACCTTCCTGGCCGCTAGGAGGTCCGAGAGCATCCTGGGGGTGATGGTGGAGGAGAAGCAGATGTCTAGGAAGGACAGGCTGCTGAGGAAGAAGTACATGGGGGTGTGGAGCTGGGCGTCCAAGCCGACCACCAGCAGCGTGCCCAGGTTGCCCAGCAGCAGGAGCAGGTAGGTCCCCAGGAAGAGCACAAAAAGGGCAGCTTGGACCTCCCTCTGCTCTGAGAAGCCCCCCAAGACAAATTCAGTGTTGGGGGTGTGATTCCTCATGGCCATCATCAAAGCAGAGCTGCTGTGGGAGAGCAGAGAGGCAGGGAAAACAGAGAGTCAGCAGACTGCTGGCTTCCCACCCGGAACACGTGGGCCAGATCCTTTGGTGCTGGAGGAGAACCAAGGTCAGAGGCAGGAGCTGGTGTAGATCATAGAAGCAACAAGGTTGGAAAAGACCTCAGAGGTCACCAAGTCCAAGCTGTCACCCAACACCTCATGACTAACTAAACCATGGCACCAAGGGCCACATCCAACCCCTTTTTGAACACCTCCAGGGATGGGGACTCCACCACCTCCCCGGGCAGCACATCCCAAGGGCCAATCTCTCTTGCTGGGAAGAACTTTCTCCTCACCTCCAGCCTAAACCTCCCCTGGCACAGCTTGAAACTGTGTCCTCTTGTTCTGGTGCTGGGTGCCTGGGAGAAGAGACCAACCCCCACCTGGCAACAACCTCCCTGCAGGTAGTTGTAGAGAGCAAGAAGGTCTCCCCTGAGCCTCCTCTTCTGCAGGCTAAGCAACCCCAGCTCCCTCAGCCTCTCCTCACAGGGCTGTGCTGCAGACCCCTCCCCAGCTTAGTTGCCCTTCTCTGGACACCTTCAAGGGTCTCAATGTCCTTCTTAAACTGAGGAGCCCAGAACTGGACACAGGACTCAAGGTGTGGCCTGAGCAGTGCTGAGCACAGGGGCAGTGTTTGCCTCAAAGTACCTGTGTGAAGTGAAAGCAGCACTGGACTGAATGTAGTTTCTGGTGGTTTCATGCTGAGCAAGTCCCTGCTGGGGCTGGTTTGAATGAGAGCTCTTTCTCCAACTGGAAGCTTCACTCCACCTTCTGAAGGAGGTCAGCAGTTGTCACATCTAAAGGCACTTTGCTCTCACACCAGAGAGCAGTCCCCACTTGAGAAGGTAATGGAAAAACCCCGAAGTAAATGAACACAACAAAATCAAAACCAAAAGTAAACCAACCAAACACAAAACTCCCCCCAGAAAACTCCAAAATGCCCTCTTGCAGAAGCCCAGAAAGTGAGGAAGCTCTGCTCAAGCTCAAGACATCTTTAAATTAGTCTCCTTTAGAGCAGCCATGGAATCCCAGCGTGCTGGAGGTTGGGAGGGAGCTCTGGAGCTCAGCCCCAGCCCCCTGCCCCAGCAGGGCACCCCCAGCAGCTTGCCCAGCAGCACAGTGCCCAGGGGGGGTTGCCAGCTCTCCACACAAGGACACTCCACAACCTCTCTGGGCAGCCTGCTCCAGGCCTCCAGCACCCTCACCCCAAACAACTTTCTCCTCAGCTTCAGAGGCAACCTCCTGCCTGCCACTTTGTGCCCTCTGCCCCTTGGCCTGGCCCTGGGCACCACTCAGCAGAGTCTGGCCCCAGCCTCTTGCCCCCCACAGCTCCTTTAGCTCTTGCTGAGCATTGCTCAGCTGCCCTCTGGGGCTGCTCTTCTGCAGGCTCCACAGCCCCAGGGCTCTCAGCCTTTGCTCCTCACAGAGCTGCTCCAGGTCCCTCAGCATCTCCAGAGCCTCCCCTGGGCTCTCTCCAGCAGTTCCCAGGCTCTCTGGAACTGGGGAGCCCAGAACTGGAGCCAGGACTCCAGGTGTGACCTCAGCAGGGCAGAGCAGAGGTGAAGGAGAGCCTTCCTCGACCTGCTGGCCACACTCTTCTTCATGCCCCCCAGGAGACCATTGACCTTCTTGGCCATAAGTCCACATTGCTGGCTCATGAGCATCTTGTTGTCCCCCAGCACTGCCAGGTCCCTCTCTGTGGAGCTGCTTCCCAGGTCCCCTCTCCCCTGCACTGCTGCAGGGGATTGGGAACAGTCACAGACATTTCTCACTGTGTTTGACCAGGACCCTTGGAAAGATCTTCTGCATGAGGAAGCTCAGCTCACATGTCCTTGGTGACTTGCCTTCCAGCCACCACCTTGCTGGCATCCTGTGATTAGCTGGTCCAAGCTGCTGCCTCCTCCAGCCCCCAGGCAACCATGAGCACAGGGGCAGAAGAACCTCCTTTGCCCTGCTGGGCCACACTCTTCCTCAGGTCCCCCAGGAGACCATGATGCTGACAACCAGCTGGGGCTGAGGGCCTGCTCAGCACAGGCACTGCTGCTGTGTCTTGGTGCTCTTTACTCATCCCCTCAGCTGGTGGCCACCTTGAATGTGGGAAAGCAGCTCACAAACAGTTTGGCTTTGCTGCAGGTGTCTCAGCATGGGCTCTCTGCTTCTTGTGCAGAGAGGCTCCTGCCTGAAGTTCTCCCTGACCAGCATCATTGAGGCTGGGACTCACCTGGCTGCTCACATCTTGGCTTTTGGTCTCCCAGAGACTTGAGATCTCCTAGACCAATATTTTCTAGGAGGCATAGCCTCTGTGAAAAGCAGGAAGGACACCAATGAGTGACCAAGGAAAGCTTGCTGCTTATGGGCTTGGCTTGATTGAAAGACCAAGGGGCTGGGGCTGTCCTCCCTGTGGATCCTTCCTGGGAGCCTGTGGCTCTGGGAGCAGCTCCTCAAGGAGAAGACAGGCAGTGATAAACAAATGTAATTAGTTTCAGCAGGCTGGATGGGAGCTGAGGAATTCCTCCTGCTGCTTGATGGAGAACTCTCAACAGTTACTCTAAATAGTAAACAATTCATGGAAGCACAGAATTGTCAGGGTTGGAAGGGACCTCGAGGATCAGCCAGTCCCAACCCCCCCTGCCATGGGCAGGGACACCTCACACTCCCTCAGGTCATCTTCAGTTTGTGATAGAGACATGAGGTTTTGATCTGCACAGAAGATTCTCAGTGTCTCTGCCTTTATCTCTTGGAACAGATCATCATTCAGCTCTGGGCAGCACAGGCAATTAAAGAGAGACTTTGGGGAGAGGAGCCTCATCAAGTTCAGCCAGGGCAAGTGTAGAGTCCTGCACCTGGGAAGGAGCAAGCCCCTGCAGCAGTGCAGAGGAGGGGTGGGCTGCTGGGAAGAGCTCCACAGACAAAGGACCTGGCAGTGCTGGTGGGCAACAAGCTGCCCATGAGCCAGCAAGGTGGACTCATGGCCAAGAAGGTCAATGGTCTCCTGGGGGACATGAAGAAGAGTGTGGCCAGCAGGTTGAGGAAGGTTCTCCTCCACCTCCACTCTGCCCTGCTGAGGTCACAGCTGGAGTCCTGCATCCAGTTCTGGGCTCCCCAGCTCAAGAGAGATTGGGAACTGCTGGAGAGAGTCCAGGGGAAGCTCTGAAGATGCTGAGGGGCCTGGAGCAGCTCTGTGAGGAGCAAAGGCTGAGAGCCCTGGGGCTGTGGAGCCTGCAGAAGAGCAGCCCCAGAGGGCAGCTGAGCAATGCTCAGCAAGAGCTAAAGGAGCTGTGGGGGGCAAGAGGCTGGGGCCAGGCTCTGCTGAGTGGTGCCCAGGGCCAGGCCAAGGGGCAGAGGGCACAAAGTGGCAGGCAGGAGGTTGCCTCTGAAGCTGAGGAGAAAGTTGTTTGGGGTGAGGGTGCTGGAGGCCTGGAGCAGGCTGCCCAGAGAGGTTGTGGAGTGTCCTTGTGTGGAGAGCTGGCAACCCCCCCTGGGCACTGTGCTGCTGGGCAAGCTGCTGGGGGTGCCCTGCTGGGGCAGGGGGCTGGGGCTGGCTGAGCTCCAGAGCTCCCTCTCAACCTCCCCCTTGCTGGGACTCCTGGATTTTGGTTTCATCTCCTCACCAAAAAGTGTTTTGTGGATGTTGCATGTCCATAGCCAGCTGGACTATGAATCATTGACTGAAAGCTGGCTTCCCCTTCTCACTTCTGAGCAGGGTGGTTCTGAAGGCCTCCCAAACACCACCACAGTGAGATGAAGCTCTCCCCCTTCATAAAAGAGGACTGGTTTAATTAATTTCTCAGTGCATGTAAATGGAGTTGATTTGCATTCAGCTGAACTCTTTGGCCCATGCCCTGAGTGCTCCTGCTCTGTGCAAAGCCCACAGTTGCCATCTGGCCCTCACCCTCCTCTGCCAGGCGAGGCAGTGGAGAAGACCCCTGCCTTTCCTCCACAACAATCCATCTGCCCCTGCTGGGGGTGGGTTAAAATAGCCCCAGATGAGCCCAGAGCAGATGAATCAAAGCCTCCACACACACTGCTGGCTCCATAAGGAGAAGCCAGGGTGACTAATTCCAGCGTGAAAGGCCACAGTGAGTCCAGGACTGAGATGATTCAACCTCTGCAGGCTGGAAACAGAAACAATGAATAAGCTGCAGCTGGAAATCAAACTTTGCCACCCTGGAGAGGAGACAGAAGGGGATGGTTGAGGGAGGCTTGGCCCACGTTGAGAGCCTCAGAGCCATCAAATGGGTTGGGCACGTCTGAAGAGCACATCTAGCCAGAAGGATGGAGGCTCTCTGTGGCACCAACAGCAGCTGACAGCCCTGAGAAAAGCCAGGACTGCTCAGACAACTACTTGCATGATGGCTCCTGGCAAAGCTGAGTGGTTGTCACGGGGGGGTAAAACTCCTCCTTGCTCCTAGGTGAAGGAGAATGGTGGCCCCAGGCTGGTAGCTGCCCATGGGTAAGACCTGCCCAGCAAAGCCCAGGGGGTCTGTGTGCAGGACATCTAAAGAATGGCCATGTGCTGTCCTCCCACAAAGACTCTCCTTGGGCAAGGCAGAGAAGATAACTCCTCAGGTTTAGTGTACCAAAGCAAAACCTTGGGCAACTGCTTAGGCAGGTTGAAAAGAAAGCCAGGGAAGGCATTGTCCCTCTCCCACACACAGCCTTTATTTCTCTCAGCCACCTCTTTCAGGCCACAGAATTGGACACTGGTTTA
Organism: Dryobates pubescens; assembly: GCF_014839835.1. Taxonomy (NCBI): domain Eukaryota; kingdom Metazoa; phylum Chordata; class Aves; order Piciformes; family Picidae; genus Dryobates; species Dryobates pubescens. The sequence goes on from NC_071633.1 coordinate 14,890,625, forward strand.
ACATCAGCTTCCCTTTGCTCAAGAGTAACAACACAGTGGTGGAGTGGTTTGGGTTGGAGGAGACCTTGAAGGTCATAGAGTCCAACCCTTAGCCCAGCACTGCCAAGGCACCACCAAAGCATGGCCTGAGCTCAGCACCACAGCTCCATAGCTTTGAAACCCCTCTCCAGGGGAGGGAATCCCAGCACTGCCCTGAACTGCTTACGAGTTCATTCCCTCCCAGGGCTTCTCTGAGGCTGTGCTGTCAGGTGCCAACCTCATTCCTCCTGCTGTGGCAGGTGATGCCTGCTTTGGTTTGGCTGGAGCTGGACCTGTGGGAGTAGATGTAGGAGAGGAGCCTGTTTGCATCCCTTCTGAGGATGCTCCTCACCTCTTTGTTCCTCAGGCTGTAGATGAAAGGGTTGAGCATGGGGGTCACCAGGGTGTAGACGGCAGAGGCTGCTTTCCTTTGACGTTCCACCTGCCTGGAGAAGGGGTGGAAGTACAAGAAAGCTGCAGGGCCATAGAAGAGGCCAACAGCCACGAGGTGTGAGGTGCAGGTGGAGAGAGCTCTGTGCCTGCCCTGTGTGGAGGGCATGCTGCAGACGGTGAGCAGGATGCAGGCGTAGGAGACGGCGATGGCCGAGAGGGAGGTGGTAATGACAAAGCCGATGGCTGTGGCCATCACCACCTCGTTGAGCCAGGTGTCAGAGCAGGAGAGGAGCAGGAGGGGGGGCAGCTCACAGTAGAAGTGGTTGACCACGTTTGGCCCACAGAAGGAGAGGCTGAGGAGGCCGCAGGTGTGCGCCAGGGCGTTGAGGCTCCCGGCGGCGTAGGAAGCCAGCACCAGCTGGCCCAGGAGCCTGTGGGACATGGCAGAGGAGTAGTGCAGAGGCTGCTGGACGGCCAGGAAGCGGTCATACGCCATCACAGCCAGCAGGAAGGCTTCTGTGGTGCCAAACACCGCAAAGAAGCAAAACTGGGTGATGCAGCCCCGGAAAGAAATGACATTTCTCTCTGCGAGGAGGCCAGAGAGGAGCTTCGGCGTGACGGAGGAGGAGTAGCAGACCTCCAGGAAGGAGAAGTGGCTGAGGAAGAAGTACATGGGCACGTGGAGCTGAGAGTGGGCCTGGATGAGCACGATCATCCCCAGGTTCCCCAGCAGGGTGGTGATGTAGAGGAGTAGAAAAACCACAAAGAGCAGCTCCTGCAGGTCGGTGAAGCCCAGGAGGACAAACTCGGTCACGGCCGAGTGGTTGCCCCCCAGCCATCCTCCTGGTGCCGCTGCAGAGGGGACAGAGAAACACAGGGGAGGGCTGAAATCATTCCTCCCAGCTCTCAGGGAGATGGCAGGGCAGGGAGGGTGTGGAGTCTCCCTCTACTGAAGGGATTCCAGACCCCCCCACACCCCCGCTTCTGGCCATCGTGCTCCTGGGAGAGCTGCTGTGAGTGCCCTGCTGCAGGAGGGGCTTGGACTGGGTGACCCCCAGAGGTCCCTTCCAATCCTGCCATGCTGGGATTGTGCCAGCAGCTAACACAGGATTTGGAGTCTCCTGGCTGAGGAAAGGGAGAAGGAGGGAGAAGGGAGAAGGAGGGAGAAGGGAGAAGGAGGGAGAAGGGAGAAGGAGGGAGAAGGGAGAAGGAGGGAGAAGGGAGAAGGAGGGAGAAGGGAGAAGGAGGGAGAAGGGAGAAGGAGGGAGAAGGAGGGAGAAGGGAGAAGGAGGGAGAAGGGAGAAGGAGGGAGAAGGGAGAAGGAGGGAGAAGGGAGAAGGAGGGAGAAGGGAGAAGGAGGGAGAAGGGAGAAGGAGGGAGAAGGGAGAAGGAGGGAGAAGGGAGAAGGAGGGAGAAGGGAGAAGGAGGGAGAAGGGAGAAGGAGGGAGAAGGGAGAAGGAGGGAGAAGGGAGAAGGAGGGAGAATTAACCAGGCTGGAAAAGACCTTTGAGCTCATCAAGTCCAACCTATCACCCAACCCCACCATCACCCACCCCACCATCTAATCAACTCAACCATGGCACCAAGTGCCTCATACCAGGCTCCTCTTAAACTCCACCAGTGATGGTGACTCCACTCCTATAGGAGAGAAATCAATCAATCAGAGAGTTACCCTCAGAGGGGAGGCTGGAGATCAAAAAAGTAACCTCTTGACAAATGATTTATTGACCAAAGAAGAGCCAATGGCTCTTAAAGCCCAAAGCTCTGACCCATTCTGGAAAGGCTTGAGCCAGCAGGTGGTCTTGCAGCACTGCTTCAGGAGCAGCTTCCTGCTCCTGCAGGGGCTGGGCAGCCTGGCTAAGGAAGCTCTTCCCCAGGCAGCCAAACCGACTGCCTCAGAAACCTCTGCCAGTGTCTCTCTTGCTGCTCAGCAGCGTCTGGAGCCGTCCTCGGGGTGACACTCGCCGCTGCCTGAGCTGCAGTTCCGCACCAGCCCCATCGACGGCAGGCTCCCCTCCCGCAGCCTCCAGCAGAGCTGGAAGGTTTAAGCTTTACCCTGCGCCCAGGGGAGAGATTGCCGGAGGCTCTCTGGGACACCTGAAGGTATACCCTGAGCTCTGCCTGAGGAGCTTGGAGCCGACACCCAGGCTGCCCTCGGGGGCTGGCAGTGGAGCCCTCAAGGAGCCATCAGAAACGCTGCCGGGGGAGCCCGCGGGACACAGCTTGTGTGCACAGCGCTGCAGCTGGGGAGGAGCGGAGGGCAAGCGGCTGAGCTTGTGCCGAAGGACAAAATGCAACCACACCAGAATGGGGCAACGGGAGGGGATCAGAGAACCTCACACTGCTGTGGGGGGAAGGGGCTTTGAAAGGCACATTCCAGTCCAGGCAGCAGGGAAAGCCCCAACCACAGCAGGTTGCTCAGAGCTCCCAACCACCCTGAGCTGCAGTGGTGCCAGGGCTGGGGCAGCTCCCAGCTCTCTCTGGGCAGCCTGGGACAGGCTCTCACCACCCTCAGGGCCATAAATCTCACCCTTCTCCCCAGGCTGAATCTCCCTTTTTCAGTTCAAACCATCAGCCTTTGTCCTGGCACAAAGGGCCCTGCTCCAAAGTCTGTCCCCAGCTTTCTTCTTGATCCCTTTAAGGGCTGAAAAGCCACCAAAAGCCTCTCTGAAGCCTTCTATTCTCCAGGGACATGAGAGAAAACAAACAACAACAAAAAGAACCCCAGCTCTAAATATCTTACCAGGAGTCAGAGCAGTCCCCAGACACAGCATCTGCAAGGGTGCAGCTCTCATAGATCCATAGAGCCTCTGAAAGCCTTTCTGCAGGGGTAGGAGGCATCACCCACCCCTGTGCCAGGACAGCAAACTCAGACTCAGGCAGCTCTTGACTCTCACAATCAGATGCAGGAACTCTCCACCTGAAGCTGAGGAGAAAGTTGTTTGGGGTGAGGGTGCTGGAGGCCTGGAGCAGGCTGCCCAGAGAGGTTGTGGAGTGTCCTTGTGTGGAGAGCTGGCAACCCCCCCTGGGCACTGTGCTGCTGGGCAAGCTGCTGGGGGTGCCCTGCTGGGGCAGGGGGCTGGGGCTGGCTGAGCTCCAGAGCTCCCTTCCAATCCTGCCATGCTGGGACTCTGGGGGGCTTGGAGTGGGTACTGGACACCTTCTGGGGTCCATGCCATGGAGGGCAGCCAAGCTGATAAGAGAAGCAGGAGCAGAAACAGCCTGGGTGGGAGAATAGACTAGACTAGACCAGACCAGGTTGGAAGAGACCTTTGAAATCAGCAAGTCCAACCTATCACCCAGCACCATCTGAGCAACTCAACCATGGCACCCAGCACCCCATCCAGGCTCTTCCTAAACACCTCCAGGGATGGGGACTCCACCACCTCCCTGGGCAGCACATTCCAAAGGTCAATCTCTCTCTCTGTGAAGAATTTCTTCCTAACATCCAGCCTGAACCTCCCCTGGCACAGCTTGAGACTGTGCCCTCTTGTTCTGCTGCTGGGTGCCTGGGAGAAGAGCCCAACCCCCACCTGGCTACAACCTCCCTTCAGGGAGCTGGAGATGGCAAGGTGGTCTCCCCTGAGCCCCTGCAGGCTCACTGCCTGCAGTCCATCAGCTCAGCTGCCACATTTTGGGGATGTTCTGCTAGGTTCTCCAAGCCCAGCTTGGGTTCTTTGGTTTTAGTTGTAGACAGCAATGAGGTCTCCCCTGAGCCTCCTCTTCTGCAGGCTAAGCAACCCCAGCTCCCTCAGCTACTCCTCCCAGGGCTGTGCTCCAGACCCCTCCCCAGCTTTGTTGCCCTTCTCTGGACACCTTCCAGCATCTCAACATCTTTCCTAAACATCAGGAGCCCAGAACTAGACACAGGACTCAATTTTGCTCCAGGCTGCCAGAAACAGCCATTGTGCTGCTGGGCAAGCTGCTGTGGGTGCCCTGCTTTGGCAGGGGGCTTGGACTGGCTGCTCTCCAGAGGTCTCTTCCAACCTCCCCCATGCTGGGATTTCAATCAGCCATTTCTTTTTACCTCCCTGTTCTTTCTGTCCTCCCTGCCACCCATCTGCTGGTCCCATCCCTTGGTGGCCACACTGCCCCCATTTCCCCTGGTGTCTTTTCCTTCCCCTGCTCCTCTTCAGGGTTTAAGAAATGACTTCTCCTCTGTTGTGCACTGGAGATGACCTCAGACCTTGTGACCTGCCCATCAGAGATGAGTCCTTCTCTCTCTTCCCTTCTTACTTCCCTCTTTCCATCAGCCTTGCTGCTGGCCCTCTCCCACCACTGACACAACCAGGACCATTGCTTCACAGTGATTCCTCTCCTCCCCTCAGCCCTCTTGGGCAGCTTTTACTTCCCCATTCACAGAACACATCAGGGTGGAAGGGACCTTTAGAGGTCACCTTGCCCAAGCCTCCCTGCACTCAGCAGGGACATCCTTCAAGAAAAGGCTTGGCTGTGGCCCTTGGAGCCATGGTTTAGCTGTCAGGAGGTGTTGGGTGCTAGGTTGGACTTGATGATCTCTGAGGTCTTTTCCAACCTGGTTGATTGTGTGATTCTATGATCTCCAACCAGAGCAGGCTGCTCAGGGCCCCAGCAAGTTTGACCTTGAATGCCTGCAGGGATGAAGCCTCAACCACCTCTTTGGGCAACCTGTTCCAGGATTTCCCTACCCTCATTGTGAGGAACTTCCTTCCTCCCTCTGTCTCCTGGGAAGGGGCTCAGGCTGCAGGTCAGAGCTTGGCTGCAGGTCAGAGCTTGGCTGCAGGAGGTCTCTTGACCGACTGCTTTCTGATTGCGTGCCAGCCCATGGCATGGCTCAAGAGCCACCAGGAAAGGAGGTTGCAGTGCTGGATACTCCTTCCCCAGCTCTGTAACTCACCCTCTTGGAGCCACATGAGGAGCCTGCCAGCACAGCCATGGTCAGGTGGCAGCCCTGCAGAGTCAGGAGTCGGTTAGGCACAGCTGACCACCACTTTCCCCAGCCAGCCCCAGAGCTGATTGCACAAGCAGCAAAAACACTTTGGGTTGGGAGAGCAGCAGCAGCTCCACCAGGAAGCCACAACCAGCAGAGCAAAGGCTCTGGGCCACAGACTTGGGGTTGGAGGACACAGAGAGTTTGTGCTGCCATTCAGTGAGGCCTGGGGGAGAGAAGCCTCATGGAGTTCAGCCAGGGCAAGAGGATGGTCCTGCAGCTGGGGAGGAACAACCTCCTGCAGCAGTGCAGGGCAGGGGTGGCCTGTTGGGGAGCAGCTCCAAAAGGAGGACCTGGCAGTGCTGGGGGACGAGAAGTTGCCCATGTGCCAAGAAGGTCAATGGTCTCCTGGGGGACATGGAGAAGAGTGTGGCCAGCAGGGCAAAGGAGGTTCTTCTGCCCCTACACTCTGCCCTGCTGAGGTCACAGCTGCAGTCCTGGCTCCAGTTCTGGGCTCCCCAGTTCAGCAGAGACTGGGAACTGATGGAGAGAACCCAGGGGAGGCTCTGAAGGTGCTGAGGGGCTTCAAGCAGCTCTGTGAGGAGCAAAGGCTGAGAGCCCTGGGGCTGTGGAGCCTGCAGAAGAGCAGCCCCAGAGGGCAGCTGAGCAATGCTCAGCAAGAGCTAAAGGAGCTGTGGGGGACAAGAGGCTGGGGCCAGACTCTGCTGAGTGGTGCCCAGGGCCAGGCCAAGGGGCAGAGGGCACAAAGTGGCAGGCAGGAGGTTGCCTCTGAAGCTGAGGAGAAAGTTGTTTGGGGTGAGGGTGCTGGAGGCCTGGAGCAGGCTGCCCAGAGAGGTTGTGGAGTGTCCTTGTGTGGAGACCTGGCAACCCCCCCTGGGCACTGTGCTGCTGGGCAAGCTGCTGGGGGTGCCCTGCTGGGGCAGGGGGCTGGGGCTGAGCTCCAGAGCTCCCTCCCAACCTCCAGCACGCTGGGATTCCATGGCTGCTCTAAAGGAGACTAATTTAAAGATGTCTTGAGCTTGAGCAGAGCTTCCTCACTTTTTGGTCCTCTGCAAGAGGGCCTTTTGGAGTTTTCTGGGGGGAGTTTTGTGTTTGGTTGGTTTACTTTTGGTTTTGATTTTGTTGTGTTCATTTACTTCGGGGTTTTTCCATTACCTTCTCAAGTGGGGACTGCTCTCTGGTGTGAGAGCAAAGTGCCTTTAGATGTGACAACTGCTGACCTCCTTCAGAAGGTGAAGTGAAGCTGGCTGAGCTCCAGAGCTCCCTTCCCATCCTGCCACGCTGGGACTCTGGGGGGCTGGAGTGGGCACTGGACACCTCCTGGGGTCCATGCCATGGAGGGCAGCCGAGCTGATAGGAGGAGCAGCAGCAGACACAGCCTGGGTGGGTTTTGGCTCCAGACTGCAGCCCCAGGTTAAACAATAACCAGGCGATCATCAGGAAGCTTTGGGAACAAAGGAGGATTCATCTGACTGGAAGTGCCTGTTAGTTTTGTGCCCTTTGAGCCTGACTTGATTGAATCCAGCTGAGCTCCAGGACAGCCCTGGGGCTCAGCTCTAGATTGCATCACCGTGGTGCTGTCAGGAGCTGCAGGTAATACCCAAACCGGAGTCATTTGGCTCCAGGAGAAGGTTGCCAAGGCCACCAATGCTCCTGTGACCTCCTCCTGGCCAGGGTATTGAGGAGATCCTGGCTGTTGTTGCTGGCAAGAGGTGTGGTGAAAGCAGAGGTGTGGGGCACTGGGTGGAAGTTCCTTACCCTTGAGGGACTGATGATCTCCAGATGCTTTCAAAGTGCACCTGAAGATCATCACAAGTAAAGAGCACCCAAATAACCTCATTAACTGCGATGGGGTTTATTTTAGCTCCTTCATGGAGGCACTTCAGGGCACCCTGGGGAGCCTTTGAGCCCCAGAAGAGTGCCAAAGCCCTCAGCAGGTCGTTGTCTTGTCTCTGAGCTTCTTAGTTTGGAGAAGGAGTCTTCCCCAGAGGGGATGACCTCAGCTTGAGTGAGCCACAGGGCTCTGGGTTCCCTTCAGAGCAAACCAACAGAGCAATGCACAGAGCAGAGCATTGGCACAGCCTCTTCTTGAGCAATTCAGAGATCATGACAAATCCACAGGTGCCCTGTTGGGCATCATCCTGCCAGGGAGCTGAGGAGGAGGGACCTCAGCAACGTGCTACAGTCCCCCTGGAGAGGTCCAACAACAACCCAGGCACCACAGATGATCCTTCTACCCACCTTAAATGTCTCCTACTCACCCCATAGCTGACAGTGTGGCTGCAAGGAGACACCAGAACACTGTGCTAACCTTGCTGAAGCTGAGGTAGATACCATCATGGAATGGTCAGGAATTGGAAGGGAGCTCAAGGCTCAGCCAGCTCCAACCCCCCTGCCATGGGCAGGGACACCTCACACTGCAGCAGGTTGCTCACAGCCACCTCCAGCCTGGCTGCAAACACCTCCAGGCAGGAGGCTTCCACCACCTCCCTGGGCAGCCTGTGCCAGGCTCTCACCACCCTCATGGGCAACAACTTCTTCCTCACATCCAATCCCAATCTCCCCATTTCTAGTTTTGCTCCATCCCCCCCAGTCCTATCCCTCCCTGACACCCTCAAAAGTCCCTCCCCAGCTTTCCTGTAGCCCCCTGCAGACCCTGGAAGGTCTCCTGGGAGCCTTCTCTTCTCCAGACTGCACAACCCCAACTCCCTCAGCCTGCCCTCACAGCAGAGCAGCTCCAGCCCTCTGCTCATCCTCCTGGCCCTTCTCTGGACACCTTCCAGCACCTCCAGATCCTTCCTGGAACAGAGGCTTCAGAACTGGCCCCAGAGCTCCAGCTGTGGTCTCAGCAGAGCAGAGGGGCAGAATCCCCTCCCTGGCCCTGCTGGCCACACTTCTCTTGCTGCAGCCCAAGCTCTGCTTGGCTCTCTGGGCTGCAAGAGCTCCCTGCTGGCTCCTGCTGAGCTTCTCCTCCCCCAGCACCCCCAAAGTCCTTCATCTTCAGGGCTGCTCTCAAGCCAGTCCCTGCCCAGCCTGTATCTGCTTGGGATTGCCCTGACCCAGCTGCAGGACCTTGCACTTGGTCTTGTTGAAGCTCATGAGGTTGCCATGGGCTCAGCTCTGCAGCCTGTCCAGGGCATCACTTGAGGTTCACAAACCCTTCCAGAGCCAGGTCCTCAACTTTCCTTTTCTCTCCAGCAGAACAAACATCTGCAGAGGGTGGTGTGCTGCCACGATGAGCCTTGGCAGGTCTGGTCCTGCCTGGAGCTGAGTCCCCTCCTTCCTCCTCCTGGCTGTCAGCATCTCCTCTCACACCTCCTCATCTCCCCTCTCAATAGCAGCCCCGTGGCCACAGCTCAGCTGACAGCAGGAGATGGATGGGGCCGAGCCAGCGCTGCAGGGCATGGGACACGTGCAGGGCTGTGATGGACACCAGGGGTCTGGGGAGAGGATCCCTCCCTGCTCTGCAGCAAGCTCGATCCCAGAAGCCAGCCCTGCCCAGGCAGCCCCCTGGCAGCACTGGGGGGGAAGGGAGGGGGGCTGGTGAGGATCCTCTCAGTTGGGATGGTCATGGAAAGGATTTAAACATCGATCCCAAAGCAGAAGTGAAGGTTGAGTCCTTCAGGAGCTCAGCCCTTAGCTGGTGCCACCATCACTGGGGACAAGAAGCCACATGGAGATGTCCCCTGTTGCCTCCAGGCCCATCCCCAGAGCTCCAGCAGCCCTCATCCCAGTGTTCCAATCATGGAAGGGTTTGGGTGGGAAGGGACCTTGCAAGATCATCTCCACCACCACCCCACCAGTGAGCAGCCTGAGGTGATGTCCACAGCTCCACTGCAGCTTGGGTGGGACTGGGGGGCTGTGGGGTAGTCCCTCTGCTCCCCCCCCCCCCCCCCCCCACCTCATCCCATCATTCACCTCCCCACATTCATCCCTTGTCCCCAGGGCACCAAACTGTCCCCATCCATCTCTTGCTGTCACAGTGAGCACCACGATGGGAGCTGTGGGGTGGAGGGGGCTCAGAGTGGGGAGTGCTCAGGTACCAGGGAAGAGTCAGGACCAGCTCTGGGATGGATGAAGGGAAGGAAGGGGAGGGAGGGGATGTTTCCTCCCCACCACCTCCCCCTCTGCAGGCAGCCAGCACGTTGCAGATGCCTCAACACCTCCACCATGGCTTTTCATTCCAGGTGGTGACAAGGAGCTTTTGGCTTTGCCCAAGGGAGAAGGTTGAAGAAGCCCCCATCTCCCCCTCCCCAGACAAGGAGACCCCAAGAGAACAGCAACCCCCCCAGCCCAAGGGACCCCAAGATGCAGGTGGGGAGCGGTGGTGGTCCCAGTGGCGCCCACCTCTCACCTCTCATCCATCATCATTGCATCAAGGCAGGGCTGGAAGAGGAGGCTGTGCTCCAGCCCCAGCGTCTCCACCCCCAAACTGGGGCATAAAACCCCCAGCTGGCTGCAGGGGGGGGACAGTCTGGAGCTGGTGCTGCACTGGGAGGGGGCTTCGGGGGGGGTCTCCACCGCTGCCGTGCTGGAGGAAGGAGACGCAGACAGCTTCTGCCCACCCGCTGCACCCATGGCAGGTAAGAACCCCTCCCTGGGGATGCTCCTCAGGACCCACAGCGGGGGTCTTGGGGTGGGTTTGGGGTGTGCTGGATCACCCAGCCCTGCAAGAGTGGGGGGGGGGTTGGGAGGGGGAGAGCAACCCCACTATGGGGGGGCCGAGGGGGCAGGACTCCACCGGTCCTCCAACCGCGCACGGAGGGGACGCGATGGGGCGGCTGGGGGTGCGGGGGGGCTGCTCCCACAGCTGCTCCCCAAACTCCTCCACCTCTCCACAGCCTTCCTGGGGGGGGCAGGGGAAGGGTTCCCCTGCGGTGCCAGCCTCGGGTGGGCCAGCGAGGGCCTGGGCAGCAGCGGCAAGAACCGGCGCGTGTGCCACGCCGCGGCGCGGCTGGAGATGGGCAGCCTCTGGGAGGAGTTCAACCGCCTGGGCACCGAGATGATCGTCACCAAGGCAGGCAGGTAGGGACTGCAGCAGGCTGGGGGGGGCCAGGGCTTGGGGGAAGACACCTCAAGGTGAGGCCACACCTCTAATCCTGCGTTCAGTTCGGGGCCACTCGCTCCAAGGACATCGAGGAGCTGGAGCAGGGCCAGAGAAGGGCAACCAAGCTGGGGAAGGGTCTGGAGGACAGGGCTGGGGAGGAGCAGCTGAGGGAGCTGGGGGTGTTGAGCCTGGAGAAAAGGAGGCTGAGGGGAGAGCTGCTGGCTCTCTGCAGCTCCCTGCAAGGAGGCTGCAGCCAGGTGGGGGTTGGGCTCTTGTGCCAAGGAACAAGGGACAGGACAAGAGGCAATGGCCTCAAGTTGCCCCAGGGGAGGTTTAGGTTGGCCATGAAGAACAATTCCTTGCCCCTGAAGGTTGTCAAGGTCTGGCCCAGGCTGCCCAGGGCGGTGGTGGAGCTCCCATCCCTAGAGGGGTTTCCAAGCCCTGAAGCTGTGGTGCTGAGGGCCATGGCTTGGTGGTGCCCTGGCAGTGCTGGGGGAAGGCTGGGACTCCACAATCTTAAACCACTCCATCACTCTCTGCTCTCCACCCTGTTCCCCCCAGGAGGATGTTCCCCACCTTCCAGGTGAAGCTGTCAGGCCTGGACCCACTGGCCGACTACGTCCTTCTCATGGACTTCATCCCCCTGGATGACAAGAGATACAGGTAGGGGACCCAGCCATGGGGAGGCTGGGCTTGGGGAGCAGATCCTGGTGGTGCTGAGCCCTCCCTGCTGCTCCTCCCCCCCCCCCCAGGTATGCCTTCCACAGCTCCTCCTGGCTGGCAGCAGGACGAGCCGACCCCGCAGCCCCCGGCCGTGTCCACTTCCACCCGGACTCGCCGGCCAAGGGCGCGCAGTGGATGCGCCAGATCGTCTCCTTCGACAAGCTCAAGCTCACCAACAACCTCCTGGATGACAATGGCCACGTGAGGACCTCCCCCTGGGCTGGGAGATGGGAGGCTGGGGAGGGGGACAAGCTCCACCGCTCCTCAGACTGCCACCTGCTAGCCAGCTGCATCAGCTGTCCGTGCTGTGCCGCGGTCCTCAGAGGAGAGCAGGGGGTTGGGGTCTGCTGGAGGTGGTTTGGGGGTCTTCAGGAAACGGTTTGGGGTCTGCTGGAGGTTCTTGAGATGCTCTTCAGGTTCTTTGGGGTCACAGATAGTGTTGGGTGGTAGGTTGGGACTCGATGACCTCAGAGGTCTTTTCCAACCTGGTTAATTCTGTTCTATCCTGAGGTGGTTTGGGATCTCCTTGAGGATCTTGAGATGTTCTCCAGGGGGGTTCAGGAACCACTCTGGTGAGACCCCACCTGGAGCAGGTGTTCCCTGTTACAGGAAGGATCTGGAGGTGCTGGAAGGTGTCCAGAGAAGGGCCATGAGGATGAGCAGAGGGCTGGAGCTGCTCTGCTGTGAGGACAGGCTGAGGGAGTTGGGGTTGTGCAGTCTGCAGAAGAGAAGGCTCCCAGGAGACCTTCCTGTGGCCTTCCAGGATCTGCAGGGGGCTATAAGAAAGCTAGGGAGGAACTTTTGAGGGTGTGAGGGAGGGATAGGACTGGGGGGGATGGAGCAAAACTCGAGATTGAGATTGGCTGTGAGGAAGAAGTTGTTCCCCATGAGGGTGGTGAGAGCCTGGCACGGGTTGCCCATCACATCATCTGACTAAACAGCTCCTGCTCCACCACCACCATTGCTGCACCCATCCCAGAGCAGGGGGCAAGCCCCTCACCAGCCAAGATACCACCCAGAGGAGCTCAGCCCCAGTAAGGAAGCCCAGGCAGCACCCATGGGTGATACTGAAGGAGCCATCAGTCATTGCCCTACCTAACCGGGGGGCCACCAGGCCCCCCGGCCTTTGTTGTCACCACCACCAGCACCCAGTGCGCACCAGGGGCACTCACCAGAGGCGAGAGGAGGATCCTCCAGCCCAGATGGGCTCAGCTTGGGGCTGCTGCCTTTCCTGGGAGGCATTAAATAGGGGAGTGGGTGGAGAGGGCCAAGTGGCCACACCTGGGGTGGGAGGAGACTCCAACAGAGCCCAGGTGCTCTGGGATTTGAGGGGGAAAAGGGGGGAAATGGGGCAGAGGAGGGACTCTTAGGGTGTCAGGGAGGGATAGGACTGAGAGGGATGGAGCAAAACTAGAAGTGGGTAGATTGAGATTGGATGTGAGGAAGAAGTTGGTCCCCAGGAGGGTGGTGAGAGCCTGGCACAGGCTGCCCAGGGAGGTGGTGGAAGCCTCCTGCCTGGAGGTGTTTGCAGCCAGGCTGGAGGTGGCTGTGAGCAGCCTGCTGCAGTGTGAGGTGTCCCTGCCCATGGCAGGGGGTTGGGGCTGGCTGAGCCTTGAGCTCCCTTCCAACCCTGACCATGCTCTGAGTCTCTTCCCTGGGGGGTGCTTCCTGCCCACCTGCCTTCTCCATCCCCTCCACCCCAGATCATCCTGAACTCCATGCACCGCTACCAGCCTCGCTTCCACGTGGTGTTCGTGGACCCCCGCCGGGACAGCGAGCGCTTTGCCCACCAGAACTTCAAGTCCTTCAGCTTCCCTGAGACCCAGTTCATGGCGGTGACAGCTTACCAGAACCACCGGGTGAGCCTTGGGGTGGGCTGGGGGGACATGGAGGTGACCACCCCCCACCCCCCACCAGCTACCCAGGGACCCCCTGACCCTGCTGCCCTCCGCAGATCACCCAGCTGAAGATCGCCAGCAACCCCTTCGCCAAGGGCTTCCGGGATGGCGACCCTGAGCCGTGGTAAGGCCCCACCCTGATGCCACCCTGACACCACCACGAGGGGCTCTGTGCCCGCCCCCCCACCGACCCCATCTCTCTTACAGGTGTGGGGTGCCCGCAGGGTCCCTGCTGGGTGCCATGCCCCGTGCCCGCACCGCCACCTTGCCCTCCCACCATGAGAAGCAGGAGAAAGGTAGAGGGTCTGGGGGCGGTCCTGAGCCCTTGCTGCTGTCCTTGCCCCCCCCAGGGGCTCCCCGCAGCCGGGGGGCACTGGTCACCACTGTTCCCCCCCAGCCAGCTCCCCCCAGCTTTCCTGAGCTGCCCACATCCCCGTTCCAGCCCCTCACCTGCCCCCCTGCTGTCTACGTGGGGGGCAAACCCCGCACCCTGCCCTACCCCCTGCCCACCTTCCCCCCGCTCAGCACCTACAGCACCCCCACCCCACCCCATTTTGGCTATGGGCAGCAGTGATGGGGTGGGGGGGCACCCAAGGACCCCCATCCCCCCAGCACTCCCCCAGGACCCCCACACCCAGCCCATGCCAGAGGGAATGAAGGAGGAACAGGGAAGGTTTTATTCACTGGTGGGCACGATGCTGCTCCTCAAGCTTGGGGGCTTGGGGGGGGGAGCAATTCTCGCTCCCCAGTTGAGCAGTGGGGGGGGGGAACTTGGTCGAGGTGGCGCTCCAAGCCCTCCCCCATCCTCCCAGCATCTTCATGGCACAGCTACTCCCAGGGGTCAGGCGTGAAGGTGAAGGGGCACAGCTTGTACCCAGCGCCCACGTAGAACTTGTTCTGGAACTCCACCCTGGAGGAGAGGGGCCGGTGAGGAGCAAGGCTGGGGGCCGGGGGGGTGGGGGTATCCACCACCCTACCATCATCACCACCACCACCCCGTGCCAAGCACGGCAGGAGGGCTCTCACCAGTGCAGGCGCAGGGCGTGGAGGAAGGCCGAGAGCCCTTCCATCACCAGGAGGATGGCGACGGTGAGCACGGCGAAGGCGGCGAAGACCGGCACCAGCAGCACGCCGCCCGCGTAGCCCAGCCGCACGAAGCCGCTGCGCATCACCATGCCCCACAGCACCTCCGACAGCTCTGCGGGGCACAGGCGGAGAAGGGGCACGAGGTTTGCCTCTGCGCAGGCACACACAGCCAGCCAGGCTGGAAGAGACCTCCCAGATCAAGTCCAACCCATCGCCCAACCCCAACTGACCGACCAGACCCTGGCGCCGAGGGCCTCCTCCAGGCTCTTCCTAAACGCCTCCAGGGACCTCGGCCCCACCACCTCCCTGGGCAGCCCAGCCCAAAGGGCAACCTCTCTGTCTGGCTGGGAAGAACTTCTTCCTAACCTCCAGCCTAAACCTCCCTTGGCACAGCTTGAGACTGTGGCCTCTTGTTCTGGTGCTGCTTGCCTGGGAGAAGAGACCAACCCCCACCTGGCTACAACCTCCCTTCAGGGAGCTGTGGAGAGCAAGAAGGTCTCCCTTGAGCCTCCTCTTCTCCAGGCTAAGCAACCCCAGCTCCCTCAGCCTCTCCTCATAGGGCTTGTGCTATAGACCCCTCCCCAGCCTTGTGCTCCAGACCCCTCCCCAGCTTTGTTGCCCTTCTCTGGACTCCTTCCAGCATCTCAACATCTTTCTTGAATTGAGGAGCCCAGAACTGGACACAGGACTCAAGGTGTGGCCCAACCAGAGCTGAGCACAGGGCAGAATGACCTCCCTGCTCCACTGGCCACAGTGTTCCTGCTGCAGGCCAGGATGCCCTTGGCCTTCTTGGCCACCTGGGCACACTGCTGGCTCATGTGCAGCTCCTGTCAACCAGGTACCCCCAGGTCCCTCTCTGCCTGGCTGCTCTCCAACCACTCTGTCCCCAGCCTGGAGGGCTGCACGGGGCTGTTGTGGACAATGTATAGAACCCAGCCCTTAGCTGTGTCAAATCTCCTGCCCTTGCCCTCTGCCCATCTCTCCAGCCTGGCAGGGTCCCTCTGCAGAGCCCTCCCAGGTGTTCCAGGGCAGATGTGGCTGGGGGAGGAGGTTCAGGAGGCCACTCACGGGCGTGGGCCAAGCTGAGCGCCCAAAGCCGGAGGTAGGAGGCGGTGTTGGAGATGCAGCCCAAGCAGTACTCGATGGTGTGGATGGCCTGGTGCATGAAGAGCTCAGCCAGGTCCAAGTGCTGTGGAGACAGTGGGACACCAGTGACCACAGAATCAGCCAGGTTGGAAGAGACCTCCAAGGTCATCAAGTCCTCACTCAACCCTAACTGATCAACCAGACCATGGCACCGAGTGCCTCGTCCAGCCTCTTCTCAAACACCCACAGGGATGCCCACCCCACCACCTCCCTGGGCACAGCCACCACTTCCTGAGCCCGTTGGGTTGGTGTCCCTCACCTTGGCACCGGGGCCGTGCCCCCCGCTCTCCACGTCCTCTTTGGTGGCATTGACGGAGTTGCCGGCCCCCTGCCCCTCCAGCAGCGGGTCCTGCTCGCTGGTGGCCTCCAGCTGTGTGGGGACATCACTGATGGTGAGATCACAGCACCTCCCTGCGGGGCTGAGCCCAGCAGGATGGCTCCAGGCTCACCGTGGGCCGGCCGGTCCTCGCCGAGCGCTGCTGGCACCACAGGTAGAGCGGTGTCCCCAGGAGCAGCACGGGCACCGACGCCAGCGCCAGCACCACCAGCACCATCTGCACCGGCACCTGTGGCGCACAGACAACACTCTGAGGTCACCTCCAGCGCTGAGGCTGGGAATGGCCACCCTTGTGAAGCATCCCCCCCACCCCAGCCAGCAGAGGGCTCCCCAGGATGCGCAGGGAGGTGCCCCAGGTGGGTGTCACCTTGTCGCCTCGTCTCGGTGAGGTCCTACCTGCCCCGGGAAGAGCGGGAGGTTGTCAGCATTGGAGGTGAAGAGGAACATGTCAATGAAGTGGATGAGGATGCTGGGGGCCACCAAGGAGTTGGCAGCACTGAACTTGATCCACTTGAGGAAGATGAGGAAGACGAGGTAGCCGAAGAGCGCCAGGAGGAAAATCATCTCGGGCAGGAACTCCAGCACCAGCCGGTGCCACTGGCGGAAGTGCCTGGGAAGGGGGACAGCAGCCACGCTCAGCCTCGGGCTGGGCTTTGCTTGGGGTCCCCAGGTCCTTCTGAGGAGGTTTGCCTGGGGTCCCCATGCCCTCCTGACAGGTTTAGCTTGGTGTCCTCATGCTAGGGTTTGCTTGGTGTCCCCACATCTTCAGCTGCTTGGTGTCTGCATGTCCTTCTGATGGGCTTTGCTTGGTGTCCTCATGCTAGGGTTTGCTTGGTGTCCCCACATCTTCAGCTGCTTGGTGTCTGCATGTCCTTCTGATGGGCTTTGCTTGGTGTCTCCATATCCTTCTGATGGGCTTTGCTTGGTGTCCTCATGCTAGGGGTCACCTGGTGTCCCCATGACCTGATGGGATGGCTTGCTGCCCCCACATCATTGTGCTGGAGTCACCTGGTGTCTTCCTGTCCTTCTGCTGAGGTTTGCTTGGTGTGCCACCCAGATGCTGGGAGTGCAGGACCCCAGTCACCCACCCCACCCAGGTGAACCCAGCCCTCAGCCCTGCTAGCATGACCACGGGTGGCCAGAGCCCGTGGGCACAGCCCTAAGGACTCACAGGTGGTTGAAGATGCCCAGCGTGACCCCAAAGGCCATGTGCACGATGCCCAGCACCACGGACATCTTCATCTTGAAGGAGTTGAGGAAGTTGAGATGGTTGGTGGCCAAGCTCCAGATCTGTCATGGACAAAGCAGGTGAGATTTTGAGGCAACCCAATCATGGGTGCCACCCTCCCCTCTCCTCCTCCTCCTCCTCCTCCAGAGCACACTCACTGGGTCAATCCCAAAAGGATAGGGCCCTCGGAAGACGCCGGTGACGTTGGGGTCCAGGGTGAGGGAGGGGTGGGTGGCGAGGTAGGCAGGGCTGCGGGCAGAGCAAGGAGCTGTCAGCGCAGGCAGGGAGCTGGGCAGGGCTCACAGGGGGCTTGGGGAGGTCCCACCTCCAGGAGGAGTGGTTGGCCATGGCAGCCACGCTCCAGGCAGAGGGGAAGATGGCAGTGGCCTTGCTGAAGCACTCGTTGTAGATGAAGCCGGTGTAGATGGAGAAGGCTCCCATCAGCAGGATCAGGTAGCGGCCCTCGAAGAACGTCAGCCAGATCTGGGGGGGCAAGCAAGGCTCCTCTGTCCCACACCACCAGCCCCACCCCATGCTGGCCCTGTCCCACACCACCAACCCCACTACACAAATCCAAACCCATTCCATTTCTCCAACCCCAGCCCACACTTCCAGTCCCATCACTGACCACCAACCCCAGCCCACACTTCCAGTCCCATCACTGACCACCAACCCCAGCCCACACTTCCAGTCCCATCACTGACCACCAACCCCAGCCCACACTTCCAGTCCCATCACTGACCACCAACCCCAGCCCACACTTCCAGTCCCATCACTGACCACCAACCCCAGCCCACACTTCCAGTCCCATCACTGACCACCAACCCCAGCCCACACTTCCAGTCCCATCACTGACCACCAACCCCAGCCCACACTTCCAGTCCCATCACTGACCACCAACCCCAGCCCACACTTCCAGTCCCATCACTGACCACCAACCCCAGCCCACACTTCCAGTCCCATCACTGACCACCAACCCCAGCCCACACTTCCAGTCCCATCACTGACCACCAACCCCAGCCCACACTTCTAGTCCATTCCCTGATGCAAACCATGTTCCACATGTCCAAGCTCATCCCAAACCTCCATCCCCATCTCATACTTCCAACCCCATTCCATCCCACCAAACTCATCCCACATCACCAAGCCCATCCCATACTTCCAACCCCATTCCATCCCACCAAACTCCTCCCACATCTCCAACCCCATCCCATGCCACCAACCCCATCCCACATCTCCAGGTCCACTCCATGACCTCGACCACGCTCCACATCTCCAAGCCCCTCCCAAACCTCCAAGCCTGGCCCCACACCACACCTGCTCACCTCATTGCTGGCCTGCCTCAGGCTGGGCCTGTCCTCATACAGCACCATCCAGAGAGCAAAGAGGAACATGAGCAGCCCGTGTCCCACGTCCCCAAACATGATGGCGAAGATGAAGGGGAAGGTGATGATGGCGTAGGGCGCTGCAGAGGGGGCACGTGGAACCACATCACATGGAGGCCTTCACTCCCTCCCCTCCCCACCCCCAAAACCTTGAGGACAGAGGGCTGGAAGGGGCTTACCAGGGTTCACCTCCTGGTAGCTGGCCACCCCGTAGGCATCCACGATGCTCTGGAAGCCGGCGGTGAACTTGTTGGTGCGGATGAGGGTGGGAGGGCTCTCCGAGGTGGGGATGCGCTGCACGAAGCACTCCACGCTCGAGCCGCTCTTGTACTGCGGAGAAGGAGCCCCCAGGGCGTGACCCAGGGCACCCACCCTGCCCACCACCCACCCCACCGCGGCAGGGGGACGCAGGGACACCGAGCGACCGGCGGCAGGAGAGCACGGAGGCACCAAGCAAAGCCCTGCTGGGAGCAGATGGAGGCACCAAGCAACAACGGCACAAGGACACGGGGACACCAAGCAGTCCTTGGTGTGGAGACAGGGGGACACCAAGCAGTCCTTGGTGTGGAGACAGGGGGACACCAAGCAGTCCTTGGTGTGGAGACAGGGGGACACCAAGCAGTCCTTGGTGTGGAGACAGGGGGACACCAAGCAGTCCTTGGTGTGGAGACAGGAGGACACCAAGCAGTCCTTGGTGTGGAGACAGGGGGACACCAAGCAGTTCTTGGTGTGGAGACAGGGGGACACCAAGCAGTCCTTGGTGTGGAGACAGGGGGACACCAAGCAACCCTTGGTGTGGAGACAGGGGGACACCAAGCAGTCCTTGGTGTGGAGACAGGGGGACACCAAGCAGTCCTTGGTGTGGAGACAGGACGACACCAAGCAACCCTTGGTGTGGAGACATGGGGACACCAAGCAGTCCTTTGTAGGGAGATATGGGAACACCAAGCAGTCCTTGGTGTGGAGACAGGGGGACACCAAGCAGTCCTTGGTGTGAAGACATGGGGACACCAAGCAGTCCTTTGTAGGGAGATATGGGGACACCAAGCAGTCCTTGGTGTGGAGACATGGGGACACCAAGCAGTCCTTGGTGTGGAGACAGGGGGACACCAAGCAGTCCTTGGTGTGGAGACAGGGGGACACCAAGCAGTCCTTGGTGTGGAGACAGGGGGACACCAAGCAGTCCTTGGTGTGGAGACAGGGGGACACCAAGCAGTCCTTTGTAGGGAGATATGGGGACACCAAGCAGTCCTTGGTGTGGAGACATGGGGACACCAAGCAGTCCTTGGTGTGGAGACAGGAGGACACCAAGCAACCCTTGGTGTGGAGACATGGGGACACCAAGCAGTCCTTGGTGTGAAGACATGGGGACACCAAGCAGTCCTTTGTAGGGAGATATGGGGACACCAAGCAGTCCTTGGTGTGGAGACATGGGGACACCAAGCAGTCCTTAGCATGAAGACATGGGGACTCTAAAGCAACCTCTGACACGGGGACAATGAGCAACCCCTGGCACATGGTCATGGGGGCACTGAGCAAGCCCTGGCATGGGGACATATATGGACACCAAGCAACCAGCACAAGGAGATGAGGATGTGGGGACAAGTGAGCAGAGCCTGGCATGAGGGCATGGGGACAAAGGAGCAAAACCTCAGCACAAGGCCATGAGGACACCAAGCAAGCCTCAGCACAAGGCCATGAGGGCACAAAGCCACCCACCGATCCCTGGCGCAGGGCGTCCTGCACTTGAGTCAGGTCCCTCACTGGGCACCAGACCTCGGCAATGAGGCACTTCTCAGTGACATCGAAGCTGCACTGGTTGAGGATGAGGTAGATGGCCTTCATCTTCTGCACCTGCACCCTCCAAGTGGGCAGTGCCAGCACCACCTTGTCCAGCACCTGAGCCAGGTACTGCTCGGACTCCTCCAGCACCTGCGGGCAACCAGAGCGGGTCAGGGACTGGGGGCGTCCCACCATGGTCCCCACCCAGGTCAGGGACTTGGGGCTGGGGGTGTCCCACCATGGTTACCCCCCTGGTCCCCACGGTGGTGCCCAGCTCACCACGCTGAGGTCCTGGATCTGGCTGTGGAGCCCACTGATGGTGTCCTGCCGCGTGGCCTCGCTCTCTGGGTAGGGGTACACGTGGCAGTGGAAGCTGGGATGGACAGACGGACGGACACCACCACGTTGGGCCGTGCCAAGGCTCCCTGGGGTGGCCCAGGCTGTGCCCATGGTGGGAGCCACGGGCAGACCTCGCTCAATAAAGCTGCACACGTGGCCACGGGCTCACCAGTCCGAGATCTTGCGGATCTTCTGCCCGATCTGCTCGCCCCAGTAGGAGATGACGAAGATGACCCAGGTGATGCTCTCGCCCTTGGGGACAACGCAGTCCACGTCACCCCCTGGCCGGCCCAGCCCCGATTCCCTGCCAGCTCTCACCGCCCCGGTGCCCCCACTCACCGTGGTGGGGTCCTCCATGGGCTCGGGCATCTCCACAAAGCTGGCCACCAAGTAGCCGCGGCAGGCTCGCCACAGCAGCCGCTCGAAGGCGCTGACCCGCCAGGGGTGAATGACCCCGGCCACGAAGCTGCGGGGACATGGCATGGCCCTGCTGCTGCCCCTGCCCCATGGCTGCTGCACGTGGCCACACCACTGCCCCAGGGCTCTCCTCCAACCCTCACCCTGCAGCCATGCTCACTGCCCCACAGATCTCCAACCCTCACCCTGCAGCCATGCTCACTGCCCCACAGATCTCCAACCCTCACCCTGCAGCCATGCTCACTGCCCCACAGATCTCCAACCCTCACCCTGCAGCCATGCTCACTGCCCCACAGATCTCCAACCCTCACCCTGCAGCCATGCTCACTGCCCCAGGGCTCTCATCCAACCCTCACCCTGCAGCCATGCTCACTGCCCCACAGATCTCCAACCCTCACCCTGCAGCCATGCTCACTGCCCAGGGCTCTCCTCCAACCCTCACCCTGCAGCCATGCTCACTGCCCAGGGCTCTCCTCCAACCCTCACCCTGCAGCCATGCTCACTGCCCAGGGCTCTCCTCCAACCCTCACCCTGCAGCCATGCTCACTGCCCAGGGCTCTCCTCCAACCCTCACCCTGCAGCCATGCTCACTGCCCCACAGATCTCCAACCCTCACCCTGCAGCCATGCTCACTGCCCCACAGATCTCCAACCCTCTCCCTGCAGCCATGCTCACTGCCCCACAGATCTCCAACCCTCACCCTGCAGCCATGCTCACTGCCCCAGGGCTCTCCTCCAACCCTCACCCTGCAGCCATGCTCACTGCCCCACAGATCTCCAACCCTCACCCTGCAGCCATGCTCACTGCCCCACAGATCTCCAACCCTCACCCTGCAGCCATGCTCACTGCCCCACAGATCTCCAACCCTCACCCTGCAGCCATGCTCACTGCCCCAGGGGTCTTCTCCCAACCTAACCACACTACTGCTTCACAGAATCGCAGAACTGTCAGGGTTAGAAGGGACCCCAAGGATCCTCTAGTTCCAACCCCCCTGCCATGGGCAGGGACACCCTCCACCAGATCAGGTTGTCTCACGGTCCACCTCCAACCCTTATCCCACAGCTTTCCCAGCTGCCCCACGTCCACCCCGCTGCCCCCCAGCCCCTCTCCCCGCATCTCACCCCACATCCCACCCCCTCTTACTTGATCTTGCGGTCGAGATGCTGGCGCAGGGACGGGTCGAGGAGAGGCTCACGCTCAGAGAGCGCCCGGGGCCGCGGCGGAGAGCCCAGAGGAGCCTGCGGCGACGGAGAGCGGCCAGATGAGGCCGGCGAGGGGGGAAGCGGGGCGCAGGGTGGCACCTGAGGCCGGGGGCGCCCTCCCCGCAGCACCCACCGGCAGGCTGGTGAGGCGCTGTCCCTCCCGCAGGACGTGGAGGTACCGGCGCAGGTCCCGCAGGCGCCCGCGCAGGGACGCCCGGTTGCGGCTGACCTCCCGCAGCTCCTGCGCCAGCTGCTCCGACTGCTCCTGCAGCCGCAGAGCCTCCCGCGCCAGCGGTGCCCGCGGGTTGTCCGGGCACGGGGCCAGCGCCCGCCCGGCCTCCCGCAGCTCCTGCTGGAGGAAGGCTGAGGCAAGCCCCAGGCAGGCGTTGGGAGAGGTCACGGCGGGCAGCTCCCGCTCCGGCCCGCACCCAGCGTAGGCCACCCAAAGCGGACCCAACCCCTGCGCCCACACCAGCCTAAGCTGTTCACCCCACACCCCCCTGCACCCAGACCCACCTCCCTGCCACCCGTGGCACCCCACATCCACCCAGGCCCACCTCCCTGCCACCCATGGCACCCCACATCCACCCAGACCCACCTCCCTGCCACCCATGGCACTCCAAACCACCCAGGCCCACCTCCCTGCCACCCATGGCACCCCACATCCACCCAGACCCACCTCCCTGCCACCCATGGCACCCCACATCCACCCAGGCCCACCTCCCTGCCACCCATGGCACCCCACATCCACCCAGACCCACCTCCCTGCCACCCATGGCACCCCACATCCACCCAGACCCACCTCCCTGCCACCCATGGCACTCCAAACCACCCAGGCCCACCTCCCTGCCACCCATGGCACCCCACATCCACCCAGACCCACCTCCCTGCCACCCATGGCACCCCACATCCACCCAGGCCCACCTCCCTGCCACCCATGGCACCCCACATCCACCCAGACCCACCTCCCTGCCACCCATGGCACCCCACATCCACCCAGGCCCACCTCCCTGCCACCCATGGCACCCCACATCCACCCAGGCCCACCTCCCTGCCACCCATGGCACCCCACATCCACCCAGGCCCACCTCCCTGCCACCCATGGCACCCCACATCCACCCAGACCCACCTCCCTGCCACCCATGGCACCCCACATCCACCCAGACCCACCTCCCTGCCACCCATGGCACCCCACATCCACCCAGACCCACCTCCCTGCCACCCATGGCACCCCACATCCACCCAGGCCCACCTCCCTGCCACCCATGGCACCCCACATCCACCCAGGCCCACCTCCCTGCCACCCATGGCACCCCACACCCACCCAGACCCACCTCCCTGCCACCCATGGCACTCCAAACCACCTGCACCCACTCACGGCACCCAAACCCACCCAGCCCCCCCAGCCTGCACTCACAGCACCCTAAACCACTCACCCCAAAACTCCCTGCACCCCAAACCCACCCAGACCCACCTCCATGCTGCCCACAGCACCCCAAACCACCTGCACCCAGGCAGGGCACCCAATCCCACCCAGACCACCGGCACCGTCCCCCTAACGCTCACTGAAGGTCTTCTCCATCTCCTCGCAGCGCCGCACCTCACCCACAAAGCGTCGCTGGAAGGCACTGACCTTGGGGTTCAGCTGCAGAGTGGGGGTCAACAGCATGGGGGGACTGGGGGGGGTGGGGGGGTGTAGAATCCCCAGTACCCCTGGGCCAGCTCCCAGCACAAAGAGCACCGCAAGATACCCACCCGTGGCACCCAGAGCACCCCAGACCAGTCAAACCCAGTGCCTGGTATCCCACATCACCTGCACCCAGCCCCTGCAGCCGGTTCTCCACCCCATGGCACTCAACCCCCACACCCAGAGCACCCCAAACCCACCCTGAGCCACCTGTCTGCATCCCTGGCACCCAAAACCACCTGCACCCACCATGGGCACCCAAATGCACCCACCCCCAAATCTCCTGCATCCAGAGCATCCCAAACTACCCACCTGGAACCCCCTGTACCCAGGGTACCCAAGCCCACTGCACCCACAGCACCCTGAACCACTCACCACAACCCCCTCCCTGCACCCAGGGCACCCAACCCCACCCAGACCAACCCCACTGCACCCACAGCACCCTGAACCACTCACCACAACCCCCTCCCTGCACCCAGGGCACCCAAACCCACCCAGACCAACCCCACTGCACCCACAGCACCCTAAACCACTCACCACAACCCCCTCCCTGCACCCAGGGCACCCAAACCCACCCAGACTCACCTCCCTGCACCCCTGGCACCCCAAACCACCTGCACCCACCCAGACAAATTTCCTCTACCCACAGCACCCCAAACCACCTGCACCCACCCAGGGCACCCAAACCCACCCAGACCCATTTCCTCTACGCACAGAACCCCAAACCACCCACACCCAAGCCCACCCAGCCCACCCACCTTGCACCCACAGCACCCCAAACCACTCAGCCCCAACCTCCTACACCCTGGGCACCCAAAGTCACCCATCTACCCCCCCACCCCAGGGCACCACAAACCACCCACCTTAAGCCCCCTGCACCCAGGGTACCCCAAGCCACCTGCACTCACCCAGGGCACCCAAACCCACCCAGACCAGCTGCCCTGCCCCCAGGGCACCCCCAAAGCCCCCCCACCCCCCCCGTCCCCTACGTACGTCCCTGAACTCCAGCAGCCCGCGCTCCCCCAGCTCGCTGACACAGCTGTAGGCTGAGGCAGACTGGAGGAAGAGCTGGGCCAGGCAAACCTCCTCACTGCGGAACAGGGACCCCATGGTGTCCCCCTGGCACCCCGCTGCTGGGTGGCCCTGGCTGCAAAGGGGTGAGAGGGACAGAGGGTGAGGGCTGGGGGCTCACCCTAGGGGGTGGCAGCAAAGGGTGGGGATCACTCAAGGGGGTGGGAGGGAGGGCTGGGGGTTACTCCAGGGGGTCCTGGGGATGGCAGCAAGGGCTGAGGGTCACTCTAAGGGGTGGCAGGAAGGGCTGAAGGCCACCCTGTGGGTCCCAGGGGTGGCAGCAAGGGGTGGTGAAAGGCAGCAGGGGCTGGGAGTCCGGTCATGGTCATGGCAGCAAGGGTTGGGAGAGTCACCCCAGTTGGCAGAGAGGGTTGGGGGTTACCCCAGGGGTCCCAAGGGATGGCAGCAGGGGTTAGGGTCACTCTAAGGGGTGGCAAGAAGGGATGGGGTTCACCCCAGTGGTGGCAGGAAGGGGAAGGGATCACTCCAGGGGACCTCAGGGGTGTCAGCAAGGACTGGGGAGTGCCAGGAAAGGCTTGGAGAGGAGTAGGAAGAGCTGGGGGTCACCCTGGGGGTGATAGGAGGGGCTGGGGGGGGTCACCCCAAAGTTCCCGGGGGTAGCAGCAGGGGCTGGGGAGTATCAGGAAAGTCTTGGAGGTCACCCCAGTGGCGGTAGGAAGGGCTGGGGTCACCCCAAAGCTCCCGGGGGTGGCAGCAGGGACTGGGGTCTGGGCAGGGTGGTGGCAGTAGGGGCTGGAAGGGGTCAGCCCGCGGATGACAGCGGGGTTGGGGGGGGGTCACCTCCAGGGTGGCAGAAAGTGGCAGCAGAGCCGGGACTCGCCCTGGGGGTGGACCGAGAGGGTCACCCCGGGGGTCCTGAGATGGGGTAGCAAAGGGTCGAGGGGTCAGCAAGGGGTGTCAGGACGGGCTGGGGGTCACCCCAAGGGTCCCGGGGAGAGGTGGCGGCAGGAAAGGTTGGGGGAGGGTCACCTGGCGGGAGGGTGGGGAGCGGCAGCAAGGGCTGGGGGGTGCCGGGGCCGGGGGGTGCCGGGGCCGGGGGTGCCGGGGCCGGGGGTGCCGGGGCGCGGGCGTCCTGCGGCGGCGGAGCCGGGATGTCCCCGCGGCGGCCGGCGGCGCCGTCCCGCCCCGCTCCCACGCCGCCCGCCCCGGCCCCGGGCTTGCGAAATACTTTCCGACACCCCCCTCCTCCCCCCCCGCAAACAGCCTCCCCCTTCCCCTTTTCCCCCGACCCTCCCTTCCACCCCCCCGTTCGGTTTGCTCCGGGTCAGGACCAGCTCATCCCCCCGCGACCGGCGAGGAATTGCGGAGGGGATGGGAGGTGCTGAAGGTACCCCGGACCCCCCCAGACCCCCCTACCCGGGAGCACGGGGCTGGCCGGGCTCTTCCCCCCGCACTTCCTCTTCCCCAGGAAGAGCCCGGCCCTGGGGAGGGACCGGCCCCGGCCCCGCCGACCGGGGAACGCGGCCCCGGCCCCGCGGCTCCCCGGGGCTCCCCTTCCACTGCCGCGCCCAGCTTGGAGCCGAGCCCCCGGGACCCCCTCGACTCTGTAGGATGCGGGGCATTGGGAAGCCCCCTCCCCAGCCCTCCAGCCTCTAAAGTGGGACCCCAGCACTGCCCCGGAGTTGGGAGCCCCCCCCAGCCCGTCCCTCCGGGACTCCCCGCGGTACCACCGGCATCCCCCTCGGTACACCGGGACCCTCCTCGATACCGCCGGACCCACCGCGGCACCACCCGGACCCTCCTCAGTGCCATTGGACACCCCCCGCAGTACGACTGGGATTCCACCACGGTACCACCGGGACCCCCCTCGGTACAAACGGGATCCCCTCCACAGTGGCACCAAATCCCCCTCGGTACCACCAGACCCCCTCGGTACCACCGGGACTCCTTCTCGGTAGAACTGGGACCCTCCTCAGTACCACTCTATCCCCCTTGATATCACCAGAGACCCCTCTCAGTACCACCAGACCCATCTGGATACCACTGGGACCCCCCCCCCCAGTAAAACCAGGATCCCTCCTTGGTACCACAGGGACCCCTCTCGGTGCCACCAGGAATCCCCTTAGTGCCATCAGATCCCTCTGGGTAACACAGGGACTCTGCCTTGGTACAACCAGAACCTGCCTCAGGACCTCCCCAGTACCACTGGGACCCTTTCAGTGCCACCAGGATCCTCTTGGTGTCACCTCGGTACCACCGGGATCCCTTCAGTGCCACAGGGACCCCCTCTCAGGACCACTGGCTCCCCCTTGCTACCTCTGGAACTCCCTTCAGTGGCTGTCCCAGGAAGCTGGGGCCCAGGAATGATCCCACCCAGTCCCAGAGCCACCAACCCCATCCCTGAGAGCGCCCCAGGAACCCCCCAGGAGCCCTTTGAACCACTCCCCAGCACTGCCCCCCACCCCCAAACCCCTCTCTGTGTCCTGCACCCCCTTCCCTTCTCCTCTGCCCAGACCCTGTCATTCCAGGACACAAATCCCCCTCCCCAAAATCCACCCAGCCCCCTACCCAACCATGACAGGGTGGGGTTCAACCCTTTCTTTGCCCCAAAACAGAGGTGGCACAGAGAAAGCTGGAGCTGGAGGTTCAGAAGGCAGCAGTGCAGCTGAGGGGAGGAGGTGGTAGAACCACCACCAACCCCCCCCCGACCAGAGCCTTTATTTTGGGGGAGGGGGGGAGGAGATGTGGCCGTCACCGGTAGAGGTAATCAGCCTGGATGTTGGCAGCAATCTCAGCCTCCCACTTGTCCCCATTGTTGAGCAGCTTCTCCTTGTTGTAGAGCAGCTCCTCGTGGGTCTCTGTGGAGAACTCGAAGTTGGGACCCTGCCAAGAGGAGGGAAACAAAAGATGTCGGTCTCCAGGATTGCTGGACCCCCACCGCCGGCCTGCAGCAGGGCTTGGAGCTGGGGATGGGGGAGGTGGGGGGTGCCTCACTGCCCCCCAGCTCTGTGTGTGCCCCCAGCTGACCTCCACGATGGCATCCACAGGGCAGGCCTCCTGGCAGAAGCCGCAGTAGATGCACTTGGTCATGTCGATGTCGTAGCGCGTGGTGCGGCGGCTGCCGTCGGCTCGGGGCTCCGCCTCGATGGTGATGGCCTGGCACAGGGACTCCGTCAGAGCCCACACAGGGACAAGGGCACCCCCCAGAGCCAGCAGGAGGAGTTGGGAGTGAACCACAGAATGGTTTTGGGTTGGAAAAAAGGGCTTTTAGGTCGTGCAGCACAGCCCTGAGCTCAGCACTTGCTGGGTGGCTGCATCTCCGTGGCATGGAAACCACCCCAGGGATGGGGATTCCAGCACTGCCCTGGGCAGCCTGGGCCAGGCCTTGACAACCCTCAAGGCAAGAAATTGTTCCTCATGTCCAAACTAAATCTCCCCTGGGGCAACTTGAGGCCATTACCTCCTTTCCTGGCACTTGTTGCTTGGCAGAAGAGACCAACCCTGCCCTGGCTGCAGCCTCCTTGCAGGGAGCTGCAGAGAGCCAGGAGCTCTCCCCTCAGCCTCCTCTGCTCCAGGCTCAACACCCCCAGCTCCCTCAGCTGCTCCTCCCCAGCCCTGTTCTCCAGACCCTTCCTCAGCCATGTTGTCCTGCTCTGAACCTTCTCCAGCTCCTCAATGTCCTTCTGGGAGTGAGAGGCTCAAAACTGACCCCAGGATTCCAGCTGTGGCCTCAGCAGTGCCCAGCCCAGGGGACAATCCCTGCCCTGCTCCTGCTGGCCACACTCTTGCTGCTCCAGGCCAGGCTGCTGGTGGCCTCCTTGGCCACCTAGACACCCCCTGGCTCATCTCCAGCTGCTGTCACCAACCCCCTGCCAGGTCCTTTCCCACCAGACACTTTCCACTCTGCCCCCAGCCTGGAAGCTTTCCTGGGGCTGTTGTGAGCCAGGTGCAGGACCCAGCGCTTAGCCTGGCTGAACCTCATCCCACGGATCCAAGCCTGGCCAGATCAACAGCTTAGCGTCATCTACAGACTGAGGGAGGGTGGTGGCTTGCTGTGCTCCTGCCGCCCACCCTGCAGGCCCTGGAGCTGACCTGTGCAGGGCAGATGGCCTCGCAGAGCTTGCAGGCGATGCACCTCTCCTCTCCCGAGGGGTAGCGGCGCAGGGCGTGCTCCCCGCGGAACCGGGGGCTCAGGGGACCCTTCTCAAAGGGGTAGTTGATGGTGGCTGGCTCCCGGAAAAGGTAGCTCAGGGTCATGGCCAAGCCTGGGAAGAGAAAGCAGGGAGATTATGGGAGGGGTAGGGTGGGAGGTGGGCAGCCCAGGGGTGGGCTGTGGGGGAGGAGGAGCGGGCGCCACCCCCAGGCGGCGGAGGTCACCTCGGATGAGCTCGGTCCACAGCAGGGTCTGGGCAGCGCGGTCGGTGATGGAGCGCATGTCCATGGCCGGCTCCTGCACGTTGACGTACTCTGGGGGGAGGGGGGAGCTGTGCCCCTGCCAGCTGTGCCCGCCCCGTGGGCAAAGGGGAGCCTGCATCCCTCCCCCCTCCCCACAGAGGGCGGGAAATTCCCACCGCCCCGTGGAGGAGGGGAAGCTGTGCCCGCCCCAAGCAGGTGGGAGTTGTGCCCACCCCAAGCAGGTGGGAGTTGTGCCCACCCCAGCTGTGTCCACCCCAAGCAGGTGGGAGTTGTGCCCACCCCAGCTGTGCCCACCCCAGCTGTGCCCACCCCAAGCAGGTGGGAGTTGTGCCCACCCCAGCTGTGCCCACCCCAATCAGATAGGAGTTGTGCCCACCCCAAGCAGATAGGAGTTGTGCCCACCCCAGCTGTGCCCACCCCAAGCAGATAGGAGTTGTGCCCACCCCAAGCAGATAGGAGTTGTGCCCACCCCAGCTGTGCCCACCCCAAGCAGATAGGAGTTGTGCCCACCCCAGCTGGGCCCACCCCAAGCAGGTGGGAGTTGTGCCCACCCCAGCTGTGCCCACCCCTAGCAGGTGGGAGTTGTGCCCACCCCAGCTGTGCCCACCCCAAGCAGGTGGGAGTTGTGCCCACCCCAGCTGTGCCCACCCCAAGCAGATAGGAGTTGTGCCCACCCCAGCTGTGCCCACCCCAAGCAGGTGGGAGTTGTGCCCACCCCAAGCAGATAGGAGTTGTGCCCACCCCAGCTGTGCCCACCCCAAGCAGATAGGAGTTGTGCCCACCCCAGCTGTGCCCACCCCAGCTGTGCCCACCCCAAGCAGGTGGGAGTTGTGCCCACCCCAGCTGTGCCCACCCCAAGCAGATGTGAGTTGTGCCCACCCCAGCTGTGCCCACCCCAAGCAGATAGGAGTTGTGCCCACCCCACAGAAAGGATGAAGTTGTGCCCACTGCAGAAAAAATGAAGCTGTGCCCACTCCAGCTGTGCCTACCCCCCTGGAGAGGAGGAAGCTGTGCCCAACCCACAGGGAGAGAGAAGCTGTGGCCACCTCAGCTGTGCCCACTCCATGGGGGGGTGAAAGATGTGCCAACCCCAGCTGTGTCTACCCTGCAAAGAGGGGAAGCTGTGCCCACCCCATGCCCCATGCCCCGACTCACTGTAGCTGTCCCTGGGGGTGCTGGTGCTGAGAGGGCGCAGGTATGCCAGCGGGGCCGCGGGGCCTTGGTGGGTAGGGAGGAAAGAGAGAGAGAGAGGAGGAGGGTCAGGAGGGTTTGGGGGAGAGGGGAGAGGGGCAAAGGGGTGCCAGGCAAAGGGGTGCCAGGCACAGCCTCACCTCTGCGGGCAGCCTGGTACAGCAAGCGCAGCGCCGCCATCTCCGGTCCTGCTGGGACAGGGGGACACAGCCTGAGGGCACTCAGCAAGTGGCTGGGGGTGGTCCTGAGCACATCCCCCACTCCCCACAGGGCACCACCCAGGAGCCCTGACCCCCAGCCCACTACCAGAAGCGTCACGGTGCCCCTATGAGCCCTCCTCCTGCAAGGGACTCAGATGTCCCCCGCTCCCCTTCAAGGGACCCAGATGCCCAACCACCCCCCAACACCTCAATAAACGGACTCAAGTGGCCAGTTTGCCCCCCACCTACAAGAGACCAAGATGGATTATCCTTCCCCCCCACTGCAAAATGGACCCAGGGCTCCTGGCCCCACCACCTCCCACCAGGCACCCAGGCGCCCTGCTCCCCACCCTGCAGCAAGGGAACCAACTCTGTCCACCCCCAAGGGACCCAAACCTCCAACTCCCCCCCCAAAACAGACCCCTGGGTCCTGTGGCCCACCCCACAAGGGACCCAGCTGTCCTGTGCCCCCCACGACCTCAACAGAGAACCCAACTGTGTCTCCTCCCCAAAAGGACCCAAATACCCGGCCCCCCTCCCCAAATGGACGCAGGTGGCAGCACCTCGCACAAGGAACCCAGCTGTCCTGTTTCCCCCACCCCTCCCCACCCCAACAGGTACCCAGGTATCCTGCTTCACCCCCCTCATTTCCCACAAGGGACCAAAGTGTTGCCCCCTCCAAGTGACCCAGGTGTCGTGGCCCCCCTAAGCCCCCTAAAGGGACCCCAGACGTCCTGCCCCGTCCCTTCCCGTTCCCCTGCCAACTGACCCAGGCACCTTGTTCCACGCCCCCCACCTCCCACACGGAACCACGACGTCCCTTCCAAGCGACACGAGCACCTTGTGTGCCCCCCATCTCCCCCAAAGAACCCACGTGTGTGTCCCTTCAAGGGTGTCCGACCCCACTCAATGGACCCAGGGGTCCTGCCCACGCCCAAGCCCTGCCTGAGGGACCTCGAGGAGCCTCCCCCACCTCACACCACCCAATTGCCCTGCTCCAAGTCCAGCCCCTCCCCACTCTCCAGCACCCCCCAGGAGCGGACAGCGCTGCCCCCCACACCTCGACCCCAAAAAGGCCTCGGGGACTCCATGTCTGTGCCCGAAGACAGCGGGAGCCAAGCGTCCGGGCCTCCCCCTCTGCCCCAAGCTGGATCTGGGGGCACCACAGAGCACCACAAACCTGAGCCCCTTCGGCCCCACCTGGCAGCCCCTTCCCCAGGGCCCCGGTACCGCCGGGTCTCCGCCACTCACCTCCCCCAAGGACCCTGCCGTCCTGACCGCACCGCGCATGCGCCACAGGGTAGCGGCGCAGCGCAGGGCCGCAGCGCAGCCGCAGGCCGCCAGAGACTCCTTCCCCATTGGGTCGCTGGGAAAACGGGGGGCGGGGAAAAGGTCTCCATTGGCTGATACGGCTGTGACAACCTAGCTTCCCATTGGGTCGCCTAAGAACGGATGGGCGGGGAAACGCTCGCGATTGGACAGGCGTGTTTATTGTGCGGGAGGTGGGCGCTCAGAGGATGGCGCAGCCTTCGTCTCGCTTGACCTGGGTGGCGGAGCGCAGCAGCGGCAGGCGTCGCTCTTCGTAGGGCGGGTAGCGGGGTTTGTTGAAGGCTTCCCAGCCGTTCCCACGCAGCAGTGTGGCTCGTGAATGCGAGAAAGTGTCGAAGGTGAAGCGGCCGTGACAGCGCCCCATGCCGCTCTGCCCTGCGGAGCACCGTGCGTGAGGGCCCGGCAGTGGGAGCGGAACCGGGTACCGGGGGGGAAGGATTCAGAGCAGGGAGCGGGACTTCAGGGGCAGGAGCAGCGGACTCTGAGCCACGGCATAGCTCCCGGGACGGGAAGGTTGGCAGCAGGGCACCGGTTCTAGGCAGGGAACCTGCCTAGAGGGAACGGGGACAAGGGCCACAGTGGCAAGTGTCCCAGGGGTCGGATACTGGGCAAGGAGTCCCAGGAGATAAAAATAGAAATAGAATAGAAATAGAATAATGAGATGCTGGGGCTGGGGACACTGGGGCATACCCCCGGGAAACATTAAGGCAGAGATGCTATTAGATGATGAGGCAGAGGACACGTGAGACACTGTAGAGAGGTTCAGGACCAGTGCTGGGAGTGCAGCCCCAGGACAGGAAGGACCTGAGTGGTGGCAGAGCTTGTGGGCTCTGGGCTAGGTTCCCCCAGGAGCTGGCTTGACTCAGCTCTGGGTGCTGGGGTGGGGAGGTCCCACAGCACCCTGCTCTCAGGGATTTGGACCTACCAATGCCACCAAAGGGCAGTGAGGTCAGGGTGAAGTGCATGATGGTGTCATTGCTGCAGAAGCCACCGCTGCTTGTCCTCTCCAGCACCTTCTTCACCACCTGAGGGGAGAGGGCAGGAGGGTGCTGAGCACCTGCTAGGCACTCTTTGCCTGCCTGTTGCCTGAGGCACGCCAGGGCGTTCACAGCTGGGGATATGAGGTCTCAGCAGGATGTGGCCCGAGCTGAAGGAGATGCTGCTGCTAGCCCAGCCCCACACCTGCTTGCTGGAGGAGAAGACATAGATGGCCAAGGGCCGCTCCCGGGCGTTGATGAAGGCGATGGCGTCGTCCATGCTCTTCACCGTGAAGATGGGCAGGACGGGCCCAAAGATCTCCTCCTGCATCACAGGGTCATCCTGCTGCACGTCCACCAGCACTGTGGGGGCTGCCAAGAGAGGGAAAAGCCAAGCCTGGAGTGCCTGGGACCCCTACCCCAAGCCTGCCCACCCACCTTCCAGGCCGCGTCCTCACCGATGTAGCGCGTCCCCGCATCCGTCTGTCCCCCGATGGCCACGCGGCCGCCGCTCAGCAGGGCGCTCACCCGCTGGAAGTGTCGGTCCCCGATGATCCGGGCAAAGCTGGAGGACTCCCGAGGGTTGGGGCCATAAAACTCGGCGATGGCCTCCTGCAGGGCGGGCAGAAGCTTCTCCTGCATCTCCAGGCTGCAGAGGACGTAGTCCGGCGCGATGCAGGTCTGGCCGGCGTTGAAGAAGCGCCCCCAGGCCAGGCGCCGAGCGGCGTTCTGCACGTGGCAGCTGTCGGACACGTAGCAGGGGTTCTTGCCCCCCAGCTCCAGCGTCACCGGCGTCAGGTGCCGGGCAGCGGCGCTCATCACCACCCTGCCCACCGCGGGGCTGCCTGAGGGGCGGCGGAACAGCGGCGGGAGAATATGTACAATACATAGACCAGGGTGGAAGAGACCTTCAAGATCATCGCATCCAACCCATCACCCAACCCAACACCACCTAAACAACTAACCCATGGCACCAAGCACCCCATCCAGACTCTTCCTAAACACCTCCAGTGATGGGGACTCCACCACCTCCCTGGGCAGCACATTCCCACGGCCAACCTCTCTTTCTGGGAAGAACTTCTTCCTAACCTCCAGCCTAAACCTCCCCTGGCGCAGCTTGAGCTTGTGCCCTCTTGTTCTGGTGCTGGTTGCCTGGATGGGACTAGAGGTTCCCTGTGGGACCTACCAGTGTAGAAGATGTAGTCAAATTTGTTCTCCAGCAGCCTGGTGGTCCCCTCCACGCCAGCAGTCACCACAGCAAAGCAGTCCTGTGACACAGGGAGGAAAGCAGGAGGAGAGAGTGGGGTGGGTGGACGTGACTTGGCCAAGCAGGTTTGGGACACACAGTGAGAAGCATCCCTGCAGAGGGAGGTGGCCCACAGCAGAAGGTTCTTTTTACCTTGTCCAGGTACTTTGGCAGCATCTCAGCTATCAGCCTCTCCGTGTTCTTGCTCACTTCAGAGGGTTTCACAACGACGCAGTTCCCTGCGGGACAGAGGCTCTCTCCTGGTGAGGACCTCACTCACGGGGAGCAGGCCCTGTTCTCAGCACGGCACCACCACCCCAGCCCCGCCCTAGGGAGGACAGGACGCTGCCCACAGCGAGGTTTTGCCACCCCCCAGTGTGTCAGGGCCCCAGGGCAGCCTCACCAGCAGCGATGGCCCCAATGAGGGGCACCAGGAGGAGGTTGATGGGGTAGTTCCAGGGCGCAATGATGAGCACCACCCCGTAGGGCTCCTTGCGGATGAAGGCTGAGTCCAGCTGCATCGCCTGGGGACGCAGGGACGGCGTGAGGGACGTCCCCAGCCCACCCTCTGCATTCCCCACCAGGCCAGTGCCCCCCATACCCATTTCTTCTCCACGTGCTCATCCTTCATCCAGGTGCTGAGGTTGTTGAGAGTGTGGTTGAGCTCGCTCCTGCAAACGAAGATCTCGGAGAGCTGCGTTTCAACGTGTGGCTGGGGAGGGGACACACAAGAGGTCATCGTGGCCACCACTGCAGGCACAGCCCCATGGCCACCTCACCATGGTTAGAATCAGAGACTCACAGAATGGGTTTGGTTGTTAAAGAGCTTGAAGAGCACAGAGTCCAACCCTTCACCCAGCACTGCCAGGGCACCACCAAACCGTGGCCCTCAGCACCACAGCTCCAGGGCTTTGAAACCCTTCAGGGGTTGGACAGGCTCCCCAGAGAGGTTCTGGAGTCTCCTTCTCTGGAGACTTTCAAGACCTGTCTGGATGCATTCCTGTCTGACCTGCACTAGAGTGTATGGTTGTGTGGTCCTGCTCTGGCAGGGGGGTTGGACTCACTCTACAGAGGTCACCTCCAAGCCCTAACATCCTGTGAACCTGTGATGAGGACTCCACCACTGCCCTGGGCAGCCTGGGACAGGCTTTGGCAGCCCTTTTGGGTAAGGACATCTCTCATGCCCAACCCAAACCTGCCCTGAGGCAATGCAAGGCCATTACCTGTCATTCCTTGGCACAACAGCCCAACCCCCACCTGGCTCCAAGCTCCTTGCAGGGAGCTGCAGGGAGCCAGGTCTCCCCTCAGCCTCCTTTGCTCCAGGCTCAACACCCCCAGCTCCCTCAGCTGCTCCTCCCCAGCCCTGTTCTCCAGACCCTTCCCCAGCTTGGTTGCCCTTCTCTGGCCCTGCTCCAGCTCCTCAATGTCCTTCGGGGAGTGAGAGGCTCAAAACTGCCCCCAGGATTCCAGCTGTGGCCTCAGCAGTGCCCAGCCCAGGGGACAATCCCGGCCCTGCTCCTGCTGGCCACACTCTTGCTGCTCCAGGCCAGGCTGCTGGTGGCCTTCTTGGCCGCCTGGGCACACCCTGGCTCATCTCCAGCTTGCTATCTTCAGCTTATTCCTGCAGAGCAGGGTCTCAGAGTATTGGAGTTCTAAAGGTTGGATGAGGATACAGATAACTTCACGTGACACACCTCCATACTTCATCAACTTTGTCCCTGCTGGGCAAGTTTTCTTCCCTTCTGTGGTGTTGCCATGCTCCTTCTGTCAGCAGAAACCTGCCTGAGCTTCAGCTCAGCTTATTTCCAGGAAAAGGAAGGTACATAGGGGCTGCAGAAGTGGTGGTGGCATTTTGGACAACAAAGGACTGGTCTGGATGTTGAATCCTATTTGGTCTGGAGCTGCAAAGGTGCTGAGTGGTGTGGAGCAGCTCTGTGAGGAGCAAAGGCTGAGAGCCCTGGGGCTGTGGAGCCTGCAGAAGAGCAGCCCCAGAGGGCAGCTGAGCAATGCTCAGCAAGAGCTAAAGGAGCTGTGGGGGGCAAGAGGCTGGGGCCAGGCTCTGCTGAGTGGTGCCCAGTGCCAGGCCAAGGGGCAGAGGGCACAAAGTGGCAGGCAGGAGGTTGCCTCTGAAGCTGAGGAGAAAGTTGTTTGGGGTGAGGGTGCTGGAGGCCTGGAGCAGGCTGCCCAGAGAGGTTGTGGAGTGTCCTTGTGTGGAGAGCTTGCAACCCTCCCTGGGCACTGTGCTGCTGGGCAAGCTGCTGGGGGTGCCCTGCTGGGGCAGGGGGCTTGGACTGGCTGAGCTCCAGAGGTCCTTTGCAATCCTCACCCTTCAGTTTCTGTGGAGCATTCCAAGTCCCACTCCCTTTTTCCATCAGGTGTTTCCACACCCTAACAAAAGAAGCTGATGGAGGAACAACTGCAGTGAGGATCCTGAAGCCTTTAGCCCAGTAAAGGTCAGAAGAGATCCAGGTGCAGATCCCAGCATCTCCTCCTAGACCAGCTTGCTCAAGGCCCCATCCAAGCTGCCTTTGAAAAAACAGGGCAAATGATGTGGATCCCAACAATCCAGAGCATGGGAGGGATGGGGATGGAGAACAACAGATGGGCTCTGCCTAGCACATGAGACTGTGGGCAAAGGAGCTGGACCAGAGGGAGAACTTTTAGGTTGGGGAGCTGGAGATCTTTGACGACTTGTGGAGCTTCAGGGGATGAGTCTGCTCAGCCTCCACCCTTGACCCTGACATAGGGAGGGAGCTCAGAGGAAGGGGACAATACAAAGCCAAGAGATGGGTCCAGACTCTGAAAGCACCAAGAAGGCAGGAGGATTAACACTGGGTGGGAAACCCAAGGCCAGGGTTAGTGAGGAGAGTTGGGGGAAGGAGGTAAACTGAGGCTGATGTGTTTGGAAATGGTTAATGGAGGCTGGGCTCTCCCCACAGCCTTGCTCTGTGCACACTTGGACAGCTCTGGAGGAGGTGGGTTGGGAAATGCTCCACCTTCTTCCTCCACATCTGCTGGCTGCAAGCCCAGGGCAGAGGCAAGCACAAGGATGCACCAACCCAACATGAGAGGAAGTTCAGTTGACTCAGGACATCGATCGTCAGCATGAGTGCAGCAGTTGGTGTGGCTGTGGGCAGCACCTAGGCTCCTTCAGCCATGGGTTCCCTCAGTTCCCATCACACCCTCACCTTGCCCATGTCCAATGTGGCAGCCTCCAGGATGTCCTCCTCCTTCTCCTCCAGGAAGCGTCCCAGGGCCTCCAGCTGGGCCACACGATACTCCATGGGCCAGGACTTCCTTGAGAGCCAGCTGGTCCTCAGGTGGCTCACCAGCCCAGCATAGGGGTTCCTGCCATGGGGGTCAGAGGGACTCCAGCCCCATCCCAAATGCTCCACGTCCCACCCTGGTTCCAACTCACCCCAGCTCCACGTCCCACCCTGGTTCCAACTCACCCCAGCTCCACGTCCCACCCTGGTTCCAACTCACCCCAGCTCCACATCCCACCCTGGTTCCAACTCACCCCAGCTCCACATCCCACCCTGGTTCCAACTCACCCCAGCTCCACATCCCACCCTGGTTCCAACTCACCCCAGCTCCACATCCCACCCTGGTTCCAACTCACCCCAGCTCCACGTCCCACCCTGGTTCCAACTCACCCCAGATCCACATCCCACCCTTGTTCCATGTCACCCCAGATCCAGATCCCACCCTATCTCTGGGTGACCATAGCTCCAAGTCCCACTCCAGCATCCCATCAGAACCCTGGGCTGATGGCAGGGCATCCAGCCTCCTCCTGCTTCCTTGTGCCTCAAGCAGAGGCTCTCACCTCTTGGCATCCTCACTGTCCATGCTCTCCTTCCCACCACCAGCACTGTTCTCATGCTCAGGAGCTCTCATGGCCCCACTGCTCAAGGGCTGTGGGAAGAGGCTGCTGGTTTCCATGGTCCCAGGGGAGGGAGGTGAGGCTGCTTCCACTGCCGTGCCCCAGGGGCTGGTTCCTCACCCAGGGAATGAGGACTTTCTCCCTGAGCAGAAGACCTCAGAGGGTTTAGCCAGGCCCCTGCTGAGCTGCAGAGCTGGTGGAGTGCAGGCAGCCACCCAGTGCCAGTCACAGCCCACTTGTCCCAGCCTGTTCATCCTGGGAGGAGAGAGCTGAGGCTCATTGCTGGCCCTGCCTCCTTGGCTGCCGGCCCTGCTGCACGTCACTGGCTCTGCTCCAGCCCAAGCCAATCGGATGCGAAACACATCCCTGAATCCCAGCGTGGTGGGGTTGGGAGGGAGCTCTGGAGACCACCCAGCCCCAGCCCCCTGCCCCAGCAGGGCACCCACAGCAGCTTGCCCAGCAGCACAGTGCCCAGGGGGGGTTGCAAGCTCTCCACACAAGGACACTCCACAACCTCTCTGGGCAGCCTGCTCCAGGCCTCCAGCACCCTCACCCCAAACAACTTTCTCCTCAGCTTCAGAGGCAACCTCCTGCCTGCCACTTTGTGCCCTCTGCCCCTTGGCCTGGCCCTGGGCACCACTCAGCAGAGCCTGGCCCCAGCCTCTTGCCCCCCACAGCTCCTTTAGCTCTTGCTGAGCATTGCTCAGCTGCCCTCTGGGGCTGCTCTTCTGCAGGCTCCACAGCCCCAGGGCTCTCAGCCTTTGCTCCTCACAGAGCTGCTCCAGGCCCCTCAGCACCTTCAGAGCCTCCCCTGGGCTCTCTCCAGCAGTTCCCAGTCTCTCTTGAACTGGGGAGCCCAGAACTGGCCTCCAGTTGTGGCTTCATCAGGACAGAGAAGAGGGGGAAGAGAACTTTCCTTGACCTGCTGGCCACAGTCCTCTTTATGCCCCCAGGGCACCACTGGCCTTCTTGGCCATGAGGGCACATTGCTGGCTCATGGGCAACTTGTTGTCTCCCAGCACTCCTGGGTCTTTATCTGTGGATCTGCTTCCCAGCAGGTCCCTTCTCATCTGTACTGCTGCAGGGGATTGTTCCTCCCCAGGTAGAGGACCCTTCACTCATCCTTGAACTCCATGAGGTTCCTCTCCCCAACCTCTCCAGCCTGGCCAGGTCTCAATGGCAGCAGAGCCTGATGGGTGCCAGCCACTCTTCCCTGTTCTGCACCATCAGCCAGGGCCAGCTCACACCTCATTGCCCCTCTGATCCTTAGGCAGCACCCAGGGCAGAGTTTCCACACCCTCCCTGGCCCTGCTCCAGCGACTGACCACCCTTCTAGAAACCTCTTTCCTCCTTTTGTTTCCCACTGGAGTTTCCCACGCTGCAAGCTCAGGATGGACAGCCTCAGCTTCACCCTCATCTGCAAGATGAAGCACTTGGAGCACTTAGCTGGTGGCCTCCAGTCAGAAAGAACCAGCCATGATCCATCCCTGCATTCCTTGTCCCCAAAGTGAGTCTCAAAACTGCACTCAGCCCCAGCCACCTGCAGAGCACCCAGGGCATGACGCTGAGATCCTGTGCACAACCACAGTGAGCAAGGTTCCACCTTCTTCAGCATCTCACACCTCCAGATGTGCTCATCAGCACCTACTGAGCCTGGACCTCTGTGCACAACTCCTGTTCTCCCAACTCTCTGGGGTGCAACCAGCAGATGGGTGGCAGGGAGGGGAGAAAAAAGGGAAGATTGAAATCCCAGAATCTCAGCATGGTGAGGGGGTGGAAGGGACCTCTGGAGATCATCCAGTCCAACCCCCCCGCTAAAGCAGGGCACCCACAGCAGGATGTCCACTCCTCCCACTCTGGTACCATCAGAAAAGTAGCTGATGATCCAAAGCCACACTGGGAGCACCTCACTGCCACCAGCAGAAGGTGATGGTGGGGCTGAGGGTGTTGGTGCGATGGGTGGGGGGCACGTGGGGTGAGGGCACCTGCCCCCTAGGGCTCAGTGGCCAGATTCCAGTCTGACACCTCCCAAACTGGGTGATGGAAGTGCTGAGGAGAAACCAGGCTCAATGCAAAGTCTTTACTACAGGCAGAGTTAGATGGAGGAAGGAGAGTGAGGTTCATCCAGAAGGAAAGGTCCATCTGACAGGAGATGGGACTGACTGCTGGTCCTCAGCCTCCTGGGGACCATTTCTCTGCTGGCAGAAGAAGGACTAGGTGAGGGTAAGAAGAATTATTTTGCCATTCCAGGTGTGTCCCAAGATGGTCCAGAGGAGAGGCAGCAGAGCAGGAGGCAGGGCAGTGACGTCCATCCCCCACCATCCGGCACACAGCAAGGCGGCGAAGGGGGTTCAGGAGCAGACACGGGCTGGATCTGCTCCTCGGGAAGGGACCCAGGCAGAAGTTCTCCCTCTCCCCAAGTCCAGGAGTGGGGCAGGAGGCCTTCAGAGGATGGTGCACATGCCCCTGCGCTTGATCTCGAAGGTGGCTGTCACCAGCCCCATCTTCTGCTGGCTGTAGGGAGGGTACCGGGGGCTGTTGAGGGCCTCCAGGCCCATGTTGCGGTGCAGGCAGCCACGCTGGTGGCTGAAGGTGTCGAAGGTGAACTTGCCATGGTACTTCCCCAGCCCACTGTTCCCTGTAACACACAGCACAGGTCCAAACTTCATCTCCAGAGACCTTTGCTCCTGCCCTTATCAATGAAACAAGGATGTCTCCAGAGGTCTTCCTTATGCAAATTCCCCTGCTGCCGAGCAACCGAGATGGGGTGGAGGAGGCCTCACCTTTCCCTGGGCCTCTTCCAGGGAAGAGGGACTGATCCAGAAGGTCCAAGGACATCCTTATTGTTGGTCTGTGTCTAGCTACACAAGCATTGCTGGGTGTGTGAGGCTCAATTTCCCTCTCTGGTGCTCCACCACATCCACCCATGGCTTGGAAGCACCAGCATGGTCCCTGTGATGGTCACCTTCTTCCTGGGAGAGGTCCAAGCACTCCATTTCTCCTGCTCTGCATAAGCTTTCCTGGGTCTACAAGGCTCAGTTTTCTCCCCCTGTGACCTCTGTGGTGCTCCACCACGTCAAGCTGTGGTTAGGAGCTCCCAGCATGGTTCCTTCTACAGTCACCTTCTTCCTGGAGCTCTTAAAAGTTGGAACCATGCTGGCAACCAAGGTTCTCCTGATTCCTGTGGTTGCAGATTGTGGTTAATAGCTCTGTGACTCCACCCCTGAAGCTGCTGTGGAAGCTTTGGTGAACACCATCTCACCCCAATGACTTCAGCCCCTTCTGCTGTTAGGAAATGGCTTCACCTGCTCACATGAGGTGGTTTGATCTGAATCATTGCCATCAGGAGAAGGTACAGTATGAGAACCACCAAGTATTGTCCCCTGAGCCACAAGTGGCCACTTGGGATAGCCCCTGGAGAGCAGAAACTCCTCCTCTTTCCCCAGGAGGATCCCCAGGTCATCTCAAGCAGGTTCTCCAGATGTTTCCAAGTGTTTTGCTGTAACTATTTAGTCCTAAAAGGCAGAAATACTGGAGAAGCCTTCTCCTGAGTGAGCTTAAGGGCTCCCACCCAGCATGTTGACTGACCCTAGAAGGACAGCATGTTGGATGTGCCACCAGATGAAGAGCAGACCAAAGAGAGCAGAGTTGAGGAGCTCCTAGCTAAACCTGAGCAGGCAGGAACCCAGCCTTAGCCCAGCATTCACTCATGGTGCCCATGCTGCTCAGAGACACCATGGAAATGACCAAGTGGTGCAGGTTCCCAGCACCCTACAGAGGCACTGCATGGGGAGAGGAAGGTCTGGAGGTGCTCCTGTGCTGGCCACATCCAAGATGCTCTACCTGGTAAAGAGGCTATTTCCATGGACACATGGAACACTGTGCTTGGGATGGCAAACATGGAGAGAAGAGTCCTCACACGTGCTCAGCAGAAACCCCAAGAGCTCAGCCCTGGTGCAGCGCAGCAAAGAGCTCCTGGTGGTGTCCTGCCTGGTGCAGAAGGATTTGCCTACAGGCCATGGAGCCCTCTGGACCCAGAGTGGCACCTGGGTGCCCTGTCTCCCCTGAGACCCTTCCTCAACATGGGCAGTGTGGATGAGGCAGGTTGGTTGGGGGTTTGGACCTACCAATGCCACCAAAGGGCAGCGAGGTCAGAGTAAAGTGCATCAGGGTGTCGTTGCCACAGAAGCCACCGCTGCTTGTCCTCTCCAGGACCTGGTTCACCACCTGGGAGGGAAGCAGAGAAGGTGGAAATGAGTCTTACACCCTGGTTCCATGGGCAGTGCTTGTCAAACATGACCCAGCTCATCCATTGTCCCTGTGCTCTCCAAAGGCCACCAGAGCAGGCAGAGAATCACAGAATTGTCAGGGTTGGAAGTGACCTCAAGGCTCAGCCAGGTCCAACCCCTCTGCCATGGCCAGGGACACCTCACACCACAGCAGGTTGCTCACAGCCACCTCCAGCCTGGCTGCAAACACCTCCAGGGATGAGGCTTCCACCACCTCCCTGGGCAGCCTGTGCCAGGCTCTCACCACCCTCATGGGGAAGAACTTCTTCCTCACATCCAATCTGAATCTGCCCATTTCTAGTTTTGTTCCATTCCCCCCAGTCCTATCATTACCTGGCACCCTAAAAAGTGGTGGACACAAGGTGGGCATGTGGTGGCCCACAATGCCCAGAGAGGTGGGAGCTGCCCCAGCCCTGGCAGCATTGCAGGTCAGGTTGTTTGGGGCTCTGAGCGACCTGCTCCAGTTGGGGGTGTCCCTGCTGACTGGACAAGATGGACCTTTCAAGGCCCCTTCAATCCAAACCAGCTGATGATTCTCTGATTTCCCTCAGCCCCTTCTCCTGGCCCCTGACCCTCAGGTACCTTGCTGTCAGAGGAGAAGGCGTAGATGGCCAAGGGCCGCGGCCGGGCGTTGATGAAGTCGATGGCTTCGTCCATGTTGGCCACAACTACAATGGGCAGGATGGGCCCAAAGATCTCCTCCTGCATGACTGGGTCTGAGGGCAGCACATCTGCAAGCACCGTGGGAGCTGTGGAGAATCACAGAATTGCAGCTCTGAGACCCCTGAGTCCAACCATCAACCCAACACATAGAGACACACAGAGTCAGCTGGGCTGGAAGAGACCCCCGAGACCACCAAGTCCAACCCATCACCCAACCCTAACTGACCAACCAGACCATGGGGCTGAGTGCCTCATCCAGCCTCTTCTGAAACACCTCCAGGGACCTCAACCCCACCACCTCCCTGGGCAGCCCAGCCCAATGGGCAATCTCTGTCTGTGAAGAACTTCTTTCTAAGCTCAAGCCTAAACTTCCCCCTGTAGAGCTTGAGACTGTGTGCTCTTGGTCTGGTGCTGGGTGCCTGGGAGAAGAGACCAACCCCTTCCTGGCTACAACCTCCCTTCAGTTAGTTGTAGAGAGCAAGAAGGTCTCCCCTGAGCCTCCTCTTCTCCAGGCTAAGCAACCCCAGCTCTCTCAGCTGCTCCTCATAGGGCTTGTGCTTCAGACTCCTCCCCAGCCTTGTGCTCCAGAGCCCTCCCCAGCCTCGTTGCCCTTCTCTGGACACCACCACAAGGCCAAGTGCCGCAGCCACACATTTCTTGAACACCTCC
The DNA here is from genome assembly GCF_014839835.1 of Dryobates pubescens. NCBI lineage: Eukaryota > Metazoa > Chordata > Aves > Piciformes > Picidae > Dryobates > Dryobates pubescens. The sequence continues at coordinate 14,934,138 of NC_071633.1, forward strand.
AGGGGTGGCGACTCTGCCACCTCCCTGGGCTGCCTGTTAGGTTAGGATAGGTTAGGATAGGATAGGAGAGGACAGGAGAGGAGAGGACAGGAGGACAGGAGAGGACAGGAGGACAGGAGAGGAGAGGAGAGGACAGGAGAGGAGAGGAGAGGACAGGAGAGAAGAGGAGAGGACAGGAGAGGAGAGGACAGGAGAGGTCAGGAGAGGAGAGGACAGGAGAGGTCAGGAGAGGAGAGGACAGGAGAGGTCAGGAGAGGAGAGGACAGGAGAGGACAGGAGGACAGGAGAGGACAGGAGGACAGGAGAGGACAGGAGGACAGGAGAGGAGAGGAGGACAGGAGAGGAGAGGAGAGGAGAGGAGAGGACAGGAGAGGAGAGGAGAGGACAGGAGAGGAGAGGAGAGGACAGGAGAGGAGAGGAGAGGAGAGGAGAGGACAGGAGAGGAGAGGACAGGAGAGGAGAGGACAGGAGAGGAGAGGACAGGAGAGGAGAGGAGAGGACAGGAGAGGAGAGGAGAGGACAGGAGAGGAGAGGAGAGGAGAGGACAGGAGAGGTCAGGAGAGGAGAGGACAGGAGAGGTCAGGAGAGGAGAGGACAGGAGAGGTCAGGAGAGGAGAGGACAGGAGAGGAGAGGACAGGAGAGGGTAGGGTAGGGTAGGGTAGGGTAGGACAAAACAAAACAGAATAGAACAGAACAGAGCAGAACAAAACAGAGCACAACACAACAGAATACAACAGAACAGAGTTAACCAGGTTGGAAAAGACCTTCGAGTCCAACCTACCACCCAAGAGCATCTAATCAACTAAGCCACGGCACCAAGCACCCCATCCAGCCGGAACAGGGTCCCGGCAGCACAGCAGCCGGGCACGAAGCCACCCCAGCCTAGCGCCCTGCTCACCGATGTAGCGCTCCTCCTCGTCCGTCTGGCCTCCCATGGCCACCCTGCCGCTGCTCAGCAGCGCCCGCACGCGGCGGAACTGCTTGTCCCCCACCATGCGGCCGAAATCCGGGGACTCCCGAGGGTTGGGGCCATAAAACTCGGCGATGGCCTCCCGCAGGGCCGGCATCAGCTTCTCCTGCATCTCCAGGCTGCAGAGGACGTAGTCCGGCGCGATGCAGGTCTGGCCGGCGTTGAAGAAGCGCCCCCAGGCCAGGCGCCGAGCGGCGTTCTGCACGTGGCAGCTGTCGGACACGTAGCAGGGGTTCTTGCCCCCCAGCTCCAGCGTCACCGGCGTCAGGTGCCGGGCAGCGGCGCTCATCACCACCCTGCCCACCGCGGGGCTGCCTGAGGAGCGGCGGAACAGCGGCGTGAGGGAAGGCTGCGGCCTGGGGCTCCCCCTGCTGAGCCAGGGGAAAGGCATCGAGCCGCAGCGGCGTGGAGCGCTTGAGGTTGGGCTTGGAAGAGGGCTTTGAGATCGTGGACTCCAAGCCTCAACCCAGCACTGCCAGGGCACCACCAAACCATGGCCCTCAGCACCACGGCTCCAGGGCTCTGAAACCCCTCCAGGGATGGGGACTCCACCACTGGCCTGGGCCAGGCCTTGACAACCCTTTCCATGAAGAAACTGTTCCAACCTAAACCTCCCCTGGGGCAGCTTGAGGCCATTCCCTCTTGTCCTGCTGCTTGTTTCTTGGGAGAAGAGACCAACCCCTTGCAGGGAGTTGCAGAGAGCCAGAAGCTCTCCCCTCAGCCTCCTCTGCTCCAGGCTCAACACCCCCAGCTCCCTCAGCTGCTCCTCCCCAGCTCTGTTCTCCAGACCCTTCCCCAGCTTTTTTGCCCTGCTCTGGACCTTCTCCAGCTCCTCAATGTCCTTCTGGGAGCGAGTGGCCCCAAACTGAACGCAGGATTTGAGGTGTAGCCTCAGCAGTACCCAGTCCAAGGGGACAATCCCTGCCCTGCTCTTGCTGGCCACACTCTTGCTGCTCCAAGCCAGACTGCTGGTGGCCTTTTTGACCACCTGGGCACCCCCTGGCTCATCTCCAGCTGCTGTCACCAACCCCCTCAGGTGCTTTTCCACCAGGCAGTTTCCAGCCACTCTGCCCCCAGCCTGGAGCCTTCCTGGGCTTGTTGTGGCCCAGATGCATGACCTAGAACTTGGCCTTAGTGAACCTCAGTCCCACCAGACCTTCAGACACACACACCCTGGGTTCTCCAACAGATGCCAAACACAATCCCTGCCTTCTTGGAGCACAGGGATGGAGTCCTGCTGGCAGGCTGCCCACCACTTCATGTTGATGGACTGGGTGTCCCTCTTCCTCCTTGCACAAAACCCAGGTAGGGCTCTGCTTTTAGCCCTCAGGACCTACCAGTGAAGAAGATGAAGTCAAACTTGTTCTCCAGCAGTTTGGTGGTCTCCTGCACACCACCTGTCACCACAGCATAGCAGTCCTGTGACAAAAGAAGAGTCCACCTGTCAACATCTGTCTCTGCCCCCACCAAGAGCATCCTGGGCTGCTGGGTGTCTGGACATGGGCTGAGGGTGAAGGAAGAAAGGATGGCAGCACTTGAACCCAGGGACGGTGTGGTCAAGGCAAGGGGTGGGACAAGGCCAAGGACAGGAAGAGCTTCTTACATTGTCCAAGTAGCAGCTCAGTGATTCAGCCATAAGCCTCTCAGTGTTCTTGCTTATCTCAGAGGGTTTGACAATGACACAGTTCCCTGCAGGGCACACCAAGAGGACATCAGAACAGCGACATGGTGACAGCCAGCTCTGCTGGCACCCCAGCCAGGGGACAAGGTGCCCTCACTGGTGCCTGGCATTGCCCTGGGGTTGGGTTTGGCTCACCAGCAGCGATGGCCCCAATGAGGGGCACCAGGAGGAGGTGGACAGGGTAGTTCCAGGGCCCAATGATGAGCACCACCCCGTAGGGGTCCTTGCGGATGAAGGCCGAGTCCAGCTGGGTCACCTGCGGGACACCCACCACGCCAGGTCACTGCAGGACAGCTCCAAACCTCCACCACCACCTCCAGTGCCATCATCCCACCCCGCTCTGCATGGCAGGTGGCTCCTTTCCCCACTCCCCCATCCCCTCCCTCATCTTCCTCCTTACCAGATTCTTGCCCACGTGCTCGTCCTTCATCCACTGGCCCAGGTTGTTGAGGGTCTGGTGGAGCTCGTTCTTGCAGAGGAGGATCTCACTGAAGAAAGCCTCAAAGCATGGCTGGGGACAGACACCACCATGTCAACATCACCCCAAAACCAACCCATCTCCTGCAGGAGACATTTCCCTCCCCCCCCACACCCCCCTTCTTAAAGCAGAAGATCAGGTTGCCCCAGGGGAGGTTTAGGTTGGACATGAGGGCTGTCAAGGCCTGGCCCAGGCTGCCCAGGGCCTTGGTGGAGTCCCCATCTCTACAAAGGGTTCAAAGCCATGGAGATGAGGTGCTGAGGGCCATGGTTTAGTGGTGCCCTGGCAGTGCTGGGTTAAGGGTTGGACTCCATGATCATCAAGGTCTTGTCCAACCAAACCCATTCTGTGGTTCAATGATTCCATGCAGAATCACTGAACATCTTCACCACATTTGACCTTCCTGAGCTCAGCATCTGTAAGCTTCACACCTGGCCACACAGCCCCAAGCCAAGGGGGCACCAAGCAGCATCACCTGAGCTCCAGGAGCTAGAAAGCAAGCTGCTACTGGTGTCAAACCACCACCTGTGATGGGACAGTGCCCCTCTGCTGGTGTGTGTCCAACCACCTGGACACACAAGCTAGAAGCAAAGCCCTGAGCTCCATCCCAGAGTTGAACTCAAGACCTTGCTTTGTTCAAGGGGAGGCAGGAAGGAGTTGATGGAACACCACTGCCACAGGACTCTTCTTGCAGGAGAAGTGTGAAGACACAAGAAGGTAACACAGAGAGAACTCTGTGCTCAACACCTGGAGCACATCAAGGTGGATGAGGGAGCCCAAGAGGAGCCCACCATGCCCAGAGGGCTCAGTAAAGTCCCTCCATCACCCTGGAGAGCAGGAGGAACAAAGCACTGTGAGGTGAAGCTGTGTTTATGAAGCTGACACTATCCACCACAACATCCTCTGGTCTTCTCCAACCCAAAAGCATCTCTAGGTGGGAGCCTTCCTCCATCACTGCTCCAAAACACCTCTTTAGGGGTGGAATGGTTGGTGACTGACTCCCAGGCTCCACCACCAAGCCCTGTTCAAGAGACCTTCAGGTCCCCCACACCATCCAAGCATCCTGCCAGGAGGCTTGAGATGCTCCTGGACCTGAGGGCTCATCACTTTGGATATCCTGATGAAGCAACAAGAGATCTTCAGGTCCCCAACACCACTCAAGCATCCTGCCAGGAGGCTTGAGATGCTCCTGGACCTGAGGGCTCATCACTTTGGATATCCTGATGAAGCAACAAGAGATCTTCAGGTCCCCAACACCACTCAAGCATCCTGCCAGGAGGCTTGAGATGCTCCTGGACCTGAGGGCTCATCACTTTGGATATCCTGATGAAGCAACAAGAGATCTTCAGGTCCCAAACACCACTCAAGCATCCTGCCAGGAGGCTTGAGATGCTCCTGGACCTGAGGGCTCATCACTTTGGATGTCCTGATGAAGCAATGGGGCCACCCTTGGCCCCAGCTGAGAATTGCATCACCAGGAGGATGAGGAAATTGCTGGTGCAGATGGACCATTAAGGGTTTAGATGGGACAGGAAGGTTGTAAGATGTGAGACACTAAGTCTGAAGTCATGCAGGGGCCTTCATTCATCAGCAGAGAGCAACTGGGAGCCATGGAGGTGAGGTCCCACCTCAGATACGTAAGTGCAGGTGAATTGTCCACCCCACGATGCAGAGCTGGCTGCATAGCAAACCTGTTAGTGGACAACTGCCTCTAATTACCCCCAATTAGCAGAGATGAAGGACACACCTTGAACACTGATGCCTATCAACCCTTGGCTGAAGAAGGCTCTCGCCTCCAACAAACAAGGCAATTAGAAGCCTTGGGAGATGTCAGGATGCTGAAAGCCAGATCTGAGGGAATGAGCTGTGTGCTGAGACACCCAAAGATACACCAAAGTCACATGGGGGTGGCTGGAACCGCTGGAGCTCAGCCAGCCCCAGCCCCCTGCCCCAGCAGGGCACCCCCAGCAGCTTGCCCAGCAGCACAGTGCCCAGGGGGGGTTGCCAGCTCTCCACACAAGGACACTCCACAACCTCTCTGGGCAGCCTGCTCCAGGCCTCCAGCACCCTCACCCCAAACAACTTTCTCCTCAGCTTCAGAGGCAACCTCCTGCCTGCCACTTTGTGCCCTCTGCCCCTTGGCCTGGCCCTGGGCACCACTCAGCAGAGTCTGGCCCCAGCCTCTTGCCCCCCACAGCTCCTTTAGCTCTTGCTGAGCATTGCTCAGCTGCCCTCTGGGGCTGCTCTTCTGCAGACTCCACAGCCCCAGGGCTCTCAGCCTTTGCTCCTCACAGAGCTGCTCCAGGCCCCTCAGCACCTTCAGAGCCTCCCCTGGGCTCTCTCCAGCAGTTCCCAGGCTCTCTGGAACTGGGGAGCCCAGAGCTGGATGCAGCACTCCAGCTGTGGCCTCACCAGGACAGAGACAAGGCGGAGGAGAACCTCCCTTGCCCTGCTGGCCACACTCTTCTTCATGCCCCCAGGACACCATTTGCCTTCTTGGTCACAAGGAACACATTGCTGGCACTTGGGCTACTTGTTGCCCACCAGCACTGCCAGAACCCTCTCCTGACAGCTGCTTCCCAGCAGGCCACCTCTCCCTTGTACTGCTGCAGGAGGTTGTTCCTCCCCAGGTGCAGGACCCTCCACTTGCCCTGGTTGAACTCCATGAGGTTTCCCTCCCTCACCTCTCCAGCCTGGCCAGGTCTCACTGCATGGCAGCAGAGCCTGATGGGTGCCAGCCACTCCACCCAGTCCTGTGCCACCACTCTTGTCCTTGAGTGCCACCACCACCAGTTAAGACCAGTTCTGCTGTGCTAGACACTATGAGAACATTTTCTAAGGCATATCAAGAAGGGGGATATGGAGAGAAGAAGAAGGGGGACATGGAGAGAAGAAGAAGGGGGACATGGAGAGAAGAAGAAGGGGGACATGGAGAGAAGAAGAAGGGGGACATGGAGAGAAGAAGAAGGGGGACATGGAGAGAAGAAGAAGGGGCCTGAAGCAGCTGGGCAGAGAAGATGAGAGCTGAGGCTGCTAGACCCAGCCATGATGGGGATGCTCCCACTTCCTCAGCAGACCAGTAATACCCAGAGCAATGTCCATTTCCCTGCTCATGACTGTGACAGCCAAACCAGTCCCTGCCAGACTGATGAGCCACCCTGAGCAGCACCCAAGAAGAATGTGCAAGCCCTGCATGTTGCTTAACATCAGTACATCCCAGGTGGGACAGAAGAGAACCCCAGGACAGCCCCCTCAAAAGCCACCAGATGTGGGGTGGAGGCAGAGAGTGAAGCTCAGTTAACATCAAGGTTCCCACCATGCAGTGGCCAAGAGGGGCTTTGCCCAGTTGAAATGCACTGGGAATGGGGTGAGTGGCACCCAGCCTGCCCAGCAGCATGGCCCCAGCACCTATGGCTGCTCCACACCAGCCCTGGAGCAGCTCAAGTGGGATGCAGGACCCCAGTGAGGAAAGCCCCAACACCTGCACCCAGGAGGTCACAAAGACCCAAACAAAGGGGTACAAATGGCTCTAAAGATGTGGCCTTGGCGGCCAGCACCTGTCCCCCTCTCACCTTGCCCATGTCTGAGGCAGTGGCCTCCAGGATCTCCTCCTTCTTGTCATCCAGGAAGCGTCCCAGGGCCTCCAGCTGGGCCACGCGATACTCCATGGGCCGCGTCCTCCCCGAGAGCCAGCTGGTCCTCAGGTGGCTCACCAGCCCGGCATAGGGGTGCCCACTGCGGGACAGGGCTGTGTGAGGGACCCTGGCCCCATCCCAGCTGCCCACCCTCCCTCTGAGGAGCAACACATCCCAGCCCTGTGTCCCCCCCCAGCCCTGTGTCCCCCCCCAGCCCCGTGTCCCACCCCGGTCCCATGTCCCCCCTATGCCCCACATCCCCTCCATGCCCCATGTCCCTCCCCGGCCCCGTGTCCCCCCCTGGCCCAGCATCAAACTGGAGCTCCCCAGATTCTGTGGGGAGAGAGCCTGGAGCCCCCCACAGCTGAGCTGGGCTCAAGTTGGGTGCTCCCAGCTTGAGCTGGACCCAAGAGCTCCAGCACAGCACCATCCCCGGCGATCCTCAGTTCCCTCCCTCAGCCCCACGGACCCCAACCTTGTCCCCCAGCAGCACCAACGCAGGGACCCCGGCACTGCCACCTCGCCCTCTGCCCACCCCCTTCGCCCCAAGCCTCTCCCATCTCCCTCCCGCCCCCCAGCCCACGTCCCCAGCCCCTGGCTCACCACGCAGGCCCGCAGACGGCTCCCTTCCCGCCGCTGCCGGCGGCGCAGCACTGCAGGTGCTCCCCGGGAGGCTCAAAGGCCTGCTGCATGCTGAGCTGCGACACGGAGCTGCCGCTGTCCACCATGGAGGGCGCGGGGGCCTGGGGCAGACACAGCCCCGGTCACAGCAGGGCCGGCTGGAAGCGCCGGCGACGCCGCCTGCCGGCCGCCCTGCAGGGGGCCCCAGCTGCCTCCCTGCCCCTGGCAGCTTTGGAGGTGGCTTCGTCGCTCAGGGCTGTGCTGGCTGGGGAGTGACTCAGCCCCGTGTGGCTGGCAGAGGCCCTGCTCAGCCCTGGCCAGGGATGTTTGGGATTCCCAGGCCCTTCCCGTGCCCTGGCGCAGCCACCGGCCTCTGGCCACGGACGTGCTGGGGCTGCTCGCTCACCCCCAGGGGCGCCTCAGGGAGCCCAGAGCGCGGCAGGGCTGACCCATGGGGCTCCCCAAAGACCCTGCTGTGGGGCAGGGCCTCCGGATGATGCATGGGGATCCCCAAGGACCCAGGAGTGGGGCAGCAGCCCAGGCTGATCCATCAGAGCCCCAAGGACCCAGGAGTGGGGCAGCAGCCCAGGCTGATCCATCAGAGCCCCAAGGACTCAGGTGTGGGGCAGCAGCCCAGGCTGATCCATCAGAGCCCCAAGGACCCAGGTGTGGGGCAGCAGCCCAGGCTGATCCATCAGAGCCCCAAGGACCCAGGAGTGGGGCAGCAGCCCAGGCTGATCCATCAGAGCCCCAAGGACCCAGGTGTGGGGCAGCAGCCCAGGCTGATCCATCAGAGCCCCAAGGACCCAGGAGTGGGGCAGCAGCCCAGGCTGATCCATCAGAGCCCCAAGGACCCAGGAGTGGGGCAGCAGCCCAGGCTGATCCATCAGATCCCCAAGGACCCAGGAGTGGGGCAGCAGCCCAGGCTGATCCATGGGATCTCCAAGGGCCCTGGAGTGGGCTAGGATCCTGGGTTGACCCACTGGATCCCCAAGGACCCAGGTGTGGGGCAGCAGCCCAGGCTGATCCATCAGAGCCCCAAGGAACCCAGGTGTGGGGCAGGATCTTCAGATGACCCATGGGACCCCTGGGGACCCCTTCCCCTCTCCACACCCACCCCTCCTGGGTGGGAAGCCACCCAGCACCCCACAGCCTCCAGCTGTGAAGGCAAGCCCAGCCACAGGGCCAGGATCAGGACCAGCCCCCAAAGCCCCAGAGGTCCCTACCTGGGGGGTTCTGGGTGGTGGCCACAGGAGCAGAAGGCCAGGCTGGTGCTGCTGAGGCTCAGGGGCTCCTCCTAAATGCTGTGGGGCTGGTGGCTGAGCCCCATGGCCAGGGGTGGGCAGGATTATGCCCCGCCTCCATGGGGCTGGCAGGTGGGATGGGATGGGATGGGATGGGATGGGATGGGATGGGATGGGATGGGATGGGATGGGATGGGATGGGATGGGACAGGACTTCCCCCATGGAGAACCACCCACAGCCACCAAACCAGCACCATGAACCCTGACTCATGGGGACACCCAAGACACCCCCTCACCCTGCTCCTCTAGACCACCCTGATCCATGGAGACCCCCCCAGAGACCCCCCAAACCTGCTCCTCAGGGCCACCCTGACCTACAGGGAGCCCACAGATCCCCTACCTTGTCCGTAGGGCTGCCCCACTGCCAAGCAGCTGAGCCCTCAAGCTCACCTCACATCCAGCCTTGGCCACCAGCTCCCCACCCACCCCAAATTACTGCTCTTAGTCAACAGGAAAGGCCACAGCCCTGCCCCACACCCCACCCTGGGCACCCACAGCAGCCCCCCTAGGGAAGGGGGAACAGTTTTGCCCTGCCTGGCACCACCCCAAATTGGCACCCATGATGCCCAAGGCACCCCCAAGAGTCAGCCCTGGCTTTAAGGGGGGCACAGCTGTCCCCAAACAGCCCCTGTTGCCATGGCAGATGCCACATGTCCCCTCACTGCCATGGAGCAGGACCCAGAGTGGGCTTGCTGGGGGGGTACTGGTGTCCCCCACCCCATTTTGAGGACACAACTGGAGAGAAACTCCCACCCACAGCCCCTGGGGATGGGGAAAACTGGGAGCCCAGCTCCCCACTGCTGTCATGGGGCTGGAGGTGCCTGCAGACCTGGGGGGGGGACACCCAAATCTGCCCTGGGGGTGGTTACACCCCCAGCCTGCCCTCACTGCCCCCCATGGCTGAGGTTTGGAGCACAAATCAGCACCCCCAAGAAGGGCCCTTTGCCCCCCCAGGCTGACTCCTCTTCACCTTCCCCAGGCTGAGGTGGGACCCTGGGGCCACACTCTGTGTGCCACTGCCATGTGCCTTGGCTGTCCCCTACCATGTCCCCCTGCAACCCCAGGGGCAAGGGCTCAGCACCCCCCGGACATGGTGCTGGCTGCAGCTCAAGAATCCTGCTGGGCCAGATCCTGCCTCAGCTCCTTGTGACCTTAGGTTTCACCCTCCCCACCCTGCCCTGGGGCACCAGCACCCCAGTATCACCACCATGTGACCCTAGCACCTTCCTGACCTCTCCACCAGGGTTGTGGGCTCCTGCCACCCCCCCTCCCCAGAGCAGTCCCACACCTCCCTCTCACCCCCCATCCCCCAGGGCAGGAAGGGGAAGCGAGAGCAGCAGGCAGCCAGCACCACGGGGCAGCCACTGCAGGGCCTGGTGGGAGCACTGGGGGGGCCTGGGAGGGACTGGGGTGCTGGGGAGTGAGGTGAGTTGGGGGGGAGTTGGGGGTGGGTGCTGTGGGAGAGGGGGAGTCAGGGTGCTGTTCAGGATGAGTGCTGTGGAAGCAGGGGTGTCTGGGTGCTGTGCAGCTTGGGGTGGCAGAGGTGCTGTGCAGGGGGTTCAGGATGATGTGCAAAATGGGTGCTCGGGGGGGGGCGGGGCAGACATGGGTGCTGTGCAGGGTTGGGTGCTGTGCAGTTTGGGGTCAGGGTGCTGTGCAGTTTGGGGTGACAGAGGTGCTGGGGGGGAGTGGGGGGGTCAGGGTGCTGTTTGGGTGCTGTTGAGGGGGGGTTGAGGGTGCGTTGCAGCGGGGTCAGGGTGCTGGGACCGGGGGGCTGCTGGGACCGGGGGGCTGCTGGGACCGGGGGGCTGCTGGGACCGGGGGGCGGGCAGCCGCGGTCCCTTTAAGCGGTTCCTTTAACCGCCCCCCTCCCCGTCCCGCCCCGTTCGAAAGAGGAAGCGGCACCGCCCCGCCCCCAGCGGCTCCGGTACCGGGAGCAGGGCGTGGGGGGGCGCTGAGTAAGGACCGGGGGTGCTGAGCACCAGGGGGGCAAAGTGCACAGAACAAGGATGCAAGGTGCTGAGGGGGCAGGATATGGGTGCGGGGTCTGGGGGTGCTGGATGCAGGGCACAAGGGTGCAAGGTTTGAGGGTGCAGGGCACATGGATGCAGGGTCTGGGGGTGCTGGGTGCAGGGCACAAGGGTGCAAGGTTTGAGGGTGCAGGGCACATGGATGCAGGGTCTGGGGGTGCTGGGTGCAGGGCACAAGGGTGCAAGGTTTGAGGGTGCAGGGCACATGGATGCAGGGTCTGGGGGTGCTGGGTGCAGGGCACAAGGGTGCAAGGTTTGAGGGTGCAGGGCACATGGATGCAGGGTCTGGGGGTGCTGGGTGCGGGGCATAAAGATGCTGGGGGTGCAGGACATGGGTACAAGTTTTGGGGGTGCTGGGCTCCAGGGTGCAGAGTTTGGGGGTACAAGACCTCTGGGAGGAAGGTCTGGGGGTGCTGGGCCCATGGATGCAGGATCTGGGGGTACAGGACACAAGGGTGCAGGGTTTGGGGGTACAAGCCCCTGGGTGGAAGGTCTGGGGGTGCTGGGCCCATGGATGCAGGATCTGGGGGTACAGGACACAAGGGTGCAGGGTTTGGGGGTACAAGCCCCTGGGTGGAAGGTCTGGGGGTGCTGGGCCCATGGATGCAGGATCTGGGGGTACAGGACACAAGGGTGCAGGGTTGGGGGGGTACAAGCCCCTGGGAGGAAGGTCTGGGGCTGCTGGGCCCATGGGTGCAGGACTTGGGGGCACCACCACGATCTCCCCACCCCTGACACCATCCAGCCCCCCTCTTTAGGGGCCATGATGGAGAAGGAGCTCAACTGCCACCAGGACGCGGCCAAGCCGGCGGCCGGCGACAGGCTGGGCGCTGAGGGGACAGAGGCACAGGTGAGGCCTGGGGTGCTGCTCTCCCGTGGGTGCTGGGTGGGTGCCCTATCCCCAGGGCTAACAGCAGGGGTGTGGGGGCTCCCCCCACAGCTGGACGACTTTGTGGGTGCTCCCCCCGACTACAACGAGGAGGAGGAGGAGCAGAAGTACTTCCGCCGCAAGCGCCTGGGGGTGGTGAAGAACGTGGTGGCCGCCAGCCTGGCCCTCACCCTCACCTACGCTGTCTACCTGGGTATGGCCCTGCTCCTGCTCCTTGGACACCACCTCCCGCTGGCTCTGGGGGTGGGGAACTCAAAGGGTGAAGGGAGTGACAAGCTGGACCTCCCCTCCCCCCCGCCCCCAAGGCCTCCTGCAGATGCAGCTGGTCCTGCACTACGACGAAACTTACCGGGAGGTGAAGTACAGCAACATCCAGCTGGAGGACATCGACCACAAGGTCCTGATGGGCATCAATGTCACCCCGGTGGTGGCACTGCTCTACACACCCGTCCTCATCCGGTAGCACCTCGCCCTCAGCCCTGGGGGCACGCTGGGACCGCCCGCTGGGCGCTGGCACGGGCACCTGGCCAGAGATGGGCAGAGGGCAAGGCCATCAGCTTTGACACCTCTAAGGGCTGGCTTCTGCACACTGCCCACAGCAACCCCAGGCAGCCCTACGTGGGACAGAGTGGATGGAGAGCAGCCAGGCACCTGGTTGAACAGGAGCCAGCAGTGTGCCCAGGGGGCCAAGAAGGCCAAGGGCATCCTGGCCTGCAGCAGGAACAGTGTGGGCAGCAGGAGCAGGGAGGGCATTGTGCCCTGTGCTTAGCACTGCTTAGGCCACACCTGGAGAACTGTGTCCAGTTCTGGGCTCCTCAGTTTAAGAAGGACATTGAGAGACTTGAAGGTGTCCAGAGAAGGGCAACTAAGCTGGGGAGGGGTCTGCAGCACAGCCCTGTGAGGAGAGGCTGAGGGAGCTGGGGTTGCTTAGCCTGCAGAAGAGGAGGCTCAGGGGAGACCTTCTTGCCCTCTCCAACTACCTGAAGGGAGGTTGCAGCCAGGTGGGGGTTGGTCTCTTCTCCCAGGCAAGCAGCACCAGAACAAGAGGCCACAGTCTCAAGCTGTGCCAGGGGAGGTTTAGGCTGGAGGTGAGGAGAAAGTTCTTCACAGGAAGAGTAACTGCCCATTGGGATGTGCTGCCCAGGGAGGTGGTGGAGTCCCCATCCCTGGAGGTGTTCAGGAAAGGCTTGCCTGTGGCCCTTGGAGCCATGGTTTAGTTATCAGATGGTGCTGGGTGATAGGTTGGACTTGATGACCTCTGAGGTCTTTTCCAACATGGTTAACCCTGTAATTCTCCACCTCCCCATGGCAGGTTCTTTGGCACCAAGTGGGCCATGTTCCTGGCAGTTGGCATCTATGCCCTCTTCGTCTCCAGCAACTACTGGGAGCGCTACTACACCCTGGTGCCCTCTGCCGTGGCCATCGGGGTGGCCATCGTGCCCCTCTGGGCTTCCACAGGCAACTACATCACCAGGTAAGCAGCTTTGGGCTGGGGGTGGGGGGCAAGAGAAAGAGGTGGTGTGGGAGGTCAGTGGCCAACTGAGCCACCCTGCCACTTGTGGCAGTTGGAGGCTCTGCCTTTAAAACTTCCCCACAGACCTCCAGCAGAAGAAGTAGTACAGTGGAAACAAATCACTGCTGGGTGTGAAAAGGGAGAGAAAGCTCACTCTAAGCACTGCCACTGGAGAGGTAGCCACAGATGGAATCCTAGAATGGTTAGGCTTGGAAGGGACCTCAAGGATCATCCAGTTCCCAAAGCAGTTTCTCTTCTTGCTGCTTCGCTCTGGGGGGAGAAGCCAACTTGCTTCTGCTTGACCTTGGCTGTATTGACTCAGCATTAACTTCCCTGCTCCTTCCTCTCATCCCTTCTTTTGAACAGGGTGGGGGTCAGGGGGAGGCAGGCAAGGAGAAGCTAGTAGCTTCCCCTGCTCTTTGGCCAGGGTGGGGTTCCTGTGCTGTTTGTTTACTGTAAATCAGAATCACAGAATTGCTTGGTTTGGAAAAGACCTTTAAGGGCATCAAGTCCAGCTGTCAACTCAGCAAACCCCACCACTAAACCCCATCCCTCAGCACCACAGGAGTCTTTTAAACTCCTCCAAGGATTGTGACTCCACCACTCCGCTGGGCAGCCTCTTCCTGGGGTTGGTCAAACCTTGCCACAAAGAGATTGTTTTGGCTAATGCCCAACCAAATCTTCCCCAGGCACAGTGAGGCCATTTTTCCTCTTGTTCTATCACTTGATCCTAGGGAGAAGAGACCAAGCCCCACCTCCTTGTGTCCAGTTCTGGGCTCCTCAGTTGAGGAAAGATGTTGAGATGCTGGAAGGTGTCCAGAGAGGGGCAACCAAGCTGGGGAGGGGTCTGGAGCACAGCCCTGGGAGGAGAGGATGAGGGAGCTGGGGTTGCTTAGCCTGCAGAAGAGGAGGCTCAGGGGAGACCTTCTTGCTCTCTGCAACTCCCTGAAGGGAGGTTGGAGCCAGGTGGGGGTTGGTCTCTTCTCCCAGGCACCCAGCACCAGAACAAGAGGACACAGCCTTAAGCTGTGCCAGGGGAGGTTCAGGCTGGATATTAGGAAGAAGTTCTTCCCAGCAAGAGATTGGCCATGGGAATGTGCTGCCCAGGGAGGTGGTGGAGTCACCATCACTGGAAGCATTCAGGAAGAGCCTGGATGAGGCACTTGGTGCCATGGTTTAGTTGATCAGGTGGTGCTGGGTGATAGGTTGGACTTGATGATCCCAAAGGTCTTTTCCAACCTGGCTGATTCCATTCCATCCCATCCTATCCCACTACAACTTCCTTTCAGGGTGTTGAGAGCAATGAGGTCTCCCCTCAGCCTCCTCCTCCTCTCCAGGCTACACCACCCCAGCTCCCTCAGCTGCTGCTCATCACACTTATGCTCCAGACTCTTCCCTGTGGATACTGCAACTCCTCTCTGTTTTGTACAGATTCATTGCATCCCCTTGGAGACTGTAGTTCTGCTTGTCAACACAGCTCTCATTTGCTTCCAACTGGGCTGGGCTGGCAAGGCTAATGTTGGGAGGGAGGAGGTTGGGGGGGTGTTAATTTCACCCCAGCACACCCCCTTAGGATGGCACAGAAGTACTACGAGTACATCAGCTACAAAGAGGAGCAGGGCCAGGAGCAGGGGCGAGCGCCCCGAGGCGCCTCCAACACCTACATCATCATCTTCCAGACTGTCTTCTATGCCTGCTTCCACGTGAGTGCTGGTGGTGGGGCACGGGATGGGGGTGGAGAGGGATGGGGAGGGCACAACTGGTGTCCTAAAGCTCCCCTCCAAGCCTCGGTTGTGCATCTTGCAGCTGAGCTTCGTCTGCGCGCAGATGCCCATGGTCTTCTTCCTCAACAACTACCTCTACCAGCACAACCACACGCTTGCTGGGGTCAAGCACTGCGGTGAGCAGGGGGACACGGGCACAGCCTGGCATCAGGAGTGCTGGGAGGGAGGCAGGGTGCTGGTTAGAATGATAGAATCACAGAATTGTCAGGGTTGGAAGGGACCTCAAGGCTCAGCCAGCTCAAACCCCCCTGCCATGGGCAGGGACACCTCACACTGCAGCAGCTTGCTCACAGCCACCTCCAGCCAGGCTGCAAACACCTCCAGGCAGGAGGCTTCCACCACCTCCCTGGGCAGCCTGTGCCAGGCTCTCACCACCCTCATGGGGAACAACTTCTTCCTCACATCCAATCTCAATCTCCCCATTTCTAGTTTTGCTCCATCCCCCCTCCAGTCCTATCCCTCCCTGACACCCTCAAAAGTCCCTCCCCAGCTTTCCTGTAGCCCCCTTCAGATCCTGGAAGGCCACAATTAGGTCTCCTTGGAGCCTTCTCTTCTCCAGACTGAACAGCCCCAACTCCCTCAGTCTGTCCTCACAGGAGAGGTGCTTAGGCTGGGGTCAGGGTATTGAGGATGGGCACAGGTGGCAGCAGGTCAAAGCCTGTGTTTAGGTGGGGGATGCAGGAAGCTGTGGGAGCAGTGACCCAGACCATGCTGCCTTAGCTTGGCACTGAGGTGTGGCCTGTGCCCTGGGCAGGTACTCTGAGCCATGGCACCTTGGCTGGCTTCAACAAGACAGTTCTTCAGAGCCTTCCTCGCAGCGTCAACCTCATCATCGTGGAGAGCGCCTTGATGGCAGCTGCCTTCCTCGCCATGCTGCTGGTGAGGGCTCTGGAGGCTGGGCCGGGGAGGAGCCGGGGAGGGAGCGGGGCGGGCCGGGGCGGGACCGGGGCGGGCCAGGGAGGGCCAGTGGTGCCTCCCTCACCGCTGGTCGCGCTGGCACGGGCAGGTGCTGGCGCTGTGCGGCTCGGCCTATCGACCCACGGAGGAGATCGACCTGCGCAGCATCGGCTGGGGGAACATCTTCCAGCTGCCCTTCAAGCACATGAGAGACTATCGCCTGCGCCACCTCCTCCCCTTCTTCATCTACAGCGGCTTCGAGGTGCTCTTCGTCTGCACTGGCTTCACCTTGGTAAGGGGGATGCTGCTAGTGGGGGGGACAGAGGTGGGACAACTCTACTCTCCTCTCCTCTCCCCTCTCTACTCTGCCCTGGTGAGGCCTCACCTGGAATACTGCCTCCAGTTTTGGGCTCCCCAGTTCAAGAGGAACAGGGATCTGCTGGAGAGAGTCCAGCAAGGAGCTACCAGGCTGATGAAGGGACTGGAGCACTGCCCTGTGAGAAGAGGCTGAGAGCCTTGGGGCTTTTTAGTCTGGAGAAGAATGAGAGGGGATTTAATAAATGCTTATCAATATCTGAGGGCTGGGGGTCAGGAGGGAGGGGACAGGCTCTGCTCAGCTGCACCCTGTGATGGGACAAGGGGCAATGGATGGAAACTCCAGCACAGGAGGTTCCACCTCAACGTGAGGAGGGACTTCTTTACTGTGAGGGTCCCAGAGCACTGGAGCAGGCTGCCCAGAGAGGTTGTGGAGTCTCCTGCTCTGGAGCCTTCCCAGCCCCCTCTGGATGTGTTCCTGTGTGCCCTGTGCTGGCTTCTCTGCTCCTGCTCTGGCAGCGGGGCTTGGACTCGATGAGCTTCGGAGGTCCCTTCCAACCCTTACCACCCTGTGATGCCGGTTGGGTGACCCCAAGCTTGTCCTCCCCACAGAACTACGGGGTGTGTGCCCTGGGGCTGGAGAAGCTGGCAGATCTCCTCATGGCCTACGGCTTCGCGGCTTCGGCGTGCTCCGGCCTGGCGCTCTGCACCCTGCGCCTGCGCCGGCAGGTGCCGCTGCTGGCCGGTGGCCTCGTCCACACTGCCCTCCTGGTGGCCCTCTTCTGCTGGGCACCTGAACCCCGCAACCTCGGCCAGGCGCCTCTGCTCTACGCCATCGCCATGCTCTGGGGCATGGGCAGCGCCCTCAACAAGACAGGCATCAGCAGTGAGTGCTCAAAACTTGGCTCTGGGGCATGGCCTCGCTGCTGCCAGCTCCTCTCCTCGTGTCCCCTGGCATCACCAGGTTGTCCCCTCGTCTCCCTTGGAGCAGCCAGGTTTTCCTCTGCTGCTTGTCTCACGTACCCTGGCATGGCCAGATTGTTCCCAACACCTCTCCTCACGCCCCCTAGCACAGCCAGGTTGTCCCCAGCTCCTCTCCTCACAGCTGCTGGCATAGCCACATTGTCCCCTTGCATCCCCTGGCACAGCCAGGTTGTCCCCATCTCTCTTCCTCAAGTCCCTTAGCATAGCCAGGTTGTTCCCAGCTCCCTCTCCTCATGGAGAGGGTGGTGGTCCCCAGCTCCTTGGACCCACTAATGAGGGGGACAGACCCACAGCAGCCACATCCTGCTGACAGTGCCCCAAGAGGGGATGTGGGCACACAAAGGGCACACTGCCAGCCTCTCTCTTCCCCCCACAGTCCTCCTGGGCATGCTGTACGAGGACAAGGAGCGCCAAGACTTCATCTTCACCATCTACCACTGGTGGCAAGCTGTGGCCATCTTCACCGTCTACCTGTGGTCGGGGCTGCCCATGAAGGTGAGCGCGGCCGTCCCCTCCCCTCCAGCTCCTCCAGGTGGTTCCACCGCCAAGCTGCGGCGTCACAACCCCCCTGCTGCCATTCCCTTCACCCAGGCCAAGCTCTCCATCATGCTGCTGACGCTGTGGGCGGCGCTGGGGTCCTACCTGGGGATGGAGCACAAGCTGGGGCGGCACGTGGCCTACCGCCTGCCCCGCATCCCTCGCCCGCACCACACCGTGCGCGGCTACCGCTACCTGGAGGAGGACAACTCCGACGAGCCCGGCTCCGAGCCTGAGGAAGGTGCCAACGATGATGATGAACACCCAGCAGAAGCCACCAGCAGGGACAAGCTGCCAAATGATGAGGAACATCTGGATTAGAGACCTTTCTGTCCGGCCCCACCGCTGTGGGGGGCTCTGCTCGCTCTCTGAACCTGAGGGGGTGTGGGGGGGTGGTGGTCCCTGGTTTCTCACTGGAGTCTACCAAGTGGGCACAAGCTTCCTCAGGCAGGTCCACAGACCTCAAACCAGGACCACAGACTCCTCCCAGATAGGCCAGAGCAGTAGACCCCCCCAGACCAGGCCGACAGCCCCCCTCTCATCCTCAGGCCAGACTCTCAGCCCCCAGCCCAGGCTTGCAGCCCTTGGATCAGGCCCACAGACTCTAAACCAGGCCCACAAGTTCTCAGGAAGCCTGCCAGGTAGACCCATAACTTCCTCAGACCAGGCCCACAGCCTCTCAGGAAGCTCTCCAGGCAGGTCCACAGACCTTCAGCCAGACCCACAGCCTCCCAGAGTGACCCACAGTCCCCTCAGGAAGGCCCACGGCTCCTCAGACCACATCTTCAGAACCTAGACAGACCCCCAGCCCGCCAACACTGATACGAAGCACCCCCAAACAGTGCTCACAACCCCGCAGAGAGACCCATAGCCCCCTCCGGCAGGTACACAGACCCTCAACCAGGCCCACCGCCTCCTCAGGTAGGTCCACAACCCACCCCAGGCCGTATCTACAGACCCCCAGCCCTCCGTGACTGACACTCGGCACCCCCAAACCAGGCCCACACCACCTCCGGACCGACCAGCCTCCCTCCCTCCCTCCTTTTACTCCCCCCACAAACGAATAAATCCTCTCCCTCCGCCATCCTCCGCCTCACCTCCCTCCGCCATCCTCCGCCTCACCTCCCTCCGCCATCCTCCGCCTCACCTCCCTCCACGAAGGGCCACGGCCGCAGG
Source organism: Dryobates pubescens (assembly GCF_014839835.1). Lineage (NCBI taxonomy): Eukaryota > Metazoa > Chordata > Aves > Piciformes > Picidae > Dryobates > Dryobates pubescens. The sequence goes on from NC_071633.1 coordinate 14,952,953, forward strand.
CGCGGGCCCGCGCAGCGCACGGAGGGGAACTACAGCTCCCGGGGCGAGCGGCGCCGGCGCGCGTTGCACGCCGGGAATTGCAGTTCCCGGCCGCCAGGGCCCTCCCCGCGGCGCCTCCGCCCGCGGACCACATTCCCCAGCATGCCCCGCGCCGCGGGGCGTCACGGGGGCGCGCCGCGGAGGCGCGCTGCGGCCTGTTGTTGTGGCGGCGCGGCCCGCGGTTCACCCCCGGCAGCCCCCGGTAGCGATGAGCGATAACGATGACATCGAGGTGGAGAGCGACGTGAGTCAGGGATCGGATCCCCGGGGGAATCCTTTCCCCCCCCCGCGGCTTCCCCACGGTGTTGGGGCAGCGGGGGGGTAACGTTTGGTTTCTTTCTTTCCTTCCCTTCCTTCATCGTGGGCCTGTTTCCCGGTGCCCCCCCTCCCCCCCCCCCGAAAAAAAACAAACAAACCTTCCTCTTCCTCTTCTTCCTCCTCCCCGACGGCCCCGGTCCCCCCTTTTAGGAGGAGCAGCCGAGGTTTCAGTCCGCGGTACGTTGCTGCCGCCCGCCCCCGGCCCCCCTTACAGACTCACACACCCCCCCTCCCCTTGCCGGTACCGGGAGCACGTGGGGGGGAAAGGGGGGGGTGTTACTGTCGTGACACGGGGAGGGTCGTGACATAGGGAGAGGGGACCTGCGGGCTGGGTGTTTGGAGGGGGAAAGGGTGGTTCGGGGTGTGCTGTGGGGTTGGGGTTCTTGCGTGGGGGGCTGTTGTTTGGGGGGGGGTTGGGGAGGGCAAACTTGTGGGTGTGGGGTTCGGGCCGGGGCTGTGCTGTGGGGTTTGTGTCCTCTAGCTGGGGGCGGACGGCTGTGGGGCTGGGACTTTCCTGGAGGGAGAGGGTGTTGGGGTGTCCCTTGTGGCTGGGATCTTTGCTGGCGGACACTGAGGGGGAAGGTTTTGTCACTTGCTGCGGGAGGGGGGACACCCATGGGGCTGGGGCTTTTCGGGGTGGGGACACCTGTGGGGTTTGTGTCTCTTGGAGAGGGGGATGTCTGGTTGGGGGGGGGGGGGGTTGTCCGGGGGGGCTGGGATTTTTTTGGGGCGGGGAGGGGGACCCGTGGGGTTGGGACTCTTGGGAGAGGGCAGACATGTAGGGCTGGGGGGTTGCTGGGGGCCACACATGATACACCTCTAAGGCTTGTGTGCTTTAGAGGGGGTGTCCTGGGGGGCTGGGGCTTTTGGAGGGGGATGTGGGACTAGGGGGGATGCGAGTGGGACTGGGGCTATTTCGGGGGGGGGCATACTTGTGGGGCTTGCATCTCTTGGAGGGGGGAGATGTTTGCTTGGGGGGTGTGGTCCTGTGGGGTTGGGGGTCTTGGGGACACCTGTGGGGTTTGTGACTCGGGAGATCTGTTTTGTGGGGGGGGCTGTGGGGCTTGGGGAGGGAGGGGGATTTGGGTCATTGGAGGGGTGTGTGTTTCGGGGGTGGAAGAGGTGGGTCTGGGGCTCTTTAGGGGAGGGGAAATGTGGGGCTGGGGAGTTTTGGGGAGGAAAATGGGGGGAGCTTTGGGGTGGGTTATGTGTGGGGCTGTGTTTCTTTTGAGGGAAGAGGTGGGGGGGTATTTTTGGGAAGGGGGTGCATGGGGGGACAGGGACAAACACACACATGGGGCCATGTATTTTGGCAGAGGGTGGGCAGAGGGGTTGGGAGGGGGAGGGGGCCATGCCCTAGGAATGGGGGGAGGGGAGGGTGTGCAGGACACCCTTGGGCCTGTGCTGGGACCCCCCCTGCTCCCCATTTTTACCCCTAGAGTGGGAGAGCCCCAGCAGCAGGAAACCACCCCCGGGGCTGGGCTAGAGGGAAACCGAAAGCGCCAGGAGCAGCCTGCTGCCCACGGCCTCGCCCCACTGCTGCCGTCAGGGAGGCAGCCTGCCCCCAGCTGGCACCTGGGTGGAGGAGGGCTTGAGGTCCACTAGCTCCAAAGCTACCAACCTGGGGGTTGGAGGGGAAAAAGAAACCCAACACTTCAGTTCTTCCTGCCCTGGCTTTCTCCATGAGGCAGCTGCTTGAAACACCACCGAGGAGCTGTCAAGTTGGCTCCTGGGCGCTGCGGGGTCGAGAGGGGAGCGGGTCACGGGTCCCTGGTGGGTCGTGGGGCTCCCCCTCTGTGGTTCCACCTGCCCCCTCACCCTGTCCCTTCTGCATGGCAGGCAGATAAACGTGCTCACCACAACGCTCTGGAGCGCAAGCGCAGGGACCACATCAAGGACAGCTTCCACAGCCTGCGGGACTCCGTCCCGTCCCTCCAGGGGGAGAAGGTGAGTTTGTGGAGCGTGGTGGCAGCCTGCTGAGGAGCCCACCCACCCACCCTGCTTCAAGGCTTGGGGGTGGGAACCCACCAGCCCTGGGGCTCAGCTGTGGTTCTGTGCCCACAGGGCCTGCTGAGCAGCATTCCTGGGAGCAGGATGTGCTCTCCGGCCCTTCCCGCTCGCTGCCGGCCCTGGTTTTGTCTTTGGCAAGGTGGAGAAAGGGGATTCCACCTCAGCCACTTGGATCCTTCCAGGCTCCTTCTACCCACCCAGGGGGGAATAGTGGTGCTTGAGTTGGTGGCTTCTCCTGGAGGGGGGATATTTTGTTTCTCAGGGTCCAAAAATGGCCTCTCCCCAACGCTCTGCCCCCCAGCTGGGGACGAGAACTGGGTTTGGCTTCCCCTGGCAACACTGGCACAGGGGGATGGGGCAGGGAAAAAAAACCAACACCAAAACAACCCCCTGCTGACCACCCACCCCACCCCCAGCACCTCTTTGGGCAAGGTCTTTATCTTGCCTCGTGTCTTTTCCCACTATTGCAACAGGCATCCCGGGCCCAAATCCTGGACAAAGCCACAGAGTACATCCAGTACATGCGCCGGAAAAACCACACGCACCAGCAGGACATCGACGACCTCAAGAGGCAGAACGCGCTCCTGGAGCAGCAAGGTCAGCACCTGCAGGGGTCCCAGAGGACCTGGGGGGTCCTGAGGGGTCCTGCAGGAGCTGGGAGGGGTCCCATCAGAGTTAGAAGCGGTCCCAGGGCAGCCGGTGGGATTCTCGAGAGGCTGGGAAGGTCCCACAGGAGCCAGGAACCCAAGAAGGGATCCCACAGGAGCTGGGAAGGGTCCAGTGAGAGCCAGGAATGGTCCCAGGGAAGCTGAGAGGGTCCCACGGGAGCTGGGAACAGTCCCACAGGAGCTGAGTGGATCTCACAAGAGCCAGGAATGGTGCCAGAGGAGTTGATGGGGTCCCACGGGAGCCAGGGAGATCCCACAGAAAGCAAAGGAGCTGAGTGTGTGCCACAGGAGCCAGGGAAGAAGGTGACAGAGGAGCTGGGGGAGGCCCTACAAGATTCAGAAGGGGTTCCACAGGAGCCAGGGGGAGATCCCACAGGCAGCAGGGGATGAAGTGATAGGGGAGCCGGTGGGGAGGAGTCCCCCAGGTATCAGAAGAGGTCCCCCGGGGGGAGATCCCGAGAGCCAGGCAGGCAGCAGGGCCCCAGGGGCCGAGGGGAGGAGCTGGGCGCGCAGGGCCGTGCCCGAGGGCCCCGGGGCTGACCCCGCCGTGCCCCCGCAGTGCGGGCCCTGGAGAAGGCCAGGTCGAGCGCCCAGCTGCAGGCCAACTACCCCTCGACGGACGGCGGCAGCCTCTACACCAACGCCAAGGGCAGCACCATCTCCGCCTTCGACGGCGGCTCCGACTCCAGCTCCGACTCGGAGCCCGACGAGCCGCAGAGCAGGAAGAAGCTGCGCATGGAGGCCAGTTAGGGCCCCCCCCTCCTCACTCCACAGAACCCCCCCACCACAACCTGGCTGCCTAAAGACTTTTCTCTCCCTCCTCTCCTAGAAGCTCTTGGACTGCAGCTTCCCGACCCTTCCCCGGCCCCTTTTGCTCCCCCTCTCCCCCCAGCCCCTGCTCTAAGCCAGCCAGGGGGCTCGCAGCACCCACCCCAGCGACTTGGGAGGAGGGGAAGAGGGGGGTGGGGGCCACGAGGAAACATCATCGGCCCCCCCTGCCCCCCCTAAAATTAGTGAGCCCCCCACTCCTCCTTCCCCCTTCTGATTTTCTATGAGCGTTTCTATTTATACCTGAGGACCACAGCAGACTGGAGCTGAAGGACAAGGGCTGCGCAGGAGCCCGGCAGCCCCCTCCCCAAACCCAGGGTGGGGAACCTTTTTTTTCTGGGAGGGGGGGGGGAAGGGGAAGGGGTGGAGGGGGGGGTGTCTGGCTATTTATTTTCTGCATCTGCAACTCCACCTGTCCCCCCAAAACTGGGAGGGGGGAGGCAGCACCTGCACACCCCCCCCCCCCCCCCCCCCCCCCCCCCCCGCCTCTCTCTTCAAAGAGTGGGGGTCAGGCTGGTTTGTCCCCCCCCACCACCTTCTTTCTCCCCAACCTCCCTTGGCATTCTCTGACCTCTAGTGTCCCTTCCTTTGTCCCATAGGTGACCCCCCACACACACTCTTACGCCCCCCTCCTCCCCCTCCCCAATTCAGATTCATTCCATGGATCTAAGGTATGTTGTACATACTGCCCAGAGTTGTCTTGCAAGTTAAGGCTTCCCTTTACTATAAGACTATAAAGAATAAAGACAAAAACCAACTTATTTTATCCTTTTCCCCCGTGGTGGCTGCATGTTTTTGGGCTGGGGAGAGGCAGGGGGTGACACCAGGTGGGGCTGGAAGGAGCCTGGAAAGGGTCTAGAAGGAGCCTGGGAGAAGGTGCAGGAAGAGTTTGGAAAGAACATAGAAAGGGTCTAGATGGAGTCTGGAAAGGGTTTAGAAGGAGCCTGGGAAAAGGTGCAGGAAGAGTTTGGAAGGAGCCTGGAAAGGGTCTAGGACAACTTGAGAATGAAATAGGAAAGGGTCCAGAAAGATCTTGGAAGGAGCCTGGAAAGGGTCCAGAAAGAGTCTGGAAAGGGTGTGGAAAGAAATTGGAAAGGGTCTAAGAAGAGTTTGAAGGAGCCCAGAAAGGGTTTAGAAAGAGCCTCAGGTGAAACTGGGAAGGGTCTAGAAAGAGTTTGAAGGAGCCTGGAAAGGGTATAGGTCTGGAAAGGGTTTAGAAAGAGCCTGGAAAGGGTCCAGAAAGAGCCTGGAAAGAAAGAGCCTGGAAGCAGCCCAAGCTTGGTGTCAGGTACCCCATCCCCAGGGCCACCAAGGTGTTGGTTGGCCACCTGCCCTCCCAGCTGACAGCAGATGGGCAGCTCTTGGGTTGGTTTTATTGATGCCACAGCCCACGTCCCACTTGGCTCCTTGTCGGGAGAGCACCAGGGACGAGCTGGGGGGGACACCCTGGGCACAACAGGGACACCCAGGAGGGTGGGGACAGCCGTGGTGGTGTCACCAGGAGCCGGCGGCCGCGGAGGACCGGCCGGTTTTTGGTATTGCTAGCACCCTGAGGACCTCGCCGCACCCAAACGTGGCCACAGTGGCAGCTTCTCACCAACACACCCCCCCACACCCCCCCCCCCCGCCCTGCTTGGCACAGTCTGGGGTCCTGGGGGGGGGGTGGGCAGCAGCAGGACCCTTCCCCTTATTCTGCAGCAGCGTCCGAGGGCTCCGGGGCGGGCAGGGGCTGCTGCAGGAAGTGCAGCACAGCTCGAACCACCTTCTCCGGGCAGATGTTGTACACGGGGTGCGTGGGCTGCTGCGGGGGGAAAGGCAGTCAGTGCCTGGGCCTGGCCTTCTGCTGCTGCTTCCTAAGCTCTCAGGTTGGTCTTTGGCCTTTTTCTGCCTGAATCCAACCTCTCCTTTCGGTTTTTGGCCTTTTCTAGCCCTTTCTTTTTTTGGCTGCCTTCTGCCTTCTTCTAAGCTCTTTTTGGTTTTTTAGGTTTTGGCCTTCTTCTGGCCTGCTCCTGGCCTCCTCTGGCCCTTCTTTGGGGGCCTGTTCCTGGCCTCCTCTGGCCCTTCTTTGGGGGCCTGTTCCTGGCCTCCTCTGGCCCTTCTTTAGGGGCCTGTTCCTGGCCACCTCTGGCCATCTGTTCCTGGCCTCCTCAGGCCCTTCTTTAGGGGCCTCCTCTGGGCCACCTGTTCCTGCCCTCCTCTGGTCCTTCTTTGGGAGCCTGTTCCTGGCCTCCTCTGGCCACCTGTTCCTGCCCTCCTCTGGCCCTTCTTTGGGAGCCTGTTCCTGGCCTCCTCTGGCCCTTCTTTGGGGGCCTGTTCCTGGCCACCTCTGGCCATCTGTTCCTGGCCTCCTCGGGCCCTTCTTTAGGGGCCTCCTCTGGCCACCTGTTCCTGCCCTCCTCTGGCCCTTCTTTGGGAGCCTGTTCCTGGCCTCCTCTGGCCCTTCTTTGGGGGCCTTCTGGTTTACTTTAGCCCTTTTTTCCCGGCCTGTTTGTGGCTTTCTTTGGCCCTTATCTTTTGGGCTTCTCCCTGGCTGGCTTTGGCCCTGGTTTTGGCCCTTTCCCTGCCCTTTTCCCTCCCTTTGCCAGCACGTACCAGGCGGTTCTCGGGGCCGCCCAGGACCAGCTCGTGGTGCAGGTCTCCGCTGCCGAAGTGCTGGGCGAGGGACAATCCGCTCAGGCAGTAGCAGGTGTGGTAGAAATCCCGGGACCTGAGGGTGACATTTAAGTGCTAAGCAAGGGGTCTATGGCCACCAAGAAGCCACCTCCCCCCGGGCCCAAGCTGGCACTCACTTGCCCGGTTTGTCCAGCAGCCCCCCGGCCGGGCACTGGCAGCACAGGAGGATGTATTCCTGCAGCGCGGAGCGGTCAAACATCCAGCTGGACATGCTCAGTGCTCTGTCACCTGGGCAGAGGAGGCAGAGCAATGCTTGAGGGGTCCCCAGAGAGGGGGAAAACAATCACCACCATCACTGGAGGTGCTGGATGGGGTGCTTGGTGCCATGGTTTAGTTGATTAGATGCTGTTGGGTGATAGGTTGGACTCCATGATCTCAAAGGTCTTTTCCAGCCTGGTCTGGTCTGGTCTATTCTATTCTATTCTGTTCTACTCTATTCTATCCTTGTACACCCACAAGGTATTGGGCCAGCAGATGAGCAAACCTTGTTGCAAGTGGGGTAGCACAAAGTCCTGCTGAGGTTCCCTGAGCACAGGACGTGGGCACACCTAAGTAACTCCCCAGCCTCAGCTGGAAGGGGCTGGTGAAGAGCAGCTGAGGGAGCTGGGGGTGTTGAGCCTGGAGCAAAGGAGGCTGAGGGGAGAGCTTCTGGCTCTCTGCAGCTCCCTGCAAGGAGGCTGGAGCCAGGTGAGGGTTGGGCTCTTCTGCCAAGGACCAAGTGACAGGACAAGAGGAGATGGCCTCAAGTTGCCCCAGGGGAGGTTTAGGTTGGACATGAGGAACAATTTCTTCCCCTTTGAGGCTGTCAAGGCCTGGCCCAGGCTACCCAGGGCAGTGGTGAAGTCCCCATGCCTGGAGGGCTTTCAAAGCCCTGGAGCTGTGGTGCTGGGGGCATGGTTTGGTGGTGCCCTGGCAGTGCTGGGTTAAAGCTTGGACTCCACAATCTCAAAGCTCTCTTCCAACTTCAATGATTCCATGCCTCTGTGATTCCCTGACTCTAAAACCTTCACCCCTCCTTGAAGGCACTGTTTTGGGGACAGTGAAGCTGGGGAGCCCCCTGCAGTGACTCACCCTGGGCATGGAGGGCACGGTGGATCAGGGGCAGGAGCCCAGCTTGCCAGAAGGAGTAGCAACCATCCACCAGCTTGTTGCAGCGACCTTGGAAGCCACCCTCGAAGCGCATTTGGCGGCCGGTTACCCAGCGCTGCATGGCACAGAGAGGGACAGGGGACAGAGTGAGGACAGGGTGTGAGGACAGGGACCCTCTCCCAGCACAACCAACCAGCCAAGCTCCCCAGCTGAGAGCCACGGGGCCGCCACAGGCGGTGCCACTCACCAACAAGCTCTGGAGGTTCAGCAGATGTTCCTTCTTGAGGATGACCAAGGCTGCCATGCCACAGAAGGTGTAACCACCATGGGCCTCCATGCCTGGCACCCCACCGATGCCACCTTCCCAGTTCTGGCACCTAGGTGGGCAGGAGGGGTGAGGACAGCACCCACAGGAGAGGTCCTGGGTGGCCCCCCCCAGGTGCTGGCTCTCACCTCATGATCCACTCGGCCGTCCCGGCAAAGAGCGTGGGCGTGAGGATGTTGGTCAGCGAGGCCACCGAGGCAGCACAGTAGGCACTCCTGGGGGCCCATGGGTGCTCAGGACCGTGGCATCCCCTCCCAACCACGTCACCCAGCTGGCTGGAAGCGTGTCACAGCCACGTCCCCACCCCAAACCACGGTGTTCACCAACCTGACGTCCACCTCACCACCGATGTGCATGATGAAGGAGCCATCAGGCTGCTTCAGGGACTGCAGGTACTCCAGGAGCTTCTTCCTGCAAGAGCCAAGGATGCCAGGGGAAGGACACGCATCCTGCCACCTCCCCTGGCCCCCCAGCCCAGTGCCACCAGCCTGCCACCATACCTGTCGATGACCCCAAAGGCCTGCTCCGTGCCGATGATGCAGAGCGCATTGACTGCGGCATAGGTGGGGGCGAGGTGGGGGTGCTGGCCAGGACCCCCTCCAAAACCACCCTGGGGGCTCTGACAGCGTCTCAGGAACTCACAGACACTGGTAGGGGAACACACAAGGAGGGTGAGGAAGGGGGTCAGGAGACCCCCTCAGTCAGCATCACCATGGCTAATCGGGGGGGACACGGGGCCCTGTTAAACCCCTTTGGCATCCCCCTCCCCAGGGTCAAAGCCAGAGGTTATCTCTCTTTTTTTGTCCCCCATCTCTGTCTGTCACGAGGCACCAGCCACAAGAATGGGTGGCATTGATTGCCAGGGGCAAGACAAAGCACTCCTTTGGTGCCACCAGCGTGTGGGGACAGCGGGAGGTGGCACCTCCGGCATCACGTGGGTGGCCCCCGCAGCCCTGGCCAGGCTGGAGAGCTGGGGCAGAGGAACCTCATGAAGTTCAACCAGGGCAAGCACAGGGTCCTGCACCTGGGGAGGAACAACCTCCTGCAGCAGTACAGGGCAGGGGTGGCCTGCTGGGAAGCAGCTCCAAGGAGAAGGACCTGGCAGTGGTGGGGGATAACAAGTTGCCCATGGGCCAGCAATGTGCCCTGGTGGCCAAGAAGGCCAATGGTGTCCTGGGGGCCAGCAGGTGTGGCCAGCAGGTCAAAGGAGGCTCCTCTGCTCCTATACTCTGCCCTGCTGAGGCCACATCTGGAGTCCTGGGTCCAGGTCAAGAGAGACTGGGAACTGCTGGAGAGAGTCCAGGGCAGGCTCTGAAGATGCTGAGGGACCTGGAGCAGCTCTGTGAGGAGCAAAGGCTGAGAGCCCTGGGGCTGTGGAGCCTGCAGAAGAGCAGCCCCAGAGGGCAGCTGAGCAATGCTCAGCAAGAGCTAAAGGAGCTGTGGGGGGCAAGAGGCTGGGGCCAGACTGCTGAGTGGTGCCCAGGGCCAGGCCAAGGGACAGAGGGCACAAAGTGGCAGGCAGGAGGTTGCCTCTGAAGCTGAGGAGAAAGTTGTTTGGGGTGAGGGTGCTGGAGGCCTGGAGCAGGCTGCCCAGAGAGGTTGTGGAGTGTCCTTGTGTGGAGAGCTGGCAACCCCCCCTGGGCACTGTGCTGCTGGGCAAGCTGCTGGGGGTGCCCTTGGCTTTAGAGGGAGCTTGGAGTGGATGATCTCCAGAAGTCCCTTCCAAGCCCTAGCACACTGGGATCTGGTGCTGAGAGTGCCCCCAGCAGTTTCACCACTTACTCTGAGGCAACTGACTGGGGAATTGGCTCATCCAGCAGCTCCAAGCTGTGCAGGATCCAGTAGCAGAGCCAGGGGCGGCTGGCATCCAGACACTGTGGGGACAGAGGGGACAGCAGGGAGTGAGAGCAGGTCCAGGTGTGCCACGAGGAGCAGGTAAGGGAGGGAGAGCCTCCAGAGAGCATCACCGTGGGGCTGAGCATGACTATGACCTAAGGGGACACAAGGAGCTGCTGCCTCCACCCCCAGGGGACAACCAACACCCAGTGATAGCCCCAGGGCTAAGTGCTGGCCTCGGGCAAGCAAACTGGCGGCAGTGCCACCAGCACCAGTACCTCATAGGCTTCGGTGAGCTGCCGGAGGCCTCTCTTCAGGTAATGGAAGTGCTTCTCCCGGTGCAGGATTAATCTGGAAGACAAGGCAGGGCTGGGCTGGGCAACTGGCACAAGGGCTGATGTCACCATGTCGTATCTGGGCAGCTGCTGGAGGCAGTGGTTTGGGGACAGGGTTGAGTTGTTTGCCGTTATGGAGAGTTTGTGCCGCAGGGACTTACTGCACGTCGTGGTGGTTGTTCTTGAAGGCATCAAACACCTCCTGCACAATGTCCTCCACCTTGGTCTGCCACCAGCCACAGTGCCATGAGGGGACAAAAACCACAGTGAGCTCGGGGAAGTGCCTCTGCTGTCCCCCATCTCGGCCTTACCAAGCCCCCCAGCTCCCAGTGGCATCATCTCTGGCCAGACCAAGTGACCCAAAGCTGCTTGGTCCTGCCTGTGGAGAGGCTTAGCCTGAGCTGCCGAGGAGCTTTGTGCTGGGATTAGGCTGAGGAGCCATGGGGCTGGCCCTGAGGGTGCCAGGCTGCCAGGGGGCTGGGTCTGAGCATGTCTGTGGCATAGGGCTGGGATATGGAATGCCATAGGGCTAGCATAGACGTGGAGTGCCACGGGGCAGTCTCTGAGGGTGCCAGGCTGCTGTGGGGATGGGATAGAGTTACCATGGGGCTTGGTGATCCCCACCCCAGTTCCTCCCCACAGGCAGCTGCTGGCCCCACACTGGCCTGTGGTAGCAGCTCAGGCACTGGGGGTTTTGGGGAGCATGGGGGACCTCCAGCACTGCCCAAGGAGGCCGTTTGAACACAGCCATTTTCATGCCAGGGTTTGGCTCATCCCAGGACACCCCCAGATTGAGAAACCCGTGAGGCACCTTTCACCCCATCGGCACCCAGTGAACCACCACTGGGGACTGGAACAGGGAGGGGTGGAGGGAATAGGGCAGGGAGGGGCTGGGTGCCCCCCAAGACCCCGGCACCCTCCCCAAGCTGGTGCTGGAGCTGCCAGCACTGGTGGGTGGCAGCCACCCACCCTACTGAAACCCCGGTGTCCAAGCTGCTGGCACAGGCTGGCTGGGGCCAGCAGCTGCCTGGCGAGGGAGGAACTAGGGTAGGGGTCACCCAATGCCACGGCACCCCCATACCCCAGCCCCACAGCAACCTCAGAGCCAGCCCCACGGCCCCCCACCATATGCCAGCCCCACAGCAGCCTGGCACCCTGTACCCCAGCCCAACAGCCTCACAGCCAGCCCCGTGGGACCCCCTACCCCAACCCCATGGCACTCTCAGTGCCCCATACCACACCCCCGTGGCGCCACAGCACCCTCACAGCCAGCCCCGTGCCATCCCACACCCCAGCCCCACGGCAGCCCGGCACCCTCAGCGCCAGCCCCACGGGACCCCACACCCCCACTCCAGGGTCCCACAGCACACGCAGAGCCAGCCCCGCGGGACCCCCCTCTGCCAGCCCCAGGGCCTCCTGGCACCCCGTGCCCCACCCCGCCCCACACCTGCTCAACGGAGGTCGCGCTCCTCACGCCATCATCCCGCAGCCGCAGCCGCCGCCGCCCTCCGGGGCCTTGCCGGGGCTCTGTGGCCGCGGGGGCGGGGGGGACACCGGCTCCCGCCATGCTGCGGGGCGGCTCACGCCGGGGGGCAGCGGGGCGACGGTGGCCGGGCGGGGACAAGCGGCTACGCCCCGTGCTGCGCCAAACCACGCCCCGCTTCGGCCTGGGCCACGCCCCCCGCCCCTGCTCCGCCCTGTGCCGGCGTAGCGGGAGGGGGAGAGCTGCGTCCCGGCGTCACCGCGCTCTGACGTCATGGCGGCGCCTGCCCTCCTGCGAGGGGGCGGGGGGAGGGGTGGGGGCGGGGGGGTGCTCTGGCTGATTGCGTCATCGCAGTGCTGCGTGACGTCATAGAGAGAGCGAATGGATGTCTGTGGCAAGCAGCTTTCAGATCCTGGAGGCCAAGCCTTAACCCAGCGCTGCCAGGGCAGCACCCAGCCATGGCTGTGAGCACCACAGCTCCAGGGCTTGGAAACCCCTCCAGGGGTGATGGGGACTCCACCACTGCCCTGGGCAACCCTTTTGGTGACATTTCTCCTTATGTCCAACCTAAACCTCCTTGCAGGGAGCTGCAGAGAGCCAGCAGCTCTCCCCTCAGCCTCCTTTGCTCCAGGCTCAACACTCCCAGCTCTCTCAGCTGCTCCTCCCCAGCCCTCTTCTCCAGACCCTTCCCCAGCTTGGTTGCCCTTCTCTGGCCCTGCTCCAGCTCCTCAGTGTCATTCTTGTGGTCAAGGGCTCAAAACTGACCCCAGGATTCCAGGTGTGGCCTCAGCAGTGCCCACTCCAGGAGGACAATCCCTGCCCTGCTCTTGCTGGCCACACTCTTGCTGATCCAGGCCAGGCTGCTGGTGGCCTCCTTGGCCACCTGGGCACCCCCTGGCTCATCTCCAGCTGCTGTCACCAACCTCCTCAGGTCCTTTTCCACCAGGCAGTTTCCTGCCACTCTGCCCTCAGCCTGGAGCCTTCATGGGGTTGTTGTGGTCCAAGTGTAGGTCCCAGCACTTGGCCTTGTTGAATCTCCTCCCATTGGCCTCACCATGGATCCAGCCTGGACAGATCCCTTTGTAGAATCATCTGCAAACACAGAGGGTGCCTTGATCCCCTCATCCACACCGCTGATGGAGACATTAAAGAGAACTGGCCCCAACACTAAGCCCTGGGGACCCCATTTGGGCCCTGTCACATCATGGTGCTGCATCACTGCACAGCAGCACTCACCTCTGTACCCCAGCACCCATCTTTGCTCCTCTTCATCAACCAACTCTGCACCCCAACACCCAATTCTGTACCCCAGCAACCAACTCTGCACCCAACACAGCACCCAGCACCAACCGCAGCCCTGCTCTGGGAACCTTCCTGCCCCCTCCAACCTTACCGGGGGTCCCTCAGCCCCGGTGACCTCCCTGTGTCCCCTGATACACCCTTGGGTGCCCCCTCCTCTCCCTCCATGTGTGTCCCCCAGTGCCCCACAGCGTCCCCTAGCAGCTGGTGCATCCCTCCTGTGTTTCCCCCAATAAAGTACCCCAAAGCATCTCCTGGCGTCCCCTTTGCCTGCATGTTCCCCTCCCAGTGTCCCAAAGCTTCTCCTGGAGTCCCCCTCCATACATTCCCAGGTTCCCCAAACCACCTCCCGGTGTGTGTCCCGGCGCACTCCCAGTGCCCCCACCCCTAACCTTCCCCGGTGCATCCCCGGTGTGTCCCCTCCCCACCTCTCGGTGCATCCCCGGTGTGTTTCCCCCCCACCACCCCCATTTCCCGGTTCATTCTGCCACCATTCCCAGAGCATCTCCGGTCTCAGTTCCTCGGTGCGTTGCTCTGTGCATCCCCGGTGCCTCCCTTTAGCTCCCTGCTCCATCGTCCGGTGCCTTCCCAGTGTGTGTGTGTCTCTCCCCGTTTCCCGGTGCATTCTCCGGTGCACCCCCGGTGTCTCCCTCCCATTCCCTGCTCCATCCTCCGGTCCGTCCCCGGCGTGTCATTCACCCCTCCCCGTTCCCTGGTGCATCCCCCGGTGCATCCCCGGTACGTGTCCCCCCTCTCCGTTTCCCGGTGCATCCCTTCCCGTTCCCGGCTCCATTCTCCGGTGTATCCCCGGTACGTGTCCCTCTCCCTGTATCCCGGTGCATCCCCAGTGTCCGTCCCCCAACGCGGTGCATCCCTCCTTTCCTAGCTCCATCCTCCGGTCCATCCCCGGTGTGTCATTTTCCCCTCCCCGTTCTCCGGTGCCTCTCCCGGTGCATCCTCAGTGTCCAACCCCCGCCGCGCTTCTCCCCTCCGCCGCCCGCCCCCGCCCCGCCCCGGTGCCAGCCCCGTCGCAGCCTCTCCCCGGCCCCGGTAGCCCCGGCGGCAGCCCCGGTAGCCCCCGGCGCGGCCCGGTGCGGCCCCGCCATGGCCAAGCAATACGACGTCTTGTTCCGGTTGCTGCTGTTGGGCGATTCGGGCGTGGGCAAGACCTGCCTGCTCTGCCGCTTCACCGACAACCAGTTCCACCCCACCCACATCTCTACCATCGGTACCGGGCACCGGCAGCCGCCGGGGGAGCACCGGCAGCACCGGGAGGGACCGGGAGGACCGGGGAAAAGAGGGAAGGGGAGCACTGGGGAAACCGGAGCATCAAGGAGAGGAGGGACCGGGAGCATCGGGGAGCAGTGGCACCGGGGAAACGGGAGAAACGGGAAGCTGTGGGCACCTGGGAACCAGGGGCACCGGAGAGTCAGAGTACTGGGGAAAGGGGAAGCTACGGGTACCAGGGAAGCGGCAAACTGCGGACACCGGAGAACCGGGAGCACCGGATACCTGAGAACCGAGGAACCGGGAAGCCGTGGGCACCGGGGAGCTATGGACACCAAGAACCCGGGAGCACCAGGGAACTGGGGAGCCGCGGCATCGGGGAAACGGGAAACCGTGGGCACTGGGGAACTGAGGAGCCGTGGCACCGGGACTACCGGGCAGCTGCATTAGCGGAGAACCGCGAAACCGTGGGCACCGGGGAAGTGGAAACACTGCTGGGGGGGGGGGGGGGCAGAGCACTGGGAAAACGTGGGCACCGGCGAGCCGGGAGCACTAGGCAGTTGCATCACCCGGGGACCGGGGAAACGGGAGCACTTCGGAGCCGTGGGCACCAGGGAACCAGGGGTACTTGGGGAAGCGGGGAGCCGTGGGCACCGGGAGCACCGGGCAGCCGTGAGAGCGGGGAACTGGGAGCACTGTGTAGCCGCAGGATCGGGAAACCGGAGGCACAGGGAATCCGGGGAGCCTCGGCACCGGGGAACCAGGAGCGGTGGGGCAGGCGCAGCACCGGGGAACTGGGAAACTGGGGTCACCAGGGAGGCGGCGGCGCCGGTGAACCGGGAGCACCGGGGAGCTGCAACACTGGGCAACCGGGAAATTCGGCGCACCGGGGAAGCAGAGAGCCGTGGGCAGCGGAGAACCGAGAGAACTGGGCAGCCGCGGCACCGGGCAGCAGAGGGGCACTGGGAGCACTGGGGACCCGGGAAACACGGAGGACCAGGCAGCCGCGGCACCGGGAACCCGTGGGCACTGGGGAGCTGCTGTGCTGGGGAACTGGGAGCACTGGGAACAGGGAACGCTGGACAGCCGTGGCACTGGGAAACTGGGCACCGGGAAGCCTCGGTACCGGGGAGCTGGGGAACCGAGGGTACCGGGAAGCTGTGGCTCTAGGGAACGGTGGGCACCAGGGAAGCCATGGTACTGGGGAACTGGGAAACCAGGGGCACTGGGAAGCCATGGCACTGGGGAATGGTGGGCACTGGGGAGCCTCATTACCGGGGAACTGGGGGCACTGGGCAGCCACAGCACTGGGGAACTGGGAAGCTGGGGGTCCTGGGCAGCCATGGCACTGGAGAATGTTGGGCACCATGAATGCTTGTTCCTGGGGCACTGGCAGCACCCTCCCAGCACCAGGGCCATTGCCAGGCCTGGCACCTGGTGTGGGTACCAGACTGCTAAGGGGGACTTTGGGTGGGCATGGGTGCAAGGTGGGGCCCGTTTGGATGTGCTGGGAGAGGGTGGGGGGTCTGGTGGGCCCCCATGGTGGTGGTGACACCCCAAAACCTCCCCCCATGGCAGGCGTCGACTTCAAGATGAAAACCATCGAAGTAGATGGCATCAAGGTGCGGATCCAGATCTGGTAAGTTCACAGGTGGGCATTTGGGGGGGGAGGGAGGGGGTGTGTTGAGGTGGTTGGGCACCTGAACCTCATTGCCCCCCACCCCCAGACTGAGCCCTGACCCCAACTCGTGTCACAAGTGCCAGTGGTGACCCTGCTCTCCCTGGCTGCAGGGACACGGCAGGGCAGGAGCGGTACCAAACCATCACCAAGCAGTATTACCGGCGGGCACAGGTACTGGGGAGATGGGGGGGTGGGGGGAGGAAGGGGAGGGGAACCAGATGGCAGGGAGGGGGCAGCTGGGGCAGGAGGTAAATCCTTGTTGTGTCCCCCCAACATTTTTTCAGGGCATCTTCTTGGTCTATGACATCAGCAGCGAACGTTCCTACCAGCACATTGTCAAGTGGGCCAGCGACGTGGATGAGGTGGGATGGGAGGTGGGGTGGAGGGAGGTAAAAAGGAGTCTGGGGGCAAGGGGAGAGGGTGTTCATGTCACACACAACCCCCCCCTCCCTCCCCCCAATCCCCATCCTTCCCAGTATGCACCTGATGGCGTCCAGAAAATCCTCATTGGGAACAAAGCAGACGAGGAGCACAAGAGGCAAGTGGCCAAAGAGCAAGGGCTGCAGGTGAGCGGGGGCTGGCGTGTGCCCCCCTCCTCCCCGGCTGGAGGACACCCCCACCCTGCACCTCACTGTGGCCAAAGACCCCTCCACTGCACCTCAATATAACCAGGGACACCCCCCCTCCCCCCCCATAGCTCCCCCTTGCATTCCACAGGGACCTCAATAAACCTCCCGCAGCTCTATCTGGGTCTGGGAGCCCACCCCCAACTTGCACCCCAAGCATCCCCAGGGACCCTCTCATGGAGCTCCCCCCACCAAACTCCTACACCCTCCTAGTAAGTCCTGCACCATACAGCGAGTCCAGGGGCCCCCTCCCCCCCAAACTCCTGCACCCCCCAGTAAATCCAGGGACCCCCCCCCACCAGACTCCTGCCCTCTCCAGTGACTCCAGGAACCTCCCCACTAGCTCCTGCCCCCCCCCCCCGCAAGCCAATTCAGGGATGCCCCCCGGGTACAGCTCCTCCACCTCTCCATATACTGATGGAGGGGGGCACTTGGGGTGCTGACCCTCTTTGCCCACCCCCCCAAATGCTGTTGATGCCGCTGGTGGCCCCTGCTGTGTGTGTCCCTGCAAACCGCAGCTGGCCAGGGAGTACGGCATGGACTTCTACGAGACCAGCGCCTGCAGCAACCTCAACATCAAAGAGGTGGGGGAGTGAAAAGGGGTCCGGAGGGGCCAAGGGGGGGGGGGGGGCTTGGAGGCGTGAAGAAGAGTTTAGAGTTTCGGGGTGGGGTTTGGGGGGTGGTCTCCTAACTCGTCCCTCCCCCCCCTTTTTCCGCCCCCAGTCCTTCACGCGGCTGACGGAGCTGGTGCTGCAGGCGCATCGCAAAGAGCTGGAAGGGCTGCGTGCCCCCCCCCGGACCCCTACCCTGGCCCGGCTGGAAGAAAGCGAGCAGCAGCAGCCCCCCCCGAGCAGTGAGGAGAACCCCAAAACCTGCTGGTGTTGAAGGCTGGACCCCCACACACACCACACTAACCCGCGCCCCCAGACCCACACTGCTTTGGGGTGGGCACGGTGGGTGCAGGATCGGGGCAGCCCCCCCGCATTGGAGGGGAGGGTGGCAGGGAGTGTCTGGGGGTGACCCCACACACACCCCCTTAGGGGTGGTGGGGACCAAACAGGAGTCACTGGGGTGCCCCACCCTCCACTGGTGTGAGGGGTGGGGGAGGTGTCATGGGTGCTCTGTGCCCACCCTGTGCCCCCGCTACCCCGTGCCCATGGAACCCCTCCCCCCCCCCCTTGTTTTACACACATGGTTTGCAGAATAAAGGTGATGCTGGAGGTGGCTTGTGTGGTGGGGACACACACACACGGTGCCACCATGGCAGTGCCACCCACCTTGGCACACCCCCGCCCCCACCCAGCACGGGGTGAGGAGGGGACAATGTGCCACGGGCAGTGCCAGGCCATGGCAACCCGAGCAGGTATCAATAATTGAAGGTGCTCCAGGACGGTGTCCCCTTTCTCAGGAGGGGGCACTGGGCACCCAGGTGGTGGCAGGCAATGGGATGGTGCTGGGTATCAGGATGGTGGTGGGCACTGAGACAGGTGGGCAGCAGAATGGTGGTGGGCACTGGGGTAGGGCAGTGCCAGGATGGTGATGGGTGGTGGGATGGGCAAGCACCAGGGTGGTCGTGAGTACTGGGATGGGTGGGTACCAGGAGAGGTGGGCACTGGGATGCTGGTGGGCACCACAATGCATGGGCTCTAGGATCGTGGTGGGTGCCAGGATGATGGCAGTCCCTGGGATGGTGATGGGCACCAGAATGTATCCACCAGTGTCCTGGCACCTGCACCATAGCAGATGGCTACCAGTGTGGCACTTAAACCAACAGACCAGGACTGATGGGCATTGGTGGGGGGGCGGGGGGATGAGGAAGGCAGAAGGCACCAGAACCCCAGGAGGTGCCAGTGGCAATACCAAGGCAGCCCTGGTGACAGAGATGGGGCAGAGATGCCTTTATCACCCACCTGTGCCCACGGCACCCTCTCCTCGGCTCCCGGCCTCCCATTGTTGCACGATGCCCTCCCAGTATCTCCCCTCAGTGCCAGGCTGGACACACCAAGCCCCATGGCACCCAGAATACAGAACTAACCAGGCTGGAAAAGACCTCAGGGATCACCAAGTCCAACCTACCACCCAGCACCATCTGCTCAACTAAACCATGGCACCAGGTGCCTCATCCAGGCTGGTTTTAAACACCTCCAGGGACGGTGACTGCGCCACCTCCCTGGGCAGCACATTGCCATGGGCAACCTCTCTTGCTGGGAAGACATCTTCCCCCCATCCATCCTCACATCTTCCCCCATCCATCCTCACATCTTCCCCCCATCCATCCTCACATCTTCCCCCATCCATCCTCACATCTTCCCCCCATCCATCCTCACATCTTCCCCCCATCCATCCTCACATCTTCCCCCCATCCATCCTCACATCTTCCCCCCATCCATCCTCACATCTTCCCCCATCCATCCTCACATCTTCCCCCATCCATCCTCACATCTTCCCCCATCCATCCTCACATCTTCCCCCCATCCATCCTCACATCTTCCCCGATCCATCCTCACATCTTCCCCCCATCCATCCTCACATCTTCCCCCCATCCATCCTCACATCTTCCCCCCATCCATCCTCATATCTTCCCCCCATCCATCCTCACATCTTCCCCCCATCCATCCTCACATCTTCCCCCCATCCATCCTCACATCTTCCCCCATCCATCCTCACATCTTCCCCCCATCCATCCTCACATCTTCCCCCCATCCATCCTCACATCTTCCCCCATCCATCCTCACATCTTCCCCCATCCATCCTCACATCTTCCCCCCATCCATCCTCACATCTTCCCCCCATCCATCCTCACATCTTCCCCCCATCCATCCTCACATCTTCCCCCCATCCATCCTCATATCTTCCCCCCATCCATCCTCACATCTTCCCCCCATCCATCCTCACATCTTCCCCCATCCATCCTCACATCTTCCCCCCATCCATCCTCACATCATCTTCCTCCTCCCGTCTCCCCCACATCCAGCACCCGGCAGCTCGGTGCCACCCACGCCATGCATTATTGAGCTCTTGGCACAGTGCCACCCGCACCCTTCTCTTCCTCTCCCTCCCTCCCTCCCCCTCGCCCCGCGGGTGGGTGCCGACGGGTGGGACCCGGCTCGGGTTACCGCGGCTGGGCCGGGAGACCTTTGGAGCGGGCGGATCACGTGGGCAGAGGGGCACCTCTTAAGGCTGCTCCCGGAGGCGGCGGGCGAGAGCGCCGCGTGCCCGCGCAGCCATGGCCCTGCCCGTCGCCAAGTCCTTCTACGACCTGAGTGCCACCACCCTGCAGGGGGAGAAGGTGGACTTCAACGTCTTCCGGGGCCGGGTGGTCCTCATCGAGAACGTGGCCTCGCTCTGAGGGACCACCACCCGCGACTACACCCAGCTCAACATGCTGCAGGCCCGCTACCCCCGCCGCCTCGTCGTCCTGGGCTTCCCCTGCAACCAGTTTGGCTACCAGGTAAGTTGGGGGAGGGCACCCTGACCCTCGCTTGGGTTGCCTACCGAGTCCTCCGGGGCCAGCGTGGTGCCTGGAGGGCACCAGTTCAACCCATTTGGCTACCAAGTCCTGGAGGCATCAATCCCACCAGTTTAGCTACCAAGCCCTCTTCAGCCCCTTTGGCTACCAACTCCTGGAGGGCATCAATCCCACCAGTTTAGCTACCAAGCCCTCTTCAGCCCCTTTGGCTACCAACTCCTGGAGGGTATCAATCCCACCAGTTTAGCTACCAAGCCCTCTTCAGCCCCTTTGGCTACCAACTGCTGGAGGGTATCAATCCCACCAGTTTAGCTACCAAGTCCTCCAGAGCCATCATGGTGCCTGGAGGGCACCAATTCAAGCCATTTGGCTACCAAGTCCTGGGGGCATCAATTCCACCAATTTAGCTCCCAAGCCCTCCAGGGCCATCATGGTGCCTGCAGGCACCAATTTTGGCTACCAAGTCCCCCCAGGTTCACCATAGTGCCTGGAGGGCACCAACTTAACCAATTTGGCTACCAACTCCTGGAGGCATCAATTCCACCACTTTGGCTGCCAAGTCCTCCAGAGCCACCACGGTGCCTGGAGGCACCAAATGAACCAGTTGGACTACCAAGTCCTTGGGGGCCACCATGGTGCCTGGAGGCACCAATTCAACCTCTTTGGCTACCAAGTCCCTGAGGGCCATCACAGTACTGAAAGAGGGGGGGAAATGCAGAAGCAATTTGGCTATGAGGTCCCTGAGGGCCATCAGGGTGCCCAGAGGAGGAAAAACAATGAGGTAATTTGGCCACCAAGTCCCCCAGGGCCACCACGTGCCTGGAGGAGGAAAATGCTGAACTAATTTGGCTACCAGGAAGTCCTCAGGGGGGAAAAAAAACCCACTGAAGCAGTTTGGCAGCCGAGTCCCTGAGGGCCACCACGTGCTCAGACAGGGGAAACACTGAACTAATTTGGCCACCAAGTCCTCAGGGGCCACCACAGTGCCTGGGGAAGGTAAAAACTAACTCAATTTGGCCACCAAGCGCTCAGGGGCCACCACAGTGCCTTGGGAGGGGAAGGTGCTGGACCAATTTGACCACCAAGTCCTTGAAGGCTGCCAGTGTTTGGAAGAGGAAAATGCTGAACCAATTTGGCCACCAGGAAGTCCCCAGGGGGGGGAAACCACTGACCCAATTTGGCCACCAGGTCCTTGAGGGCCACCTTAGTGCCTAGAGTGGGTAAAACACTGGCAACATTTGGCTGCTAAGTCCCTGAGGGCCACCACAGTGCCTGAAAAGGGGAAGATGCTGAACCAGTTTGGCCACCAGGTCTGTGAGAGCCACCATGGTGCCCAGGGAGGGGGCAAAGCAGTGACCCAGTTTGGTTCTATTTCCCTGTGAGGGTGACAGAGCACTGCAAGAGGCTGCCCAGGTGGGGGGTGGAGTCTCTTTCTCTGGAGCTATTCAGGACCTTGAGATACCTGAATGTGCCCAGAGAAGGGCAACCAGGCTGGAGAGAGGTCTGGAGCACAAGGCTGGGGAAGGGTCTATAGCACAAGCTCTATGAGGAGAGGCTGAGGGAGCTGGGGTTGCTTAGCCTGGAGGAGGCTCAGGGGAGACCTTCTTGCTCTCTGCAACTCCCTGAAGTTGTAGCCAGGTGGGGGTTGGTCTCTTCTCCCAGGCACCCAGCAGCAGAACAAGAGGACACAGTCTCAAGCTGTGCCAGGGGAGGTTTAGGCTGGAGGTGAGGAGAAAGTTCTTCCCAGAGTAATGTGCTGCCCAGCGGTGGTGGAGTGCCCATCCCTGGAGGTGTTCAGGAAGTGCTTGGATGTGACCCTTGGAGCCATGGGCTGGCTGTCAGGTGTTAGGTTGGACTTGATGATCTCTGAGGTCTTTCCCAACCTGCCTGGGCGAGTCGCTGTGTGGCCTGCTCCAGGCCACCCCGCTGTGATCTCCCGGGGGTCCCCTTCCAGCCCCTAACGCTCTGTGCCCGCGGCAGGAGAACGGCAACAACGAGGAGATCCTCAACAGCCTGAAGTACGTGCGGCCCGGGGGCGGCTTCGAGCCCAACTTCACCCTCTTCCAGAAGTGCCAGGTGAACGGGCAGGACACCCACCCCGTCTTCACCTACCTGAAGGCCCACCTGCCCGCGCCCACCGACGACGGCGCCCACCTGATGGGGGAGCCGCGCTTCGTCACCTGGAGCCCCGTCAGGCGCTCCGACGTCTCCTGGAACTTCGAGAAGTTCTTGGTGGGCCCCGAGGGGGAGCCCTTCCGGCGCTACAGCCCCCGCACGGCCACCCTCCAGCTGGAGCCCGACATCCAGCGCCTCCTCAAGCTGGCGAAGTAGGGTCGCCGCCCCCGCCGCCACCGCTCCTGGCTGCCGCCCCAGCTCTCTGCCAGGTGATGGCCCCCTCCAAAACTGCCACGAGGGGGCGGGGGGGGCCTGATGGTGGGGCAGAGAGCCGGGGGACGGCACAGGGTGGTGGCAATAAAGCAGCCGGAGGGAGCGTGCCCGGTGTCCGTGTGGTTTGTTGGACACGGGGACAAGCGCTGGGACCTGGGAGATGCTGGAGGGACGGGAGGGGTGCCAGGCTTGCAGCACCCAGATCCATGAGGGTGCTGGCAGGGTTGGACAGGGGGACAAGCTGTGGGACCTGGGAGATGCTGGAGGGATGGGAGCAGTGCCAAGGATGCAGCACCCAGATCCATGAGGGTGCTGGCAGGGTTGGACAGGGGGACAAGCTGTGGGACCTGGGAGATGCTGGAGGGACGGGAGGGGTGCCAGGCTTGCAGCACCCAGATCCATGAGGGTGCTGGCAGGGTTGGACAGGGGGACAAGCTGTGGGACCTGGGAGATGCCAGAGGGATGGGAGCAGTGCCAAGGATGCAGCACCCAGATCCATGAGGGTGCTGGCAGGGTTGGACATGGGGAAAACTTGTGGGACACAGGGACAAGCTGTGGGACCTGGGAGATGCTGGAGGGATGGGAGCAGTGCCAGGCTTGCAGCACCCAGATCCATGAGGGTGCTGGCAGGGTTGGACAGGGGGACAAGCTGTGGGACCTGGGAGATGCTGGAGGGAGGGGAGGGGTGCCAGGCTTGCAGCACCCAGATCCATGAGGGTGTTGGCAGGGTTGGGTGCCAAAAGCAACACCCAACCCCACCCTGAGGAGAGATTTGGGCACCTTCCTGCTCCAGGGCTGGGTTACACCCGACTGGGAAATGGAATTTGAGGGGGCAACCCCCAAACCCACCCAAGAAGGTCCATCCCCCAAGGTCCTGGTGGAAGCCAGATGAGTGACATCACTTCTGAGGAAGGGTTTGTGAAGCACAGAGGGAGCAGGGGTGGACATGATCTGCTCCAAGCAGGCACAATGCCCCAGGATTCCAAGAAGGAAAAAGCTCTCTCTGAGCTGAGCTGGGTCCCACCACCTGTCACCACCTACAAGGAGTCTGGGGTGGGGTGAAACCCACCCCACAATGTCCCCACTAGCACCATGAGCTGTGACATGTCACATTTATTGTCCCACATGGGTAGGAGGAGAGGGTGGGTGTCCTTTGTGACCCCTTCCTGGGGTGGCAATGTGCCAGGGTCCCACCACACCTTCAGCACGAGTAGGGGGGTGCAGGTTGTGGTGCTCCACCACGGTGGGGCTGGGGCCACAGGGCAGCAGGTGAAGCATGGGAGCATCCAGAGTTGGGATCTGCAGCATCCAGGATGGAGGTTTGGAGAAGAGGATCCTGTCAAGCACTGCATTCTTCCCAGGGATCCCCGTGACAGGGCCCCAGGGATCTGCTGGTGTGGTGGGGTTGGGTGGTAGGAGGTCTTGGGAGGACCCAGGGCCTGACTCCAGGTATCCAGCGATTGAGAAGGAAGGTTTTGGGGCACCCAGGACTCATTCCAGGGATGCAGGGATTGGGGAGGGATTCCAGGGGGGAAGTTTTGGGGTACCCAGGGCCCTGTGCAAGCGATCAGCGAAGGAGATCTTGGGGTACCCCAGGACTCCCCTGACAGGGGTCCAGAGATAGAGAAGAGAGATCTTGGGGCACTCAGGGCCTTGTGGCAGGGATGGAGAAGGGGGATCTTGGGAGTACCCCAGGACTCATGCCAGGGGTACAAACCAGGTTCAGAAGAGGGGGGTCATCTGGCGGGGGTCATCGGGCAGGATGCTGATGGAGTCCTCGGCACGGCCGCAGAGCAGGCACAGCATGGTGTACTCCTGGGACAGCAGAGGAGGCTGGGGGACACTGCCCCAGCAGGGGACACTGCCCCAGCAGGGGACACTGCCCCAGCAGGGGACACTGCCCCACACAGAGCACAGCCAGGGAAACCCGAGCTGGAGCTGGCACCTGATCTGCGATTGCAATCAGATCTGGGCAGGGAGGGATCTCATTTCCAGCCCCATTTTCCCTGCCCCCCTCCCTCAGCTCATTTTCCAGCGCTGAGTGCCAGAGAGGGAGGGTGGGGAGAGTCCCCTCCACCCCACAGACACCTTTGGCTGCTCTGTGTCACCCATGTCACTGACATGTGAGGGAGAGGAGAGTAGCCTCCCCCCTCCAACAAAGCAGGCAGTGGTGCTGGGGGTACTCCAGGTAGCCCCAAGCATTAGGATGGATATCTTAAACCTTCCAGGCTGGTGCCATGGAGGTAGAGGAGAAGACTAGCACTTAGCTTAGGATGTCTCTAGAGCCAAAGACAGGTTATGGGGAGGGGCAAGGGGTTACAGGGGTGGGGGCAGAAGGGGCTGTGGGGGAGTCAAGCCACCCCCCATGGTGTACCTGGTAGTCATCCACCACACTGAAGGTGTACTCGTGGCGTGCAATGAGGTGGTGACAGTTCTTGCAGAGGTCTGTGGAGGAGAGAAGATGTGGCAGTTAAGAGGACATGCCTGGTCCTAGGAGTCTTTCACCCCACCTGCCCCAAACAATCCCCTCAGTCCCTCGGGGACAAGCCCCCACCCTTGTGTGTGCCCACTCACCCCATGTGGTACTGACCCCCAGAAGTCCCCAGGGTGGGTCCCAGGGCATCGACAACCTCTCCCCCAGCCCCCAACAGCTAAACCTTAATGGTCCTACCCCAAAGGATTGAGATCCCCTTCTACCCTATCACTTCCCCAGCCCCTGCTCCCATGAAAGCATCATTCAGCATCTCCCCCTGAGTAGCAAATAGCCAAATGTACCCTTCCCAAATTAACACTTGCTCATGCCTCCCCCCACTCCCTGCCAAGCCTCAGACCTTAAAGGTCCCCCCCAGACCTCAAGCCTCTAAGCCCCAGGCCCTAAAAACACCCTCCCAGCTCTCAAGATGTCCCCAAACTCCAGATCTCAAAGGTCCCTTCCATCTCTCAGGGCCTCTTTCAAACCCCAAAGACCCTGAACCCCAGAATCCGAAGGTGCTCAAAGCCCCCTCTAAGACCCACGCAAACCCGAGGCCCCCAAAGGCTCCCCAAAGTCCCCTCCCAGCCATGAGCCGCTCCCAAACCTCAGACCTTAAAGCCTCCTCCCAGCCATGAGTTCCATGCAAAACTCAGACCCCAGAGGTGCCCCCTAGGCGCCAAACGTCGTCCCCAGACCTGAAAGCCTCCTCCAGCCATGAGACCGCCCCCCAAACCCCAGAAGTCCCCCGCAAGCCCCGACCCTCCTCCCAAACCCTAGACGCCAAAGGCCCTCCGCAGACCCCAAAGGTCCCCGCGGGCCGCAAAGCGCCTCTCAGCCCTCAAGCCTCCCTAAAATGCCAGTCTCCAACGGTCCCCCTCAGGCCCCAAAGCCCCCCCGCCCCGTTCCCCGGTGCCACCGCACGGTCATAGGTGACGATCTCCTCCCCGCCGTGCAGGCCCTCCTCCCGGTTGCTGAGCAGCACGAAGTCCCGACGGCCGCACTCGGCGCACCCCACGAAGTTGAGGAGGAAAGATCCGCCCTCCAAGCAGGTGGTTCCCTAGGGCAGCGGCACACGGCTGGCACTGGGCGAAGAGAGACCCAGGCCCGGGACCAGGCCCGGGTACCCCCACCGCGGCCTTACCCGCTCCGGGTACTCGGTGCTCACACAGCCCCCACACATCCCGCCACTGCCGCCTGCAATTCTCGCGAGGCTTCAGCCACAAGGTGGCGTCCGCACCCTACATCTCGCGGGATTTCAGCTGCACGGCAGGGCCCCCAGGGCAGATCTCGCGAGATATCTGCTGCACGGCAGGTCCCGCAGCGCAGATCTCGAGAGAGCTCCGGCGAGGAGGCGTGGCTGGGATTAGCGACGGGGGCATGACGTCAGCCCCAGTTTGTGGGCGGGGCTTGAGTGCTATAATTTACATATATGGGTGGGGCTTGTGAACCGGAGCGGGACTTGTTGCTTGAGGAGGGCGTGGTTTGTGGCATGGAGGTGTGGTTTAGCGCAGGGGGGCGGTGTTTGTGAATGGGCGGGGCTTTTAAGTGGAGTGTTTTGGGAGCGTGGTTTGAGAGCATGGGCGGGGCTTTGCATGGAGTGTCCAATGGTTGGTAGGGATGGGCGGAGTTTGGCAGAGGGGCGGGACTTAGGCACAGAGGGCAGGACTTAGTGTAAGGGGGGAGCTTGTATGGAGGGGCGGTGCTATAGTATATGGGCGGGGCTTGAGGAGGGGGCGGGGCTTGTTTGGAGGGAGCACTCGGGACAGAGGCGGGGCTTGGTGGAGAGGGGTGGGGCATGAGGGAGAGGGGCGGGGTTTGTATGGAAGGGCGGGGTTTGCATGGAAGGGTGGGGCTTGTGATGGAGGGGCCTGGCTTCTGCGGACAGGGCGGGGCTTAAGATGGGGTGGGGCTCGCTCTGTGAGGGAGGGGCCAGTCCTCGTCGTCCCCCGTTCCCCCCCCCCCCCCCCCCGAGGGCAGAGTTAAGGTGAGGTGGGTGTAGGCTGGCTTCTACGACCCCCCTGCCTCTGGATCTGACCCTATGCGACCACCTTGGGAATGGAGGGGTGGCCCAGGACAGTGGCTCTGAGTCCCTGCAGCCTCCTGCGGGGGCATCCAGGGCTAGGTGGGAGAAGTCTGGGCTACCTAGGAGCATCAAGAGCTAGCTGGGGGGAGTCTGAGCTACCTAGGGGCATCAAGGGCTAGTTGAGGGGAGTCTGGGCTAGCTAGGGTCATCCAGAGCTAGCTGTAGGGGGGAGGGTAGGGGAGACGTGTGTGTGCCTGGGCTAGCTGCGGGCATCCAGGGCTAGCCGCAGGGAGGCGTGTTGGCACTGGGTGGGAAGAAGCAGGACTAATTGCGGGATGCCTGGGCTAACTGGGGGTGACTGGGTCCAGATGGGCATAACGGGGGCTAACTGGCGGCCATCAGTGCCAGCTGAGGCGTGCCCTGGGCTAGCAGGTGCCAGCCCGGGTTACCGGGGGGCTCACCGCGTGGGGGAGCAAGGGGGCCAGACTAGGAGGGCTACCGAGGCCAGCCCGGGTTAGCGGGGGGAGGGGGGCGAAATGGGGCCAACCCGAATTACCGGGAGCTCACCAGGAGGAGCAACGAGGCCAGTCCGAGCTACCGGAGCCTCTCCGGTGGGCAGGAGTCCAGCCTGAGTCACCAAGGACTCACCGGGAGGGGCAACGGAGCCAGCTCGAATTACCGAAGGCTCACCAGAGGGGGCGAGGGGCGCAGCTCACATTACCGGGGCTCACCGGGAGGAGCAGCGGGTCCATGCCGAGTTACCGGGGGGGGTCTCCAGGGAGCCAGTGGGTCCAACCCGAATTAGCGGGAGCTGCAATGGGGCCAATCCAAGTCACCAGGGGCTCACCGGAGAG
The DNA here is from genome assembly GCF_014839835.1 of Dryobates pubescens. Taxonomy (NCBI): domain Eukaryota; kingdom Metazoa; phylum Chordata; class Aves; order Piciformes; family Picidae; genus Dryobates; species Dryobates pubescens. The sequence goes on from NC_071633.1 coordinate 14,980,597, forward strand.
GCCATCAGGGCCATCCCGAATTACCGGGGGCTCACCGCGGGGGCTGCCCGGCATATCCAACCCAGATTACCGACTGCTTCCCGGTTGATTTCTCCCAACACCGCCCTACCCCTCCATCCACCGTAGCAGCGGGTGGTGGCTGCGCCTCTCCGTGTTCCCCGGTACCGGCGGCGGTGGCCGGGGGGGGCCGCTGTGCTGCATTGCGGGGCGGGCAGCTCGTCCCCGCCCGCCTGGGCCCGTCCCTCCCGGGGGTGTCGGGGGGGGGAACGGGGCTATCTGGGCCGGGCAGCTCCGTTGGCCCCGGGCAGGAATGTCCCTGCGCGCCCAGATAATGTTATTTATATCCCGGGACAGGGCGGTTGCGCTCCCCCCGCCCCGCTCCGGTCCCGGCTCCGGTCCCGGGCCCGTTGCCGTTACCGTTATTCCACCCGCAGCCCCGTGCAGGTGAGAAACGCGACAGCCCCCGGGTGTTACCGGAGGGCAACGGGGATGTGCTGCCCTATGGGGGACGTACCGAAGGGGGGACATACCGGCGGGTACCGGGAATGTGCCGCCCTGGTAGGGGGGGTGGGGGGGCACCGGAGGGTACCGGGGATGTGTCGCGCTCTGGCTGGGGACAAACCCGAGGGTACCGGGGATGTGCTGCTCTGGCGGGGGACGAACCGGAGGGTAGCAGCTGGGACACACCGGAGGGTACCGGGAATATGCCGTCCTGGGAGGGAGGACACCGGAGAGTACCGGGGATATGCTGCCCTGGCGGGGACAAACCGGCGGGTACCAGGGATGTGCCGCCCTGGGAGGGGAGGACGCACCGGAGGGTACCGGCAGAAGTGGGGAGACACTGGGATAGTGCTCGCCGTCGGGACACCGGATTTGGGGAGGGTAACGGAAGGAGCTGGTCCCCGGGGACAAGCTGCCAGCCCCGGGGACGCTGAGTCTAGGGCAGGGGGAACGGGGGGGACGAGGAACCGGGACACCGGCCATCTCCGCGACACCGAGTTTTGGGGGGATACTAGGTCGTATTGTCCGTCCCGGGGGAGATCAGGCTGGGGGTGAGGACACAAAGCAGGCACCAGGACTTGCTGCCCGCCCCGGGGACACTGAGATTTTTTTTGGGGGGGTGGGGGGAGCAGGGGGCACCTAGAGGTGCTGCTCCCTGGGGAGAAGTTGGGGGGACACCGGGTTTGTGGGGGCACCAGGACACTGCCTGTGCCAGGGACACCGGGACTGGGTTGGCACCGGGACACTGCTTGACCTGGGGACACCGGGTTTGGGGGGACACTGGGACACGTTGCCCACCCTGGGGACACCGGGTCCGGGGGTGGAGGTGGGGAGGGGCACCAGGACACTGCGTGTCCTGGGGACAGTGAGTTTGGGGAGAGGACACACCAGGACACGCTGCCCACCCTGGGGACACCGGGCACGGTCTGGGGGAGACGGGGGTGCTGCAAAGCAAAGTTTGGTTCAGGGATGGGAACCCCTCCGGGGGGTGTGCTCAGAGCCCCCTTTTTGCTCGCGTCCCCGCGTGTCCCCCGTGTTACTCTCCCCATGGTTACCGGGAAGGACGGGGCGGGCGAGCGGCGGTGACGTGCTGGGGACACCCTGGGGACATTTCGGCTGGGGGTGGGGGGGACGACTGCAAGTCGGGGGGATCCTGTGTGCTCCCAGTCCTGCCGCACGGGTCGGTGTGGCGTGGTGGGGCTGGGCGGGGAGGATATCACCCACAGCTTGCTTTGTCCGTGGCTGTGGAGCAACTGGGAGAACTGGGAGCTACTGGGAAGTTTTCTGGCTGCTGTGCCTGTGTTGTGTCTCCCCCTTTTCCCCCCCTCCCCCACCTCCTCATCCCGGTGTGGCAATGGTGGGAGGATGCTCATGGGCTGGAGGTGGTGGGGGACACACACCGTCCCCCCCTCTTGCCCACCACCACAATAAACTGAGGGCCACCCAGGGCCCATTTCCCAGCTGCTGGAGTCAGGGAGTGAAGCCACCAGGGGAGCCTTTGCAGGGGTGACAACCCAAGGGGACACCAGTGGGTGCTGGCACCCCTCTCCCCCCCACAGAGGACTGTATTGAAGCGTTTGGCTGCTCTGGGACCCCTAACTTGCGATTTTAGGGCTCTAACTGGTGATTTGGGGGGTCCTAACTGGTGGTTTGGGGGTGAGCAAGGAGGTTCAGGGGCTGGGTGGGCAGCTTCTAAGAAGGCAGGGGGGAGCTGTGCCCATGCCAGGCACAAGGGGAGGTGTCTATTTATAGCCAGAAATGTTAAGGGGGGGGCAGCACGTGTGTGCATGTCACCGCCTGGCGGGTGAGGTGACATGGGACAGGCCTGGCACGGCTGGCATCTGAGTCCAGCCATGGGGGAACCCGAAATGCCAGCGTGGTTGGAATTGGGGCACGCTGTGCCATGCCATGCCATGCCATACCACTGCATGCCACGCCATGCCGTGCTGTGCCATACCGTACCGTTCCACACCGGGCTATGTCACATCATGCCATGCCCATACTGTGCCACGCCAGCCCCAACCACCTCGTGCTGTGCCCAACAGCCATGCCCCAGCAGCACCATCTGCTTCCAGCCCTGGCCACGTGCCGGGTAGGCTGGCAGTGGGGCTGTGGGGATGTCCCCAGGCTCCTGTCCCTTCCCAGCGGGCTGCCCTGGGAGCAGTGGGCAAAGGAGCTGCCAGGCTGCAGGCAGAGGTGGCACGGTGACTGTTCTGGGGTGTTTGGGGGGACACCGGTGAGCTCTGGTGTTTTGGCAGCATGCCGTGGCAGCGAGGGCTGAACTGGGGGGGGGGGTGGCACGGGTGGCAAACCGCTGCCCTGGATGCTGTTAGGGTGCTGAGGGGACATCAGCGTGCCCATGAGGGGGACCTTGGCAATGGCATCATGCCAGGCCCTCACTGGGAAGTGCTGATTCACGGCGTCGAGCTGCCAGCCCGACACTGGGCTGGCCGCAGGACGACGGTGGCAAGGCTGGTATTCCCAGTATGCCCAGTGTTGCCAGTCCTGTCCCTCTGGACGGAGTGACCGTGCCCGGGTGGCAGGTGCCAGGCACGGCTGTGCCAGCCGGGGCTGCTCGGAAGGCGCCGGTGACGGTGGAGGGAGATTTAAAGGGTCAGCGAGTGCCCGCGTGCCAAATGCACATTGGCAGCTCCCTTGGGCCCTGCTTCAGCGTCATCTCCTCCTCTCACTCCTTTCCCTCCCCTCCCCTCCCTCCTCTTCCTCTTCTCCCTTCTCTCCCTTCTCTCCCTCTTCCCCCTCCTCTCTCTCCCTTCCCTGTTTTCCCTCCTCTCTCTCTCTTCCCTCTTCTCTCTCCCCTCCCTCCCCTCCCTCCTCTCTCTCCTCACCCTCCTCCTTGGGTAGTGTGCTGGCCCCACCGTGGTGGTGGTGATGATGATGGTGGTGGTGGTGGGGAAGCTCAGCTGGCTGTGGCAGGTTGCAGAGACCCAACACAATTCAACACACCCATCTGGGTCACAGCGCCTGGGGCAGCCCCTGCTGCTGTTGGGGTGTCCCCAGATGTGGGGTCCCCAGTGTCCTTTTGCTGCAGGGCACACGCTCTAGGTGCCTGCTGGAGTGTGCTGGCAGAGATTCCATGTCCTGCAGGCTCCTGCAGGGCCTGGCTCCATCTGTGTGCCCTGGCATGCTCCTACATGTCCCTGCTCACATGTGTGTGCTCTGGCATGCTCCTACATGTCCCTGCTCACATGTGTGTGCCCTGGCATGCTCCTACATGTCCCTGCTCACATGTGTGTGCTCTGGCATGCTCCTACATGTCCCTGCTCACATGTGTGTGCTCTTTGGCATACCCCTGCATGTCCCTGCTCACATGTGTGTGCCCTAGCATAGTCTGACATGTCCCTGCTCACATGTGTGTGCTCTTTGGCATACCCCTGCATGTCCCTGCTCACATGTGTGTGTTCTTGCTTGGTCTGACATGCTCCTGCATGTCCCTGCTCACATGTGTGTGTTCTTGCTTGGTCTGACATGTCCCTGCTCACATGTGTGTGCCCTGGCATGTTCCTGCATGTCCCTGCTCACATGTGTGTGTTCTTGCTTGGTCTGACATGCTCCTGCATGTCCCTGCTCACATGTGTGTGCTCTGGCATAGTCTGGCATGTCCCTGCTCACTTGTGTGTGCTCTGACATGCTCCTGTGTGTGCTTGCTCACACAAGTGTGTGCCCTGACATGCTCCTGTGCAGCCTGCTCACATGTGTGTGCTCTGACAAGCCCTTGCTGTGTCCTTACTCGCACATGTGTGCTCCTGCAGGCTCTGCCCGGCTCCTCCATGTCCTTGCTCACACACATAGAACCTCAGGAGGTTCACCTGGGCCCAATTCTCAGGCGTGGCCAAGTCCCTCTGGATGGGTTTCTGTCCTTCAGGAGTGTCAGCTGTACCACTCAGCTTGATGGCAATCAGCTAACCTGCTGAAGGTGCCTCCAACCCCCTCTGTGGCAAACTTTCCCCTCTGGAGCCCCAAAGCCTCTCCTGGGGCTCAGCTCCTTGGACATTAGGAAGAAGTTTGGATCTTAGGATGAAGTTTGGGGGCATTAGGGAGAAGTTTTGGACCTTAAGAAGAGCTTTGGATGTTAGGAAGAAGGTTTTGGGGCAGTAGGGAGAAGTTTTGGACCTGAAGAAGAGCTTTGGATGTTAGGAAGAAGGTTTTGGGGCAGTAGGGAGAAGTTTTGGACCTTAAGAAGAGCTTTGGATGTTAGGAAGAAGGTTTTGGGGCAGTAGGGAGAAGTTTTGGACCTGAAGAAGAGCTTTGGATGTTAGGAAGAAGGTTTTGGGGCAGTAGGGAGAAGTTTTGGACCTTAAGAAGAGCTTTGGATGTTAGGAAGAAGGTTTTGGGGCAGTAGGGAGAAGTTTTGGACCTGAAGAAGAGCTTTGGATGTTAGGAAGAAGGTTTTGGGGCAGTAGGGAGAAGTTTTGGACCTCTGGAAGAAGTTTGGGACTTTAGGAAATAGTTTAGACCTTAGGAGAAGTTCTGCCCCATGAAGGCAGTGGAACACTGGAATAGGTTTCCCCTGGGAGGTGGTGCTTGAGGCTCCATCCCTGGAGACATTCAACATCTTGTTGGGGCTGCCCCTGCTGACTGCAGGGGGCTTGGACGAGATGAGCTCTCGAGGTCCCTTCCCACCCGAACCGTTCCATGGTTCCACGATTCCACGTGTGCTCCTGCAGGCTCTGACACACTTCTGCCTGTCCTTGCTCACACACGGGCTGTGTCCCCGCAGGCTGCAGGAGCTGGGAGCCAAAGCCCTGCCTGGGTGCCCGCGATTAGGGCGCAGAGCCCAGCCCAGCCCAGCCCGGCGCTGCCAGCCCTGATAACACCCCAGCTGCCCGCCGGGGGTTCCCTGGGGGGGGGTCCCTGGGATACCCGTGGGGCGGCCACAGCTCCTGGGGACACCAGGGATTCGGGGACAGCCGGGATTTCCCGGGCTGTGCCAAGCACCCATGGCTGAGGGGTGCCAAGGCGCCGGGGTGCCAAGGGGGAGTTATGGTTGGGGGTGGCTCTAACTCAGCTCCCCACACCCCTCAGGGGCCCCAGCAGCCTCCGACAGCTGCTTGGTGGCATTTTTAGATACCGGCCACGTCCTATCTGTGTCTCAAATGTCCCCGGGGGTGGGTGGCCCCCCCCTCGCTGGCAGCTGCCACCTGCTTTGGGCCCCGGGTGCTGACGAAGGCGGTGAGGTGGGTGCCAGCAGCACCCGCCTCACCCTCCTGGGAGCACCCAAGGGTGAGGGGACACCCCTGGGGACCTGGTTTTCGATGCTGGTGGGCAAGCAGGACCCTTGTGGGGGGAAGCATCGCTGTTGGCATGGCTTGGCATCGATTGGCATGGCTTGGCAGCTGAGGTGGGTGTCAGCAGCACCCTTTCACCCCTTCCTGGGGGCGCTCCAAGGGTTGGGAGGACACCCTTGGGAGCTGGTTTTGGATGCTGGTGGGCAAGCAGGAGCCTTGTAGGGGGAAGAAATGCTGTTGGCATGGCATGGCATGGGTTGACATGGGTTGGCACACATTGGCAGCTGAAGTGGGTTCCAGCAGCACCCACTTTCCCTACCCTGGGAACACCCAAAAGTTAAAGGGACACCCTTGGGGACCTGCTTTTGCATGCTGGGGGAAGCAGGACTCCCGTGGGGAGAAGCATCACCATTGGCAAGGGCTGGCATGGCCTGGCAGGGGTTGGCATGGCTTGGCACAGGTTAGCAGCTGAGATGTGTGGCAGTAGCACAATTCTCCCTCTTCCTGAGAGCACCAAAAGCCTGGGGGGGACACCTTTAGGGACCTGGAACTGGATCCTTGTTGGCAAGAAGGACCCCTGTGGGGGGAAGTATTGCTGTTGGCATGGCTCAGCACGGCTCGGCACGGCTTGGCACGCATTGGCAGCTGAGGTGGGTGCCAGCAGCACCTTCCTTTCCCCCCTGGGAGCACCCAAGGGTTGGGGGAGTACTCTTGGGAACCTGTTTTTAGATACATGCAGGCAAGCAGGACCCTTTGTGGGGGGAAGCATCATCGTGGGCACGGCTTGGAATGGCTTGGCGCGGCTCGGCACGGCCTGGCCCAGGCTTTCACACCAGCGAGACGCAGCCCTGAGCCTGCAGCACCCAGGTGCCCCCCAACACCTGGGTGGGGTCAAGGCTAAATCCTCCTGAGCAGCTTAAGCCGCCGCGCTGAGCCGCAAATCCCCCTGCGTGCGGCACGGCCGACGAGCCGCCGCCGGCACCGCGGCGATGCCTGCAGCCTCCCTCCCGTCCCTTCAGGGGCTCCTTCCCGCTAGCCAAGGGCCACCCGGCCGGGGGACACCGTGGGGACCATGACCTCGGCCAACGACTACGAGCAGCTGGAGCTGCAGCAGCCCTACAGCCGCATCAACGTGCGCTGGGACGCCTCCGACGATGAGCTGGACAACGACAACAGCTCCGCGCGGCTCTTCGAGCGCTCCCGCATCAAAGCCCTGGCAGGTCAGAGCTGGGCCCTGGCTGGGTCTTCTCCTGGGGTACTCCTGGGGTTCTATACACTGGCCACAACGACCCCAGGCAGCCCTCCAGGCTGGGGACAGAGTGGTTGGAGAGCAGCCAGGCAGGGAGAGACCTGGGGGTAGTGGTTGACAGCAGCTGAACATGAGCCAGCAGTGTGCCCAGGGGGCCAAGAAGGCCAATGGCATCCTGGCCTGCATCAGGAATAGTGTGGCCAGCAGGAGCAGGGAAGTCATACTGCCCCGGTGCTCAGCACTGGTTACACCACACCTTGAGTCCTGTGTCCAGTTCTGGGCTCCTCAATTCAAGAAAGATGCTGAGATGCTGCAAGGAGTCCAGAGAAGGGCAACAAAGCTGGGGAGGGGTCTGGAGCACAAGGCTGGGGAGAGGTCTGGAGCACAGCCCTGTGAGGAGAGGCTGAGGGAGCTGGGGTTGCTTAGCCTGCAGAAGAGGAGGCTCAGGGGAGACCTTCTTGCTCTCTCCAACTCCCTGAAGGGAGGTTGTAGCCAGGAAGGGGTTGGTCTCTTCTCCCAGGCACCCAGCCCCAGAACAAGAGGACACAGTCTCAAGCTGCACCAGGGGGAAGTTTAGTCTTGAGCTTAGAAAGAATTTCTTCCCAGACAGAGAGATTGCCCATTGGGCTGGGCTGCTCAGGGAGGTGGTGGGGTCGAGGTCCCTGGAGGTGTTTCAGAAGAGCCTGGATGAGGCACTCAGTGCCATGGTCTGGTTGGTTAGTTAGGGTTGGGTGATAGGCTGGACTTGAAGATCTTGGAGGTCTCTTCCAACCTGGTTGACTCTGTGACTCTGTGTCCTTGCTGTCGGTGGGGGCTCACCCTGTGCCCTGCTGCCTCCCTTGTAGATGAGCGGGAGGCGGTGCAGAAGAAAACCTTCACCAAGTGGGTGAACTCGCACCTGGCTCGTGTCACCTGCCGCATCTCGGACCTCTACATGGACCTTCGGGATGGGAGGGTGCTCATCAAGCTGCTGGAGGTGTTGTCAGGAGAACTTCTGGTAGGACTTTTATCCTGGAGAGCCTAGGACCCTTCCCAATCCTTGCCTTCCCAATCCTTGTCTGCCTATTCTTTGCCTTCCCAATCCCTGCCTGCCTATTCCTTGTTTTCCCATTCCTTGTCTTCCTATTCCTTGCCTTCCCAATCCTTGTCTGCCTATTCCTTATCTTCCCAATCCTTGCCTTCCCAATCCTTGCCTTCCCAATCCTTGCCTTCCCAATCCTTGCCTTCCCATGCTATCCCTTGCCCCACCAGCTCTGGTGCTCCCCCACAGCTTGGCCAGCTTTGGTGTTAACCAAGGCTCCAGCGTTGCTGAGGTGGCAGCAGGGACCTTGGTGTTGGCCAAGACTCCCCCAGCCATGGCTGAGGTGGCAGCAGGGGCGTGGTGGAGTCATCCCTGGGCAGGAGGGGGGTTGGCATGGGGGAAGGGAAGGTGCTGAGCGTCGCCATGCCCCAGCCCAAGCCCACCAAGGGCCGGATGCGGATCCACTGCCTGGAGAACGTGGACAAGGCGCTGCAGTTCCTGAAGGAGCAGAGGGTGCACCTGGAGAACATGGGCTCGCACGACATCGTGGATGGCAACCACCGCCTCGTCCTCGGCCTCATCTGGACCATCATCCTCCGCTTCCAGGTGGGGCTGGGCGGATGAGGGGCACCTCGTGGCTCCTTCCCCAGCAGGAGCTTGCCTCCATGGATGTCCTCTTCCAACCCTGGGATGTCCTTTTCCCCCCAGATCCAGGACATCATCGTGCAGACGCAGGAGGGCCAGGAGACGCGCTCCGCCCGCGACGCGCTGCTGCTCTGGTGCCAGATGAAGACAGCAGGGTAGGTGCTGGGACCCACCCCCCACCCTGCTGGGCACCAGGAGTGCCTGGAGGGTGACAGTGCCACCCTGTCCCCCTCACAGGTACCCCCACGTGAACGTCACCAACTTCACCTCAAGTTGGAAGGACGGGCTGGCCTTCAATGCCCTCATCCACAGGCACAGGTAGGTGGCAGGGTGGTGGACAACAGGATGTGCTGAGGTGGTGGTGGTGGTGATGGCACCAGGGAGTGCCCCATGGACATGTCACCACTGTGCCACACCCTCTGTCCCCAGGCCTGAGCTGGTTGACTTCCACAACCTGACCAAATCCAACGCCCGGCACAACCTGGAGCACGCGTTCAGCGTGGCAGAGCGGCACTTGGGCATCACCCCACTCCTTGACCCCGAAGGTGAGGCTGCTGCTGCCAGCCCTCCTGCCCCACTGCACACTGGGGCATGCCCAGAACCTCTGGAGGAACGTGGTTTCCACCCCATGGAAGGACAAATGGTCTGGGTGGGAGCAAAGAAGGGAGCTGATGAAGCTGTGGGGGGTTGCTGGCACTCAGGTGATGCAGAGGGGGGGTCAGGACTGATGCCTCTTCCTCCACCGAGCAGATGTGTTCACGGAGAACCCTGATGAGAAGTCCATCATCACCTACGTGGTGGCCTTCTACCACTACTTCTCCAAGATGAAGGCGCTGGAGGTGGAAGGCAGGCGCCTGGGCAAGGTAATGGATGGCACTGGTCAAGTTGCCCATGAGCCAGCTCTGTGCCTTTGTGGCCAAGAAGGCCAATGGTCTTCTGGGGGCCACAAAGAAGAGTGTGGACATCAGGTCCAGGGAGATTCTCCTTCCCCTTTGCTCTGCCCTGGTGAGGTCATAGCTGGAGTCTTGGCTCCAGTTCTGGGCTCCCCAGTTCAAGAGAGATTGGGAACTGGTGGAGAGAGCCCAGGGGAGGCTCTGAAGGTGCTGAGGGGTCTGGAGCAGCTCTGGGAACAGCAAAAGCTGAGAGCCCTGGGGCTGTGGAGCCTGCAGAAGAGCAGCCCCAGAGGGCAGCTGAGCAATGCTCAGCAAGAACTAAAGGAGCTGTGGGGGGCAAGAGGCTGGGGCCAGATTCTGCTGAGTGGTGCCCAGGGCCAGGCCAAGGGGCAGAGGGCACAAAGTGGCAGGCAGGAGGTTGCCTCTGAAGCTGAGGAGAAAGTTGTTTGGGGTGAGGGTGCTGGAGGCCTGGAGCAGGCTGCCCAGAGAGGTTGTGGAGTGTCCTTGTAACCCCCCCTGGGCATTGCGCTGCTGGGCAAGCTGCTGGGGGTGCCCTGCTTGAGCAGGGGGCTTGGACTGGGTGATCTCCAGAGGTCACTTCCAAGCCCCTCCATGCTGGGATGCTATGAATGAGGTGGCCAGGGGTGGGCTCTGCTGTGGTGCTGACACCCACCGCTTGCCCCACCGCAGGTCATCGAGCACGCCAAGGAGACAGAGAGGATGATTGAGGGCTATGGGGGGTTGGCCTCTGAGCTGCTGACCTGGATCGAGCAGACCATCGCCTCCCTCAACAGCCGCAGCTTCGCCAACTCGCTGGCCGGGGTGCAGCACCAGCTCCAAGCCTTCAGCACCTACCGCACGGTGGAGAAGCCCCCCAAGTAAGGACCCCTGAACCCCCACACCCTCTGGCCATGTAGTGGTGTGGAGGTTTAAGTTGGATATGAGGAACAATTTCTTGCCCTTGAGGGCTGTCAAGACCTGGCCCTGGCTGCCCAGGGTGGTGGTGGAGCTCCCATCCCTGGTGGGGTTTCCAGGCCCTGGAGATGTGGTGCTGAGGGCCATGGTTTGGTGGTGCCCTGGCAGTGCTGGGTGAAGGGTTGGACTCCTATGGTCTTCAAGAGCTTTTCCAGCCAAAACAATTCCGTGATCCTGGTGGGGTTTGGGCACCCGTGGGTGTCCCTGGGCTGAGCTCTTTCTGTGGGGCAGGTTTCAGGAGAAGGGCAACCTGGAGGTGCTGCTCTTCACCATCCAGTCCCGGATGAGGGCCAACAACCAGCGCGTCTACACCCCGCACGAGGGCCGGCTGGTCTCCGACATCAACCGGGTATGGAGCTTGGCCTGGCAGCCTGGCCACGGGCCATGCCATGGGGACATGTGGCTCCTCCTGTGGTGACCTGTGGGCAGCTGCCTCTTCTTCTGGCCTTTGCTCCCCAGGCTGCTTGGGAGGGTCAGTCCACCAGGGCAGGTTGGGTCTGCCCCAGTGTAACACAGATCTGTCTTGGGTTGGGTTGAGTCCATCTGAAAGGCAGTTCAGGTTCATCTCCTGCTGCAGGGCAGGTCTTAGGAGAGGTTGGGTCCCACTCCCAAGGCTGGTTGAGTCCATTTCAGGGCAGTTCAGGTCAGGCTGTAGTAGTTCAGTTCCTGTAGTAGTTCAGGTCTATCTCCTGGGATAGGCTGAATCCATCTCCTGCGAGAGGTCAGATCTTAGAGCAGGGTGGGTTAATCCCAGGGCAATTTAGATCCTTATTGGAGCAGTCTGGGTCCATCTCCTGGGTCAAGTTGAGTTCATCACATAGGGCAGTTCAAGCCTTGGGGCAGTTTGGGTCCATCCTTGGTCAGGTTGGGTCCATCTGAAGGGCAGTTCAGATCCAACAGCAGTCCAGGTCCATCTCCTGAGGCAAGCTGGATCCATTTCCTTGGACAGGTCACATTTTAGGGCAAGTTCTGTCCATCTCCTGGGTCAGATTTGATCCATTTTAGGGCAGTCCAGATCTAGCACATCAGGTCCTGGGGCTTACTGGGTCCATCCCGAGGCAGGTTGGGTCCATCTCCTAAGGCAGTTGAGGTCCATCCCAAGGGAGGCTGGGTCCATCTGCTGAAGCAATTGAGGCCCTAGGACAGTTCAAGTCCATGCCAAGGCAGCTTGGGTCCATATCCCAAGGCAGCTGAGGTCCATGCCAAGGCAGGTTGGGTCCATCTCCTAAGGCAGTTGAGGCCCACCTCTCAAGGCAGTTCAGGTCCATCCTGAGCCAGGTTGTCTCCATCCTGGGTGAGGCTGAGGTCCTCCATCCATGGGTGATGCTGAGGCTCGCTAGCAGAACCAGACACAGGTGGGTGGTGGGACACGGGAGGTGGGTCCCACCCTCACCCAGTGGCCACCTTCCCGCAGGCCTGGGAGCAGCTGGAGAAAGCGGAGCACGAGCGGGAGCTGGCGCTGCGCAACGAGCTGATCCGGCAGGAGAAGCTGGAGCAGCTGGCGCGGCGCTTTGACCGCAAGGCGGCCATGAGGGAAGCCTGGCTGAGCGAGAACCAGCGGCTGGTGGCCCAGGTGAGGCCGGGGCCGACCGCCCTTGGGGACCGGAGCGCCCCCAGCAGGGCCTCACCGTGGGTTTTGTGCCGGCACAGGACAACTTCGGGCAGGACCTGTCGGCGGTGGAGGCGGCCAAGAAGAAGCACGAGGCCATCGAGACGGACACGGCGGCCTACAAGGAGCGGGTGCAGGCCATCGTGGCCGTGGCCAGGGAGCTGGAGCTGGAGGGCTACCACGACGTCCAGCGCATCAACGGGCGCAAGGACAACATCCTGCGGCTCTGGGAGCAGCTCCTGGAGCTGCTGGCCGCTCGCCGCCAGCGCCTGGAGATGAACCTGGCCCTGCAGCACCTCTTCCAGGAGATGCTGCACAGCATCGATTGGATGGACGAGGTCAAGGTGAGCCGTGGGGGCTGGGTACCGCTGTGGGTGGGGTGTGTTGGTCTCACCAGGGCACTATTGCCCAGGTAGATGAGATGCTGGGGTGCTGGTGGTGGCTTTTGGGTAGCAATGGGTGCCAGCAGCCAGAGCTGGCAGTAGATGACAGCTGGGTCTCTCTCGCAGGTGCAATTGGCATCACCTGAATCCGGGAAGCACCTTCTGGAAGCGGAGGAGCTGCTGCAGACCCACCGGCTGCTGGAGCGTGACATGGCCCTCCACGCCGAGAGGACACGAGCCATCAGCGCCGCTGCCCTGCGCTTCGCCGACACCGAGGGTAAGCCTCCCAGCATAGCCCAGCACCACAGCACGGCCAAGGGGAGCCAGCACCACGGCACGGCCAAGGGGAGCCAGCACCACGGCACGGCCAAGGAAAGCCAGGGCCATGGTATGGGCAAGGAAAGCCAGGGCCATGGTATGGCCAAGGGAAGCCAGGGCCATGGTATGGCCAAGGGGAGCCAAGATCATGACATGGCCAAGGGGAGCCAAGATCATGGTACAGCTGAGGGAAGCCATGCTGATGGGTGCCCACCTCACCCCTTATCCAGGCTACCGTCCTTGTGACCCCAAAGTCATCCGAGACCGTGTGAGCCACCTCGAGCTGTGCCGCCGGGAGCTGCAGGCGCTGGCAGCCCGGAGGAGAGCTTTGCTGGAGCAATCCCGATCCCTCTGGACCTGCCTGTGGGAGCTGGACGAAGCTGAGAGCTGGATCAAGGAGCAGGAGCAGCTCTACTCCTCCTTGGACTTTGGGAAGGACCTACCAAGCGTCTTGCTGCTCCAGCGCCGCCACGCTGCCTTTGAAGCCGAGCTGCAGAGCCGGGGTGCCCGCTTGGAGCAGGCGCTGGCCACGGGCGAGGGGCTGGCGGCGGTGGGGCTGGCAACCGGGCAGCTGCGGGAGCGGGGGGCGGCGGTGAGGGCGTTGTGGGGACAACTGGAGGAACGGGCTGCGTCCCGCCGACATGGCTTGAAGAAAGCCGAGAGCTTCTTCCAGTTCCAGGTGGAAGCAGAGGAGCTGGCAGAGGGGCTGCAGGATGCCCGCCGGAGAGCGGGCAGTGAGGAGCTGGGGCAGGATGAATCCCATACCCGTGTCCTGCTGAGGCAGCACCGGGAGCTGCTGGAGGAGCTGGGGGCAGCTCAGGAGCAGCTGGAGAAGCTGGCCCAACAAGCTGAGGGCTTCCCACCGGAGCTGCGTGCCGGCCCCGAGGCGCAGAACCGGCTGCTGGCCCTCCGGCAGCTGTACGCCGAGGTGGCCGCCATGGCCGAGCGGCGTGGCCGGCAGCTGCAGGACGCCCTTGACCTCTACACTGTGTTTGGGGAGAGCGACGCTTGTCACCTCTGGATGGGCTCCAAGGAGACCTGGCTGCGACAGCTGGAGGTCCCCCAGGCGCTGGAGGATCTGGATGTAGCACAGCACAGGTAGGGTTTCCGTGGTGGTGGTGGTGCTACCATGCCGTGTCTCGAGGTATAGGCCCATTCTCAACCGGGTCATCCCCACAGGTTGGATGGGTTGGAGCAGGAGATGGCCACCATGGCTTCCCAGGTTGCCACCATCAACCAGGCAGCCGACGGGCTGGTGGCAAGCAGACATCCCCGCAGCCCCCAGGTCCAGCAGTGCCGGGAGGAGCTCAACAAGAGGTAGGGTGGCAGGGGACAGCAAGGTGAGTGGGTGATGCCGGGGCCATTGGTCCCTGCTATCTCCCATCTCTGTCTTGCAGGTGGGACCAGTTCAAGGAGCTGGTTTCACAGCGTCGCCGGGCGGTGGGCTCGGCCTTGAGGCTCCTCAACTACCGTCTGGAGAGCGAGGAGACCCGGCAGTGGCTGAAGAGCAAAGTCCAAGTGGTGGAGGCCACCGCCGAGCTGGGCCGGGACCTGGCCGGCATCTTGGCCACCCAACGCAAGCTCTATGGCATCGAGCGGGAGCTGGAGGCCACCAAAGACCGTCTGGCCACCCTGCGCTCCCAAGCTGAGCAGGTGGCTGAGGAACGGCCAGAGGTGGCCAGAGAAGCGACCGAGCGGCTGGAGGCGGCGGTGGCCGCCTGGGAGGAGCTCCAGGGGGCCCTGGGGGAACGAGCGGCTTCCCTGGGGGAAGTTGGGCAGCTCCGGAGCTTCCTGCAGGACCTGGACAACTTCCAAGCTTGGCTCTTCGGAGCTCAGAAAGCCGTGGCGGCCACCGACGAGGTGCCGGCTTCTTTGGCCGAGGCGGAGGAGATGCTGCAGCGGCACGAGGCTGCCCGGCGGGACGTGGAGGAGCACGCTGATGCCTTCACTGCCTTGGTGGCAGCTGGGGAGAGGGTCCTGGGAGAGCAGGAGGACCCTGAGTATGAGGTGCTGCGGCAGCGCCTGGGCGGCGTGGAAGCCGGGTGGGCTGCCCTGGCCAAGATGGCAGATGTCCGTCACCGCTTCCTGGTTCAGTGCCGGGACTTCCAGGCGTTCCTCCGGGATGCCAAGCAGGTGGAGATCCTCCTCACCAACCAGGTGGGTGCTCAAGGTGGGTGCCGGAGGGGCGGCCGTGGCTTGGAGGTGCCCCCAGAACGGTGCTGACCCCTCGTTGTGTCCCCCAGGAGTACACCTTGGCCCACCTGGAGCTGCCCACCACGCCAGAGGGCTCGGCTGCCGCCCTGCGCCGCTTCCAGGACTTCCGTGCCGGCATGGAGAGCGGCACTGAGAAGGTCCCCGAGGTGGTGGCTGGCGGCACCAAGCTGGTGGCTGAGGGGAACATCTTTGCCGAGAAGATCACGGAGAAGTGCCAGGCTCTCCAGCAGCGGTGAGTGTGGGGAGGGACAGGTGGGGTGGGCAGCATGTGGGTAGCAGGGCTGCTGCTGACCGCCTTTGGTCGCCCTTCCAGGCACGGAGCTGTCGTGGCCAAGGCAGAGGAAGCAGCAGGTTTGCTGCAGGACAACCACGAGCTGCAGACCTTCCTGCAGAGCTGCCGGGAGGTAGGAATGTGGCATGGCTGGTGGCACCAGGGGGTTCCCACCAGGCAAGCTCTGACACCTCTTGCCCTCAGCTCGACGCCTGGGTGGAGGACAAGATGCTGACCCTGCAGGACGTCTCCTACGGCGGTGCCCGTGGCCTCCACGGCAAGTGGCAGAAGCACCAAGCCTTCATGGCCGAGCTGGCACCCACCCAGGGCTGGCTGGAGAAGATCGAGACGGTGGGTGGTGGCGCTGGAGGGGTGGGGGGGAGGGTGGCGTGCAGCCGACGGGTGATGGCCACCAACCGCTTTGGTGTCGCCGGCAGGAGGGGCAGGAGCTGGCGAGCCGGAAGCCGCAGCACGGCCAGGCGGTGAGGCAGCGGCTGTCGGAGCTCCGCGGGCGCTGGGATGGGATGCGCCGGGCGGCCGAGGAGAAGGGACAGAAGCTGTTCGAGGCCAGCCGAGCCGAGCTCTACGCCCGGAGCTGTGGAGAGCTGGAGAGCTTGCTGGGACGGGCGGAGGAGGAGCTGCGTGCCACCGAGCAAGCCAAGGACCTCAGCGCCACCAACCTGCTGCTGAAGAGGTTGACGGTGGGTTGGTGGTGCGGGGCCAGGACGGCGCTGCAGGGGTGGAAGGGTGGTGGTGATGCTTCAGCCTGAGGTTTGAGTAGGGTTGTGCTGCCCCACGGTTGGGGTGCGAGGTGCTGGGTCGCGTTGCCAAGCAGGGTGGACTGGTGGCTTGGGGGTCACGAAGCTGCCTCTGCTCCTCACCTCCTGTGGTTCTCCTCCACTTAGAGACTGGAAGAGCAAGTGAGAACGTGGATGAAGGAGTTGGAGGAGCTGGAGAGTCAGGCACCCCCAGCTGCTGGGGATGTGCCAGACGCTGAAGGACAGGAGCAGAGGCTCCGGCAGCGATTCCTTGAGCTGCTGGAGCCACTGGAGAGGAGGAGGAAGGAGCTGGAGAACGCCAAAGCTGTGTACCAGCTTGAGAGGGATCTGGAGGATGAGGTGGTGAGCATCCAGGGGAGCACCTGGGGAGGTTTAGGTCGGGCATGAGGAACAATTTCTTGCCCTCGAGAGTTGTCAAGGACTGGTCCAGGCTGCTCAGGGCTGTGGTGGAGTCCTCATCCCTGGGGGGGTTTCAAAGCCGTGGAGATGTGGTGCTGAAGGCCATGGTTTAGTGGTGCCCTGGCAGTGCTGGGTGAATGATGGACTCCAAGGTCTCTTCCAACCCAAACAATTCCATGACTCCTTGATCCTTGGTGTGGTGGGATCTGGTGTGCTGGGGGGCACCCATGGGTGCCATGTGGTGCTCAGTGGGTGCCCTTGCCCACAGCTCTGGGTACAGGAAAGGCTGCCCCTGGCAAGGTCAACGGAGCATGGCACCGACCTCCCAAGTGTGCAACGCTTGACCAAGAGGAACGAGGTGAGCTGTGGTGCAGCATCAACACCCAAACACCACCCCTGCTGGTCCCCTGGGGCCACCCCAACCATGGGTGACCCCTATGGTGACCACCCAAACCATGGGTGACCCCTCTGATGACCACCCACCCTACTGGCAGACGCTGCAGAAGGAGCTGGCAGGTCATGCCCCACGCCTGACTGAGGTGCTGAGCCGGGGAGAGGAGGTGGTTGGTGGTGACCAGGCAAGGCCAGAGCTGGTGAAGAAGGTGCAGGAGCTGCAGGAGCTGTGGGAGGCCCTGCGGGCAGAGGCGGCTGCCCGGCAGCGGCGGCTGAGGGAGGCTGGCGAGGCTCAGCAGTACTACCAGGATGCCAGCGAGGCCGAGGCCTGGGTCAGCGAGCAGGAGCTCTTCATGGGAGCTGAGGAGAAGCCAAAGGTGAGGGGTGGCTCCTCATGGTGCCCCTGGGGTTTGGGCAGGGCTCAGGGCTGTGCCATGCTGGGGCATCCTAAGTCAACTTAGTTTATGGTGTGGGTGATGCTAAATTTTGCCTGGTAACATGGTGTGCCATCCCATCTATCCCATGCCATCCCATCTATCCCATGCCATCCCATCTATCCCATGCCATGCTCTACCAGCCTATGCCATCCATGCCATCTATCCCATGCCACGCTCTACAGTCCTATGCTATCCATGCAATGCCATGCCATCCATGCAGCCCAATGCCATGCCATGCCATGCAACCTATACCACTCTATGCCATGCCATTAGAAGTCATCCCATGCCATACTATGCCATGCTATGCCACCTATGCCACAGTGTGCTGTGTCACTACAGGTCATCCCATGCCATGTGTGGTAGTTTTAGGCTATGCTTTTAAAATGTTAATGTTAATATTGGGAGGGAAATTTCAACCCCCCACACCATGCCATCCCTGCCACCCTATGCCACACCATCACAGCTCCTCCCACCCCGTCCCACGCTTGACCATTGCAGCCCATCCCACACTTCACCATCCCATGTCTCCCCATCCCGTGCCAAGCTGTGCCACCCCACCCCGTGTCATGCTCCCTGTGCTGAGCTCCCCACTGCATCAGACATACCCATAGGGTGGGCACTGGGGCTGGACCGTGGTCCCTGTGCCACGGCCGTGCCAGTGCTGATGGGTACTGGTGTCCCCCGTGGCATAGGACGAGGAGAGCGGCTCGGTGATGCTGAAGAGACACATCCGGCAGCAGAGGTCCATCGAGGACTACGGCCAGACCATCAAGGAGCTGGCAGGGAGGGCTCAGCAGCTGCTCTCTGCCGGCCACCCTGAGGGGTAGGTGCCACCACCACCACCTCTCCCTTGTCCCTTGGGGCGACCCCATGGCGGTGGGTGGTCGGTGGGAGCTCCGACAGCATTGTCTGCTGCCCTAGTTGGGTGGCACCACCAAGGCTACAGCGGGGAGGTGGTGGCAGAGAGGGGACACGGGCCGGGGCGGGGGGAGGTGGGAACACAAAGCTAGTGCTTAACCATGAGGAGCCACCGCCCCCACGCTGGTGAGATGGGTGGCTGAGGGCCGTCTCTTGCCGGGTGAGAACTGGGGTGTCTGTGTGCCGGGGCCGCGCAGGGAGCAGATCATCCGGCTGCAGGGCCAGGTGGACAAGCACTACGCGGGGCTGAAGGAGGCGGCCGAGGAGCGCCGCCGGCGCCTGGAGCACATGTCCCGCCTCTTCCAGCTGAAGCGGGAGGTGGAAGACCTGGAGCAGTGGATTGCCGAGCGCGATGTGGTCGCCTCCTCCCAGGAGATGGGGCAGGATCTGGATCACGTCACGGTGAGTGAGGAGGATTTGGGGTAGGAGGGGTGATGCAAAAGCGGTTTGGGTTTTTTTTGTCTGGGGGGAGGGCAAACTCAGCTGGTCCTGAGGTGGGTCCAGAAAGGGGCAATGAAGCTGGGGAAGGGTCTCAAACACCTCCAGGGATGTTTTTTTTTGCAACCAAAACAACTCTATGATTCTCTGGCTGGCTTTTTCTGTCCTCTCCATGAAGCTGTTGAGGGAGAAGTTCCGGGAGTTCGCCCGGGAGACAGGCAGCGTGGGGCAGGAGCGCGTGGACCGCGTCAACCTCACCATCGAGGACCTGATCGATGCAGGGCATTCGGAGGCAGCCACCATGGCTGAGTGGAAGGATGGCCTGAACGAGAGCTGGGCTGACCTCCTGGAGCTCATAGACACCCGCATGCAGCTCCTCGCTGCCTCCCATGACCTCCACAAGTACTTCTACGATGGCACCGAGCTCCTGGCCCTCATCGCTGCCCGGCGCCAGGAGCTGCCCCAGGACCTGGGCGAGGACGTTGGCACGGTGGAGGCTTTCCACCGCATGCACAGCGCCTTTGAGAGGGACCTGCAGCTGCTGGAGACACAGGTGAGGATGCACCGTGGGGCTGGTGGAGATGTCCTGGCAGCACCACCAGCACTCAGCATCCTGAGGTGCTGGAACAGGTCCAGAGGAGGGCAACAAAGCTGGGGAAAGGTCTGGAGAACAGGGCTGGGGAGGAGCAGCTGAGGGTGTTGAGCCTGGAGAAAAGGAGACTGAGGGGAGACCTTCTGGCTCTCTGCAACTCCCTGTAAGGAGGTTGGAGCCAGGTGTGGGTTGAGCTCTTCTGCCAAGGAACAAGTGACAGAACAAAAGGAAATGGCCGCAAGTTGCCCCAGGGGCATGAGCAACAATTTCTTCTCCTTGAGGGCTGTCAAGGCCTGGCCCAGGCTGCCCAGGGCAGTGGTAGAGCCCTCATCCCTGGAGGGCTTTCAGAGCTGCAGAGCTGTGGTGCTGAGGGCCATGATTTAGTGGTGCCCTGGCAGTGCTGGGTGAAAGGTTGGAGACTCCACGATCTCGAAGGTCTCTTCCCACCCAACCCATTCTGCGATTCCATGATTCCATCCCCACGTTCTCCGACTCCACGGGGCAGGTCCAGCAGTTTCGGGACACGGCCTCACGGCTGCAGACTGCCTACGCCGGGGAGAAGGCAGCTGGCATCCAGGAGCAGGAGCAGGAGGTGGCCCGAGCCCTGCGAGAGCTGCTGGAGGCGTGCAGCGGGCGGCGGGCACGGCTGGTGGACACGGCTGACAGGCATCGCTTCTTCAGCATGGCGCGGGACCTGCTCTCCTGGATGGAGAGCACCGTGCGGCAGATCGAGACGCAGGAGAAACCCAGGTACGGCTGCGCGGCGCCTGGCACCGTTGGAGGGCAGCTGGCGCCGCTGGGTGCGATGTGGCACCGTTTGGGGGAGCCCGGTGCCAAGGGCAGCGCTGACGGCAGGGCCCCTCTGTCTCTCCAGGGATGTCTCCTCAGTGGAGCTGCTCATGAAGTACCACCAAGGCATCAGAGCGGAGGTGGATGCCCGGGGCAAGAACTTCACCACCTGCATCGAGCTGGGCAAGAAGCTGCTGCAGCGCAAGCACCAGGACTCGCCTGAGGTGAGGGCAGCAGCTGGGACTGGGGGTGGGGCCGGGGGGGACACGGTGCCACCAAGGACACCTCGTGATGATGCTTTGTCACAGATCAAGGAGAAGCTGGTGGAGGTGGTGGAGAAGAGGAAAGCCATGATGGAAACGTGGGAGCAGCGATGGGAGAGGCTGCGGCTCCGTGAGTGTGCTGGTGGAGCTTGGCGGGGGGGGGTGGGGATGGTGGTGCTGGTAGTGATGTTGATAGTGGTGGTGTTGATGGTGCTGTTGATGGTGGTGCTGTTGATGGTGATGTTGATGGTAGTGGTGGTGGTGATGGAGATAGTGGCAACAGTGATGATGGTGCTGCTGGTGATGATGGTGGTGATGATGGTGATGGTAATGGTGGCAGTGGTGGTGGTGATGGAGATGGAGATAGTGGTGATAGTGATGATGGTGCTGTTGGTGGTGGTGATGTTGGTGATGGTAATGGTGGCAGTGGTGGTGGTGATGGAGATGGAGATAGTGGTGATAGTGATGATGGTGCTGGTGGTGGTGGTGATGATGGTGGCAGTGGTGGTGGTGATGGAGATAGTGGTGATAGTAATGGTGGTGCTGCTGGTGATGATGGTGGCTTAATGGTGGTGATGTTGATGGCAGTGATGGTGATGGTGGTGATGATGACGGTGGTGAGGCTGATGACGGCGGTGCTGGTGGTGCTGGTGGTGGCTGGGGTCTGACGCTGCCCATCCCTGCCCACAGTACTGGAGGTGTGCCAGTTCTCCCGGGACGCTTCGGTGGCCGAGTCGTGGCTGATGGCTCAGGAGCCCTACCTGGCCAGCAGCGACTACGGGCAGACGGTGGACGCGGTGGAGAAGCTCCTCAAGCGGCACGAGGCCTTCGAGAAGTCCTCAGCCACCTGGGAGGAGCGCATCGCCGCCCTGAGGAAGCTGACCACGGTGAGGAAGGCTCCGGAGGGGGCGTGCCTGGTCCCCTTCCTCAGTTTCCCCAGCATCCCCAGCAAGCCCTAACGCCTTCGCCTCCTTCCCCGGGCAGTTGGAGCTCCTGGACGGGCGGACGCCGCGCGAGGGGGCGGCACAGGAGGGGGTGACGCGCGCCCAGGGCCCTGACTACCGCCTGGAGCTGGATGGGGAGCTGGAGGCCAGGTAAGAGAAGCCTTCAGAGCAGTGAATCCGTGAAGATGAAGAGGGGCTGCAGGTCGAGCCCTGCCACGCCGGGGCTTTCACCCCTTAGGAGGTCCCAGAAGGACCACAGCTGCGTTTCCCCAGCTGGGTTGAGGGCCTCGCGCTCTTCTGGGGTCCCTGAGCTGGTTGCCTCCCTGCTGCAGGTCTGACGAGGAGGAGGAGGAGAAGAGGAAGGACACAAGCACGCAAGATACCTCTCCGCCCACCACCGATGGACTAGAGCCGGTCAGTTCTTGAGTTTAGCTTTGTCTTTCCCTGGAAACGTGTCCCTGCATGTCCCACAGCTCCTGGCACACCCTGTGATTGTGGCCTTCACCTTCACCTTCACCTTGACCCTGGCATGTGGACAGCTCCCAGCACCCCCAGCCCCTGCCTCCTTCCTTGCCTTGTGTTGAATAAATGCTTAATGACCCCGAAGTGGCTGGGTGGGCACCTGGGTGCTGCACTGTCCCCTTCACCCCGGCTCTTGGCATGGCCAGGACGTCCCTGTAGTGGCTTGGAGCACCCCAGGACCAGGCTGGAGCAAACTGGTGGCGGCAAGCACCCATGGGCGCTCCAGGGCCGGAGCATCCATCCCAGCGTGGCTGATCTTGGCCACCACTCTCTGCTGTCACCAAGGCAACGTGTCACTGGAGGAACCCATGGGGACACCAACCAGACCCACAGTACCCAACTTGACAAGCACTCAGCCCTGGGCACGGGGTTGGCTCTGCCCCAGCACAGAGGAGACATCAGGCAGAGGTGCCCAGGGGCACATGGGCATGGAGCTCCTGGCTGGTCACACTCAGCATGTGGTCATTGTGGCATTGCCATCTCCTGGGCATCTCCATCCCATGGGGTTGTCACCCTGCAAGGCATCATCACTCCATGGGGCATTATCATCCTGCAAGGCATCATCACTCCATGGGGCATTGTCACCCCAGGAGGCATCATCACTCCATGGGGCATTGCCACCTTGCAGGGCATCATCGTCCCCCGTGGGGTATTGTCACCCCACAAGGCATTGCCACATAGCAAGACATCAACACCCCGTGGGCAATTGTCACCCCACTGGGAATCAGCACCCTTTGGGGCATCACCTCAAGAGATGTCATCACTGTATGGGGCACCATCACTCTGTGAGGCACTATCACCCTGCAAGACATCACCACCCCATGGGGCATTGCCACCCTGTGGGGGCATCGTTGCTCCATGTGGCTTCATCATCCCATGGGGCATTGCCACCCTGTGAGGGCATCATTACTCCATGTGGCTTCACCACCCTGCAGGGCATTGTCACCCTACAAACCATCAGCATCCTGTGTGACATCATTACCCAGCATGGCATTGTCACCCCCTGGGGCATCGTTACTCTACATGGCATCGTCACCCTGGGTGGCACTGTCACCACACCAGCTGTCAGCATTCTGTGGGACATCATTACTCACCATGGCATTGTCACCCTCTGGGCTATTGTCACTCCCAGGGCATTGTCACTTTCTCTGCCAGCCACCTCATGCTTGCTGCCAGCCTCTTTGCTCCTCCTGCCTGCCTGGGGACAGGGTTGCCCTCTGGTCATTCTGCTTGCTTGGGGACAAGGACTATTTTTGTCTCTTCTACCTGCTTGGAGACATGGGCATCTCCTGGCTCTTTGGGGACAGGGTATCCCTCTACCTGCCTGGGGACATGGGCATCTCCTGGCTCTTTGGAGACAAGATCACTTTTGCCTTCCTGGGGACAGGGTCCCTGAATAACTACTTAGGGACAAGACCATTTCTACCACCTTGGGGACATGAGCATCTTCTGGCTCCTTGGGGACAAGATCCTCCTCTGCCTGCTTGGGGACCTGGCCACTTTCACCTGCTTGGGGGCGTGAGCATCTTCTGGCTTCTTGGGGACAAGACCCCCCTCTGCCTGCTTGGGTGCATGAACATCTTCTGGCTCCTTAGGGACAGAGTCCCCCTCTGCCTACTTGGGGACCTGGCCACTTTCACCTGCTTGGGGACATGAGCATCTTCTGGCTTCTTGAGGACAGAGTCCCCCTCTGCCTGCTTGGGTGCATGACATCTGGCTCCTTAGGGACAGGGTCCCCCGCTGCCTGCTTGGGGACATGGGTATCTTCTGGCTTCCTGGGGACAAGACCCCCCTGTGCCTGCTTGAGGACATGGCTGCTGCTGTCTGCTGGAGCCTCCTGTCCCCTTCTATGTGGGGATGAGAGCACTGCCAGCCTGATGGGGACATGGGCATCTCCTGGCTGCCAGGGACAGTGTCCCTCTTGGCAGGACACATGGCAGGACTTCCTCGTGGTGCCAACAGCCACTGCTCCCAGGTGCAGCAAGTGTGGGAGGGCATCCCTGGATGGGCACCATGGTCCCCAGCCTGTGTCCCCCACTGTCCCCAAACCCCAGTGGGGAGGACATCACCACCAGGGCTTCTTGCATGGCTCAACCCCATTGCTGCACATCTGGGATAGGGAACCCTGGCACCACCCTGAGCCCATGAGGTGGGTACCAGGGCAGGGCTTGTTGGGATCCTCCCAGCAGCCAGCACTTGGAGCTGGTGGAGTCACTGACAGTGCAAGCTGGGGTTGGCATGCCCCTAGTTGGCTAAGCCACCAATTTGGAGACCCACTGAGGACATGGAACCACAGGGAGATGCTACTGGAGAGGGGACATCAGCAAGGCAGCTCCAAGGGCTTCCTGCCTGGCTCAACCCCACCACCCCATACCTAGGAGGGGGACAACCCTGGCACCACCCTGAGCCCAAGGTGTGGGTGTCAGGGCAGGACCACGTCCCAGTAGCCACCACTCGGAGCTGGTGGAGCCACTGACCGTGACAGCTGGGGCTGACCTGCGCCAGTTGGCTAAGCCACCAGCTCGGGGGACCCGCTGGGGACCTCGGACCACAAGCAGATGCCAGCATGGGAGGGCACAGCCCTTCCAGGCGTGGCTTTGGGCGGTGGGCGGCCCCGCCGCGGCGTAACGGCGCTGTTGCTTTGCGGCAGCTGGCACGGACGGTGGGCAACGAGAAGCTGGTGTCACCGAGCCCGAGGCCACCCCGGGACGAGCTGGAGGAACCGGCCACGCTGCCAGCCCGCACCTGCAACGTCCAGCTCGAAGGCTACCTCGGCCGCAAGCACGACCTGGAAGCGGCCACCAAGCGGGCATCCAACCGGTAGGCACGGTGCCGGTGGCACCCGGCAGGGATACCCTGGGCACAGGAGGAAGGTGCCGAGCTGACGGTGGCATTGTGGCGGCAGGTCGTGGAGCACCAGGTACTGCGTGCTGAGGGGGGGCCAGTTGGCCTTCTTCAAGGATGCCAAGAGCCGGGCACTGGGCTTGCCGTGCCACGGCGAGGAGCCCCTGGGGCTGCGGGATGCCCTCTGCGAGGTGGCAGCCGGCTACAAGAAGAAGAAGCATGTCTTCAAACTCAGGTAAGGGGGCTGGCGCTGGCACGAGGTGGCACGGCGTGGGGTGGCACGGCCCTCACTGCCGCCCGTGTTCTGTCCCCAGGCTCAGCAACGGCAGCGAGTGGCTCTTCCACGGCAAGGATGAGGTGAGGGCAGGGAGGGGGTATGGGGAGGCTGGAGATAGCCAAGGGGGAGAGGGGACCACAGGGTGGTTGGTGATGCCCGAGGGATGTGGCAGTGGACAGCAGTGCCCAGGGGGGCAGAGGGTGGCTGGTAGTAGCCAGGGGAATATGGGGTGGCCAGTGGTGCCCAGGAGGACACAAGATGGGCTGGAGATGACTGGGGGACAGAGGGGACCACAGGGTCGTTGGTGGTGCCCAAGGGACATGGCAGTGGCCAGGGGAAAAGAATGTGGCAGGTGGTGCCCGAGAGGACACAGGAGTGGCTGAAGATGCCCAGAGGATAGAGTGAATGCCCAGGGGAACATGGGGTGGCCAGGAATGCCGTGGTTGGGGGGGTTGGCAATGCCCAAGGGGCCATGGGTGCCATGGTGAGGTGGCATAAGGTCCCTGGTGGTGCCTGGGGGACATGGTAGTGGCCAGCAGTGCCCAGGGGTGACATCAGAACATGAAGGGAGGAGCTGGTGGTGTCCCAGGGGTACATGGGATGACCAGAGGTACCACCAGGACATGGTGCCCGGGGCATGTGGTGGAGCCATGTGGGTCATGAACACAGAGTGGGAGGGTTGGCAATGCCCAAGAGCCCATGGGGTGGCCAGGGGTGCCATGGGGACGTGGTGGGGGAAGCTGGTGGTGTCTCAGGGGTACACTGGATGACCAGAAATGCTACCAGGACACAGTGCCCAGGGGAACACGGTGTGGCCAGAGGTGCCATCAGGACGTGGTTGAGGGGTTGGTGATGCCCAGGGTGACATGCTGTGCCATGAGTTCATGGTGGCAAGCTGGCATTGCTCAGAGGGACATGAGCGACCGGGGAAGATGTGGGGCAGGGGGGTGGCTGGGAGGGGGACAGGGGAAGGCTCCAGAGGAACCTGGAGTTTGAAGCCGATGCCCACGGCCGTGCCCACACAGGAGGAGCTCCACGCTTGGCTGCAGGGACTGAGCGCTGCCATCAGCGAGTGCCAGGGCAGCTGGGGCAAGGCCCAGAGCTTACCCTTGACCTTGGCACCTCCGGAACACCCCCTGCCCCGGAAGGACAAAGAGAAACGGTTCAGCTTCTTCCCAAAAAAGAAATAACCCCCATGAGGGGACCTGACCCACGTGGGCACCGACCCGTCCCGCGTGGGCACCGACCCGTCCCGCGTGGGCACCGACCCGTCCCGCGTGTGCCACGCCACCCCTGTGACCTCCACCTCCAGCTGGGTCTCCAGGGGTAGGAGGAGGAACC
Source organism: Dryobates pubescens (assembly GCF_014839835.1). Lineage (NCBI taxonomy): Eukaryota > Metazoa > Chordata > Aves > Piciformes > Picidae > Dryobates > Dryobates pubescens. Next base: position 15,006,858 of record NC_071633.1, read on the forward strand.
TGGCCACGCCTTGTGTGTGCCCAGCCCCTCCCCCCACGGCACACACGTGGGCACCCCCTCACCCCGTGCGTGGGCACACGCGTATGGACATTCTGGGGGGCAGTGGGGAGGAGGGGGCTGTGCATACACGGAGGGGAGCACACCTCCAACGTCATCTCCTCCACCTGTGTGTCTGCGTGTCCCCACCCCAGAAAATAAAGGTGAGGGACTTGGGGGGTAGGGGGGTGGTCCCCACGGCACAGCCCCCGGCCCGCTGCATGCGCACGTGTGCCCACGCGTGTCCCCCCGCATGCGTGCACTCCCCCCACCCCTCCTTGGCCACACGTGTGCATGGGTGAACCCCCCCACACCCCACCCCCCCCCCACGCTCTGGGGCTGCTGTGGGTGGCCCCCTTCCCCCCCTCCTCCCCCCCCCAAAAACCCAACCTTCAGACACCCCTCCCTCCCCCCCTTCCTCCCCACCTCAACATGTGGGTGCAGAGGGGGGCACCCCCACAGCCCCCGTGGGCACCAACCAAAGAATGTGGGTATGGGGTGGGGGGTGGGGGGGCCAGATGCCACCACCTTCCTCACCAGCACCTACCACCCTGTGCCCCTCCCCCCCCATAGCCCATGTCAGCACCACTGGGGTGGGGGGGGACACCCCAGGGAGGGGGGGGACACGGACAGGGGTGACCAGAGAGAAATTTTGGGTTCAGTTTGGGTTTGTTTTGGTTTTGTTTTTTTTTCTAATAAAGATGTGAAAGTGAAGTTGGGCACCGTGATGGGCACCACCAGAGGTGGGTGGGGGGCACAGGGGGTGCCCATGGGGTGCCCCTTCTTCTTGGTATGTCGAGGGGCTGTAGGGTCCATGAGGTGCTCCCTTCTTTCAGGTAGGTTGGAGGTCCTGGAGGAGCTCCTTCTCCTGGGTGAGGTGGAGGTCCATGGGTGGGCACTCCCCTGGGCAGGTTGAGGTTCTGCAGGGTCCTCCTCCTGGAGCTCCATGGGTATCCCCATCTCCTGGGCAGCTTGGAAGTCTCCAAGATGTCCATTCTCCTGTAGGCTGGGGGAGGAGGGGGGTGGTCCACAAGGAGCCTTTGTGTGTGGGCAGGTTGGAGGTCCCCAAGGTGCTGCTTCTCCCAAGTAACCTGAAGGTCCATGGCTTGCCCCTTCTGAGCAGGTGGAGGTCTCCAAAGTGCACCTTCTCCCAAGCAACCTGGGTGTCCGTGGGGGCCCCTTCTTCCATCTAAGTTGGAGACCCAGAGCATGCTCCTCCTGGGTGGGTTGGGGGTCCCCAGGGTGCTCTTTCTCCTAAGTGACCTGGGGGTTTACGTGGTGCCCCTTCTCCTGGGCAAGGGCCAGAGGTTGTCCCTCCTTCCAGGTAGCATGGAGGTCTGTGTGGTACCCCTTCTCGTGGGCAAGCTGAGGGTCTGTGGGTGTCCCTGCTTCTGTAGAAGTTGGAGATCCACAGGGTGCTCCTTCTCTTAGGTGAGCTGGGGGTCCAAGGGGTACCCCTTTTCCTGGGCATGTTGAAGGGCCAGGGCTTGACCCTTCTTCCAGGTAGTATGGAGGTCCATGTGGTGCCCTTTCTTCTGGGCAAGTTGGAGGTCCAGAGGGTGCTCCTTCTTTGGAGTATACTTGAGGTCCACAAGGTGCCCCTTCTCCTGGGCAAGCTGGGGGTCCATGGGCTGCCCCCTCTTCCAAGTAGACTTGAGGCCCACAGGCTGCTCCTTCTCCTGGATGAACTGGAGGTCCATGTGGTGCCCCTGCTCCTGGGCAAGTTGGGGGGTCCGTGAGGTGCTCCTTCCCCTGGATGCCCACGGGACACCTCCCCTCCTCACAGTCCCACCTAGCTGGCAGCATCGAGGGTCTGAAATTTCTGCCGCAGGTCCCTGACCAGGCCGTGCCGGGGGGGCTCGGGGGGGTCGGGGGCCTCGTGGGGCTCGGGGCACCGCCGCCGGTACTCCTCGGAAGCCTGGTAAGCCTTGCACCGTTCCACCACAGCCTTCAAGCAGATCTTCTCCCGGGTGGTGGGCGAACGGATCTGCACGTAGGCAGGGGCGTCGCCGGGCGCCGGCACCCTCTCCAACACCACCACTCGCTGGCCCGGACCCAGCGGAGCCTCCGCTGCCACCCACAGCGCCCCGTCGCTGCCGTGCCGCGCCGGTGCCGGCTCAGGGGCGGCGCTAGGACCTCCACCGGCTTCGGCGCTCCGGCTCCGGCCGCTGCCTCGCTCCTTCTCGGCCGGGCGCCCGCCGCGGCAGGGCCCTTCGGGTGCCGACCGGCTGCGGCTCACCGGTGGCGGCCGGGGAGCGCCGAAGCGGGCGCGCAGCTCCCGCACGTCCGGCCAGGCGAAGGGTTCGGCCCCGACGGGGCTGGAAGGGCTGCGGGGGGCAAGCGGGGAGGGGGTCACCGCCAGCCCCCCGTCGTGTGGCACGGCCACCGAGGGGGTACCAACGTGTGGGTCCCCGTCTTCGGGCTGCAGCGGGGGGCGCCGGTGCCCACCGGCGCGGCGGCTCTTGATGCGGAGGCTGTACTGCCGTGCCAGCTGGTACACCTTGGTGCCAGGGTGGTGAGGGGGCGTCAGGAGCAGCCGTGGTGGTGTCCCGGTTGGTGGCTTGGTGGCCACATCATCATCCTCTTCCACGATGAGCAGCGGCTCGGCGGGCTGCAGCCCGTTCTCCTGGCACGGCTCATCCGGTGACGCCTCCGGGGATGCCAGCGGGGCCGGTTGGCTGGGGGGGTGAGAGGGGGTGGCCGGGGGGCGCGGGAGGGCGTTGATGCGAGTGACGGAGCTGCGCACCAGCCCCTTGGGGATGAAGGAGAGGCTTTCTCGGCGGCGCACGCTGAAGCTGGCATCGTGGTTCTCGGCGTGCCCGTAGTAGCTCCGGATCTTCTCTAGCAGCAAGCGGTCCCGGCTGGAGAGCGTCGACTCCCGGCGAGCTCCAGCGAGGGGTTCGGGAGAAGGGACGGTGCTGCGGGACCCCCCGGGCTCCCCGCTCTCCGCGGGGCACAGCCCGTCCAAGCTGAGGGCGCTGCCGCTGCGGCTGGCCAGGGCCAGGCTGCTGCGGCGGGACAAGCTGCCCCCGCCGCCGAACCGCTCGGCGATGACGCTGGCTTGGTCCAGCACCGAAGGTGGCAAGATGCTGCCAGCAGCTCCTTCTTCTTCTTCTTCTTCCTCCTCTTCTTCCTCCTCCTCCTCTTCCTCGCTGCTCAGCCCTTCCGTGGCACGCTCTGACTCCGCGGGCAGCACCGGGGTGCCCGCTGAAGATGGGGTTTCGGATGCCCTTGACCCCTCAGGGTGCTCCCCGGTGCTGCCAGTCTGTTGAGGGGTGGGGGGGTGGGCGCCAGGTCCCTGGAGGCCCCCGGGTGGGGGCTGTGGGGCTGCACTGACCTTCTCACAGCTCCCCGGCCCCCAGCTGCTCGGCCGCTTGGGTCCCTCTGGTGCCAGCAGGTGCCCCCCAGCCTGGGTAAGACCAAAAGTGGGGTGTCACAGGGGGTGTCAAAGGGGGGTCATGGGCTGGGAGAGGACCTCTCCCAAGCTGGAGGTGAGTCCTGGCCAAGCAAAGGCTGAGGACTCCACAGCAGCCCGGGGAGCAACAAGAGGGATGTAGGTGCCCCAAGAGTGATGTGGGGTGCCCTGGGAGTGAAACTGGGTGCCCTAGAAGTGATACTGGGTGCTCCAGGGTGATATAGGTTGCCCTGGGAGTGATACTGGGTGCTCCAGAGCGATGTGGGGTGCTCTGGGAGCAACATGGAGTGCCCCAGGAGTGATGCTGGGTGCCATAGGCGCCATAGTGGGTGCCTCAGAGTGATTTGGGGTGCTCTGGGTGGCACTGGGTGCCTTCCCTGGGGTTTGGGGTGGCAAGGCGGGTGAGTGGGTACCTGCACCTCCTGGGGTTCCACCAGCAGGTCCCTGAGCCCGGACAGCTCCTCCTGGCAGTTCTTGCCCAAAGCTTCTTCCTCCTCCTCCTCTTCCTCCTCTTCCTCCTCCATCACACCTTCAGCTACTGCCCAGGTTGGGGGGTGCTTGGGGTTGTCCCCCACCTCCAGTAGAGCCCCATCACTGTCTGCATGCTGCTTAGGGGATGGGGGGGCAGTGCCAGGCTCAGTGCCCACTGCCCCCACCCCCAGCAAGCAGTGTGCCAGAGCTGGGAGGCACTGGGCACCCCCAACCCACCCTGAACCCATGGCCTTACCTTGAGCCCTGCCAACCAGAAGAGAGAAAAATGGAGGTCAGGGAGGAGGGAAGGCAACACCCCAAAATGCTCCCCCTGCACTTCTTGGTCACCCTGTGCCCACCCCACCAGTGTCAGTGGCAGTGCCAGCTCACCTTGCTCGCCCAGGTGCTGCAGGATCTGCTTGGTGGGCTCTGTGGGGAGAAGTTGGGCATCCCAATGGGGCAATGGTGATGCCATCCCATGTCTCCCAACCCCACCAGGATCCCCAGGTCCCTGCCCCAGGTGGGGTCCCAGCTCCCCACCCGACTGCCTGCACCCCAGGTGCCCATGCAGCCGGTCTGGCACCGTCTCCACGTGGCACTGGAAGGGCTCTGTGGGGACAGAGGCACCTGTCAGAGCCACCACCCAATGCCCACCACACCCACAGGCATCAGTGCCACCCAACCCTGGAGAAGGGGTGGTGGTGGGTGGCGCTGATAGGGATGCCAAGACACCTGTCAGTGCCATCACCCAGTGCCACCACCCCGTGGGCACTGGTGCCATGCAGTCCTGGGGGGGGGATGGTGGTGGCAGTGGTGGGGACACTGGAGACAGGGACACCCATCTGTGCCACCACCCCGTGGGCACTGGTGCCATGCAGTCCTGGGGGAGGGATGGTGGTGGCAGTGGTGGGGACACTGGAGACAGGGACACCCATCCGTGCCACCACCCCGTGGGCATTGGTGCCATGCAGTCCTGGGGGGGGGATGGTGGTGGCAGTGGTGGGGACACTGGAGACAGGGACACCCATCTGTGCCACCACCCCGTGGGCATTGGTGCCATGCAGTCCTGGGGGGGGGATGGTGGTGGCAGTGGTGGGGACACTGGAGACAGGGACACCCATCCGTGCCACCACCCCGTGGGCATTGGTGCCATGCAGTCCCGGGGGGGGGATGGCAGCAGTGGGGGCGCTGGGGACAGGTGGCTCTCACCAGACTGGCGGCGGCCCTGGCGCAGCTCGGGCACGGTGTCACCCAGGGGCTGGCAGGACCAACTCTTCTTCAGGCGCTCAGGGCTGCAGCGGGGCAGGCGTGGGGGGTCTGTGGGCACAGGGGTGGGGGTGGTGACACTGAGGGGCAAGCTGGGGACAGGTGAGGGCAGGGATGGGGCGGCGAGGGGGTGGTGGAGGCACTCACAGAACAGATCCATCTCCAGGATGGCTTCTTTAGCCTGGGGTGGAGAGAGGATGGAGAGATGGGGTGGGGGTGAAACCGGGGTGCTACAACCCCTCCTCACCATGCCAGGATCGGGATGGTGCACTGGTGCCAGGGTGGTGGCCGTGTCCCCTGTGACCTCACCTTCTGGGGGATGATGGCATGGTGGTTCTCCAGGATGAGCCTCTTGATGTGGTGGGTCCAGATGCGCTTCTCCTCCACGCTCTTGGCCTAGGGAGGGGACAGGAAGCGGGGCATCAGGTCGGTTGGGGGGTCCCTAGGGTACCACCCTGCCCCATCTTGTGCCCTCCACCCCTCACCTGCAGGTTGTGCTGCTGCTTGCCATGCTTGTAGTGTGCCAGGCTGAAGCAGAGCGAGTCCCGCGTGCTCTCGATCAGCATCAGTGAGGAGCACTGGGGGGAGAGGCTGTCAGAGACACCCCCCCCAGCACCCACTCTGCTCCCCACATCCCCAGCACCCACAAAACCCCCAGCACCCATGAGACCCCCATCCTTGGCACCCACTGGCCTCCCTAAATCCTCAGCAACCACCAGCACCCCCTTCTCCAGCACCCACCAGAACCCTAGCACCCTGGTCCCCCATCCCTGTCTCCCTCATCCCTGGTACCCACTCTGGACCCTTCTCCCCAGCACCCACCAGTCCCCCATCCCCTCCCAGTATTCCCAACCCCTGGCAGATCCCAATCTTCCTCTCTCCGTTGACCCCTGCCCCCAGCACCCACCAGTCCCCCCACACCCTTCCTGTCCTCATCCCTGGCACCCGCCCTGGGACCCTTCTCCCTACCACCCGCCAGTCCCCCCATGCCCTCCCAGTCCCTATCATCCCTGGTGCCCACCCTGGGACCCTTCTCCCTACCACCCACCAGTCCCCCCATGCCCTCCCAGTCCCTATCATCCCTGGTGCCCACCCTGGGACCCTTCTCCCTACCACCCGCCAGTCCCCCCATGCCCTCCCAGTCCCTATCATCCCTGGTGCCCACCCTGGGACCCTTCTCCCTACCACCCGCCAGTCCCCCCATGCCCTCCCAGTCCCTATCATCCCTGGTGCCCACCCTGGGACCCTTTCCCCCATGCCCTCCCAGTATCCCCAGTCGCTGGCACCCACTGGGATGTGACTCTTGTAGACGTAGTGGTCGCCGCGGCGCTTGGTGATGAGGAGGGTCTTGTCGAAGAGGAAGACGGAGCGCTCGTGCCGGACCCGCTGCACCCGGAAGGTGCCCTCCAGCACCAGCTCCCCATAACTGGTCAGATCTGGACCTTTCCAACCCAGCAGCAGGGACTGGATCTCCTGCACGGGGCATGGGTAACATCAAGGCAAGGCAGCACAGGATCATAGGAGGATCATGGAAGGGACCTCTGAAGGTCATCGAGTCCAACCCCCCTGCCAGAGCAGGAGCAGAGAAGCCAGCACAGGGCACACAGGAACACATCCAGATGGGGCTGGGAAGGCTCCAGAGCAGGAGACTCCACAACCTCTCTGGGCAGCCTGCTCCAGGGCTCTGGGACCCTCCCAGTGTAAAAGTTCCTCCTCCTGTTGAGGTGGAACCTCCTGTGCTGGAGTTTCCATCCATTGCCCCTTGTCCTATCCCAGCTGAGCAGAGCCTGTCCCCTCCCTCCTGACCCCCAGCCCTCAGCTATTGATAGGCATTGATCAGATCCCTCTCAGCCTTCTCCTCTGCAGACTGAACAGCCCCAGGGCTCTCAGCCTCTCCTCACAGGGCAGTGCTGCAGTCCCTGCAGCATCCTCACAGCCCTCCCTTGGTCTCTCTCCAGCAGATCCCTGTCCCTCCTGAACTGGGGAGCCCAAAACCGGAGGCAATATCCCAGGCGTGGCCTCACCAGGGCAGAGCAGAGGGGGCAGGAGGACCTCCCGGCATGTGCCAGGGCGGTGCCCGGCCGGTGCCCACCTGCTGGCGGATGGCATGCTCGTGCTTGCGCTTCATGTCGTTGATGTACCAGGCCACGCAGGTCATGGTGTCGATGGCCTCCAGCACCACCTCGTAGTCCTCCCCTGACTTGTGCTCGAAGTGCTTGGCGATCTCCTGCCAGCCAAGGGCACGGTGCCACGGCGCTGCCAACCGGGCCGGCGGTGCCCAGCGGTGGCCCTGTGCTATGCCCGGGGGGATAGGGAGGTGCGAGGGAGGGGTGCTCGTGGCAAGGAAGGGTGATGGTGCCAGGCTAGGGGACTGAGATGTGCTAGGGAAGGGTGCTTGTGCCATGCAAGGGGACTGGAATGTGCTAGGGAAGGGTGCCTGTGCCAGGGAAGGGTGCTTGTGCCAGGGAAGGCTGCATGTGCCACAGAAGGGTGCTCATACCACGGCATGGAACTAGGTTGTGCCATGGAAGGATGCCTTTGCCATGCCAGGGAACCAGGTTGTGCCATGGAATGGTACTTAATGCCATGCTGGGGAAGCAGGTTGTGCCAGGGAGAAGTGCCATGCTGAGTGCCTTTGCCATGCTGTGCGCTAGGCTGAGCCAAAGCACCATGCCATGAGCTCACATCATACCACGTGCCCATACTGTGCCATACTGGGTACCCATACTAGGCCAAGTACCTGGACTGCCCCAGGAAATATGCCATGCCAGATGCCCTGGCTCTGCCAGCTCCCTGTGCCAGCAGCTCCCTGTGCCAGCAGCCTAAACTGTGCCGAGAACTCGCGCTCTGCCCCATCCCCATGACATGGTACTATGCTGGGTGCCAGTACCCCACCAGGTACCCAACCACGCTGGGCACCAGCTCACCTGGAGCAGCAGATGGTACTTGAGGATCCTCTGGACAGGCTTCAGCAGGTAGGCACCAAGGGGCAACGCATGGCGCAGCCTCTCCTGGCACTCCCGCAGGAACCGTGCCTGCACTTTGCTCCTCATGCACTCTGCCAGCGCTGCCACCGAGCTGTGGGCACAGAGAGGGCTCATCCCCCATGCCCGCCCCTGTGCCCACCCCCGTGCCCACCGCATCCCCCCAACTCACCTGGGGTAGTTGTTGCAGTACTGGGTGTAGATGGCAAACTCCTGACTCTGTAGGCATGGGGAGTGTGGTGAGAGCCTGGCACAGCCCTGTGCCCCCCTTTATGCCCACTATTGTGCCCGCTCTTACCCGGGTGACAAAGCAGACAGCCACAGCCACAGGGTCACTGGCACAGCTCTCCAGGTTCTGCAGCAGGGCGCTGGGAGGGGAGATAAAGGGGATGGGGTGATGGCAGCCCCACAGGCACCAGCTGTGCCCACCCTGGTGGGTGGCAGAGGGGCACCCACCTGCTGAGCTCGTAGATGTCCTCAATGTTGCCAAAGAGGGCGCTGACCTGCTCCGGCCGCAGCAGCGGCTCCTCCGCATCGATGATCTTGCCCAGGTAGCCCTGCCAGGCACCATGGTTGGCATGGTTGGCACCAATATGACAAACTGGGCCCCCCCCAACCCCAACTGAAGGGCGTGTGCCCCCCTGGCACTCACCTCCACGATGCTGCGCAGGTCCCGGGCATAGGTGCGCTCCGACTCCACGATCTCCAGGACCACCCGGCCCAGGTAACTGGGCTCAGCCGTGGGGCCACCGAAAGGTGCCAGGGCGTGCCCACTGCGGGCACCTGGCCACCCCCCCGGGGAAGCATTGTTGTTGCTGTTGTGCAGCCCCTCGCCCCACGGCTCGGCCCTGGCGTCGGCCGGGTCCTCCATGGCACAGCCAGGTTCTGACAGCGGGATCAGGGCAGGGAGCTGCGGGCAGGCGGGCACCGGCATGCCGGCATCCCCTGGCACCGGTGGGGCATGGGGTGGGTCTGCAGGGGAGAGAGTGGCATGATTAAGGGGTGTCAAGAACTCCCCCCAAAAGCGGGGCAGCGGTTGGGGGCTCACAGTGCCAAGGGGAACGACTGGATGGCCAAACCCTTGAGGTCAGGGGATGCCAACGCTCCAAAATGCCCAGCTGTGGGTGGGCACAGCTGGATATTGGCACAACCCACCAAAGCCCACCATCCATCAGGACCCGGGGATTTGGAGGTTCACTCCCTTCACCTTACCCCAGTGCCAGCTGACGGCACCCCAGGAGCTAGGAACCAGGCTACTACAGGAGGTGCCCCAGTGCCACTAGCAGCAGCAGTGCCAATCCCCTCCACCGGCTGGCACCCCACAGCGGGGCCGTGCGTCACTGTCACGCCCTCAGGACACCTTCCCGGTGAGCTCAGCCGCGACTCACCCTTCCGGGCACCGACCACTCCCCCCTGGCACCAGAATCCTCCCGGGCCACCCTGAAACCTATCGGTGCCACCCAATCGGCCGGGGCACCCCAAAAACCACCCACTAGTGCCAAAGCGGCACGGGCATCCCACCGCCGGCAGGCCACCGAGCCGGCTCGTCCCAGCGGGGTAGTGACCACGGGGACGGTGACCTTGAGCCGGGCCACGTGCCCGTGGCACATTGCCACCCAAGCCCCCCGGCACCGGGGGTGCCAGCACCCAACCGGTCAGGCCGGTTCCTGCCGGCTCCTCCCCGTGCCCGCTGTGCCGTGCTCGCTGCCGCCGCTGCCACCGCCCTCCCCGCCGCTTTCCCGCGCAAGCCAAGGGCACCCCTGAAATCCCACTCTGGTGACACCCACCCCCCCCCAACCTGTGCCACCAGCCTGGGCATCCAGGTGCTGGCACAGCTGGGGCGCCCCTTTGGCACCCCAGTTGTGGGTGATTTGGGGAGCAGCACACCCCCCAACCCCCTAATTCCTCAGCCTTGCCCCGCAGACATGCAGGTCTCCTGGGCAGGTTGGCACTAGAAGAGCACTCAGTCCCACAGCCACCCTGGCCAAGGGCACCCAGCCTCACAAGCATCTTGGCACCAGGAGGGCGCCCAGCCCCCTGGCCACACTGGCACTGGGGCAACCAAGACTCACAGTGATCCTCACCAAGGGGACTGAACCCCATGGGCACCTTGGCACCGGCAGGGGCACCCAGACGTGTAGGCACCCTGGTTGAAGGCACCAAGCACCGTCGGCACCTTGGCACTGTGGGGGGCACCCAGTCCCACAGTGACTCTGTCGAAGGAGACTGAGCCCCCTGGGCACCTTGGCACCATAAGGGGCACCCAGCTCTTTGGTCACTCTAGTATTCAGGAGCCATGGCTGAGAGAACCAAGCCCCATGGGTACCTTGGCACAGGGGGGAGGATCTAACCCCACAGACACCCTGGCACTGGGAGGCGGGGTGGGCATCCAACCCCATCCCAACCAGCAGACCCCAAGCACCCACCCCTAGCAGGGTCCCCTCCTCATAGCCAAGGGAACAAGCGCAGAC